>NC_141063.1:12787310-13387310 GCF_041138505.1 Cibotium barometz
CGACGCAGCCCATTACAGCCCACTACCATTTTCTACAGCCCAATTGCCTTTTCCTACAACCCAGTGACTCCTTTACGACCCAACAGCTTGGTCAATCGCCTCTTCGCCCATATCTTGCCTTTTTCTGCGTTTTTTCTAAGTCGCCCAAACGGATTTGACCTAATTCCCCGCCTCTAATCACTGATTCCAGACACCGTACAACCAGCTCTCCTGCGTGAATTCTAGCAACCTACCACTGGAGTGTAAGATTTCATGCTTTTTTGCCCCCCTTTGAGATTCAAACGACAAGCCTCAAGCATTTATTGCTCTAAGCATTTGTTGTTCATCACTGCTTTATTGAATGTTCTGAGTGACCTTCAACTAGCTTTGATTGCTACCCAACCTGCTTCATTAAATGTTTGCTCGGAGCCATGCATGTTGAGCCATATCCATATTAAAGGCTCATCTTTCATTTCAAAACAATTACTTCTGAATCCTGATGGAAGATGTTCATGGCCATTCATCAGTTATGATTGCAACCTTTGATTCCATCACAAACCACCAAAATAATCATCGTAACTGCATTTTGAACCTTCAGGCTTCTCTCCCTTCTTGAAGCTTCTACTCTTTTCATTGAAGTTTGATTTCCTACCCTCACATCATGTTCCTAACTCCACACTATTCTGCAGGTTGTCTTTTTTTGTTCTTACATGGCTCTCATTACCTGGAGAAAAGGATTTTTTTTCTCAAGCATGGTTGGAAAGCGAATCCAAGCAGAAATCAACAGTTGATCCTCCGTGGCAAGAGGCTTTTTCAGCAGGGTTAACTGTAAAAGCCATCTTCAGCATCAACCCCCGCACCCCTCCTCCTTTACCCCAAGAAACACACACACACACACACACAGAGCTTGTGTAACTCCTCATCGACAGCATGAATTGATGTCTCCTTTCTTAGGCATTACGAATCATCCAAGAAACATTGCCTTTCCATCACGATTGCTTATAATTGTAGTAGTTGAACATTGATATGTGGAGAGCTTTCTGGGTTGTAAAAGGAGGTCACAGCTTGACTGTGCCTGAATCCAGAGGCTTTTTCTAGATACAGGGTCTTTAAATTTTATCAAAACGGCAGTAACTCGAGCACTGTGCATGTCTGGAACTCTACTCCATACTGGTCACGAGAAAGAAAAAATACATGTATCTGTTCAAGGGAGACAGGATCAAGTACATCCTTCTGAAGAACCATCTGTGACATCCTTGCAAGTATTACATCCTGGAAATCCTGATGAATGCCTTACAGCTGCTGATTCTACCTCTGCCCTTGTGAGAGAGATTGTACTACTAAATGGAGAAGCAAATCTGGGAAGTTGGAGAGAGAGAGGCACCGATGGCACATGGACTTACTTGTGGTCAGATGGTGTTAAGTTTGAGGGGGAATTCCACAAGGGAAAAGAATCAGGAAAGGGAAAGTTTATATGGCCTACTGGGGCAACATACGAAGGGAGTTTCCTGAATGGATGCCTCCATGGAATGGGAACTTATACTGGGGTTGATGGCTCCACTTATGCTGGAAACTGGATCATGAATTTAAAGCATGGTTCTGGTAGACAACACTATGATAATGGGGATGATTATAAAGGCACTTGGTATCAAGGAAAGCAAGAGGGTCATGGAACATATACTTGGGGTAATGGGAACTTGTACACAGGAAATTGGAAAGGAAATGTTATGTGTGGAAAAGGGAAGCTTACTTGGAGCAATGGTGACTCTTTTGATGGGCATTGGTCTGATGGAAAGGAGCATGGCCGAGGTGTTTACACATGGGTGGACAGCGGCTGCTATGTAGGCACATGGAGCAGAGGTCTGAAGGATGGTAAGGGAACTTTCTATCCTCCTGGCACAGAGCCTCCTTTGTATTCGGGGCTATTGCATGGTTCCTCAATTGGCAGTGATTGGAGTGAAGCGTCTGGTAGTCACAGACACTCTTTTGGACTCTGGCGCACGACATCTTCCGAAATCACAAAAATTGCTGCAGACAGACGGAGGCCAAGTCAGCTAACTGCGTCAGGAAGCTCAACAAACTTTCTGCGAAAAGCCGAGTCTTTGCCAACAAAAGCTGTCACACTTGAAAGAAAGTGGAGTCTGGAGGGTGCACTTGAGAAGCTTCTTGGCCTGGATACCTCATTTATAGCAGGTGAAACAATATTGGAGGATAATGAGATACAATCGGAAAAGGCAGTTGTCTTACCTATTGTTGAGAGAGAGTATGCTCAGGGGGTTCTCATAAATGAGATAGTGAAGGAGCCTTTATTTTATAAAGGTGCGCGACAAAGATGGCAGGTCAAGGAGATAAAAAGACCAGGAGAAACAATTCTAAAAGGACACAGAAGTTACGACCTTATGCTTGATTTGCAGCTTGGTATCAGGTATAGCTGCTCAGTGTCTTTTGCAAATTTCTTGCAGATGTACTGTTATTTCTATGTATACATGGTATTACCGCTTGTATCTAGATTTGTTACAAGTTGCTTCTGAGCTTAGATTTGGATGCTCACCGCGCAGATATAGATTTGGGTGTGTCAAATTTGAATTTCTAACCTAAAGAAATGCAGGGTTTCGTGGCTTGCATCATACACAACTCAAGTTGAAATTGAATTTTTATTTTTATTTAGAGTACATTAAAAGCTACAAAATATACTGTGCATACTTGAAATTATAGACTCGAGGTGTCAAGAAATTTATCATGCAAGGTGGTAGAAACATGGTCTTGCTGATCAAAGCATTATCCGTAAAGATGCTGCTGGTGTCCTTTTAACACCAAAAGCACAAATGTTCAAAAGTTTGGAGGAGGATAGCTAAATTAAACGATGCCTTAACAATGGGCTTCTAAATCTCAGTCTTGCTTATCTGGTAGGTGCACATGGAAACAGGCAACTCCAACAGAATACTACCTTGCATTTTCCTAGACAGGATGGTGGAAGCTTCATCCAATACTCAGTATGTAATGATGGTTGTACTTGTTGAGGAAAATCTTGTTGTTTGTAGACTTCTTGTTGAAGGATTATAAGTTTGACAGAAACTCAGTACGAAGGGCTTTGTGTGAATATATGCTCTTATGTGTGTGTGTGGTGTGTGTGGTGTGTGTGTGAGAGAGAGGTGGGGGGGGAAGAACCTGCTCGCCGAGACCTGCTCGCCGGGCTCGCCTGTGTGACCTGCTCGCCTGTGTGACCTGCTCGCCGGGACCTGCTCGCCTGTGGACTTGCTCGCCGGGACCTGCTTGCCTGCGCACGTGTCTGAGAGAGAGTAGATTCTCCTTACGCTTTTCCTCTGGCTGCAGCTCTCACCTGTGTGTGTGTGTGTGTGTGTGTGTGTGTGTGTGTGTATCGTTGCACGTTTGTGTGCTTGCGTCCTACTACCAAGCTGCGTTCATCGACTTGTTCTACTTCTTTCTCTGCGTTTGATGTGTGCGCCTGTATCTTGTGTCTAGCGTCCCCTGTAATCTGCAGCTTCTCCTGTCCTTCTCTGTACATCCCTCTGTGTGTGTGTGTGTGTGTGTGTGAGAGAGAGATCTCTGAGAGAGAGAGAGAACATCATGGCTTCTCCTACAAAATATTATGCTCATAAAAAACAAAAGCAGGCTGTGGATCAGAATGACCCTGTGCATGAGACGCCCGAGGCTGGGCTGATTTATGAGGTAATGCATGAAGGATTTCAGGATACACGCAAGAATTGGAAAGATCCTGTTCCTATGGTGGGGCTTGCAGTGGATGTGGATGA
The DNA here is from genome assembly GCF_041138505.1 of Cibotium barometz. Classification (NCBI taxonomy): domain Eukaryota; kingdom Viridiplantae; phylum Streptophyta; class Polypodiopsida; order Cyatheales; family Cibotiaceae; genus Cibotium; species Cibotium barometz. Next base: position 12,791,063 of record NC_141063.1, read on the forward strand.
AATCATAGATCCCATTCGAGAATATGCGAAGCATGCTGTGATTATCTTTTTTCCAGGCAGGATGCCCGTTGCTGCTGATGTCGGGAATTGGTTAACACGGACATTGGGTGGTTGTTTTGTTCGCAAAGTCCACTATGTGGCAAGAGGTTTCTTTGAGGTTATTATGGTAGATGAGCACCATAAACAAACGCTTTTAGAGCACTCCCCTCTCTTCTATGGACAACAGATGGTTCATGTATTACCATGGTCCCCCACCAGAGACTATCAGGCTTTGATTAAGCATCGCTGTCCTGTTTGGGTAGAAGTGGTGGACTTCCCCCAATGTTTGGCCTCCTTGTTACCTAAAATTGCAGCATCTCTAGGAAAGGTTGTATGCCCTCCTAGACCAAATGGCAACTCAAATCGATTCTGTATTTTATGGGACACAGATCAGCCCACTCCGGAATCTTATGCTGTTACCATAAATAACATTTCCATGGGGAGTGCATTTTTCAGACTCAAATGGGGTCTTTTTGCAGGTGCATGCTTTGAGTGCAAAAAGTTTGGACATATGGCATCTCAATGCCCTCTGGTCCTCCATAAGATGCCGCCTGATGCCTTGCCCATCCCAATGCAAAATAAGGACACTCCTGGTCCTTCAGGGATTAAAAACAAAAGTATGAAGAATCCTGTTATGCCTCAAGAAAAAGGCAAAGTGCCAGTCTCTTCTAATATGAATGTAGCTGTGGCTAATCCCTCTACTTCTTCACCAAAAGGAAAAGAAAAGATACTTCAAGAAACCTCTCAGCCACCACGCAGGACAATTATCCCCAGGCGTCCTTTACCTTCTAGAACTTGGAATGGAGCCTCCTCCAGTGGGCATACCCCGGAAGAAAATTCTGGAATTGGCATCACCTGGGCTACTGTAACTGCAGGTCGTACTCTGTTTCCAGAAGAAGAGGCTGCTAGCTTGCTAGCCACCCGTCTCATAGATATTCCTCCTCCTGATCGAGGTGCAGACCCTGTGGAGGAAATGCAAGCTTGAGCTACTTTTTTGTTCATGCTGTACATACACTATAAATATGATGTCATATATCACAGTTTTGACTCTCAATGTACAAGGTTTGTGTAACCCTAAAAAGTGGAAGATGGTTTGGGAATATTTGAAGCATATGCAGCTAGATATCGTTGCTCTTCAGGAACACAATCAACATCACTATGCTGGACAGCAAGGCCATTATGCTGGTTATGATATTTTTTATGCAGGCCACCATGCCTTTTCGGGTGTACTTTTTCTTGTGAAACATCATTTGCAGCCAGTCATGGCATTTAATGACTTCCAAGGCAGATGGATGGTTATGCAGTGCTTTATTCAGGATGAAATATTTGAATTTGCATCGATATATGCACCTCAATCCTCTCAGGCTAGAGGACAGATATGGCAACAAATGAAATTGTACCCTTGGAGACAGAAAGCATTCATATGTGGAGATTTCAATAATGCTCCTCAACCTGGTGATAATACATCCAGTCGTATACATATGCTTGCTACTGAGAGGTCTTCGTGGGCAGATTTTGTAGCAACGCTTAATCTGATTGATATTTGGAAAGAATCTCAGCCTCTGATGCCTGGGTATACCTTCCAACATAATGCTCAATCCACTTACAAAGCTCGATTGGATCGATGGTATCAGCTTGATCCGTATCATTATGATACTCTCACAACCAAATTGTGGCTAGATTATACATTTACATATTCAGATCATGTACCCTTATGGCTCAGAGTTCATCTGCATGACATGCCCGATGACAGATTGCCACTTCGAAGGTTGCTTATCATCAATAATAGTTACTTGGAGCATGATGCATTCAAAGCACTGATACTTGAGGCCTGTCAGCCACTCTTTCCTCAATCTTTCATTGACTTGGATTATGCATGGACAACTTTTATTGCTCGCATGCAATCAGTCATCCGTGATTATTATGGTAAACAGTATCTGAAAGGTTGGAGACAGACTGTTGCTTATGCTAAGCAAACATGCCAATCGTTAATTGAGCTTAGTCATCTTCGCTCTCTAACTTTGGCTGAAGCCACTTCTTTATGTCAAGCTCGTCACTGTATTCAGGTAAATGATCATCGAAAGCTTGTCAAATGGGAGATACGGGCACGACAACAGGCGCTTTTGGACAAAGGCTGCTCTTCCAAAAAATTTTTCAAGAGTTTACATTCCAGAAAACAAGCTGCATCTATATGTCGCACTTTAATTTCAGATGACACGTGGACCTCCACCCGAGCACAATTGGCTGCGACTTGTGTTGCCCATTTCTCCTCTCAATTTGATGAGGATGATTCTCACGCCATGGAAGTGTATGATGCACGTCATAAGTTATTACAGCATGTATCCCCCATCCTTTCTGCTACTCAAGCGCAACAACTAGAAATAAAATTCTCTGAACAAGAACTGTCTGATGCAATCAGGTCTTGTGGCCGATGGAAAGCTCCAGGATGGGATGGCCTTACGGTTGAATTTTTTCTTGCATATTGGGACACCCTCAAATTACCTTTGCTGCGTATGGTAAACATTGCCTGGGAGACAAGGCAAATGCCAGCTTCCTGGAAAAAAGGATTAGTGAAGCTGTTGCCTAAAAAACACTTATGTCAGTCTTTGGCAGACTGGAGACCAATTACCCTTATGCCGGTGATATACAAGATTATCAGTAAAATGGTTGTCAATCGCATTAAGGGTTACTTGAATGATGGACTTCATTCTGCACAGTATGGATTTATTCCTCGCAGGCACATTACAGATAACATTGCAAATGCTTATATCGGCATTGAATATGCCAAATACACGCAGCAGGATGTCTTATTATTGCAAGTGGATATTGCTAAGGCTTTTGATACTATTAAATGGGGGTTCATTCAAGAAACCATGCGTGCTCTGGGATTTGGAGAAAAAATGCAGAATATCATTTACTGGCTTTATGCTGATAGTCAGGCGGCTTGTATATTGTCAGGAGATCTCTCAGAATCATGGACTTTGCATCGTTCAGTTAGGCAGGGATGCCCTTTAAGTGCTCTTTTGTATGCTATAGCAACGCATCCCATGCTTCTTTATATGGATCATTTGGTTGATACTGGCAGTCTTCATGGATTGGACATTCAGAATAGACGTCAGTTGGTTGCTCAAGCTTATGCTGACGATTCTTTTTTTCTTCCTCGCAATACACATCAGGATCTCTCTACTTTGATGCAGGCTCTTTCTTTGTTTGCGCTTGCGGCTGGCCTACAAATCAATTTTCAGAAATCTAAATTGCTGCCTTTGCATTCAAAACAGTGGCATAATTTGCTATGGCCAGGGGAAATAGTTCACTCCACTCATTTGATTCGGCATTTGGGATATCCTTTGGGATGGACAGTCACTCGCCGTCAACAAACAGATTGGGTCTTGGCAAAGCTCAAGAAAAAGTTGGAATACTGGAAACTTGCAACATGGCCTTTGCATGTTCGTTTGCGGATTCTCCAATCCATCTTGGTTGCCTATATTCAGTTCTACCTTCCTCTCATCAGGTTTTCTCAGGGGGAGCTGAAATTATTTATGTCCACCATCTTGGAGATATTCTGGAGATCGAAGCAGGGGAAAAAGAGTGTACGTTTGCTTTCGGCAAATCGTTTGTGTACCCCTAAAATGCATGGAGGCTTGAATATCCTTAATTTACAGGTGCATATTCTTGCCCATAGAGGTAAACTGATGCTTCAATTTCTGGAAGGCACTCAGCCTTGGACAGCGATGATCCGTCATTTATTACTTCATCTGACGACTTCGGCTTTTGGCCATTGGCAACCTACTCATTGGGAATTTATTCTTGGTTACATTACTGGCAAAATTAAGGGCTGTCCTCTCATTTCTGGCTTACTTGCTGATTGGAAGCTTGTCCTTTCAAATTTAAAATGGAATGGTTGTGATTCCTTACAAGGCAACTCTCTCCGCGCTGAGAGCATCCATTGGTCCAGAGCATTTTCAGTTCCCCTGGCGGTGCAAGAACCCCGGCGTTCATATTTCCTCCACTCAAAGGGTGTTACCTCTGTGGGAGATGTCGTCCATCCTGATGGCTCCCCTCTTTCTTTTCCACAGGCTGCTGCACATTATGGCTTGGGACCTCACTATCGTCGTCTTTGGCATGATATAATGCAGATGCTTCAGCCCTTTTTGCCGATTCCACTGTTGGAAATTCGAGATCGCCTACAGGATTGGACTATCTCCTCTTTTGATTCTTCATGCCATCCCTTGAGGCTATCTGATATTACAGTTGCTGGTCTGTATAAACATTTGTTGCCATTGCCTTGGATTTCTGAACGGGCAAATCTCTTCTGGCATATGCATCAGTTGTCTTTGTGGTGGAAAAGACGATTGCAATCTCTTTGGCATTCGAAGCTTCCTCTTCGACAACAGCTTTTTTTGTGGCGTGTTCTTTTGGCTGTTATTCCCTCAGGACAGTTTCTGGCACACAGACATATATCCTCATCCACTTGCCATAGATGCTCTGCTTCCAGAGAGACAGTCATTCATATTTTCTGGAACTGTCCTTCTTCTCGTCAGTTTTTTCTTCCTATCATCCAGCTTCTGCGGGCTAGATTTCCAAATATGAAATTTGGAAAGTTTTTCTGGCTATTTGGTCTTCATTTACCCAGACCAGAATTCACTCTTTTCTTCTCATGGGTGCGCTACTGGGCTTTATGGACACTATGGAAAGTTCGCAACCATGGAGTTTTCGGTGATGCGGCTTTTTCTGCTTTTTCTTTCTTTCGGTACTCCCTGCATCAATCTTTCCTCGATTGCATGCAGGTTGACCAAATAGATCATGATGTATATTTGTCTTATATTGACATCTTCAGTTGATGTACTTTGAGACTATCTACTTTGGATAGTCATCTTGTAAATCTAATATACAAACGATTCCACAAAAAAAAAAAAAGTGTGTGTGGTGGTGTGTGTGTGTGTGTGTGTGTGTGTGTGTGTGGAGTGCGTGTGTGAGAGCATATCTTGATACAGAGTTCTACACCCACTATTGGGCGCACTGATGACGTTAGTGGGGATGTCGTAGTATCTAGTCCATACTATGCATAATGGAGTTGATAGTTATATACTCTTGTGGGTTGACTACCATGAGTATATAACATGCACGTTCCTAAAAGGTGAATTTGGGCATGTTCTTGGATTCATCTAGGTAATATAGAAAGTCCTCTCTTCTATAGGAGCCTTGAGCTTATAGCCAAAAATAGACACGGTTGAATGGTTTTCCTTTGTATTGACAATGACTTTCTTGTCATAGCAGAGTGCCATCCTTGGTGCAAGGTGATAGAGACATATATTCAGATCTGCATGCTCCTAAGGTGCAACTTCCTTATTTTTCTTTCAGGAATACTTGCTGAAAGAGGTAAAAGGTCCACTCAAGATCTCTGAGATGCTCTGCATTACATTGCAACCACCAAAGCACTTGAGCTGGCAGATCCTTCAGCAACTCATTATAAAATGAGGTCCTCGTTGACCTCATGACACCATTTACAAAATTGACATGTAGGATACCACCATGATCAGCAAGTCAGCTAGGGAGTTGAGTTTAGCCAGAGCACCACAGCTTGGGGACTGCAGCCTTGCCGTAAGGTAGGCACATGCATCGGATGATAAAAACTAGTTATGATGAATGTGACTAATTTTAGATTATGGCATCACACTTTCTCCAGTGTGTATGGCTAGGTATGATACCATGAAAAATCATGAGAAATGATTGGTCTCCAGGATTGAGACATGCAGTGACAAGAGTTTTGTGCTACAGAAGCTTTTTGTAACTGTTGTAGATTGTGGTGCTTGTCATATGTTGCTAACGAGACAATGTTTTCACAGTTTGGATAGACCATAATTGCTCTTATGGAAGTTATGGTTTGGTTGTCGATCTATTGCCTGAAAGGCCTTAGTGAGTCCCTACAGGTTAGATTGTCTCGTTTGTATTGAATGGCAAATTAATTCAAAAAATCAAACTTTTAATTTTTTAGTTTGTAGGGGAAATACCCAAGGACAGGGAAAGACAATGCAATTTTGTTGCAGGTATAGTGTAGGAAAACTTTATCAGCCCAAGCATGAGCTTGCTCAAGTTGGTTTTGGACATCGGTGGTTGAAGTTTCCAAGAGAAGGCTCTCGGTTTACACCTTGTCATCAGTCAGTGGATTTCACATGGAAAGATTATAGCCCCCTGGTTTTCAGGTAACGTCTCTTGTCTTGATTGCATGTGTGCTTGTATTGTACTGCAAAATCTCTCTCTCTCTCTCTCTCTCTCTCTCTCTCTCTCTCATGACATCTAGACCTCGGGGTATCCGTAGCAGATCCAGATGGCATGGGAGGATTAGAGAGATCATTGCAAATCACCAGCAGATACCCTCCAGGCAGTTCACCCCGGAGGAGCTTGTCTTCATGTTTCAGTGACCTATGAGGGATTTCATCCGCTGAGGACCCGTCTATACCCTCACACATTCATGAGCCTCACGCGCCCAGAGATGTCTCTGGGTGGACACTTTCGTCCCCTCTTAGTAGCTTCCCAGGTTTCCCATGTTTCCCATTTTCCCATGTTACTCTTGATCTCTAGATCTCTAGATCTTTTCTCACTTTTTCTGGGATTGACATTTGTACTGCATCTGACCAGATTATTGTAACTTTTGGTCTCATAGGGCATTTTGGCCTTTCGAAGACGTTAATACAGATTTCTCTCTCTCTCTTTCTCTCTCTCTCTCTCTCTCTCTCTCTCTCTTCCATACAGGGTCACATGCTGATATCACATCTGAATACAGTAGTGATATTCCTTTTCTCTCAGTTACTTTTTCCATGGCGGCTCAGTATATCCATTGTTTCATTGTATCACTTATGGTCTCTGCCCCCCGCTCTTTGCTTGCACACACACACCCTCGCCCCCCCCCTCCCTCTCTCACTACCCCTATCTGTGGCACAGCCCCCCCCAACCACCCTTCCCACCCCCCTCTCTCTCTCTCTCTCTCTCTCTCTCACACACACACACACACACACACACACACACACACACACACACATTTTTTTTTTGTAAAACCAGTTGAAATTGCATTATATCATAAATGTACAAAAGGGTTTGAAATCAGGAGGATGTCTAAACCCTAGAACTTAAAAACAGCAGTAAAAAAGTTCTATGCAAGATCAGGGTAGTGCTTAAGAAAAGAGCCTATGCCCTATCCATCAGAAACAGTAAAAGAAAAGCTGAATACAAGAAACATCTAAATCTCCCTCATGCACGGCATCATATAAGGACTGCCGCAACGAGGCTCGGAAGAACTCATAAGGGTGCTGAAGGGGTGAATTCAGATATGTATGATTTTGCTGTAGCCAGAGGGTCCATAAGGCCCAGTATCTGATCCAATGGAAGAAAAGAGAATACTGTGACAATGAAGCTGATAAGGTGCCAAACATCCAGAAAAACTTGTAGAACCTGTGTGCAGGAAATCTGAGAGATAAAAAATAGGAGATCTTGTCTAGAAGGTTTCTGGAATATGAACAAGACCACAATAAATGCGGAGCACTCTCAGTAGTATGATGACATCTTGGACAAATAGGAGAGGCAATCCTTCTTTGAGCCAATTTCACTCCCACTGGAAAAATACCGACAATGCATCTCCAGAGAAAGAGTCTTTGTTTCAATGGCATTTTCAACTTCCATATCAATGTTAGTTTTGCTTTCCACCAAGCTAAAGACTTATCCAGATGCCAAAGAGAATTAGCATGCTGAGCAATCCATGGAGGAGGTAATATCAATCGATAAGCCTGTATAGAAGTCAATAGATGCAAAGATTGAGAGGATAATCTTGAACTTGAAGACTGAAGATGCCAATCTTGAAGCCTGTCTCTTACATCCAAAGTTGGAATCGGAATGAAAGGGTGTAAGAGATCTGCAATAGCTTTCCATATGGATCTATGATGCATCCCAAGATTGTATTGTTGGCATGCTGCCGGAAAAGAAAGAATTTGCCCTGTAGTATCCACTACATCGTCAATGAACCGGATACCCAATTTCATAAGATTGTAAGCTCTGATTGGTTGTTGTACAGCAAGGGGAGAGTAAAAAACAGCACTCCAATGTAAGCTTTCCATTCGAAGCGAGGAAGCTATAGAAGCAAGATGGGGAGACCATTTGATGCGAGAGAGCACTTTCTTCCAATCCTGAATCAAGGAAGTAGAAAATGGACAACCAGGGATTTTACCTTGAAATTTGCCAAGCACTACTTCCGATGGATCAACCAACCAACGACCATAAGCATTTGTGCGCATCCGACCACACAGAATTGCCAACATGATAGACCAAGGTTGCTCTTGTTGAAAAAAGGTTTTGAGCATAGTGATCTTTCTTGCCAGCACATGAAATTTGATGTTTATAATATTCAAACCACCATGCATTTTTGGCGAGCAAAGCAGGTCCATTTTGAGCAACCTTAAAGCTTTTTTATGAAGCTTAGTTTTCCAAAAAATCTCCATGGCTTGAGACATAAAAGAAGAAAGATCTCGAGATGACCAATGTAAGAGAGGAAGGTAGAATTGGACATAAGCCAGAACAATGGACTGAACAATTCGAAGCCGTACATGTAATGGCCAAGTGGAGATCTTCCAATATTCTAATTTGTCCTCAATTTTGTTTAGCACCCAAGATATTTGTTGCTTATTTCTGATTTTCCAGCCAATGGGATAGCCCAAGTGTCTTACTATGCTTTCCGGATAAATAATCTGGCCGGGCCACAGGATAGCATGCCAGTCACAATGCTTGAGAGGTAAGAGTTTTGATTTCTGAAAATTAATTTTTAAACCAGCTGCCAACCCAAAATCTGAAAGAGTATCCATCAATAGACGAAGCTCCAAAGGATTGTTCTTTGGCATGAAGAATGAATCATCTGCATAAGCCTGTGCAATGAAAGGCCGTGAACCAGAAATCTTAAGCCCCTCTAACTGTCTAGTATCAACCAGATGATCCATGTAAAGAAGCCCCTCTAACTGTCTAGTATCAACCAGATGATCCATGTAAAGAAGCAAAGGATGCGAAGCAATAGCATAGAACAGAGCACTGAGAGGGCATCCCTGTCGAACTGATCGTTCTAGAGTCCAAGACTCAGACAAATGTTTCCCTATAAAGCATTGAGCAGTGGAATCTGAGTAAAGCCAATATATGACATTAACTAGCTTTGGCCAATATATGACATTAACTAGCTTTGGCCCAAAACCAAGTTTAGACATGATTTGAGAAACATAATCCCACTGCACCGTATCAAATGCCTTTGCCACATCCACCTGCATGACCAAGACATCTTGATCAGAGTATTTTGCATATTCCATTGCAATGAGAGTATTGGAGATATTATCATGTATATGCCTTCTTGGAACAAAACCATATTGCCTGGGATGAAGTCCATCATGAAGGATATCCTTTATCCGGTGTACCAACATTTTAGCAATAAGTTTATATATAACAGGCATCAAAGTGATAGGCCTCCAGTCATCCATTGTCTCACACAGGGGTTTTTTGGGAAGAAGCTTAACCAGACCATGCTTCCAAGCTGAGGGAAGATGTTGATGCTGCCAGGCTACATTAACGAGCTTCAAGATTGGACCCTTCAATTCAGCCCAGAAGGCTACAAAAAATTCAACCGTCAAACCATCCCAACCTGGGGATTTATGTTTACCCAAATGCTTGAGGGCTTCATCCAATTCTGTATCCGAAAAGGACATTTCCAGCATTGAAGCTTTTTGCACAGAAACAATAGGAGAAACAAGCTCAATAAATCTGCTCCGAGCCAATGCAGCCTGAGATGTAGAAGAAGATGGTAGAGAAAAAAGAAGCCGAAAATGATCCAGACATTGTTTTTCTAGCTGAGATAAAGTCTGGGTCCAAAGACCATCCGATTTCCTGACTCTCATGATAGATTGACTTTGTCTGTACGTGTGTAAGTTTCGAAAGAAAGATTTCGAGGAGCAGCCCTTATCTAGCATAGGTTTAACTCTAGCCCTTGTCTGCCATTTGGAAAGCTTGCGTTTATCATTAGCATCAATTATGGAAGAAGCACAAGACAATGAATTCTGTTCAGAAGCAGAAAGAGACCTTTGATGACTAATCTGTACCAAGGACTGCTTGTATGATTTTGCCCACTGGATATGCTGTCTGGTTTCTGCCATGTACCATCTTCCATATTCCTTAATAACATTTTGAATACGATGTACAAAAGAGTTCCAATCAAAATCCAGATCCTCCTGAGCATGAGATAACAATGGCTTACAAGCCAATCTGATCATTTGCTGGAATTTTTCATGAGAAAGATATAATTGATTAACCTGCAAATGTCTGACTAAAGAGAGCTGAATGTCATCCAGAGGCATACCAAAAGAAAGGTTGAGCCAAAGTGGAGTATGATCAGATAGTTGTTGAGAATAATCAGTCCACATTTGACATGTATAATCATCATATTGCTAGGCATGAATAAGATACCCTCTATCAAGCCTGGCCCAATAATCTGTAAAAGCATTATGATGATATGTGAATCCCAAAACCGAAGGGTGAGTTGCTGTCCATAAATCTGCAGTATGAAGAGAAGAAGTCATATGTTCCCATCGCTGGATTTCAGAGGGAATCATATGGGATTTATGTGTGGTATTGTCCTTCCAGTGAGGGGAATTATTAAAATCACCACAAAGTAGAGCATTTGAAGACCAAGGATATTGGTTAATGGAGTCCCACATTTGAGCTCTGGAAGCTGAAATTTGAGAGGCATACAAGGAGCCTATTTCAAAAATCTCTCCATTGATCATGCATTGGATAATCATCCATTGGCCGCAAGGATCATTATATGCTACACAGGGCTGCAGATCATGCCTGGCTAAAATGCACAGCCCAGAGAATTGTCCAGATCCTGCATAAAATATATCATAGCCTGAAAAGAACCCATGCTGGCCAGCAAAAGAATGTTGATTATGCTCTTGCAGACACACAACATCAGGATGAGTATTGTTTATATAATGCCATAGGAGCCTCCATTTATGCTGATTGCAGAGGCCCTGTATATTATAAGAAAAACATTTGAGAGAAGTACGCATGAAAATATGTACAAGAGATGAACAGTCCTGAAAGAGAAAGGGAGGCATCAAGCCTCTGCCATTGCCACAGGGTCTTGCTGACCCTCAAAATCCAATTCCCTGACTAAATCTTCTTCACAAAGTGGAATACCCTTCTTAACTGCATTGACCCATGCCTTTGAGATGGGGCTGTCCGAAGAGGTAGAAGTTTGACCAGGAGATGGAGCAGAAGCATCCCAATTGCGAGATTGGAGAGGTCTTTGTTTGAGAGGCACCGTCTTCTTTGCATTCTGCCAACCCTCATGAGAAGATGAATTATTTTCTAGTAGCTTGCTTTTTCCTTTATCCTTGTTTTGGGCTAAATTGGCTTGGTTCCCTGTACGAACTGAAGGCTTTGCTCCTTTAGCTTCAGTCTTTTCCACATAAGTCTTTTGACCTCCTTTATTAGATGGCGGAGGAATGGCAGCTGGAGGAGGCGGATGAAGGATTGAGGGACACTCAGAAGCTAGATGCCCGAACTTGTGACAAGAGAAACAAGCTCCAGCAAAAATGCCCCATTTCAAAGTGAAATATTTCTTTCCCAAATTAACACCCTCAATCTCAACTGCAATAGAAGAGGGGGTTGGTCTATCAGTATCCCATAAGATGCAAAAACGATTTTTGTTACCTGTGGGACGAGGGGGACAGATCACTTGTCCCAATGTCATCGCTAAGCCTGGAAGCTCTGTTCTCATGTAATTTGGGAAATCAACGACTTCAACCCATACAGGGCAGTGATGTTTGATGAGATTCTGATAATCCTTATTAGGAGACCAGGGCATGATGTGCACCATTTGACGGCCAAAAAATAAAGGGGACATTTCCAACATCTTTTGTTTTGTCAATGCATCCAAGAGATGAACTTCATAAAATCCTCTGGAGGCAAAATAGACTCCTTCTACATAGCATCCACCTAGGAGAGAATTCACCCATTGTCCCACATCATTAGCCGAGGGTATTTTACTTGGAAAAAAGATGATGACTGCAGTTTGAGAGAGCTTCTTCAGAGGATGCACAAGAGAAGGCAACTTCATCTTGTAGGTGAGTTCCGGAGCAGGTAGTATCCATTCTCTTCTATTTTGTTGAAAATCCTCATTCAACATATCAAAAACATAGGAAGCATCTTCAGATGAAGGAGCTGTGGGGTGCAGAGTTTCCCTTAATTGTCTTTTAGGTTCAGGAGAAAGAGCTCTCTTGATATAAAACTTGCTTGTTTCTGCCATCGAGACTATTCGATTCAGCAGAGGGCACAGATCAGAAAAAGGGGACAGCTCTATGGAAAACTATCTTACACAGAAGGGAAAAAACAGTGACCTGTTGAAGGAGCGCGCACACACACACACACAGACACGCAGACACACAGGCAGTCCTATACACGTACGCAGGTCGCAGAAGACAGGAAGAAGAGCAGATCGATGATGATAAGACAGCGCAACTGGGAACAAGAGAAGGGAGCGAAGAGAGCTGCAGGGCCAAAAGAGACCAGGAAGGAGCCCGACACAGTCCAGGAAGAGGCGCCTCACCACACGTACTCACCCAGAGCAGGCGAGCAGATAGTCTAGGGAGCAGGCGAGCAGATCGAGGGAGCAGGCGAGCAGATCCGCCACACACACACACACACACACCACACACACACACACACACACACACACACACACACACAGGCTAGTGCAGGAGCTCGGCCGAGAGGTGTGACACTCGACAGAGCCACTGAGTTATGCAGAGCTCGACGCCCCCGACCCCATGGCTCTCGCCCATGGCCACACCACCACAGGAGGATCCGGGCCATCATCTCCCATCATCGCAGGACCTTCTCGCGCCAGCTCAGTTTTACCACCTTGAGCACCATGTCACAGCGGCCCATGAGGGATGTATTAGGGTGATATGAGAGCTCTCTGCTCATGTACCTAGGTCAGATTTTAAAGTTCCAGATTTTTGTTATCTTTCTTTATTACTATTTTGTACCCAGGATGATGTACCTCATGGATATGATGTAACCTTTCGGTCTCATAGGTCATTTTGGCCTTTTGAAGATGTTAATACAACTTTCTTTCTTTCTCTCTCCTGTACAGGGTCACATGCTGATATCATATCTGTATACATTAGTGAAATTCCTTTTCTCTCAGTTACTTTTTCCATGGCTCAGTATATCCATTGTTTCGTTGTGTCGCTTATGGTCTCGTTGGCCCTTGGGGTCTTTTGTAGAGGTTAATATTACTCTCTCTCTCTCTCTCTCTCCATAGAGCTTGTATGCTGTCACAGATGTCAAGTCCACAGCGTGACCTTCCCTCTCCTCTTCAGACAGAGGACATATACCCTCCGAGAGCTATTTTTTCCTATCACACCACATGTTTCAGCCAGGGTGCTCTCAGCTAGAGCTGCCGAATCAAACTTGATCCTGATATAACCTTTGCCCATGAGCTGGACATCAATAATCCAACCATGCTCTCCTACAAGGGCTGATTGTAGGTGATCCCTGATCTGGCGGCATGCTGGGGTCTGCTGCTGACGAACTTGCAGACAAGGGTGGTGGCCTCCAACGAGGCAACGGAAGAGACCGGGAGCTGGAGATCCACTTCAGTAAAATAACACTGGGGAGCAGTCACAGTTGGGGTAGATATGAGAGACGATGCTACAAAGTTCCAAAGTAGCCCTGAAATGGCATGGAGTCCGATACTGGTTTGAGAGGCATAGGCATTCTTAGCCCGTTTGCACCATGGCTTCTCTCCTGATTTTCAGACCCTTTGGCAGGAGCCATTGGCTTCCCGGTTACTGTATGCTTTCTTGGGCTTCCCAAGGAGTACATGGTGCTCCTTTCCATGATTGGTCGTACGTTGAGACAGGTTCTTGAGGCTCCATGTTGCCAAATCCACTGGGATTCCTTCACTATGGGTGTACCGGAGAACCTTCCGAAAAAGGTGGCGATCCCCGCATCGACCAGCCATTTTTCCTACATCGCATGGAGTTCTTTGGGCTGCTGGGCCAGTGTTTCATCTGCAAGCAGATGAGCCACCTTGCCCGTGCTTTCCCTCGACGTTGTTGCTTGACCGCCCATACCAGACACAGGGGCCTGCGGCTCCAAGAGCTGAGCCTCCGCCCACTTGTTGACGACACACCTCCGCCCCCCTTTCCCCCCCTGTGGACACCTAGTGTCACTAGTCGTCGCTGCAGGTGCCAGCATGACAATCGACGCTGTACTCTTACAGAGGAGGGTCCTCACCTTGTGGCAACGGCTTCCACACAGAACCGTTATGAGCCATTATCTTCAGAGACTTCCCCAGAGCCGCCCCAGGATTCGGACTCACTGGCCCTGACAGCGACTGCACAGGACAAGTGCCCACATCCTCCCTCTTACCACAGAATCTTCATTCAGAGACTTCAATTCGAATGTTTCGTCGATGAAAAGCCCCAAATCTGCTTTTTTGATGCAGGCTCTTCTCTTTGTGCTGACGTTGAGCAGCTACTAATCCTCGTGTAGGGAGGTGTGGCAGATGTATCATCATTAGCATAAGCAGCTGGTACGGCTGCTCTGTGTGGGCAGCAGATCTGGTGGAGAATGGTGGGCAGAAAAACAACCGCCTGTCAGTCAGCAGCAGCAACAAATGTCAGGTGGCGCACAGTTGGGCTGCAGCAAAGCGGGTACACGGGAGACAGCAAGTGGCGTAGGTCAGCAGACGGCTGCAGCAAAGCGGGGTGCACAGCAGACGGCTGCAGCAAAGCGGGGTGTACAGCAGCACGGGCAGAGAAGGGGTGTTAGTAGGGCTGCTGTGCAGGTGCAGCCATTGGGTGTGAATACCGTCAAAGAAGGCTTAGGCTCTGATACCAATTAATGCTTTTGGAGAAGCGTGAGATACAGGCTATGGGAGCTTGAAGGGGTACATGGCCATGGCTATGTCATTCGACAAAGCGAGAGAGAGAGAGTACAAATGCACAAAACAAGAGAGAGATTCACATGGCCGAATGATGTGATAGTTGCTTGATTAATTTTCAATGAAGTACATGTACCTTTTATAACTACAAAGGTTTTCCTTCTAACATCACTGCTTATGTCACATCACACACAAATATCTAGATATTATTTATACCCCTCTAAGAGGTGGTTCACACACAAACACGTAAGTGGGTGTTTACTCCTTTGCTATAGGATGTTCACACATGCACACACATATTCAGACTTAATAGCCTTTCACACACACAACTAGGCTTAATAGCCTTACACACAAGCATGCTACCACACTTACACGAGTGGGTTCACATAGGTAAGACCTTGATTCCCAACAATCGTTGAGCCTATTCATAAGGCAGGAGACCCCATGGATCCTAATAACTTACAGAACCATCATGATTGGTCATATGTTGGCGAAGCTCTATGGATCTATACTTGAGTCTAAGCTCAGCACACTAGTACAGAGAGAGGGATGCAAGGCACCAGGGTAGGTAGGATTCAGGAGGACCTTCTCACATATTCATGCTTCGGGCTATCATCATCGAGCAGGCCAAGGCAAATGGCTGTTGACTATACTGCTGCTTTGTGGACTTCCGCGAAGCTTTTGATATAGTGCCTCGAGCCTGTCTTCTAGAGTGCTTACAGCATCACGGGGCCCCGTCTGACATGATCTAGGCCATCATTGCCTTATATGAGTCAATTATTGGTAGGGTGAGATGCCCGAGAGGACTATTCGAGGAGGTCTCTAGCACCATTGGAGTGAAACGAGGATGCTCACTATCTCCGATCCTCTTCGGACTTTACATAGATGAGATCTTTTAGACTTCATTGATAGAAATGGAGGCAGAGGAGCTTTTCTAGGAGGTATACTTGTTCCCAGATATGCCCACGACTGAGAAAAAACCAGTCGGCCAGCACCTGACAAAGTCGGCCAACAGCACAGGACTAGTCGGCCAAAAACTGTTAGCCCCCACGACCAAAAAATAGGGAAAAATGGAGAGAACTCCTGGGTGGGCACACCCACAACAAAGGCCCTCACTGAGTAATATGGTACAGACAAGAGATGCCTGCTAACACCCCTTCTCAGCTCTTGGATGTGGAACCAACCTTAGTGAGCTGGAGTGCTGTGTCGGAGCATTGCTTGAGGTAGAGACTTCGTGAAGAGGTCCGCCGCATTGTTCTCCGTCGAACAAATCTCTAGCAAGATGTCATCAGCCAAAATCTTCTCACAAACAAAGTGACTCTGGATGACTGGGTTCCTCATGTGGAAACCCGATCTTGCCAAGTAACCTCCCCAACCACACCACCTCGCAAGTAGCACCACAAGCAGTCCGGTACTCTGCCTCTGTAGAAGACAAGGCAATAGTTGGCTGCCTCTTGTTGCTCCAAGAAATAGCTCTTGAGCCAAGGGTAAATCCGTAGCCTAATGTGGATCTCCTTGTGTCTGGATCTCCTCCCCAATCTGACTTACTCTAACCTTGGAGTCTGACTCGTTCAATCGTTTCCCCTCTAGTGTCATAGAAGAGTCCAAGATCCTTCGTACCCTACAGATACTGCATGATGCACAATCCTGCGTCCCAATGAGTCTTCAAAGGTGTATGCATGAATGAGCTCAACAGCACCACTGGAAAGCTGATCAATCTTCTGATTCCAAGCCTTGGGAGCTTGCTTAAGACCATACAAGGCCTTCCGTAACCTGTAAACCATCCCCTTTGATCCCGGAACCTCAAAACCTGGAGTTTGCCCAACATACACCTCCTCCTGTAGGTCACCATTAAGGAACACAGATTTTACATCCATTTGATACATTGGCCACCGTTGAGACGAGGCAAGGGCAAGAACTGCCCGAATCGTGGTCATCCTTGCTGTCGGTGCAAAGGTATCCTCAAAGTTGATGCCAGGCCGCTAAGCATAGCCCTTAGCCATAAGTCTGGCCTTGTGCTTGTCCACCGACCCATTAGACGTATACTTGGTCTTATAGACCCACTTGACACCAAGGACTGACCGTTTTGACGGCCTCGCAACCAACTCCCAAGTGTTATTCTTCTCAATGGCTCAAGTTTCACTTGCATGGCTTTCCTCCAAGTCTCCTGGGAAAGAGCTTCCTTAATGGAAGTGGGCTCTTTGTCCTGAATGATCCGAGACATCAAAGCATAATTTACCTGTAAAGACTCCTCTGACAGACGAATAGAAGAACTGGAATGTCCTTGCTTGCTGCCAACATTTGGCAAGCCATCCACCATCTGTTCCCGGATAGCCCACCGCAGCGTATCCACATTCAAGTGGTCATGGCGAAACTGCTACAAATCACCTAACTGAGAACTTGTAAGAGAGAGTGCTGAGAGTTTGTAGATCCCATTCTCCACTCTGCCTTCCCAAACAATCTGGCTTGTTGCTTTGTCCCAGGGAGCAACAAAATGCTCAACAAACTCCACCCGTATGCCAGCCTTGCAAACCTCATGCACTGACAAAAGATGAAAACCAAGAGCTGGAACATAAAGAAACCTGGAGGAATGCTTGCCCCCTTTTGCCATCGGGAATAATCTCCAACCTACCCTCACTGTGAATCGGGATAGTGGAATTGTCACCAACGAAGATGCGACTTGTCTGCCGTCAAAGATCTTGTAATAACTCTCGGGAAGGAGTCATGTGCCT
This sequence comes from Cibotium barometz, assembly GCF_041138505.1. NCBI lineage: Eukaryota > Viridiplantae > Streptophyta > Polypodiopsida > Cyatheales > Cibotiaceae > Cibotium > Cibotium barometz. The sequence goes on from NC_141063.1 coordinate 12,808,811, forward strand.
GGAAGCACCACTATTGAGAATCCACTCTTGGGTATCCCTGGCGGTGAGACCAATTGTTTGTCCTTGCTCGAAGAAGATGAAGCATCCGTGTCTATAATCTCCAAGTGCACAAAAGATGGATTCTTTGCAGCTGCGGCTGAAGAATCAACCTGCTTCTCGATACTCCGCTGAGGACACTTCCTCCAATAGTGACCCTTCTGGCCACAATGGTTACAGGTCCGCTCGGCCTTCAAAGCATCACGCTCTGAGTCGGGATTCTTCTCAAAAGACTTCTCCGATGAAGACTTTCCTTTGTCCTTGTTGTTGTTGCAACCTTTCGACTGCTAGCCAGTCAAGGCCTTAGAACCTCCGCCCTGTGGAGGGTTCGTAAACCGCTCTTCCTGGTCTAAAACCATAGGCACAAGTGTTAGAAATCTAGCATGGTATCACACAAAACTAGAACATGGAAAAAGTGCAAGAGGGATGAAGCAAACTGAGGTAATTCCATTGATGTGACCCCTTGAATATATAGGGGAAAGTACAAGAGCTGAGTGCATATGGGATAAATCCCTGAGTGCCACGTGGCATACACTGAGATGACCAAGACTAAAAGTACTCCTAGTGAGCACTTATTTCCAACACCCTCCTTAAGTGGACACTAGGAGAAAAAAGACAAGACTATGACATGACAAAAGATAAGACCAAGACAGAGAGACTAGACAAGGATTGAGAGACAAGCTAGAAGACAAGATGGACAAGACTAGAAGACAGACATAAAGACTGATAGACTGAGAGACAAGACATGAGAGACAAAAGATCCTGAGACACCCCTCCTCAAGTGATATCCTCATATGGGTCCACAAGGGTAGGGACAAGAGTGGATCATAGACAGAGAGAGAGAGACAATCAGCCAGTAAAGTGGTCCCACAGAGAGAGAGACTTTTAGATAGACATGAGAGAGACTGACAAATAGAAGATAAATGGGGACATAGACAAAATGCCAAAGACATGTGGGTAACTAATCCACAAAAGATAGGCATATAGACTGATAGACAGAGTGTCAGAGATATATGACTGTAAGATCACACAAGATAGACACATGGACAGAGAGACTGACTGACTGTAGATAGACAGAGAGATGGACCTTGAGCAGTCGACAGTCCCTGATCCCGCCATGGAGCTACTTCTCTGCTTCGAAATAATTCTGGTGCTGCCTTGCCCTGTTATTTTTCAGCCCCTGCTGCAAGCTCCTTCGCAGCTCCAAGCCCCAGCTTCCCTGCCTGTGTGGCCGCGTCGACTTCGCCAAGCTCAATCAGAGGGCTCTCCTCTTCGTCTCTCTTCTGTGCCGAGTGCCACCGCTTCTATTCAGCAAGCAGGCCGACCTGCTCTCTTTCCCTGGGGTCGTCTCCATTTTCTTCATTATGCTACAGCAGCAGGCCGCTTCTGTCGTCGACACCTTTCTCTCAAGGCTGCGCACCTCTTGTTTTCAGTATGGGCAGCCCCCATTCTCTGTTCAAGACATATTCTCTACTGGCTGCTCCACTCCTATATCAAAACAAGGTATGAGTTGGTGCTCCTTTGCTTCTGACAGGCCCGTATGCCTCTCTCTCTGCAGCAACATTTCCTCTAAGAAATCTCTGTTTGCAGCTGCCTTTCTCTCGGGTTACCCCCTGGATAGCATGTCTGTGACATGGGCTTGAAAGGCTGGAAGACCTGAGGTAAAAACTAAAATGGATTATCCTTTGTATGCTGCGATATTCTCAGTTCTATTTTACTCTTAAAAATTAATTTTCAGAACTGAATTTTATCTTGTAAGAGAACAGACACTGCCCATCAAAATAGGGGTAAGACCTTCTCATTTCTGATGCTGTCTCTCATTTATTTATCTTTGGCATCTCTTCTTGGGTACTCTGCCCTTGCTCTCTGCATAAAAAGGCTTTTTTTTAAATCTCTCCTACTTTGGTCACCACATGATGTAGGCCAAAGAGGACCCTGTTCTGGACTTACCTTCCCATCTCTCTCATATTTGTCTATGCTTTCATGCTATCTACCACCATTGATCACCAATGATGTAGATCATGGGGTAATGTCATGTCTACATGGACTTATCTTTGTCCCTATCCAAGAGGCACCCCTGCATTACTCACTCTAGCACGAGGATTGACCTTGAGGAGGGATTATCTATCAAGGTCCATCTCTCTGTCTATCTACAGTCAGTCAGTCTCTCTGTCTATGTGTCTATCTTGTGTGATCTTACAGTCATATATCTCTGACACTCTATCTATCAGTCTATATGCCTATCTTTTGTGGATTAGTTACCCACATGTCTTTGGCATTTTGTCTATGTCCCCATTTATCTTCTATTTGTCAGTCTCTCTCATGTCTATCTAAAAGTCTCTCTCTCTGTGGGACCACTTTACTAGCTGATTGTCTCTCTCTGTCTGTCTATGATCCACTCTTGTCCCTACCCTTGTGGACCCATATGAGGATATCACTTGAGGAGGGGTGTCTCAGGATCTTTTGTCTCTCATGTCTTGTCTCTCAGTCTATCAGTCTTTATGTCTGTCTTCTAGTCTTGTCCATCTTGTCTTCTAGCTTGTCTCTCAAGCTTGTCTCTCAATCCTTGTCTAGTCTCTCTGTCTTGGTCTTATCTTTTGTCATGTCATAGTCTTGTCTTTTTTCTCCTAGTGTCCACTTAAGGAGGGTGTTGGAAATAAGTGCTCACTAGGAGTACTTTTAGTCTTGGTCATCTCAGTGTATGCCATGTGGCACTCAGGGATTTATCCCATATGCACTCATGCTCAGCTCTTGTACTTTCCCCTATATATTGTGATCAACAAGGAATAGAAAGCGGAATACTGACCAGGCAAGTGGGAAAGTAACGTGATGGCCATATCTTCGGACGATATCTCTTTCCCAGCTTGAAGGACTTCCTGCTGAAGGGCCTGCAGCTTGTTAATGTGTTCCCGCATCGTCGAAGACTTTGCAGGGTTCATAACCCGCATCTGCACTTCCAAGGATATCCGCTTCATGGGTGACACCCTGTTGTACAAAGAAGCCAAGTGCTCCCATATGCCTCTCGCCAGCGTCATGTGCTTCACATGGTTGATCACCTGTGGTGTGCAATTGAGGAATATAAACGACCGGACCCTGGCGTTGACACGGTCCCACATTTGTGCCTGTGCCTCTCGGTCCTTCCTCGTCGATAAAACCTCCCCTTCCTCAGCTTCCGGCCTTGGCACCCCTTTGATAATAAAATCAGCAAGATCATATGACTCCAGAACTGACTCCATCATGACCTTCCAGATGCCATAATTGGACCCGTCCAACTGCCGATCCACTGGGAACGTGGGAAGAGTTGGAATCTTCACGTGCTTCTCTGCCATCTCGAGTAAATCCGCCATCTCGGAGAGTAACCTGAAAGGGTGGGTGGGTGGGAAAAATCTGAAAATCAGAATATATGCAAGTGGCTGTCCAGCCCCTCTGCCCGCCTTCCTCTTGCACCTTCACTTCCCGTTCAGCCCGAAACAGTCCACCGATCAGCAACCTGTTGCTCCCCCTCTTGCTCAGAAAAACGCCCAAGATCTCCTAGAGCCTAGGGCTCTGATACCATGTCAGAATATGCAGCGGAAATGATATCCAAACTTGGGTAGACAAGAGCAAGTAGACTGCAGAAAATAATCAGCACAAGAAACACTGAGAGATGTGTGTAAACTCTTCTCTATACACAAGATCCCGAAGAAACTGAATGAGAAAGTGGAGGAGGATGGGGGGCAATATATACAAGCCCATGAGGGCAGTCGGCCAGCTCTAAAAGAGGCCCACGACTGAATAAATGTCCACGACTGCTGATATTAGCAGTCGGCCAGCATCTGATGCCCCATGCCTGCACAGAACAAGTCGGCCAGCACTCAGACAGCCCACGACTGATACAGATGCAGTCGGCCAGCTTCAGAGTGCTCCTGGCATCACCTGGCAGCCCTCCAGCCACTAGAAAAAAATGGGAAAAATAGGGAAAAAATACGGGGAGTGTGGAAAAATGATATACGGGCGGGCACACCCACAACAGAGGCCGTGGTGTATACAAATAGACAGGAGATGACTTCTAACAGTCCCTTCAACTGGTATCAGAGCGTGGAGTGCAACGTGTGCACAACGCACGTGTGCGTGGTCGCGGCGGACGGAGCTCGCAGCGGAGCTTCGAGAGCTGTGGTGCTGTTGCGAGTGCAGATCTGCAAGAGCGGAGACAGATCACATGGTGGATGTTTGGGTGGTTTTTTGCGACCTCAATTTTACCATCCACGGGAGTCGACACCAGATGGGGTCCCAACCACCCACTTAAAGGCCCACCCCCGTAAGGGCAGGAGTATTTGCTTTTATTCCTTTGGAGAATTTCTTTACAACGCAGACTTTACCAAGAACTTACTTACAACGGCGGTTGACTATGAAATGCCAAATGCAAGGATGAAGAAGACCAAATGTCAGCTGAGCCATCATATGGTCTGAGGGCACTTTAGAAGCCACTGCAGGAGCCAATATGCACACCCAGGTCTGGTGAGGTAATGCGGGATTGATGGCTGAACACTGAAGATAACTTCTGTCTGCCTTGGACTGTAGCACGCTGAGGGTGCTCTGCTGAAGATATGCATGCACAAGTCATGGGACTTAGGCACACATGATAATTGGTGTGTTTCACTGTTGCAAGAATGAGATGATTAAAATGGCATGAAGGGTACCTTATATAGGACCCCCACTGCAAGTCGGCCATGCCTTATGCTGTCGGCCTGTTTAGGAGGACAAACAAGTGCTGGTTGGCCATATGTATACAAGTTGGCCTGGTGCAAACTGCCCATGACATGCTGAATTTTATGCTTACACAGTCACACGTGACTATGCTTACACAGTCACACGTAACTATGCAGCCACTGTATGCTGCTGGCTGGCTGGATACTGCTGGCCGATTGTGAATGCTGCTGGTCGATTAGGGATCTCCCATGCTTGGCTGCCTAGGCTTGATGCCCATGGGGTGGCCCTTGGGTAGCCCATATGTAAGGCTTCTTAAGGCTGGCCAAAGGCTAGCTTAAGCCTTTGCTTCTACATGCTTGCTACATGCATCTACTCTAGGATGACCTAAATGCTATGTTCTTTAAGTGGGTTAAGTAACACATATCGACACCTAAGGCTTTAGATGTAACCTACGTAGTTCGTGCTTGACATGTTCCTGGACTAGTGCTCACAATGGGGTCATACGACAAAATGAATCCCTTCAGGGTTCTACTGATGTACAAGTTTAGTACTGATGATGAGCCAGTGTGTTAGTGCATGGGTGCATGTGACAAATGTAATATTCTACCGGAAGTACATGGCACTTGGACTTGTTTTTGCATTAAGTGGATTAGTGTTTGCTGACAACTAGTGCAGGATGCCATTTGGTATGACAATTGAGTTGTGTTGTGGGTCTGTGCTAGGATTATTTTAGTAGAGCTTGTGGGTCTATGTCCTATTGGGATTCAACGCTTGGATGAGAGTTGGATTGAGTGTAAGCAATTGGATCTTGTAGGAGGGTCTACAAGAGGAGTCTGACATTGGCCTAGGTAAGAGGAAGGAGACTTGAGTAGATGCTATGGACAACTGTTTCCTTTTTCACCACTCCCGTCCATTCCCTCTCCTCTCTCTTTTGGTGCCCACCAAATCTTTTTGCATTTTGGCGCTTGCCATCTTCAAGATCTCCTTTTGAGGAGAGGGAGGGTTGGGGAAACTCCCCTTCCTCTTTAATGGTGCTGCATTCTTGGAGTTCCTTTCGGAGGTCCTGCAATTCCCGCTTAAGCTCAGTTAGCTCTTTCTTGAGCTCCAAGTGTCTCCATTGTCGCAGGTGTTCCTCTTTAGCATCTATCATTTCTTTCTCCTTGTGGTCTTCTTCAATCAGCAAGATGTCCCTGATGAGTTTCACCCCATCTTGGGTCCAGCTCCCCATCCCTTTATTCTCTGTGCTGGCGTTTACACGGGCCTCCATCTTGTCCACAACCTCCTTCAATTTACCCTGTATGCTGTCCCACCTACTGGAGTGTGCCATCTTCTTTACTCTTGTTTCTCCCCTCTCTCTGTATTCTGTCAATTATGTGCTGGGAAATCAGAGTGTGAGATTAGGCTCTTCGATTAATCCTTGACTGTGATTTTCTTTTATTTTCTGTGGTTCCAGGTGAAAAGGGGAAAACTGGCACTGAGAGAGAGAGAGAGGAACGAGTCTAATCCTAGGGAAAAAGGGGCAAAATTGATTTTGCTCCAAAGTTGGGGGGGAAATTGATTTGTAGAGGAAGTTGCAGTTTGTAGAGAGAGGAAAGGAGAGAAATCAAAGGGCGGCCCAAGGTCCATAGGGTCGCAGCCCACTAAGGGGTGCACAACCCAAAAATGTAGCCCACGGAGACGCGTGCTGTGGAGAACGGTTTGGAGAGAGAGGGGCAATGCAAAGAGGGAGAGAGAGTGCGAAATGCAACTGCTCCCCATGGGAGACCGACCACAATCGGAAAAACAAATGCACAAACTTAGATCACTTAACCTTGACAATTATGAACAACATAAGCATCCACAAATCTGAAAATGACATTACACAACTTGACACCACCATTGGGGCCGGAAAGGGCCGACCCCCCCCTCAATACAAATTGTATTTCTTGGAGTATTTGATGATTACAAGTTTCACGGGCTTATGAGCCAGATTCCTCCGTACATGGAGTGAATACAAATAATCAAATACCATAGATGTTGCCGGTGAAGAAGCAATTTGTTGATGAAGATTGTGTCATAGGAAATCTCCCACTTTCACTGGGCTAGGCATCCGCACTACACTGGTCTTCGCACCAACAGGCATACCCGTACTAACACCTGGTAGGGTGATTCATCGCGGAGGGAGGAAAATTGATTTGTAGAGGAAGTTGCAATTTGTAGAGAGAGGAAAGGAGAGAAATCAATGGGCGGCCAAGGTCCACAGGGTTGCAGCCCACTAAGGGGTGCATAACCCAAAAACGCAGCCCACGGAGACGCGTGCCGCGGAGAGAGAGAAAGCAGCGGAGAACAGTTTGGAGAGAGAGGGGCAATGCAAAGAGGGAGAGAGAGGGAGGAATGCAATTGCTCCCCATGGGAGACTAACCACAATCGAAAAAACAAATGCACAAACTTAGATCACTTAACCTTGACAATTATGAACAACATAAGCATCCACAAATCTGAAATGGACAACACACAACTTGACACCACCACTTGGGCCGGAAAGGGCCGACCCCCCCCCTCAATACAAATTGTATTTCTTGGAGTATTTGATGATTATAAGTTTCACGGGCTTATGAGCGAGATTCCTCCATACATGGAGTGAATACAAATGAATCAAATACCATAGATGTTACCAGTGAAGAAGCAATTTGTTGAAGAAGACTGTGTCACAGGCAATCTCCCACCTTAACTGGGCTAGGTACCTGCACTACACTGGTCTTCTGGGACCGTGCACCAACAGGCAACCGGTACTAACACCTGGTAGGGTGATTCACCACGGAGGAAGGAAAACTTGGTATTCCAAATGAAAGCTTTGCTCCCAGATTCCCAGGTCCATTGACCCTCATTGGCTCTCAAAACTTGAGAGCACGGTCAGGGCAAGCACAAGGAAAATACGATCTCCTAGAATCCCAATGAGAGAGAGATAGCAGGTACTTTACACACAAATCAAGGAAGAAAAATAATAATCTGCTGTATCACTCTGTATGCAGCTCTTACCTTGTGTAAAAGAGAGGATGTCATAACCAGCAGTTTCCTTCTCCTCTAAGACACAACCTTCAGTTCAGTCTGCCGAATGTGAGATAGAGAAAGATTCGATAGCTTTCACTACAGCCCACTCTGTGAGAGAAAAGAGTCGGGTGCTTTAGTCCACCGGATAAGAGAGAGAGAGTTGGGTGCTGCAGTCCACCGGGAACAGTCCCATAGGCAAGACGTGATACAAACACTGGTCCTTCCATGGAGTGACAGTCCTGTGGACAAGATATCGTCTTGGCCATACACGGGAGGCATGATACAGGCTCTCGTCGATATGACATGATCCTGGTCACACACGGGTGGTGGCTCCCGTCCATGTGACACAAAGTAAGTGGCCCTTTCACATGAGACACCGGCTTGGTCTCATGTGAACATAGCACAAATCTGGCCGCTCTATGGAGTGACAATCCCATAGAAGTGGCACTAGAAATGGAGATGGACCAAATGGACGGCCAAATGGTGACACAAAACCCTAAAAGCGTATAGGAGCCATGTCAAAAAACCTAATTTCACTGCAACCATGGCGAAGAGAGAGAGAGAGTCATCATGGTACAAAAGGAAACAAAGATGAGAGCTATGAGCTGGGAATGTCAAATCCAAGCCATATGATACAAAAGGGGATCATCATCATCATACAACCAATGGAGCTAACCCCCTGCCCGGTAGGAGGGGGCCATCAAGGATATCAAGCATGGGGTAAGCCTGTAGAAGGCTTTGCAGATCCACTGGGCGTGGAAAGGTGGTTGTGTGTGTGTGTGTGAGAGAGAGAGAGAGAGAGAGAGAGAGAGAGAGAGATATTAGGCGTCTACTAAAGACCCAATGGGCTTATGAGACCAAAGTGGTACAATAATGTCCATGGCATATCTCATCATGGAATGGAAAATAAAACAGAATGAAAACATAAATATAGCTATCTCACTTGGGTGATACAAAACTGTCCATTGAAACTTATGGAATACTAAGAACATAAAAACATGGGAGCAACATCAGCTCCGAGTAGATGGTATACCACTCTCCAAAATGTCAAGCATGGGGTTGATGAGTATGGCCGAGAGGTCTCCCTCAGCTATGTCACGTGGAAAGGTAGCTCGATGGCGGTGGAGCATGTCTTGGATCTGGAGCTGATGAGGTGATCGTGGCTGACAGGGGGGAGAGAGAGAGAATTTGTCTTGATCTAACATTCTTAATTGATTTATATACCTTCATTATTGAGTGACTTTTAGAATATTTTGACAAAATGAGTAGAGAGAGAGAGAGAGAGAGAGAGAGAGAGAGAGAGAGAAGAGGCTTTTGTTTTGGGAGAAGAGAGGCTGTCAATGCATCCTAAGTTTTGCTCAATCAATGGATTTGAAGCATTATGGCAATGAGTTTCTGAACAATCATGCTGTTGATCTAATCCGATTCCACTTCAACAAAACTCAGGATGCTTAGAGAGATGTTCAAGATTGATGCAGCAGATTACATGATATCAATTTGTGGAAATGATGCTTTGAGAGAGCTTTTATCTCCAGGAAAAAGTGGGAGCATATTTTTCCTTTCCCATGATGATCGTTTTTTGATCAAGACTTTACGAAGGCAAGAACTAAAGGTGTTGAATCTTGTCCTAACTTGTCTTTGTGTTTCATAATTGTGCTTTGAACTAGGCATGAAATTTATTGGTTGCTATTTCAAGTCAATCACCTCTCACCTATGGGAATAGTTTGCAATGCTTCATAATTTTTGAGTCTTGGACCTGAATGATGTGCTACAGGTGTTACAAAAAATGCTACCAAACTACTATAAGCATGTGTGCAAGTATGAGAACACATTGATTACTAAGTTTTTTGGCCTTCATCGTATCAAGCTTGCAGGTGGCCACAAGGTACATTAAACTGTGTACCTTGGTTGCATACAGACTCTATTCTTCTGAATATAGAGGCACTTGTTTTTACTTCTCTTCCTTAAGCCATTATTGGTTTTTAAATCACATAGGAGCTTCAGACAATGCTTATTTCCTTTGGGGGTTGAAAAAAATTGTCCAGTTGACCACTAGATAGCTTTTTGTTTTTGGTTCTTGAAGGTCCAGTTTGTAGTTATGGGCAATGTCTTTTGCACGGAGTTGAGGATTCATCGCAGGTTCGACCTCAAGGGTTCTTCACTTGGTCGGTCATCAGATAAAATTGAGATTGATGAGACCGCAACACTTAAAGACCTTGATTTGGACTTCACTTTCCATTTGGAGCCATCTTGGCGTGATTCTCTTCTCAAGTAAGAATTGGACTTATCCTTGGATTGAAGTAGGTTTTATGGTTTATTGTTTCTTGCTATCTGAAATAGGCAAGTGCGTCGTTCCACCTAGTTGGGACTGTCTTTTTTGTGATGAGTTTTGCTTCTTGGAATTTGTTTACTTCCAAGTTACTATATTTTCAATCGATGCACCCTTCATTTACGACCTTTTTGGTGGTTGCGAGTCGTTTTTGTATAACTCTTTAATCAAGGTAGTAACATAAAATTATGTCTTTAATCAAGGTGTGCTCTCCCTTCACAGATAGCTAGGATATGAGATGCATGTGCTCTTTTGGCCACTGAGGAAAATAGTAGCCACATCGTTAGGGTCTTCAGAAAGGTACACCCACTGGGATAATGAGGGCTGCAGCATGGATCCAGCTGCTACAGATTAAAGTTTTTTGCAATTGTCTGCCACCAGAAGCATAGCTAACTTCAAAAAATGAGATCTTCTGATAAAAAAGGCTCCTCTGTGACCTAAATGCAGGGATCCCTCTAGATGTGCCCTGCATTCTGGCTTCCAGACAATGGTGGGCACCATTTTCCCCAGGCTAGGCATTGCTTTCTGTAGGAAAGATCCTGTGAGGTTCCCCCGACTGCGCATTCCACAATCCATCTGGGTGATATCACTTTGTATGTAGTACGTAGATATTTGTATACATATGTATGTACATACATGCATGTATACATACTACAACTCTAGTAATTTGAAAATTTGGGCTTCGTTTTAATTAGGGCATGTCTTGGGAAAGGTTTGAAACTCAAGCCTTTCTGTTGTTTCCCATGAAATGTTTCTGTTACCAGTGATTAGAGGGCTGCCCTCCTATTGTGAACCCAGCCATTCACTGCTGATTTCACGCTGGCTATGAAGAAAATTGGTGGTGTCTTCATTGGATTGTGTGAATGTAATTTGTATGAAGTACTGTTTGCCATCAAGATGAACTCAAAAGTTGGTCATGTATGGAGTACACACAGACCCCAAATCATACACACTTTTGCCTGTAATAGTCTGTAGTGGTGCTATGCAAGAGTTGACACCCTTGCCAGACGATACTTTCAGAGTTCGAGCTTTGGGTTTTTTCTAGTTCTAGCAATTTTACACAGCTAGACTGGCAAATTTAGACATTGTAAGGTTCTATACACATTTATGTTTTGAATCCTCAGTTTCTGTAAGATTTTTTGATTTTTTGACTGTGCAAAAAAGGGCTTTCACAGGCTACAAGGGCCTACTGTCCAGGTTAGAGGGCTGTTTTCTCTAATTCTTTCAACAGATGTTTTAATTGTTTCTAGGGAAACAAAAGAAGCATGCTTTGTCCAGGTCCAAGAGTTGAAGTGCCCAACATGCTGCTGCAGAATGTTTTGTGTGTTTCATCAGAGAATTATTTGCAGCTTGTAGCTTCTTAGAAAGTATGCGCTTTTATGCCAAGTTTTGAATGTGGTGGTGAGTCGTGACTACCATATTGACATAAAAAGAAATGTGCTGATTTTAGGCAGTTTGAATGGAATTCATGGCGGACCCACCTTAGTACAAGGTGGATAGGACATGATAGGGAAGTTTCCCAATTCACTTCACATAGCTAGATTGTCCAAATGTTGTCTTTGTGCCATTTTAAAGTACAGTAGAGCTTGAAAACGTTTTAGTGCAATCCTTAAGTGAAGCGTATGAACACAGACAAGAAATCACATCAGGGGATTAATTGATTGCCACTTTGATGCATTGTCCTTGTTTATTCTTTGGCATCTCGCACATCAGCTGATGTGAGCAAACTCTAATTTGACCATGCATTCTCTTGGAAAATGGGGTGGATTTATGTCTGGAGAAAGAAGAAAGAAGAAAGTTATATTATTGTCCACAAAAGACCCAAGGGTCTATCTGACAATGTGACAATGTATCCACGTGGTAGCTGAAACATGTAGTGAGGAGGAAACTGCCCCACCATTAAAGGTAACTACATCATGTAGTGAGGATAAACCTAACTAGAAAAGTTTTTCAGCATCTCAAGTACAAGCCCTGTTATGTGCCCAATAAGGATCAATGTGTCTCCTCTCCATGTATGATAGAGGCACTTGGTCTGGTGGGCCATGCACGTGTAGCACGATGTAGCTGGAATTCCCTATCAAGTGTAACCTCTGTGGCCGTGTTCTGAGTATCCTTGATGCCTCTGTCATTATGTGCTTCCTGATTTGTCTAGTGAGATCATCTAGGGGATCCTACAGTCACGGCTGAGTGTCTCCATCCATAACCTGCTGGACAAAACCATCCCTAAAGAGACAGGGGAATCTCCCTTGTGTCTCATCATACACTAGGCATGTGAAAAGGCAGAGCTGCTCTGCCTCAACCTTTCCAGTGGACATGAACCTGGAGATCCTTTCCTCCCTTGCAATGCCCCCTACTCTCCCAGTGTTGACTCTTAGATGGTGGGATGAGACTCAAATCTGTCCAGTCACTATCTGCATGGAATGTGACAGATGTCGACATAGATAGCTGAGCTTTTGAATGAAGCCATCATCTGTTATCTGTAAAAGGTGTTCGCGGTAAAATTGAAGCTTTATGGAAAGGTCTAGTGGATCTAGCCGTGTTCTACAAATATGTAGTCAGAGAAGGAGAGAGCGGATGAGGCAGTTAATGTCATGTCTTGCAAGGAGTAAATAGTGGTCCATGCAGAGTCCATGTGAGAGGAACCATCGTAAAATGACATACCATGTCCCATTCTATCCTTGCTCTGCAAGTCGACTAGATGACTCTGATGCAAGCCTAGGTTAAGACTGCAATAACAACCAAGGATGCTGCTCCAAACTCTGCAGGAATGGTATGGTGAAGCACATATGGCTTACTCCAGATCATGCGTGAAAATGTGGAATCTCTGAGTCTTCCTTGTGTCATCTTTCTGTCCCCAGGTCCTATACATGACTGTGTGTCAAAGAGCCAGCCCTTAGTGGTGGGATGCCTGGAAAGACGGCCTCTCAGTGGGGACAGAGTGGCATGTCCTTTCACAAACCAAGCCTGAACTGTCGGGTGCATGGTACATATTCGGCTAGTCAAATCAGCACCTAGATTCACGTAGGAAATTCCAATATTTACATGATCCGGTGCATATGTGAAGTTCTACTTGGATGCCACTTGATGTAAGGTATTAAAGATCACGACCTTGGTCTTACCAAGGTTCATAGTAAGGCCTCATGGTGCTCTGACTCTCCCTGTAATTGACTTATATCTTGCCATTAACCCTTGTACTATCTCTGGCAAGAAGGCTGGCTCCTAAAGTCGTCTGAAAAAGCGTGCCATGGGGGATCATTAAAGGCTTTGTGGAAGTCCACACAGCAGCAGTAGACTTACCGCTTTTAGGACCTTAGTCTTACCAAGGTTCATAGGAAGGCCTCCTGGTGCACATGTAAAGTTCTGCTTGGATGCCACTTGATGTAAGGTATTAAAGATCATGTCCTTGGTCTTACCAAGGTTCATAGTAAGGCCTTCTGGTGCTCTGACTCTCCATGTAATTGACTTATATCTTGCCATTAACTCCCCATACTATCTTTGGCAAGAAGGCTGGCTCCTGAATTCGCTTGAAAAGGCGTGCCCACGGGGCATCATCAAAGGCTTTGTGGGAGTCCAGAAAGCAGCAGTAGACTTGCCGCTTTTGCGACCTAGCATCAATAATGGCTCTCAATGTGAAGATGTGATTCAGACTTCAGTGTAGAGTAAATCTTCCTGAAGGGTGTTTCCTACTGGCCGTGTGACCTCACTTCTGTACTACAGAGTTGATTTCAGATCCTAGCATTGACCTGTATATCTTGGCCAGTGTATGACCAATCATGGTGGTGCTGTAATTATTAGTGTCCAGCCTTGTGGATTACTATAATTGTGTTGGTAGAACAAGAGGGAAGGGACATATTAGCAAGGGCAGGGATAGATGATTGCATGCATCAGCAAAGTGCTCAGCTTGTAAGTCCTCGTGGTCTTTAGCCTTGCCCATAGTTGCATCCAAACCAAGTTTGGACATTCACTAATGTTTGGAAACGTTAGTGAACGTGCACTTTTGATTTTATATGTTAAAAAAACAGACACAAGTCAACGTCATCTGTTTTTCTGCTTTTCCTTACGTGTGTGTGGCAGCCTCTATGTGGCGTCTCTGTGCAACACTGAAGTCTTCTCCTGCGGCGGGCGTCTCTATGCGGCGCTTAAGTTGTGCCTAAGTGCACCCCGAAGTGCATTGTAATGACTGTGAGGTACCGGTTTTTGGTCCCATATGCCTTCAAGGCATTCCGTGGACGTAAATATGACTCTCTCTCTCTCTCTCTCTCACGGGCAATTAAGGAAGAAGAGAAGCAACACGAAGCAAAGACTTCCTCATGGGTGGAAGTCATCACCAAAACTCAAAAGAAGATGGATGAAGCGGAGAAGTGGATAGAGGTCGCCAAGAAGGGTAAAGGCAAGGAGATAACCACCCCTACACCTACAATCATTAACATGACTTTGGAAGAGGAACAACGAAGACGTACACGTGCTTTGCATGTGAGGATTACCGGTCTTAAAGACGGGGATAAAGTTGAAGAGGAGGTGAAAGAGCTTATGGTGTTGATGGGGATTGACAGTCCGGCACACGCAAAAGCCTGGAGAGTGGGCAAAAAAAGCGTAGGCAACGGGGAAACATCAAAGGAAAGAGCTCTCATACTTCGCTTCCCCTCTATTGAGGCGAAGGAGGAGTTCTTGAAGAGACGACCCACTTTAAAGAATACAGGCATTTTTCTTGGTGATGATCTTACTCTTTCACAGCTTGCACATATGAAGGAAGTCATGCCAGAAATTAGGGCGGCAAGAGAAAAGGGAAAGATAGCATTTTATAGAGAAGGGAGGGTGGTCATCGTGGAGCGACGCTCTACATGACGGTGTGAGACCTATGGGACCAAATTAAAGCTGGCAGCCTGGAACTGCAATGGATCCCTCAGACTTGATGTAGGTGCCTTTGAGGACAGCTTTAGAGATAGAGATATAGTCTTCTACTCGGAGACTCACCAAGCCCCTGGTCAGATGATGCCAGAGGTGACAGGATACAGATGGGAGACAGCTTGCAGAGTAGGGACGAGATCAGTACACAGTAGTAGAGGATCAGGGGGGGTGGCAGTTCTTTTCAGGGAGGAGCTGCAACCGCTTCTACACATCGTTCGGAGAGATGATCAGGCCAGATATATGTGGGTGAGACTGAGGGCCGACACAGGTAGATTCTTGTATATTGCCATATGCTATTTTGCTCCTAGTACATCGACATATGCAGCACCTAGAGGGCAGTCTCCTTTCTCTGTGCTAGATGATGACATATGGGAGTTCTCTAGGGATGGAGACATCATCCTGTTAGGGGACTTTAATGCCCGGATGGGCAACCGCCAGACAGCCTTTTATGATACCTCGGAGGAGATGCTGAGAGAGCTGGACACTCTGGATATGGGATTAGACAGACGCTCACAGGATGTGGAGTGCACAGAGTATGGGAGATATTTGGTAGATATGGGGACTGCACATGGGTTGGCCATACTTAATGGCTTGCAGAGGTTTCCGTCAGCAGCTGGATTTACTTGCTTTCCACATAGACATGGTGCTAGCACAGTGGATTATGTTATGGCTATGCCGAGCTTTGTTTCATGCATTGAGGACTTCACAGTTGGATCTCGGCCCATTGGGGTAGTATTGGATCATGCATTGTTGACATTGACTATCTCTTTTCACTTTATACCACAGCTCAGAGGACATGAGTGGCAGATCACACTCGATATACTTTTACCTCAGAGACTGATGCTGTCTACACAGATGGGATTTATAGACGTCTGTACACAGAGGAGCCAGGGAGACCTTTGGAGGAGTTGACCCATATACTGACAGAGACTTTACAGGATGCAGCGAGAGAGGCATATCCACATACTCAGCCTGGACAGAGACAGCGTTTTGGATGTATGCCCCAAAACAGCTGGTATGATGAGGAGTGCAGAGAGACCAGAGCCCGACTGCAGCGGGAGGTTGCTTTGGGAGTCACTACTCACCGACAGTCACGTATTGCCTTCCGACGCCTTGTCCGAAGGAAGAAGCGGGCCTTCCTTGCTCAGCTAGAGCCGGAATTATACCAGCTGTTCTTGAGCCAGGATTCGAGGGAGGCTTGGCGTATGTTTCATGAGTCCTCCCCTGCTTTGGCCATCACTTCTACAGAGGTCTGGGGTAGTTATGCAGCATCTCTATATACAGTTCCTGGACAGACACCTTTTCCTGACCCGCCAGCACCATGCCCACAGACATGTACTTTCTTTACCGCAGAGATGGTAAGGAAGGCCATTGATAGGATGAAGACTGGGAGAGCATATGATCATGATGGATTGGTCGCTGAGCACTTTATTCATGCGAGAGACATGCTGGCAGAGCTTCTAGTAGTGATGTTCAATCGTGCTATGTGCGAAGGCTTACCCGAGACTTGGAGTAGGTCCACCATCATGCCTATCTTCAAGTCAGGGGACCCTATGGAGCCAGGGAATTATCGCACTATTATGATTGATCATTGGTCACACACTAGCACGATTGTATGCATCCATTCTTGAGCAGCAGTTGAGTAGATGGGCAGAGAGAGAGGGCATTCGAGCAGAGGGACAAGCTGGGTTCAGGAGAGGTTTCTCTACTCTTGACCACATATTGACTCTGCGGGCCATTATTGAGGAGGGCAGGTCGCATGGGCGACGGATTTATTGTAGCTTTGTGGACTTCCGCAAAGCATTTGATATGAGGCGGATTACAGGAGATGGGGGTACCCACAAAGCTCATATGGGGGATTATGGCTTTATATAGATCAGTTGCAGGACATGTATGCACCCCAGAGGGGGTCTCTACTTTGGTTCACTCCACTATAGGAGTGAAGCAAGGTTGCACGTTATCTCCTTCATTGTTTGGTATGTATGTGGATGAGGCTTCTGACTACATTGAGAGATTGGGGGACAGAGGAGCCCAGCTAGCAGGTACATGGATCCCACTATTGTTATATGCTGATGATATTGTGTTGATCTCTGACTCCCCTGAGGGTATGCAGCGTCATCTGGATGCTTTACATGAGTTTGCACATGATAGTGGATTGTCTGTCAACCTTGGCAAAACCAAGGTTATGGTGTTTAACACCACGCCACAGTGGGTTAGGCGATCAGCTCCCACAGTGGGTTAGGCGATCAGCTCCCACATTTACATATGGGCAGGAGATTGTGGAGTATACAGATGCATATACATATCTTGGGGTAGTACTCAGTGGGCCAGTGTTTTCGATGAGGAGAGCAGCAGAGACTAGATTGACTAGAGCACATGCAGCCCTGGGTGGTTTGGAGAGGATGTGTTCGCAGGTTCAGTTTCAGGAACCTCGAACGAAACTTTGGCTTTTTGACACTCTAGTGACATCAGCTATGCTTTATGGAGTGCAGATATGGGGACCTTCAGTGGGCCATCACAGCGCAGGCGGGTGGAGAGGTATGGAGAGGCCTTTGGTATCTATGATTGCTAGGATTATTAGAGCCAAGGCCATGGTACCTCATGAGATTATTTGAGCAGAGCTGGCGGCTGCCCCTTTGGTGATTGAGGCTCTTACGAGATCAGTCTCCTACATACATGGCTTATGGGATCTCCCCCGAGACAGATATGCACGCCTTGCCCTGGAGTCCTCCCGACAGTTAGCTTTACAGGGAGACACGGCTTGTTGGTATGGACAGATGACATCTTGGTTCCAGGCACATGGTTTTAGCATGGACAGATTGCCTCCCTTCCAGTATTCTCTGGGGGAGGCACCCTCTCTCACTCTCACACGGACAGAGATTACCAGACTCATCCGTCAGGATTTAGTTCAGCTGGACATTAGGAGGACATGGATACAGCCGACTGAGGAGCTGGGCACGAAGATGGCTTTCTACAGAGAGCATTTTCTTCAGCTCACAGCAGATGGTTTTGTGATCAGACCCAGTTACATGGATGTACACTTGTCTCATGCATGCTATTGGTGAGATTCGCACATCCTCACACCAGCTTGAGATTGAGATCGGCCGATATAGAGGTATACCAGCTGAGGCCAGGATATGCCGAGTATGCCATGGGGAGCCAGAGACAGAGCTGCATTATATATGCCATTGTACTGCATACTATGAGATACGTGGTCGTTTCCACTGTTTATTCAGAGAGGGTTTTGGACCACTTTCCAGAGTCATGGGGTACCAGGACCAGAGGTGTTTGGGATTGTTCTTGCTTGAGCTGCGGAGACATAGAGATAGCCTCCTTAGGCGCACAAACTTCTTTAGTCCAGCCATCATTGCGCCAGATGGACCACAGCAGTAGTAGGACATGGATACCGCCCACACCAGAGGTACACTGATTGATTGTGCGATTGAGCTTGGGTGGTCCAGACGCCCACGACTATGGAGGAGGGCATCCCAGCATAGACGGAGGTTGCAGCGGCGGATTTGGATTATTCTTGCGAGGCATGCAAGACACCCAGTCAGGGTGCTGACCACAGAGGATATTGAGGAGATCCGCTAGTGTCCAATGCGGCACATATTATGAGATGGAGGCACCTCCATAGTGTACCCCTCCGTCCCACATGATATTGTATCCTCTCACTATATTCCACTCACCTCCATAGCATACCCCCCCCCCCCCCCCCCCCCCCCTCACTATATTCACACCCTATAAGGATTTCTGTTTACCTTCCATTTCCAGTTTCATTTTCTAGGTGCCAGTAGTATCATCTTTATTTTTCATTTTCTGGGTTTTTTTATCCAGACATTGTATCAGATCCACCATGATGTAACTTTTGGTCTCATAGGTCATTATGGCCTTTTGAAGACGTTAATATAACATTTCATTTCATTTCATTTCTCTCTCTCGTGCACACGCTCAAGTCTCTCTCTCTCTCTCCCTCCCGCAAAATTAAAACTAAAGGTTGTATAGTATTAGTAAGTGCTTTAATGTTCATTGATGAATCTTCAAACTTCATATTTCAAAATTTTATAAGTAAACTATAAATTTTGTATATATATATATATTGGGGGCAACGTTCACTATGTTTGGAAAACATATCGTTCACTATGTTTGGAACCACCTTGGCCCTGCCAATATGTAGTTTTTGTAAGGCCTTAGTAACATTGGATGTGGTGAAGATTGCGGCCGATATTGGCCTAGAGACGTGTAAAAAGTCAGGTGGGGGGCTTGATTAGGTATATCATTTAGGTTGTGTGCATATGCGTGCCAAGTAGGAGGATTATTGATGTTATGTACCTAGTATTAATCCTTGGTATTAGGGCCTAATCTGGTAGGGTTAGGAGAGCCCTGAGATTAGGGGAAGCAAGTGGATATAGGTAGTGTCACCAATTGGCCGACCATTTGGTCCATCTCTAGATTTGTGTCTTGTTCACTTGAGGCCAGACCGGTGCCTCATGTGAAGGGGCCAGTATTTTTTTTGCATAACATGGACGGGAGCCAGACTGGTGTCACCCATGTGTTAGCAGGACGGTGTCGTATGGATGGGAGCCAGATTGGTGCCACCCGTGTATGACCTGGACTGTGTTCTATCCATGGGATTGTCACGCCATGGAAGAGCCAGTATTTGTGCTGTGTCTTGCCTATGGGACTGTCACTCCATAGGGAGGCTCGTGCTTGGAACTGTGTTTTACCTATGGGATTGTCACTCCATAGGAAGACCAGGATTTATGTTTTCTGTCATGCCATTTTTGTGCCCGACAGATATTTTGTACTTGTTCCATGAACGGGAGATATGTCCATGATACTATTTGCACATGCACTCATGTTTTGCATGTTTGAAACTGTTTTCGCATGACTTGTATTTTTGTGTTTGCGTGTTTGACGTGCCACTTACTGACTGGGGACGCCTGCCAGTGAGTCGTGAAGTTTGTTGTGTCTTCTGACGAGTTTTGTTGCGTGTGAACAGGTGGTAAGTGTATTGCACTTGTTGGTTTAATAGTTTTATTTCTAACCTTTCATTTTATAAGGTTGTAAGTTCACATTCATTTAAAAGTGGGCACCCACATATGGGCCAAGGTGGGGAGGGAACCCCCACACTTAACCCTTTATGTGTGTTGGGGGTGGGTGCATGGGCCACCTACCCACACCACACCTTGAAGCTGGCCGTCCCCCATGCAAGCTTGGGGAGCCGGCCAGCTGTGGTCGTGTAACTCCTCTCCAATCTCTACAAAGAGAGCGACCACCCCACCCCGTAAAAGCATACAGCGGCAATCATCCCCTGCACAATTGCCTCTCAGGCGGCTGCACAGCAGGCTGCTGCGCTTCTGCTCTTCTCAGGCGGTTTGCAGCCAAGCGGCTACTGCTCTTCTCAGGCTGCGCCTCCTCTACAGCAAACGGCTGCACAACAGGCGGCTGTTTTCTACTTTGCAGGCGACTGCATCTCTGTGCTGCACGCTGGTGGGCTGCTCTCTCTCTCCACATAGGTGGCGGCGTCTTTCCACAGCAGGCTGCGCATACTCTCTAGCAGGCTGTGCTTGTCCTCCCATACAAGCGACTGTTCCTCTTCAGCTGGCGGCTGCGCCTCCTCCTTCTCCCTTGCAGGCGGCTGCCCCTTCTCTACAAAAGGCAGTTGTCTCCTCTTCAACAGGCGGTTGTTTCATCCTTTGCAGGCGGCTGCATCTCCTCCACAACAGGCGGCTACTCCTCTTCTATAGGTAGCTGCGTGGGGCTGCACTCCCTCTACACGCGGCTGTGTGGGATTGCACCTCCCTTCCATAGGCGGCTACAGGCGGCTCTGCACCTCCTAGGTGGCTACACCTTCTACACAGGCAGCTCCTCCTCCTCCTCCTCGACAGGCTGCTGCGCCCTGGTGTCCCTCTCAAGTAGCTGCACACAAACACCTCGGGTATTTGTCTTCCATTTGCGAGCGTAAGTGAATTCAGATTTAAGTAAAGAACTTTGTTGTAAATCTGATAAAGGATTCTCTCTACTGCTAACACCCGTTCGGTGCCGGGTAGTCCAAGCTTTTGGAGAACCACGGTCCAAAGGTGCCGAGATCGGGAGAGCCAGGTGTTAGTACGAGAGCGCCTGTTTGTGCGTGGTCCTGGAACACCAATAGGGCGCTCTCCGCGGATTCCAATGAAGGCATAGGACCGTAGAGGCTGGACCACTCAAGTGGTCACTCTCCTTCGAACATCTACTTCGAGCCTCTTGTTTGGTACTGTATTCATCTCAGTTGTACATGGACATCATCTGGTTCATTGAACCCATGGAGCATTGTATTTGTTAAATACTCCCAATAATATATCGTATATTGAGGGGGGGGGTCGGCCTGTTCCGGCCCTAGTGCTGGTGTCCATCTATCAACATTTCATTTCATTTCAATTTTCAGTTGTTATTAAGTTGTCCATTTCAAATTGTGATATGTAAGTTGTGCTATTACGCGTGTGGGTGTCCAATGGAGTCTATTCCCACTTGATGGGATCGGTTTCATTGGTATCAGAGCACAGTTATTTCCCTCTTCTTAGTGGGGAAACAAACCCGTGTATTGGACACCCCGCTTCTAGCACACTTAACACAATGGACAGCCAAGGCCACCCTTTGGAAGTGCCTAATTCAAGGGGCCCATCAAGTGCCTCGTGTGGTTCTGATGCTCTACGAGGAAGGCATAAGCCCCTTGAGAGGGTAAATGAGGAAAGATGGAGAGCTGAAATTCAGAAATCCACCTCGCTTGAAGCATGGAGATCCCGCATCTCAAAGGTTGAGGTCATTTATGCAAAAGGAAGAGTGACAGTCACCTCTCGTCATGCATCTTCTCCACAAGGCACAAAGCCTGACAGGTATATGTATGCTAGTGCTCACGGAGGGCATGATGGTCACATGCATTCAAGACATGTATCCCATGGTAGGGGTGACAGGTCTGCCACTAGAAGAGCTTTGCCTACTGAGTTGTCTCATGGAGAGACATTGCCTTATGCAGGAAAGTCACATGCATCTGATTCTCAGGTTCGTGGAGCACATGCCACCGTGCTCCATGAAACTTCCATGATGGCCCATGGAGCCCATGCAAAATAGGGCTGCCCCGTTGGATAAGGGGAAAAGAAAAAGAGAGGACCATGAGCCTCATGCCAGAAAGCTCAAGGAATTTAAAGCAGGTGACAAGTCCGTTAAGTTTGATGTTTTTCATGGAGAGCATGATGCTTCCAAAGTGTTAGCATTTGTGGCACAGTTTGACATTGCTTTTAGCGATGAGGACTTCACTGAGAAGTCTAAAGTACGCCATGCTAGCATGTTTTTGAAAGGGACCGCTGCTCATTGGTGGACCTTGGTACAGCTTTGCTACTGATTAGACAGGGGACAGGGAATCCATGACAGAGATGGATAGTACCCTTGGAAGGTAGAGAGGGTTTGTACAGGTGTGTCAATTGTATGGTATGCTGTGCTGTGATGCGAGTTCTCTTTTGAGAGACAGTTTTGGAGTCTGTGTTGTGATGCAGAAGCACTGGATGTGTCAGGGTGTGATGCTGTTCATAGTGTGAGAGGCTATGGATGGTTGTGGCAGCCCTGATCATGGGAGAAAGCTTCTGTATGCAGACTCAATGTGAGAGAGTCTTTTGATATGAACAATGGCTGGACTTGTTTGTGGATGCCGTGTGGACAAGAAGCCAGATGCAGGTTCTTTGCAGGCTTCAGGAATTCTACTGGGACGGTTGAGTTCCCAGCCTTATATTGTAATCAAAGCTCTTTTAATCAATTAAAGAAATACCGCAAGGGGCGCCACTGCGATTTGGGGCCAATTGGTGTCCGTGTACTGTTTGCAGGAGCACTCTAGCTCCCCCTGTTTGTTCTCCTTTTCTAGGTCCTCAATGGCGTTGAAGTGTTTTATGTGCGAGTGTTTGTTTCACCGCCCTTTGGTTTCTGAAGGCCGGTTTACATGGGTTCACACACTAGACCGGCACACACATGAGACTTTGAAATACCCAACAAACTCCCCTTCGGAGTCCATTGGCATGTTGATTTGGGACCATTGGCACCCTGTGATGCAAAAGATCACAGTGCCCATACCTGATGTGATACAACAAATCATAGTCAAGCTTGCAACGGGAGCTTGACCACACATGAGGATCTTTAGCGCCCCCGCCCCCGCCCCCGCCCACCCCCCCGACTTAAAATAGGGACGTGAGAAAATTACAGAGCCTTTAATAGCACAAGGCTTACTCCTTTGGTAAATGGAAGCTACACTACTGGGATATATTATTTGGACACGTCCAAGGCAAGATTCTTGGTTGCCCATACACAAGCCGGCTGATTGCTGATTGGAAAGCAGTATTGCAATATGTTCACTGGTGTGGAAGACCTCCTCAGACATGAAATTCATTCAGGTAGGAAAACATACATTGGAGTCGCGCTTTTGTTGCTCCATTGGCGATTATAGCTCCTAGAGTAGCTTTTTTCTGTCTATCAAAGGCATATACATTGTGCAAGATGTCATATCCCCTAAGGGACGGGTTTTATCTTTCCCATAGGCTCAACGAAGATGGGGGTTTGGGTATGCATTACCGGCCTAGATGTCAGCCCTTCGAGAATGTTGTACTAGACCCTAGTCAGGATAGACTAGAAGATTGGATATTCCATAGAGAAGAGACTTTTGTTTTTATGAAATTTCTTTTTTCACATATCATGGCAGCAAGGATCTACTAATTGCTTATACCCTTGGTTTTTGAAGCATGGAAATATGCTATGGAATATGAATAAGACAATGATATGGTGGAAAAAAACTTTGCAGAGGCTATGGAAAGGCAAGTTATCTCTCAAATAGAAAATCTTCTTTTGGCGATGCATTATAGGAGTACTTCTTGTTGGTAGCGTTTTGGCAAAAAGAAAGGTTGCCTCTGCTCATTGTCCAAGATGGTCTTGCTTGAATGAGACCATTCATCACTTGCTGTGGCGTTGCCTTGACACACAAGTTTCTTGCATCATTTATTTAGATGCTTGAACGTGAGACTTCTAGGTGCACGTTTCTCTAAGCATTTTTGGATATTTGACAGATATGAGCAGAGGTTTGCACATATGGATCCATTTTTCGAATGGACGTGATTTTGGGTTCTCTGGACAGTTTGGATTGCTCGTAATTGACCGGTTTTCTAGTCGATCCCGATTAACAAGTATTAGTATTTCTGTCAATTGTTGCGACAATATCTACATGATTGCTATCAGCTACAATGGCTAGATCAGTCTTGTCTGGATTTTTTTTCCACTGTTTTTAGTTTTCAATATCTGTGAGACCTCTGTTGCTTTAAGGGGATCTCTCTTTGTACATTTGACCTTATAGAAACAGTGGTTTTTACCAAAAAAAAGTGTGTGTGTGTGTGTGTGTGTGAGAGAGAGAGAGAGAGAGAGAGAGAGAGAGAGAGAGAGAGAGAGAGATTGGTTTGTTGTGGCCATTTTGTAACAGGCAAATGGAGGAGGATTGTAGTTTTCTTGAATGTCAACAGATCATGGACTACAGTCTATTGCTAGGACTTCACTTCCGAGCCCCACAATACACAAAACTGAATTCAAAAAATGAACTCATGGAAGGAGTCATAATATCTACCATTGATGATGGTACAATCATGAATGCTTGCTTGGAGAAAATGCCTTAGTTTAGATTTTATAAAACATCCTTTCTTGGTGCCTCATGTTTTCCTGGTTTACAAATAAGCAGTTAATAAATATATAGAAAAGGTGAACAGCTTGATTTTTAAAGGAAGAACTCTACAAATGAGTTGAGTTTTCTTGACAGTCATGATATGCTTTTTTCTGATTTCTGAGGTAAGTTCTGATAGCGCATATGGTTTTCTGGTTAAGTTAGGTTCTTTACATCTGAAATTTATGAAATTTTAAGAGCCTTGGAGACAAGTGTAAGACATTAAGTGACAAGGGATGTTGACATTGGATGGATGTTTTTCCTAGTTATTTGAGGCGAATACTACATTTGCAACCAGAGCAATCAAGAGCTTGAGCTCCCCCCGTTTGTGCACCTACCCTCCCTTGCCTTCGTCCTCCTCCCCTCTGCTTCCATCCTCCACCGTATTACCCTCCACCTCCCTTTGCCTGCGCGCACCAACCGTCCCTACCCTTTCCCTTCCTTCCTGCCCCGCGCCCCGTGCCCCGTGCCCCGCTCCCCCCCCCACCTCCCCCCCCCCCCCCTCCTTCGCACCCCTCTGGCTCCTTTGCCCTCTCCATCACTCTGCCTTCTTTTCCCTTATCGTCACCCCTCTCCATCGCCGTCCCTCCTCTCCTTCGCACCCCTCACTGTTTTTGAGTATCGTCCTTGCTTTCTGAGCACTGTTGTTCGCCTGGGTTGTTTTCCTTTCGGCCCGAGTCGGCTTTTCTAGTCCTAACCCCTTCAGGAGAACTCCATGGCAGCCGCTCCATCATCCCTGACTGAGGCTGCTGTCCCTTTCCATTTTTCCTAAGCGAACCTCCAGCCTTGGCGTCTACAATTGCCTCCCTAGCGGCCTCTTCCTTGGTTTGTATGCTCGTAGGGAGCCGCCCCGTGCATGGACAGATTCAAGATTTGCTCCAGGCAGCCCTCATTGGCGAGCTGGGCAAAATCACCAATATCCATTTTCTGGGGCGTGGCTACTCTCAAGTGGAGTTCGACTCACTCACACAGTGGTGGATTGAGTGTGATGCAGCAGAACCCCATCGTGATATGCAGCGCTCAGGCATTCTTCACTAGATGGCACCACGGCTTCGACACTGCATTTGACCCCCTTGCTTGTGTTTCTGTCTTTCTAGTTACGGTGTGCTTCCCTAGCCCCAGGAAAGAGTACCACTCTCTCCTCCTCTCGATTGGACAAATGTTCTCGGGCAGGTACTAGAGTCCCCCCATATTGGCGCATCGGTAGTGGCGAGAGCAATTGGGATTCCTTCCATTAGAGTTTGGGTGGCCTCTTTGGAGGCTTTCCAGCAGGTTATTGCACTCCCCAACCTACAAGATACCTGTTGCTTTAATGGGTTGAGCATTCAGGACTCCCCTGCCAGTTTTCGTGTGTATCGGGTCAGCCATGCCACCAGGCCCATTGGGGACACCCCCTTGCCCCTCCCCCGACCCCACCTCAGGCTCCCCGCTTCCCCTCCCGGAGAGAGGGTGGCAGGTCAGCCCACCTTCGAGGAGACGCAGGGGGAGGATGCTGGCCAATGCTAGCCAGCGCATTGGCCCCACACGATACCGCGAGCCCTAGTAGGAGTGCTGCAAACCAGAGCAGGCAGGGCCCTTGAGGTAGCGGTGCCTACTGGTAACCGTTATGAGCATTTATCTCTGGATCAAGAGGTGGGTGACACCCCGGAGGTGCCAGTTTGTGGTTCTTAGTCTTCGGTTACCGAGGTTCCGATGCAGGTGGCCCCCCCTTCCCTCCTCGTCCACCGGGTCCTCCCTCCCCCCCTCGGCTTCCTTGGTTTCCTCCAATCCTTATATTGTGATACCTTCCCACTCGCCTTGTGGCCCCCCCTCCTCTCCCCCGAGGCCCCTACTCCCTCCCTTGTTTCTTTGCTCTCTCCCCCTCCTCCAACGCCTTCCCACCTCTCCGCTTCATGCCTGCCAACCACTCCTGATCCCTCCCGGCACCAACAGCTCAGCTCTGCTCGCTGTTTGATTCACCAGTTCTCCAATCTTGTGGAGATGACGATTGCAGCATCCCTTGTGGTTTCCCTTCCTCCGGAGTCTCCTGGCGGCCCCCTTTGATCATGAGGGCCGCGGTGGATTGCAGCCTCTTCAGGTGCCTCCTAGTGGAGGCAAGCGAGTTCTCAGAGATGGGTGGCGCACCCCCCCTCTGCGCCCAACCCCTCCGCCTGGCTTTCCCCTTCTCCCTGGACCCTCACCCTCTCAAGTGCCTCCCAGTGGAGGCAAGTGAGTTCTCAGAGACGGTGGCTCCCCCTCCCCTCTTCCCTCCCCTAACCCCCCCCTCCCCCACCTGGCTCCCCTGGTTTCCTCTAGTCCTGTTGTGATACCTTCCCCCTCACCTCCTTTTGTTGTGATATCTTCCCCCTCGCCTCTTGCCCAGCCCTTCTCCAATGCCCTGACCCCCCTGTTTCTTTGTCCTCTTTCCCTCCTTCAGTGTCTCCCCCTCTCTCCACTTCCCCCCTCTATGACCGCCGCCACCCCTTGGCCGCTTCTGATCCCTCCTGGCGCCAGCAACCCGGCTTGGCTTACCATTTGATTCACCAGTTCTCTGGTCCTGTGGAAATGATGATTGCAACATCTCTTGTGGCTGTGCTTCCTCCAGAGTCCCGTGGCGGCCCACCCTGATCATGGGGGCCCCTATGGATTATAGCCTCTTCAAGTGACTCCCAATGGAGACAAGCGAGTTCTCAGAGATGGTGGCTCCCCTCCGAATCTGTGTGATTTTCCATCACTCCTAAGCGGCCACTGTAGACAGTGTGGCAAGGTGAGTTTTTCGTTCTCGCCAAGCATTGCCTGAGGCAGCGGGTGGGACTGTCAGCAGACGGCATCCTCCACCATCCACTCTCAGGCAATCACCCTCTCGTGAAGCAAGATGGAGCTCTGGACTCTTCGAGTCTAGAGGTGGTCTTGTTCGTGTTCTTACATGTGATTGCGATAGTCCCTCTGATACTAGCATATTACTATCCTCATTGCGAGCGATGGAGCCCTGAGTATGCCCACAGCAAGGCTAGACAAGAGTGGGCCTTCATTGAGGGCAGGATCAGTGAGTTCTTTTGGAACTTCATGGGATGGATGGGCCCTGCTTGTGCGCTACAAGAGATTCAGAGAGGATTACCCCCTGAGCAATCGTGAGCGAGAGCTGGAGAGCCCCCCCACCCCCCCCCCTCCCCCCGTGTTCGTGAACCTGTGCCATCTCCCCTGTCCCATTCATGCTGCCCCCGCCTCTCCCCTCTTTGCCCTTCTGCCTGCCTGCGCCTCACCCCCCCTCCCCCTTTTTTTGCGTGCTGCCCCCCTTGGGCGTTTTTCTTCTTTTCCATCCCTGCCCCTTGCCCTCTTGGCTTTGCCTTCTCCCACCCTTTGCTTGCCCTCCCATTCGGCACTTCCCCTCCGCAGGTTTTTGCTCACGGGTAGTCTTCATTTCAGCAAATTTAGGTAACTGTCGGTCTTTGAACCCCCGAGGAGGACTCCGTGGCAGCCGCTCCATCATCCCAACCGAGGCCGCCGTCCCTTGCCTTTCCTTTTCAGAAGCGACCTCCAGTTCCTCGCCTAGACAATTGCATCCTTAGAGGCCTCGACTTCGGTGTGCAAGATTGTTGATAGCCGCCCGGTGTGTGGACAGCTCAGGGATCTCTTGCAGGCTAGCCTCCTTGGCGCACCTGGAAAGATTATTAATATTCATCCTTTGGGACATGGCTATGACCAGGTTGAGTTTGACTCGCCAAACGACGTTAGATAGAGTCATGTAGCTGAGCCCCATTGTATTACGTACGCCCCAAGCCTTCTTTGTAAGGTGGCAGCACGGCTTCGACTCAACATCCGACCCACTGGCGGGCGTTTCAGGCTTTCGCGTGACAGTCTGCTTCCCAGGCCTTGGGAAGGAATAAAATCCTCCTGGTGATAGGTGGTGCTATCGGGAGAGTGATGGAATCCCCCCCCCCTCCCTATCACTTTGGTTCTTGCTTGGGTGGCCGGGATTCCATCCCTTGGCATCTCCATAGCCTCTCTGGTGACAGTGCCGCACACATCATATCTCTTCCTTGCCTCCGGGGAGCCCCCATTTTGCAGAGAGTAGAGTATTCTGGCCTCCTAGGCCAATGCTTCATATGCAGGTAGATGGGGCGTCTCGCTAGAGCTTGTCCTGGTCAACAGTCTAGGAGGCCGCCCCCCTGGTCCCAACTCTAATCTTTTCAGGGGGTTGGGAGGGAAGTTGGCCCTCAGGTAGCAGAGCACTAGGATCTGGCCGCAGCCGACACTGATGCTAGAGAGTGGCAGACTGTTGGCCTGCGACGACAGAGCCACCAGCTGATCTCCAGAGCTGAGCAGCGTCGTCGAGTGCGCTAGGTTGGCAGAGCACAGGAGGATACAGTTTCGTGAGAGAATCGTTTTTAGCATTTCCATTCGATGATGATGCCCCCCCCCCCCCCAAGTCAACTTGAGGAACCCATCCCTGGCCCCTCAGTTTGGAGGTCATTACCTTGCCAGTATTCCTTACCAGGTTCCCAGATTTCGGTGAGGCTAGTAGGCCCTACCGAGCCTTGGCAGGCCCTTCCTTGCACCCTTCCTCTCTAGAGGATTCCTCCCTTCCGCTCCCCTCTCCCTCCTCAGAGCTTCCCTGTTCCCCCGTCCCCCCCCCCTCCCCACAAAAAAATAAAAAATAAAAATCCCAACCCTCATCCTTGACTCTCCCCGTAGGAGCTCCCCTTACTTCGTCTCCTTTGGAGCCCACTCTCCCCGTAGGAGCTCCCCTTACTTCGTCTCCTTTGGAGCCCACTCTCCCCCCCCCCCCCCCTCTCAGTCTCTCCTGAGCACTCCCGTCGCATCGGACCCAGAGCAGAGGCAGCTGGCGAGCTCAGTCCGCTTCTTGATTCATCGCTTCTCGGAGCTGGTAGAGATGATCCATTGCCCTGCCTCCCTTGTGAGGGCTCTCCCGCTAGAGTCACAAGGTGGTAGAGATGACCATTTCCACCTCCTTGGGTGAGGGCTCTCTCACCAGAGTTGCAAGGTGGCCCTTCCAGGATCCTGGGACAGAGAGTGGATTACAGTTTCTTCCGATGTCTCCCTATCGAAGGAACTGATATTTTCGAGAAGACGGTGGCTCCCATTCGGATTTGTGTGGTGTTTCATCACTCTAGGCCATCCACGCCACAGAGTGGCGTGATAATCTTCTCCTTCCCCTTGAGTGCAGCCCCGGGGACGGATTGGGACACGGAGTCCGTGTCTGCCGCCATCCAGGGGTAGGGAGTTGAGATTTCTCATCATCTTCATGATTTGTGCATCACCGACGTGCTTACACATCTTTTTCCCTCGGCTCGGATGGAGCTGGGAGGCTCAGGCCATAGAGATCAAGACAGGGAGGTAGTGTCCTCTAGCTTGGAGGCGTTGCTCTGTGTTTCAGTAGCAATACCCCTTCCCCCTCCATAAATCTATATGTGTTGCTTCATGAATGTCTATATCTAATGGAAGCACAATGAAAAGATGGGTTCCATATCAATATCACTATCAGGATCCAATGAAGCATTGTCATGATTGATAGGTAACTCATAATCTTCTTTGGATTGATGTTTCTCATGCTCTTGATCGGCCTCCTCCAAAATGTTTTCTTCATCGTCTTCTTCCAATTAGCCGATTTGAGGTAGTACTTGCATCTCATCCAGAGATTCAGCCTTAACATCTTGATCTTGAAAGATATGTTTTGAACGAGGGGAAACTTGTATAACGTACCACCACTTTGGATCAATTCGATCGTCGTGAAACACAACCTAAAATCAGAAAGCAAAGGGGTTACACTTTATTATACTACATCAAAATTTACTAGTGGGATTGGTTGGGTTACTAACCTGTTGTTGATAGTGTTGAGGTAGTATGAAAGTATCTTTCTCATCATTTCAAAACTTGGTGAAATTAATTTGAAAGAACCCATTTGGATATTTCTTTACGGTTGCTTGAGCACCTCTATATATCACTTTGAATTATTTGACATCAAAGATGAATAGACTAAATTCTCTAAACCCAACCCAAGGTTGTTAGAGGCGCCAGAGGCGTTTGGTACGAGGCGGGTATGGTACGCGCCTCGAAAGACTCGTATTTTTTCAAGACATTAGAGGCGTGTTAGAGACATACATATATACACAATGAATCATGATATATATATATATATATATATCACATAGATAGTGATAGATAGATAGATTATGAGAGAGAGAGAGAGACTAGAGTCAACTTTCAAGACCTTAGACGGTAGAGTCTAGACTGTAGAGTAACGAGTCTAGACGATATCACCATTTAATTTTACAAAAATTAAGAATGATTGAAATCTCAAAAATTAAGAATGATTGAAATTTCAAAAGAGTCAAAGACAATAGATTAAGAATGCATACATCAAAAAGATTCATATATATTACATGTCATCATCAATGATCATCATAAAGATTCACTTAGAGTCTCGGACTCCAGAGTCTGAACTATCGGATCTACCACTAGCAGCTTCACTTGAGGCATTAGACTCATCACTACTAGGAGAAGTCTCCTCACTAGATTTTAAATGAAAATCCCCATCTGAGATGAGATTGCCATCACCATCATACTCGGGGCTCCGAGTATCTACATCCTCAAGGGCTCCATCGTGACCAAGTGATGCATCCTCATCTGCAGCATAAGTAGAAGAGCTAGTAGAGCCCCGTCGTCGATATGTTTGGATGGGTGGTCGAGCTCCTCTCCGTATAATTTGGCAGCTTCGACCCGCTACACTAATGCCTCCTCTGCTCGTGGTGGTGGAATGAGAACCAGTAGAGCAGCAAGCGCTCATGACCTCGAGTATGGGTGACGCACATATCTATCTCCTGTAGCTCTCTATGGAGCTCAGCATAGATGGCATCTTCCGGTGTCTCTTGCCTTGGTTGAATGCTTCTAAGGTTCTTTGCAGTGAGTTGGATGTCATCGGGATTTACCTACATTGAAGTTGACAGAATAATAACATGTAAGTTGTAACTTCTAGGTTACAAGATAGTCGAGACTAAATAGAAAGCATTAAAATTATAAATTTTGATTATTAGAGAATCGAGATGCCTACTTGCTTTGGGATGTGAAGCTCTTGAAGATTTTGCACCATCCGCAAGTTAGCGCAGCAATATACGAGGCGCTGTAACTGGGATGTGCTAAGCTTGTTCCTAATCTTCGTGTGCACGAGGGAGTATGCACTCCAATTTCTCTCGCATGCACCCGCAAAGCAATCCTAACTGGGATGTGCTAATCTTGTTCCTAATCTTCGTGTGCACGAGGGAGTATGCACTCCAATTCCTCTCGCATGCACCCGCAAAGCAATCCTAAGAGCAAAAAACAAAAAATTTAAATTTTAATAATATGAGTAAATAGAATTAGAAGAGGCAATGGCAAATGACCGTCACCTGGGCAAGGATCCTCATGGCAAAAGCTTGTAGAGATGGGGTGGAATAGCCATACGTCTCCCACCATGAGAGTGGCTTTACCATCACCTCTCTTCTTCTAGAAGTAGGACGAGTGTATGATTGCCTAGTCAAGTTGTTGTAGGCAATGAGCTCCTCGTCCATCTTGATTTGTGCTTCATCATCAAGCACACGACGCATATAGACGTCTGCATTGGACCGGATCTCTTGATCTGAGAAGAGTTCCCTTGTTTTGTAGAGAGGATGGAGGAATGCGTTCATACCATGAATAGGCCTACACATCCATTGCCACCTCCTCTCCACAATGGTCTTGATCTCATCAAGCCTATTAAAGCATATGCCACATTATAGATAGAAAATTTAAAATCAAACTTACAAGTACTATGTACACAAGTACACGAGATGATCATCCCATTCTTCCCACTCTTGGGACACCACCGTGCGTTGAAGCTCACTATGAACGGCATGTAGTCTCTCCAAAACAATCCAAATGTAGGCAAACCTTGTTTTGGAGGGCTTCACGAGCTCCAATCGCGAATGAACACGGAAGATGGCCAAGGGTTTCACCTTCTTAGTGAAGAAGGTCACAATGGTGGTTGCTTGGGCCAAAATGTCCTTGACCCAAGCCAACTTGCCGATATCTTCCATGAGCAAGTCAATGCAATGGGATGCGCATGGAGTCAACAATTGTTGGGAACTCCTCCTCCACCATGCGACCCGGCATTTCCAACGCTTCCCTCCCGAACCGGCGGTGGAGGGTCCAAGCACTATGGTGAAACGATCCCATGCGGGACTGGCCGGCTTAAGCATGATGGATTATGAGGGAGAGAATGTGTGTGTGTATGTGAGAGAGAGAGAGAGAGAGAGAGAGAGAGAGAGAGAGAGAGAGAGAGTGTCTAGACTCTAGAAAGAAAGAAAGAAAGATTTTATTAACGTCTTCCAAAAGACCGAACTCGACCTATGAGACAAAACGGTGTACCTGTATGGGGTATCCTCTGTCATCCCAACAAAATGAAAAAGTACTGAACTAAAAAGTTGAATCTGGGTGTGCAATAAGTACAATGAGTGGGGGAGGGGATGGAGCTCTACTACTAGGAGAATGCAAAGCTATATGCATGGAGTATACAATCATGATATGCAACCTAGCTAGCTCCATCTTGTACCATACTGGGGGTATAAAATGGTATACATCAATGAAGGGGGTGTCCATAGCTCCCTGTAGAACATGCGTGGGTCTGCTCTGAAGCGAGCCAGTCGCTCCGCACCCTCTCTGTGAAACTGAGCTCTGATCTCTGTCATCTCTCTCTGGTATAGGCGTGGTGTCCGAAAGCCAGGTGTCCTCTGTCTCCTGCGGGCTCTGAGTGTCTCTGCTCTCTGGAGAGTAATTCCCTGCCGTGTAGGGGCTGCGTGTGGGATGGATCTCTGGAAAAATGTAGTAATCTGTGTCTGTGGCCCCCCCTCTGGAGCTGTCTGAGCCTGTAATGATGTCTCTCTGTGACGTTGTATGTCTAGAATGAATCTCCCCAGTATGTGCTGGTCTGCTGCCTCAAAGAGAGAGGCCTTGAGGGAGGAAGAGAGAGAGGGTGTGTGTGAGAGAGGGGGAGAGAGAGAGTGTGTGTGTGTGTAAGAGAGAGCCTTGAGGGAGGAAGAGATAGGGTGTGTGTTAGAGAGGGAGAGAGAGTGAGAGGGTGAGTGTGTGTGTGTGTGTGAGAGAGAGAGAGAGAGAGAGTGAGAAAGAAAGATATATTAACGTCTACGAGAGGCCAAAGTCGGCCTATGAGACAAAAAATAATACAACTGTGTTCTTCCGGTCATCGGAAGAAAAGGAAAAGAAAGAAAAGAAAAAGTGTGCATGTGTCTAGATACAATTGTGTACTTGGAACATACGGAACACTTGTATTCCGTAGTTGAGGACAACTGTGATATAAGAGGGAGGGAATGTAACTATTTGGTCCTCCTAGCTATATTTCACATGATGGAACCCTTTCTCGGACACCAGATAGATGGAAGAAGGCATGGGGACAGGGACCATAAGGTTTGCTCAAGAAGAAGCACCAATCTTGGTCAATAAAGCAAGAAAAAGCAAAAAGTCAAGTGGCAAGAGGAGACTGAGCTGGACCAAAAAGCTAAAAGCCACTTTTTCAAAAAGCAATTCCAAGGCCAAAAAGCAAGGCCCTGAAGTTAGAAAAGCAAAGCAAGAACTTTTAACTAAAGTTGAGTAATATTTTATTTTATTATTAAAAGCTAAAAAGAGGAAAAGCAAAGTAAAGAAAAGCAAAAGCCAAAGCCTTACTAGCTTTTGGCAAAAAACAGGATCTCCCTTGGGTATAAAAGAACCATGAAGTTCTCTTGCTCATCATCAAGGGGCGTGTCCATCATTATTGAAGTGTGTTGTTGCCTTTTGTGCCGCCTTGCTGTACTGTTCGGCCGCCAGTGCTGCTGCCCCTCCGTGCCTTCTGTGCGCCAGTACACCGTTGGCTGCTACTGTTTGCTGTGCGCAGCCGTGCTACTGCTGTCGCTTGCTGTCTGCAGCCACCTCAGCCGTCTGTGCCCAGAGCACTGCCAACTGTGCGCCGTAACACCATCTCTGCCACCTGCCACCATCAAGAGCTTGGCTGCGCTGCTACCAACTAAGCCGCCACCTGTTGTGTGTGCCAACTCTGTTGCTACTGAGCGCCAACCCGAACTGCTGCCACCCGCCGGTGTGTTGTCACTGCCTGGCTGCACACTCTACATTGACCGATCACCAACTGTTGATATGTTGATGCCTGCTGTTGCCAGCTGTACCACCTTCAGAGCACCTATGTGCTGCCCAATATAGTGCCACTACTTGCTGATTTGGACACTAGCCGATCCTTTCAGGTTGCCCGTGGGATTGATCTAGTTCTTACACCTTTATGTGGTTTCGTGTGGGCTGCCACTTCTTCTGTTTGGACAACAAGAATACGGTTGATCATCTTACACTTCGTCATCTTCTCGTACCACCGTTGGATCTTGACTACAAGCCTGGGGATTCTTTGGACTTGGACTTGGACTTGGACTTGGATTTGGACTTGGGTTTGGATTGGATTTGGACTTGGGTTTGGATTGGATTTGGACTTGGACTTGGACTTGGATATTGGATCTGGTACTAGTGTGGTGAGAGATTCTTGTTGGTCATCCCCGTGGTGTGCTTAGCATCAGAGATCTCGTGCCTTGATATCAACATTGACTTGGATATACTCCATCGGCATATTTGTTTGCTTTTGTGTTCATTGTTGTATTGATCCTGGCCATCGTGCGCGTGGATTGTTCCTGAATAAATTCTTGAGAGGGGGCGGGGCTTGTTCCCCGCTCAGAGTGGTGTACTGTGCAAAGTTCCATATCCCTTCTCTCTCCTCCTCTCTCTATATCTTTATCTCTTGGATACGTGGTTGAGTTTGTCACGGCACATGCTGCTGGGCTTACATATTTTGTCCGTGACGGTGTTAGATACCAATCTAGAAACCATCGACAAGAATTTTTTAAGGAATGTTACTTCAATCGCAATCAAGATTTGTCATAGTCGAGTGCTATTGACTAGTGGAAAGTGAGTATTTGTAGTTGCTATTACTTTCATATCATCAATAAAGTGCGAGGCAAGCTTTGTGGAGAGTGCCGTCATAATCCAATCCCTAGCTTGAGAGTGGGGAGGATGAGACCTGAAAATCTTTCTAATGAGTGTGGTCTTGACTTCTTTATCAAAATCTGTCTGTAAGGTCGTCTTCAGAGAAAAGGATCGTTGTCCCGGCCGGTGGGGGTGGAGGATGATTAGCCATAGCGCTAATCTACGGTGGAAAGGTCGACTTGAACACAGGTGATATTCCATACCTGAATGTGCTGACTTGAATAGAATTAGGGGGTATGTTGAGAGGGGCAGAGGAAGGCGAAGCAAGAGAAAGCGGTGGGCAAGAAGAGGGAAGCGGAAAGGAGAAGGATGAGGGGTGGGCAGGAGGAGGAAGGTGGACATGCGTGTTAAAATTGTGCATCTCAGTGTTATATTGGCTTTAGCTATTTCTTCTATTTTAGGAAGTCGTGAGCAAGTCGGCCAACTATATGAGCAGTCGGCTAGCTCACTCCCTTCACTGTAAAAAGGGCTTCACATATTCACTTGATGTAGTTCAAATCCCAAGCACAAGTTCAACACTTTCTTGTTGGCTATTGCCATTGTAAAGCTTCTTGCTATTATAAAAGGTGATCTTGTCCACAAGCTCTCTCTCCTTTGCTCCCTCTTCTCTCTCTTGTTTTTTCTATGCTTCCGCCTATGCATACTCCAACATGGTATCAATCGCTTAAGTACCCGGCTGCATTCCACAAAGCGACTGGTTTTTCTTCATCTGCTGGCTGCGTTTCTGGCTCTTGAAGGTGACTCTGTTTTCTTCATCTGCTGGCTGCATTTCTGGCCTTTGAAGGCGACTATTTCTTCCCCTCCAAACTCTGCATTTTTTGGATTTCATAATAGTAGTTACATTTTTTCTGGAGCTCATACCAAGTGGCTGCATTTTCTGGAGATCAAACAGTGGCTGAGATTTCTGATCATAGCTGCGTTTTCTTTCTCCCAGAGGCTTCTCACATCTGTGTTTTTCCTCCTCAGGCTGCCTTGCTCCTGTGCCTGGTCACCAAGCATCATTTACAAGCTTCTGCTGGCTGCGTTTTTTGCTTCTACATGCATTGACAGCAGTCGTGTGAAATCAGAAGGCTGTTTTTGCAGCATGGACTGCAGTGGAAAGTGTTTTCTTGTGTGTGGTGCATCTTGACAAGCGGCCGCAACATCTCTACTTCTTCCCCGGCCTCTCCTTCCTCCGGTTGGGTGTTTTCGGTGAGTTTTGGTGGACTGTTTTGCTGCTGTCCAGGCTCTCTCTTAGATTTGAGAGGGGGCTGATTGGTCCTGGTTCCTCGCTTCGTTGGAGAGTGCTTGAGAGGAGTCTTGGAGTGCTGAGATTTGTGTACTTTGTTGTTGTATGGCTCCCCCCTGTACGAACAAGGATGACCTTAGCTCCCCACTCTTGGAGGAAGAGTTTGTCCTTATCTCTCAGGACAAGATGAAAGTGTCACTTAACAATTCAGATCAGGCACTTACTTCAGTACAAAAGAAAGGTTGGAGTTGTTTCTTCTCATGTGGGAAGAGAGGACATCTGTCCAAGGATTGTTTATCCAAGAAGAAGGATAAGACCAAGGGGAAGTCTTCATCTCAGAAGAAGGGTGAAGACACGACACACGACAGTGATACATATACCTCTAGTGCTACATCTAGGGCTCCCAGGGCGCTTCCGGCTTGGGAGGACCAAGATGGTGTACTTCTCTAGTATACATGCAGCTCTCCCCATGTGCTTCTAGCCAGAGGAGGCTTGTGGGCGGGAGAGGGGGCTGGTAGCAGCTCCATTCGTTGGTGCATGGGAACCGTGAGTTGGAGTTCCAAGCATTAAAAATCTGGCAAGACATGGTCATCTTTGGTATAGCAGAGATTATGGACTAGATCTGTTCTAAGTTCATTGTTCGAGGCTTTTGGGACATGATGTGTTTTCTGTCCACTATTGGGGATTATGGGTGTGGTGTGCTTAGTAGCTCATCATCTATTCTTGGAGTTCACCACACACTTGTGTGGGAATTCGTAGCCGAGCAAAGTTCCTTGCTGTTCGTGGTGGCATTTTGTTTCGAGGAAAGAGGTTCGTGGGTGTTCTCTCCGAAGTGATTCCGGTATTTGCAGTACTGGAGGGTCCATGGTTGATTCTTCATCAGCTTATCTTCTTCAGACTCTTGCACACTATGAGATGCAGAGGGGGTGTTAGAATTGTGCATCTCAGTGTTATATTGGCTTTACCTATTTTTTTGGGTATTTTAGCTATTTCTTCTATTTTAGGAAGTCGTGAGCAAGTCGGCCAGTTATATGACCAATCGGCCAGCTCACTCCCTTCACTATAAAAGGGGCCTCAC
Source organism: Cibotium barometz (assembly GCF_041138505.1). NCBI lineage: Eukaryota > Viridiplantae > Streptophyta > Polypodiopsida > Cyatheales > Cibotiaceae > Cibotium > Cibotium barometz. The sequence goes on from NC_141063.1 coordinate 12,846,882, forward strand.
ATATTCACTTGATGTATATCAATCCCAAGCACAAGTTCAACACTTTCTTACTAGCTATTGCCATTGTAAAGCTTCTTGCTATTATGAAAGGTGATCTTGTCCACAAGCTCTCTCTTCTCTATCTTGTTTTGTCTATGCTTCCGCATGTGGATTGTGGGCTCGAGGAAGAGGGAGGCAGGCAGGAAAAAGGGAGGCACAACAATAGGAGGTAGGTGGGCAGGAGGATGAGAGGTGTAAGAGGGAAGCGGGAAGAAGGCGCAGCAAAAGGGGGTGTCTTTCATCAGACCAAGAGATTAAATTCCCTTTATATCAAAGGTAATTTTTGTTTTGAGAACTAGTTATATTTCTATATGAAGAACCGGTTGAAGACCAATACCCCCTACAGAAAGTAAGCTTTGGGCACCGTCATTCATGGTTTTACAAAGAATTCGTTGTACATGAAATATATTACTCTATCTGGATAATCTGACGCTCTCCTGCAAGGACTGCAAGGAGAAACCCTCATGCTTGTACATGTTTTTTTTTTCCATGAAAAGATCCTTTCATTAGTTATAAAAAAAAAAAAGCCCAATGGGCTACAAACCCTCTCCTGCTCATAAGAAGGCAGAGCAGAGATCCAATCAAGGCAGCTAGGGAGACTCTCCCTAGGTGTAGAGAAGTACAAATACAAATAACTGAGAGGCTATATCATACAATAGGAGGGGGGAAAATCCAAACAGGTGGCCTGTAGTGCCAGCGGGGGGTACCCGCGTGTAGAGTATAGAAAGGGCCGCTGCGCCAAGTGGTGTGGAAGGCCCGGCGTCGCAAGATCGCTCGATCCGAGTCGCCCCGGATGTGGTCATACTGGCCTCGCAGGGTGTGAATCAACTCCTGCCAGATAGCCCGAACAGTCTTTGCTGGTGGCTCTAGTCTCCCCTCAAAGGCCCTGAAACAACGGGCTCTCCAAGTGAACCATACGGTGAGGCTGCTGAGGAGCTCCCATCGTAAATCCCTCTCCTGTGTCCCTGATTCTATAATGCCCAAGCCCTCCTAGGCCAGCGGAAGAGTAATAACTGCCCAAGCAACCTTAGCCCGGGCCGGCTGACCATCCCGCCCAGACCAAAGAAAGTTCCTGATCAGCCTCTGTACCTGGCTGATGCAAGAGCTCGAGAAGATCCAACAAGACGTGATATACCACATTGTCGCTAAAAGCACTTGATTTGTCACCACCACCCTCCCAGCCAAGGAAAGCCGAGCTGTACTCCAATATAAAAGCTTCTTCCGAATGCTCAGAAGAAGTGGGGCGATCTGCTGCTCAGGTGACAAATCAAGTCCAATCTGGCATCCTAGATACCGCACTGCTATGCCAGGAGGAATCCATCTAAAACCCGGGTCTGGGCTCCATGCCGGAGCGGGGGCGCTACTGATCCAAAAAGCCACTGTCTTGCGCCAATTGATCAATGCTCTCGAAGCCACACCAAAAACCTGTAGAGATTGCTCTGCCCTCTGTAGATTGGCCTCTTGGCCATGCAAAAACAATCCCGTGTCATGAGCAAACTGAGAATCAAGCAAGTCCTCACCCCAGACTGGAAGCTGGAGTCCTCTCAAACCAACCTCCTCTGCTGTCAGATACATGCTCATAGTCTCTGCAAAGAAAAGAAAAAGGAACGGAGCGAGAGGGCATCCCTGACGGACTGATCTGGTCAGCTCAAAACTCAGCCCCCGTCCTCCTGCCATCAACACCTAGCTACGAGCTCTGGAATATAGAGCCGCCACCCCTCGAATCTAGTCTGGCTCAAAACCTAGGCGAAGCATAGTGCCCTCCAGAAAAACCCAGTCGACTCTATCGTATGCCTTCTCAAAATCGAGAAGCATAACGACCAAGTCCTCGCCGAGAAATCTAGCTCGGGCCGTCGCCTCCTAGAAAGTGAAAATGTTGTCAAGGATACTGCGCTCCTTGACAAATCCTGTCTGGGTAGCATGAATCAAATCCCCAAGGAAGGGCTGGATCCTCAAACTCAAGGCCTTGGCTAGGACCTTGTAGACAGTATTGAGGATCGTAATAGGCCTCCACTGCCGAATATCATCTGACACTCCCTCCCCCTTGGGGATACGAAAGATCAAGCCCTCTGAAAAACTCTGTGGCATCACCCCAGTGTCCAAAACATGCTGAAAACCCCTGCGGAGGCCTGGCCCCAAAAGGTCCCAATAGCGCATAAAAAAGGCAGGCGTCAATCCATCCTCCCCAGGGCAACTATGACGCGGGAGGGCCCTTAAAGCCTCACCAAGCTCATCGTCTGAAAGGGGCTCACCCAAAGCTGTGCGTGTACGATCTGTGACCCTCCTCTGCACATGGACCCACACAGTCTGTATGCAAGCATCACGTGCCTCCAGCTGGCTCCGCTGAAAGCAGGTCTCTGTAGAACTCAGTGGCAATAGCTCTAATCTCCTCGGGCTCAGTGGCTAACGATCCGTCCTGCCTCTTGAGCTGGCGTACTCTTGCTCGAGCATGGCGGGGTCCGGTGATCTCAAAAAACCCCCCAGTCACTCTATCACCAAGCTGAGTCCACTGAGAGGCCTGGCGATGATAGTAAAACTAGTGTCTCTGCTCCTCTGCCTCTCTAACCTCCTGGCGTGCCTGGCTCAGCTAGGACGCCACCCACTCACATGTAGGCTGCTGCTTCTGAAGGTGCTGGAGTGAAGCAAGGCTGCATCTCAAGCGACGCTCCCGCTCTCGTGTCTCTCCCAGTCGTGTCAAGGCTGTAGCGTGCAAAAAAGAGCTGAGCTCGATGAGCCCCTGGGCACATTGGCCTGCTGCATCCAGGTCAGAGCTCTGGCTATCCTGCCATATCCTCTCAATGTCCTCAAAAAGAGTGGGGTTTGTAAGTATCCTCTCTGGGATCCTCAACTGCAAGCTGGTCTCCCGTGTCCTCTCCTCAAGAGTCAAAATAACTGGCGCATGGTCTGAGAAAGAGGTGCCAGCGAGAATGCCAACGGAGCCACCACGCTCCCTGAACCTGTCGCCCACATAGAAGCACAATCCGTGATAGATTAGTCCCTCCCTGCCGGCGATCCGACCGAGAAAAACTAAGACTGTCCTGAGAACGGGAGAAAGCCTCATGTTGCCATGCATCAGTGATCCGCAGTGTCATACAAAATCGCTCCCAAGCTGCAAGCTCCGTGCCGTGCACTGTAACATGACTGCCTCCCACCCTATCGGCCGGGTCCTCAAGCATGTTGAAGTCTCCCCCAACACACCAATGTGCGGCCTCGGGCAATGCATCTGTAACAAGGGTCCAAAACTCTGCTAGCATGATTGGGCGCATAGACATTGAGCACACCAATGTGCTCATCGTGCATCCTCAGAATAACATACTGCGCTCTACCAGGCACAGTGACCCCGCGATCCACAATGGCCTGCCGCCATGCATCCACAATGACCATACATACTCCTCCCTGCCCACCCAAGGGGCCAAAACCTGCAGACCAAAAAGTGTCCCATCTACTAGGCATCACCGAACCATATCTCTGAATCCTGCTCTCACTCAAATGGTGCTCCTGCATCATCAGAATATCAATACTGCCCCCAACCAAGCATCTTTGAAGCTCCTGCCTCAAGCAACCACGATAACGTACATAGTGGCACCGCCAAGGCCCTGTACATTCCATGAGATGATCCTCATGGATGACCTGCTGAGGTGGAGGCTGTCTCAGCCATACGGCGGGCCTTCGCAAGCGGCTTGGATGGAGAGTAATCCCCATCCGAGCGACTACGAATCTGCCCACCCGGTGTGCTATAAGAGTCTCGGACCAGGCGCCAGTGGCTGTGTCCCATAGCAACTGCCTCCCGCTCGGAGAAAGAATCCTCATGTATGCATACATAGCCAGGGTCTCGCGCTAGGTCTGCCACTATGCGAACCACCAAGTGTCGATTCCCGGAGGCATCCGCACTCCTGGTGTCAAAGAAATGTGCCAACTCCCAGAGTCGGCCTACCATGTCTGTAATCTCCAAGTCGCTCACATGGTGAGAAAACTCAACTGCCTGTGTTTGCAAAATACTAAGAGCAAGATCTAGAGTCCACTCCCGGTTGCGAGTGCCGCAAAGAGGGAAGGAGAAGGCCACCGCTGAATCAAGTGCCTCCTCCCCTCGGGCCGGAAGTATCACCACATGAACTCTGATAGGTGCTGGCTCATGGGGGACCTCCGCTCCAAATAGGCGTGTAAAGGAGTAGTCGAGAGCCTCCGAGCGATGTCTAGTGTCGAGACTACTCAGCTGACTGCGGATAGAGGATATCCGTGAAGCACGAATCGGCACGGTAGGTCTCCTCTGCGGTACACAAGCAAGGTCGGTGCTTAGTGCCCGCCGGATTGCAGGTGAGTGCCAGGGCACTGCCAGTGCCTCCCGGGGAGCTGAGACGAGCAGAGGGGGAGGAGGGGGGGGAGAAGGGGGTGGGGAAGGAGACGCTGAAAATGCGGGAGCAAGAACGGGAGGAGGCGAGGGTGGAAGCAAGGCGGGAGGGGGAGGTGGAGGTGGAGGTGAAGGGGGGGGGGGGGGGGGGGGGGGGGCGCTGGCATCTCCTGATTCTCAGTCTGTGCTGGGGTCTCCTCCTCGAGGGGAGCAAAGCTGTTCCTCACACACTAGAACCCAATGATGCTGAGGCTGTGTCTGCTGCTGCGTCGGTCTCTGGGCATGCTGCTGTGGCTGTCTCCCTCTACGGCGCCCTTGTCTAGGCTGCCAATCAGAGGTCTCTGTGGGCTGAGCCGGTGTCCCGGAGGCTGCCTGCCGAGCCGCATCTATGGACAGGCCATCGGAGGTCTGCTGCTGCTGCGGTGAAGGTCGGGGTCTCCTGCGAGGGCAGGCCTTGGCCAGGTGGCCGACCTGCCTGCATATAAAACACTGGTTCGGGAGCCCCGAAAACTCCACTCTCTGAACGATCCATTCCCCCCCTATCCTAGGTAACTGAATGACCTTCGGAAGGGAGGAGATGTCAGGAACCAAAACTTTGACCGAAGGAAGGCCAGCTGCTCTAGCCACCACTGAAGCTGCTGTGGGGCCAGTCTCAAGCATCGAGCCCACCAATGATCCTATCCTGGAAAGGAGCGGAAGGTACTTGCGGCGAAGTCCAGGAAAGCAAACTGTGACATGGAATAGGCGCTCTCCCTGCTCGGCCGTTGCTGGGTTGAAACCATGCTGCCAATGTTTGAAGAAGGCCCGAGCGCCGTCAAGGGGACTCATGGCTAGGACCTGGGCCACGCTCTGGGCTGTCCCGAACTCAATCTGGTGTCCGCGGCCCAATAACTAAACGTCCAGGATCTTGCCCACATCTGCAACCCAAGAAGGCGGGCCTGGAGAAGATCCCGGATCTCCCCTCTGCTGGGGCGGGTGCCAACTATACGGCAGATGGTGGAATCTACCTGGAGGCGTTCCACCTCTGCGGTGAGGCTCGCTTCCTCTTCTGGCGAAAGAGAAAGCCTGATGGGCGTATCCTCAGGGCGGGCGAGGGGGCTGCGGAAGAGTCCCTCTGAGGTGAGGCGGGAGGGGCCTCCATCAGAGTCTGAAGCTGAGTCGAGGGTGAAGCGGAGACGGAGGGTCCTGCAAGAACCAAGCTGCACGAAAACGGGGGGAAGCGCGGAGCGGGGAGGGAAAGACCGAAAGCGAGGGGGGGAGGGGCGGATGACAGAGGAGAGAAGGAGGGGGGGGGGGGGGGGGGGGGGGGGGGGGGGAAGGCGAGGGGGAGCGGGGAGCGGGGAGCGGGGTGGGAGCGGGCAGCGGGAAGGGCGCGATAGGGGGCGGGAAGGGCGCGAAAGGGGGAAGGGGGGGGGGGGGGGAAAGGGGGGAGAAGAAGGGCGCGAAAGGAAGAGGGGGCAGGCGGGCAAGGGCGGGCGCGAAAGGGGGGGGGGTGGGCGGGCAAGGGTGGGACGCGGAGGGGGGGGGGCGAGAGCTTCAGCGAGCAGGATCGCATGAATTCAAGCTTATAACTAATATGCTTGTACATGTTAAGTACTCCTTGGGGGGGTCAGCCCATTCCAGCCCAAGTGTGGTGTCACTGTATTTTCAAATTATGCTTGTGGATTTGGTATTGTGGCTGTGGCATTAAGTGTCTTAATCTCTCTAATAGCGAGAGTGAATGTCCAAAATCCCAGGCTTGGTTACAGTAAGCATCGACGATGGGTTATATTCTGTTCATGCTTGTGTATGGGTCTGCACCTTGACCTCAGACAAATAAGGTGGCCGAGGGACAACTTTCCGTTTTTGCCTCATTGCACAGGTATCTAACCTTTGATACCATTGATGGACACGGACCATGCTTATATCATTGTTTACATACATATGACAATTAATGGAACCAATGACATGACATATATTATGAGGAGTACTTGGGCATTATTCCCAATGCCCTATGTAATCACAAATTACTGTAGGACACACGACTCAAACTCTTGGCATAAAGCCATAGCAACCTAAATAAAAAAAAAGACTGGAACTTGGGCTAGGTTAGGGATATTACCCTCCGATGGGCGCCTCCATCTAGATGCAGGGAATTGCTCTCCCTCAAGGGCCTTCTATACTTGCTGGCTTGCAAAGAATGCATGCCCGTGATATCTCACTTTGGATGTTGTCTTCCTCTCACATGACAAGGATACATGAGAAGAACATGGGAGTGAGCGTGCACACGATCAGCTAAGCTAATACCAGGCACATGAACACGAGGTTTGGTTTTCTTGACATGACAAGCTGATTGGATACACCATGAGGTTACATGTCACACAAGTGAATGACCCAATTACAAGGCACAAGAACATGATATTAGCCTTTGCATTTTCACAGATGAGTAAGTGGTGGTTCATAGTGAGGAGATCGCTGAAGTAACCTATGGAAAGCAGTATGCTAACCAATATGACAAGGGGAAGAAGAAAATGGATTGGCATGCACCAAAGGTCGGAAAACCTTATGCCATTCCCATGACAACAACAACAAAAGAGATCTCACCTGGACGTAATACTTGGAGAAGCTGCCAGAGGTAAGGAATTTCAGCAGAGCGAGGCAGAGCGTATCCAGGGGATCCACAAGAGGGCTCTCACCGGAAGGGACATGCCCTGCAATATCTTGCATCATCCAGTGCTGTTGTCTGTGTGGAATGTAACCCTGCTGGTGGGTCTGAATATGTCACCCTAGTTGTGCTGAATAGGTGAAAAATGCATAAACATGGTGAACAGGCCATGCTGTTTGATCCCACTAGCTCCACTCTTCTGATTTCCACTGCAGTCTATCTACCCAGAGCCTCCAAGACAGTGACCTGTTCTCCCATAGCCAGAGCCTCCAAGACAAATTTGTTGTGGCAACAAGAAGGGGGGAAGGATCTGTATATTAAGTACATGCCTGCAGCCTGAAATCTGATCACCTCGTCTCTCCAGATTGGGGCGCAAAGATCCTCCTTGGTTGCATCATTGGTGAGAAGCAGATGGCCCTCCCACCCCAGCAACAAGGTCAATGCGGACCCTGGGGAGGTCATTGCAAAGGCCAATGGCACACAAAGGGAGGTCATTGCAAAGGCCGATGGCACACAAAGGGAGGTTGTGTGGGGAGAAGATCATTACCCATAAAGGCGGAGTTAAGAAAGTATTTTCATTCCATTTACTCTCAAAGAATTGGTGATACCATGGTGAGGTTATTATGGTCCTAACTACTGCACAGTCTCTGCATGCAGTGCCCCTTCTGCTCTCGTGTAAGTTGTGAGAAGATGAGTCAGGAGCCAAAAGACAACGTTGGACCAGAATCCCAAGGCCTCCCATGAGATATAGCATTGGATAATGGGCAAACACACCAGGCTGTAAATCAGCAGTTGCTACAGCTTTGTTCTAGAACCCACCCTGGACAAAGGATGCTTGGCTTGTCTAAGCTCGGTCCACACTGGGAGGAGGCTGGGTGCGAGCAGGGAAGTGGAGAAATTCTCATTGGTGGAGCTCAGAGGAGGGGAAGATCCATCTGTTACCCAGAGTCCGATTGTGGCCAAGTTTAACGATGTAATTTGCAACCCCGGTGCCAAGGAAGGCCCTAAAGGGCTCTTCTTTCTTTGCAAAAGATAGCGGACTAGAAGTTTGCATAAGAGCACTCTGCTCTGAAACTTACATTAGGCCCCCCTTGGTGCTGGGGCAGGCCTGTGTGAGTGTCCCCATGAGACTTTAGCTTGTCTATTTCAGCAACCATATTCCCCAGACCACCAATAGGTTCTGATTGGCTCCCGTACTTGTGTAGTGTGGGAGAAGGAGAAGGACGAGCATGAAGTCATGCACCACATTGTGGCAAGGAAAACCTAGTTAACCATGAAGCATGGCCAACCAACAGTATTTTGCAAAGAGGAGGGGCTATCTGCTGCTTCGCTAATGCATCTACACCTACACTGCTGCTTGTTTATGATCATTCTTAAAACCCACTGAAGATTAGTCTCTCCTCTGAAGCTGGGATGGGAGAGAAGCTCAGCTAGAAACCACACAAAACATCCTGGCTTCGGAGGCCATGCAGTAGGTTTCTACTGCTGCAGCCATAAAGCACTGCAAATTTTCTTTACTGCCTGCAACTTAAAATACAATGTCTTCAAATCCAAGAATACCTTCAGGCCTTGGATAGGGAGTTAACATATTTGATACACAGTGGGCTTTTTATAGGGAAATCCTGCTAATTAGAGGATAGGCCTGGTCTATATTAAAGTAGAAACCCTTGAGCATAATTGTTTGAAGTAGAGAGGATTCAGGAGTTAACTGGTCGAGTATTGAGGCCCTCATGCAGCGAGGAGGCTGTGGGTTATAGGATGCATAGGATTGCTGTTTTGCGGGGGTCCATCGTGCGTGCACAACTATATGCTCGCTTGGGTGAGCTCATCAAGGGGCTCTCTGATTGGGAGAGACATTGTCCTCCATTGTTTGTTGGCTGTTTCATGTGTACAATACAAGGTATTGTGTGATGACATTGATGGTTGGCTATATTACATTCTAACAAGTCAAGCTTAAGGTCGGATCTTAGAAACACCATCTGCTTGTTTATGATCATCCTTATCTCCAAATCTATCACATGAACTTGGACTTTCTGACATTTTGTTCTCCTGTTCAATGCAAGGACTTTGTGCTAATTACCTTTGCTTCAAAACTATTTTTAGGGACTTATCCGGAAGGTCTGGTGCTGGTGGCTCATGAACCAAATGACAGTGCCCATGGCTCCCACATTCGAGGTAGTTCTCTGAGAGCAGCAGTGGCAGGGGATGAACAAGTCGACCTACTTGCAGGAACTGCAAGGTGAATTTTTGAAGTCAACAGAGTTCTAGGGAACACCAAAATTTATGGGTGCTAATTATTGTATGTGCACCCTTACTTGTATATGGGTGCTAATTATCATATGTGCACCTTTAGTATGATTGCCATGCACAGTCAAGTTTCATTCATCTGTTGCAAGTGTAAGGTGATTTTGATAGCTAGCTAATCTAGCATTGATTATGGATTTGATGGGTTGAAGTAGAAAAAGGCTGAGATTATGAAGAGTATCTAGCATTTCTTATGGATTTGATGGGTTGATTAGAGAGGCTAAAATTCTTGTTTGTTTTTAGACTACGGATTCAACTAGGAGTGAACATGCCAGCAAGAGCCGATCGAAGGTCCCCAGTGACTGATAGAGATGCAAATTTGGAGGATGCATTTGTTGGTGATACATATGATGTGGTTTTATGCTTAGGCATAATTGATATTCTGCAAGAGTATAACACTGTAAAGAAAGTAGAGCATTTCTACAAGGCACTGAAGTTCGACTCTGTCTCAATATCTGTTGTGGATCCACAGCTTTACTCTAAGAGGTTTCAAGAGTCTCTGAGAAAGGTGTTCCCTGAAAATGTCTTGTAGTAAGTACTTCCTGCACCCAAGTGTATCGCTGTTGGCTGCTAAACTTCATTGTAATCTACTGCCTCTATTCAACCACCTTGGTCTCTCACCTTGAGTTCCATGGGGGTGGCTTTTTTGATTTATAAACCTCATTGTAGCTAGAGTGTATGTTATTTATGTGAGTGTCACAAGCCAAAAAAACAAGAGAGCATTTCTCAAGCATCTCTTGTACACACAATATCACGTCTCATGTGACTTGTTGAATCAATATATGTATTTAAGAGGCCATTAATAGCTTTAGTGTTCCTCATCACCATGGGCATTGCATTGGGGGCCAAGCCTTTTGTTAACCTTTAAACTAGTGTACAAATTATGGAAATAAAGAGGAAGGTTGAAAACTTCAGTTGTGGCTATAATTCTTAAAGTCAAATTTTCTCTCTCTCTCTCTCTCTTCATTTTTGAAAAGAAATGTTGCAACTTGCACATTTTTGGAAGTTGAGCATTTAAACTTAGAAAATTTTGCATGATTAAAAGAAAACAGTGTGTTAGCAAAAACCACTCAAATATGTTGATTAAAATCAAAGGTGGTGTAAATTCCTTGCAAGCATTTTGGAAGTTTGATACATAGAACATGCAAGGACAGAGTTTAATGGTCTTCACTATGTACTTATAGTGTGGAGTAGTATAGCCATTCTAATATCTAATATCTCTAATATATAGCATAATTGACTTTAGTCACGTAGTCACATATGGCAACCACTTAGAAAATAGCTCTTCTCAACTCTATCATAAGGTCTCTCTCCCTCTCTCTTTCTCTCTCTCTCTCTCTCTCACACACACACACACACACACACACACACACACACACACACACACACATTTTTTTTTGTAAAACCAGTTGAAATTGCATTATATCATAAATGTACAAAAGGGTTTAACATCAAAAGGATGTCTAAACCCTAGAACCTTAAAAAACAGTAGTATAAAAGATCTATCGAAGATCAGGACAGTACTCAAGAAAAGAGCCTATGCCCTATCCATCAGAAACAGTAAAAGAAAAGCTGAAGACAAGAAACATCCAAATCTTCCTCATGTACGGCATCATATAAGGACTGCCGCAATGAGGCTCGGAAGAACTCATAAGGGTGCTGAAGGGGTGAATTCAGATATGCATGATTTCGCTGTAGCCAGAGGGTCCATAAGGCCCAGTATCTAATCCAATGGAAGAAAAGAGAATACTGTGACAAAGAAGCTGATAACATGCCAAACATCTAGAAAAACCTGTAGAACCTGTGTGCAGGAAATCTGAGAGATAAAAAATAGGATATCTTGTCCAGAAGGTCTCTGGGATATGAACAAGACCACAATAAATGCGGAATACTCTCAGTAGTATGATGGCATCTTGGACAAAGAGGAGAGGTAATCCTTCTTTGAGGTAACTTCACTCCCACTGGAAAAATACCAACAATGCATCTCCAAAGAAAGAGTCTATGCTTCAATGGTATTTTCAACTTCCACATCAATGTTAGTTTTCCTTTTCACCAAGCTAAAGACTTATCCAGATGCCAAAGAGAATTAGCATGATGAGCAATCCATGGAGGAGGTAATATCAATCGATATGCCTGTATAGAAGTCAATAGATGCAAAGGCTGAGAGGATAATCTTGAATTTGAAGATTGAAGATGCCAATCTTGAAGCTTGTCTCTTACATCCAATGTTGGAATCGGAATGAAAGGGTGTAAGCGATCTACAATAGCTTTCCATACACACACACACACACACACACACACACACACACACACACACACCCACCCACGCACCCACACATAGTCTACCTTGAGGGTAGAATTCTCATTGAAGATTTTTGCAAACCAAAACCCAAACCCAAACCCTCAAAATTAGACCCGACTTTGAGTTGAGGTGAATGTATTTGATGTTTGCCATTGTAGCTTTATTAGTTGACAATTAGTAGGAATTTTAAAGGTTTTTTTTAATGACCCAAATAATTGGTTGAAGACCGTCATGGTCTTTGTATTGTATATTTGGCATCATATGCTTTTTTTGCAGGAAAAAATAGAGACTTCTATTAAGTAAGAAAGATTAAATACAAAATCATAGTTGAATCCTCACCATAGAGTATAAGATAGCCACGATCAATTAGGGGCATGGTAATGCCAAGAAAGTGCAATGGGAGTTGATGAGAAGAAGATCCCATGATCTCTCTCATAAAGATAGCGTGCTTTGATTGCGTTGATCTAGATGGCCCTTGTATACAAGTCCAGGTGGCCATAAGAGAGTGGATTATATCTTCCCAAATGGTAAGGTACATTATGTGCCATAAAAATGGCCTCAATCGCCTCTATGCATCTGGCTTTTACATCTGCCATACTGTGATCTTGGAGATAATTTCCCAAGTAGTGTAATGCTTGCTCAGGATGGTGTGTAGTGTGATCGAATAATATCTTGTAGTGTTAAATTTTGGTCTAATCCTTTGTCAATCATGATGGTCATGGTTTTTATCCTCAAAGAAAATATGTGGACTTGACTAAGCAAGCCAAGTGATAGAGCCCCAAGTAATGTAGATAGTGTCTCTCCTCAAGCTACCTACAAGCTTAGTTATAGACCTCTAGATCCTCTAAACAACTTGGAGCCTGAAATACAATGCTATACAATAGTACAAAGAGTGTCCGAGATCCAACACACATTAGGGTGTTCTTCATGCTTCCTCTGACATGCCGCTAGCTTGCGGTGATCACCTCTCATGATCAATAACCTCCTGTCTCTCATCAAAGCTACTAGCCTCTAAAGCATCAATGTGTCCTCCATGCTCCCACTTGAAGCGCCGCCCACTAACTTGCACCTAATGCCCCTCTCATGATTTTTTTCCTTCCCTCTCCACACACACACATGTACACATGCATGTGTGTGTGTTGTGGTTCTCAAGTGTGTGGGGTCATGAGCCTCCACCACTTAAGTAACCAAAAGATGACAAGTTGCTTTATATATATGTACCTATCCACATCTGTCTTACACCGTGCCCTTTGGTAACACCATTTATCCCCTACCTACTATAGTGACTGTAGTGTGAGACGGGGTTGGCGTTAATGAGATGAGTTGTAGGTGCATGTATTTGTGTGTACCGTGAGGTGTGAGATTGGAAAACAATTGTTATATATGTAGGTGACGTGCATGGGCAATGGGCGGAAGGTGTGCCTTTCTTGTGTGTGCCACTTTGAAGATTTTTCCAACTCAACTACTTTCTTTGACCCTTCGGCTACTTTCTTTGACCCTTTTATTACTTTCCTTAACACCTATTTTCTTGGTGAGACCAGATAGTGAGATGTTGATGCATGGCAATGGACTTTCCCCATAGTTAAATGGAGTTGGGTGGCCTCTCCTCTTGCTTGGGTGATTTGACATTATGGAGTATGGGATATAGAGGCAAGGTGGATCAATAGTTATTGTGGTTGAAGAACAGGTCACAGAAGGTTCTTGCTGATTTGAAGGTGGTCTAGGTGATAGGTCATATACCATGGATCAGGCTTGCACCCGCCACCCATGGTCTGCCCCATCCAAAGATGTACATGGATAGTTATTAACGATGAGGTTTAATGCATGTGCTTGAGCTAGTGGTGCCTATTCCTACTAGATGTGTCTACGAAATGCAGAGCCCATGCGTATATTGCAAGTGTTGTGCATGGGCATGGGGCTAAAGGTGTCCCATGTAGAGGCTTCTCCCGGTGAAAACTCCAACACACTGCTTTCTTCGGATCTTATCTTTCTGCTTTCTTTGACTCTTAGACATGGTTAGGGATAGGAAATTGAATGTTAATGTATAATGAGGTTGACCAATAAGGCTATTGTGAATGAGGTTGGGTTATCCACGAGAATGGAAGGGGACAATTGGTATGGCATGTATGTTAGTGAACCGTGAGTTGTGGTGGGTGGCTTGTCAGGGACATGGCCGAATGGATCCCGAAAATTCTTGAGCCTCTTTTTGAAGTGTTGGTGGTTGATTGGCCTGCTCACTTTTGAAGTATGTTGATCTCGATGAAAAGAAGTGAAGCAACATTGCAAAGCTTGCACGGCTTGTGCGTGAAATTTTGGACTATCAAACAATGCTGATCTTTGGCATGTGGCTTTGCTTGATCTTTTGAGCATCTCTACCTCACTTGATTAGCATGGTTGAAAGCATGTTTTGTGCCTTGGATGCAAAGCTCGGTTGATTTGAATAACCTCTTTGTATGGAGACCTCTATTTGAATAACCTCTTTGTGTGGAGATCTCTAATTGAATAACTTTTTTGTGTGAAGATCTCTATTTGGGTGCATGGATCCAAAGGGTCATAGAGCGTGATTTGGATGTCCATTTGATTGGGCAAGATGGAGGATTATCTAATGGTGGAAATCTCCATATGTACAATAGATGGAAGGCTAGTAGCTCTTGTGAGTGCGAGATGATGGAATGACAATTTATGACTAGAAAGAGGGTGGGACTTAGCAAGAACAAGACTTGATGAAAAAGATAAAATAAGATAATCGAATTAAAGGCAAGCATACAAAGTGTTTGCAAGGGACTTAGATGCGGCTTACCAGAATGGATTTGATGTCATAGTGTCTGGTGTAGACAAGACCACTGAGTTCAACTGACAAGAGGCATGGATGCATGGATTAGTGTCGGGTGGACCATAAGGTATATGGGTCTATGCACATAGGTGCTAGTGTGGTGAAATGATGTATGTGAAGATGGTTGAATGCAAACTAAAAACTTGCAAGGGTTTGTTTTTATAAGTGGAAGAGTTGATTTGGGCGGGATTTATTTTCAGACTTACGGATTGTTTAGAATTTGGACTATTTGAGCGATTGTTAATCCAATTCTAGGTTTAACAAGAGCTACCACCATTATCTTACATCAAGGCATCATGGTAGATACACCAAAGGGTCATACATTTAAGATATGAAGCAATAGTGTCCAAAGCTACAACTTGGACGGGCACCTGTAATGGTGTGACGGAGTATTTATGGTAATTCCCCCTTCAAGAGCGTGTGGTAGCATGTTAGGATGACAGTGATGTACTTCATGGATATATTATGAGAGTAGTCATTGTAATAGCATTAGGCCTCTTATGAGCCTAAAGTGCCTGGTCGACCACAGTCTAAGTGAGTGTGAACACTTATGGCAATGTATATAAGTAAATTTCTCTCATAATATAACATACTCTTCCATTGTGCAACTGAGTCTTGCTCTTGCTAATCCTCTTGCTAATCTCTCTCCCTAATGCATATGCTAGTGAGTGTGTGTGAGTGAAGTGAGGTGAGAGGAGGGACGAGGACCTGTAGTGCAACGCGTGTGACAACGCTTGGGAGACGCGGTGGAATTGCTTCTCAAGGAGTTGTAGAGCTTGGAGACCTCAAGGGTTACGAGCTCGGCTGGAAAGATCCTCACACGACAGTTGCAGTTCACCAGGTAAGCTCTTTTTGGATGTGTTTCAAGGAGGAGGGTTAGGGTGAGCCATAACATTTTCAGCGCCACTGCCGATAAAAAAAATGTTATGGCTCACCCTAACCCTCCTTGAAACACATCCAAAAAGAGCTGAACCGCAACTGTCGTGTGAGGATCTTTCCAATGGCCGAGCTCGTAACCCTCGAGGTCTCCAAGCTCTACAACTCCTTGATGAGAAGCAATTTCACCGTGTCTCCCACGCGAGCGTTGTCGCACGCGTTGCATTACGGGTCCTCGTCCCTCCTCTCACCTCACTTCACTCACACACACTCATAGCATGTATTAGGGAGAGAGATTAGCAAGAGGATTAGCAAGAGCAAGACTCAATTGCACAATGGGAGAGTATGTTGAATTATGAGAGAAGTTCACTTATATACATAGCCATAAGTGTTCACACACTTAAACTGTGGGCCAACCCGGCTGGGCACTTTAGGCTCATAAGAGACCTAATGCTATTATAATGACTACTCTCATAATATATCCATGAAGTACATCACTTAGGACTTCATCCTAACTTGCTACCACATGCTCTTGAAGCGAGAATTGCCATAAATACTCCGTCACACCATTACGGGCACGCTTGCAAGTTGTAGCTTTGGACACTATTGCTTCATATCTTGAATGTAGGTGTATCTACCATGAATCCTTGATGTAAGATAATAGCGGTAGCTCTTGTTAATCCTAGAATTGGATTCACAGCGATATACTTACAAGCAAATCAAGTGGGACCCACTTAGTGGGAGGCCAAAATAAGCAATAAAGGAACTTGGCTTAGAAATTTATTGCACTTACTAATGTCTATCGATGTTTATTGGTTAGTGGTTCACCTAAGGCAGTGTTTAGTGGCATGTGTTTGAGGTGGGCATGCCAATCGTTGTCAGATTATGGATAGTTTGGCTGCGTTGCCTCATCAAGCTAGAGATGATCTTGCTTAGGCTTTGATATCTTCTCTTTCCTTGGTTGCTTTTGTTAGAGGTGGTGCTTTGTTTATGTTTTTGGCTCTTCTCCCCAGTCTTCTACCTTTCTTATTGCATGTGTTGCTTTGTAGGTTTCTTATGGTGGCTTGTTGGTTGCTCATGGTGGCTTGTGAGTTGCTTCCATTTCTTGCTCGACCTTAGTTTCCCTTCTTGGTTCTCTTTTGTTGCTTTTCTGTGGCTTGTCATTTTCGGTCCAACTTGTGGTTCCTCTTGGTGTCTTCTCGACAGACTTGTTCTTTTTATACTCGAGCTTCTTTTTATGCCCTTGTGTATGTTTATAGTGTTATGTGCACATGGATATAGGGGTGCATATGTGTATGCAGGTATTTGTGTGTATTTAGATTTTGCACGTGCGTTTGTACATGCATGCATAAGTAAAAGTGTGTGCATGTACATACTTGTGTGGATGCACAGGCAAGTGGTTATGTTTTGTGCACATGTGAGTGTTTGTGTGTGTGTGTGTGTGTGTGTGTGTGTGTGTGTTGTATGCATGTGTGTGTAGGGGGTGTACATGTGCATGCGTGTAGGGGGTGCACATGCACGTGTGTATTTGTGTGTGTTAGATTTTGCATGTGTGCTTAAGTAAATGTGTGTGCACGTAAAGTGTGTGTGTGTGGGTTTTGTGTTCTGTGTGTGTGCATCTGCGATTGTTTTAGTTTTTGGTTGTTTTTGGTTTTGTTTTATTTTTTAGATTTTGTATCATTCCTTGGTATATATGTGTATATATAATGGTAAGAGGAACTACTTTACATATGTCCAATGAGGATTTAAGGCTTCTATCTTACTGTGTGGGCTTATTGAGTGAAGGTAGAGAATTGCTTGCCCATCCACAACAGAAACTTTGATGTCACCTCTACCGGGTTTTTTGCTGGCATGCTTGATTGAGCGTTATCTTTCTAGCCCTAGCTAGGGAGTTGTGACAGGGTGTCCCTTTCTGTGGCTAAGATAACAATGGTTTTGTGTTCAATACTAGTGACATGGGAAGAAACACGATATAGCTCATTGTTGGTACTGGGGAAACCCTGCACCACAACCTATGTTCTTGACACCAAAGCAGCCACTAGCCTTACCAACCATTCCAAATACACCTTAACCAGCACATAGCCTAGTGCCTGTTGATTAGAAATCTTTATCAAGAGGTATGTATAGATCACCACCAATGCCATACCCACCTTCGATATTGCCACCCTAATCGCTTCTTCCTAGAACCATACCAATACAACATTACTCGATGACTTTTCCAGGAGGGTTCAGAACATGAGAGCTATGAGTCATATAATGAGAAATGTAATTCATATGGATATCAGTAGAACTTCCAGCTTGACCATGTCTCTTTGTTTTTTGAGGCTAAATTTTATATTAGAACTAAAATTGAGTCTTGCAAGTTTTATGTGGACCCCGTAGGTACCATTAGGAAAATCATGAGCTCATTTTGGGGCCCTCTAAGGAGTTTCATGCTCTTTCTCTTTCTAAAAAATGGGTACATGGTAAAATTTGATCACATCATTCCCAATTTTTTCAGAGTTGGCAGATTTAGAATGCACTCTTCAAGATCTTTCCAATGATATATAACATGATGGGGTTCTAATATAGGATAGTGAAGCTCCCTAAAAAGTGGTTTCAAAAGTGATGATGTGGCATGTAATGTTACATTTTGGCATCTTTTTGTGGTGTATCTTGAGCATTACCACTTGAAAGTTGTCAGAGATTGTATATTAGAAGAAGAAAAGAGAAGAAAGAAGGAAGAAGAGAAGCAAAGGAAAGGAGAGCAGCAAAAAAGGAAAGAAGAAGCTCAAAAAAGGGAACCTTCCCATAAGAAAAAAAGTGGTTATTCCAATAGAATTGTAGCCTTGGGTAGTAAATTTGGCACAGAAGGTGCAAGAAGGACCAAGCCACAACCTCAAGCTACCCGGAGAACTAGAAGCAAGACTTCCCAAAACCAGCAGCTACATATAAACAAGGGGCTGATGACCGTAGCCCAAAGCATCCTCTTACAAGCTCTCTTGTCTGTGGAGGAGTATGAGAAGAAGGCTCGGAGCACAATCAATTGACAGGTGTGCCCGGAATCATAAACAGTATATGGAATACTAGTGAACGCCACAACTAAAACCAAACTCATCATAAGCTTCTCAATGATATGTCACATGGAGGAGTTCTGATGTAAGATTGGTAGGTCTCACCATAGCCCCATTTTTTTAGAGAGAGAAAGAGCATGAAACTCCTTAGAGGGCCCCAAAATGAGCTCATAATTCTCCTAAAATGAATGAAAGAGAGCACCATCCTCGGGAGGGGCCCACTGATTGTGTAGTCAATTTGAAAAAAAGAACTGCAACCCTCAAGCTTCCCCATGGGATGGTTACCGTACCCTTGATGTTGGATGAGGACATCCTAAACCTTTCAACATGCCAAGACTCACGGTCCAATTTTAGAGCATCACCTCTGGGGTTAACCCTTAAGTCCTTTTGCCTCGCCAGGTGGGCCACCCCCTCAAACCATTACGGAGTGCGAATACCTCACTGGGGCAAGATGATGACCATGCCCTAAGAACCCTTAGGGCATGGTCAAGAACCCTTAGGGAGCTCACCAAGAAGGAGTGGGTACTTAAGAGTACACCCAAGAGTATAGGTACGATGCTAAAGAAAAGACTTGGTAGCTAGAAACCTACCCATGTGTAGAGATGTGGCAAGCAAGAGTCCTAAAAAACATAGTTTTACCCATATCCCGAGCCCACTTGGATCCCTGTCAAAATATTAGAAGATCAACGCTTCAATGATAAAAACACTTTCATTTAGCTGCCAAAAACCTTGCACTTCACACCCCATTCCCCAAAGCTAAAGAGAGTCATGCAGCAACCTCCAAACCCAGTTCGAGAAGCTAACATTTTAATGGGTTTCAAGTAGGCTATTAGAAGAGCAAGGATTCTAAGGGAGCCTCGGATTCTGAAGTTAAGAAAAGCTATACCACAAGCCTCTGTAATGACACCAGCAAACACTAGACCAAACAAAGATGGGATGGAGACCTAAACCTGTACCTCCAATGCTAACCCCAAAACTTAAGCAATGGTCTCACCACCTCAACTCATGTGCCAACACCAATTGTAGAGAAGTCAAAAGAGTTTGTGAAGAGGTATATCCTTGCCCATGTGTAGTGGTATTATGTAACCCCGTTTCCATCAAAGAAGAGCCAACCCTAGTGCCAAGCCCTAATGAGAGAGCTGTACACACAGTTTCATAGTATGAACAAGCATCCCTCAGGCTCAAAGCGCTCACCATGAGCCCATAACATCCACATAAAAATTTCACACCAAACAATATCTCTCTATGGAAATAGGTGTGGGTGTCTTGCTTAAGGAACTAGAATAGATGGGGTTGGCTTTGAGGTTCTGGGATAACCCTACCACTGCTGTGCTGGCCTAATCGGTTGTTAATATTTTTTTTTCCAACTTGTCCATGCTCATTTCCTTGACTAGGACACTAAGTGGTGTGTCGGTTGGCCACCCTTAGTTATTGAGTCTTTGGATGATGCATCTCCTATCTCTGGGTGGATGACTTCTACATCCTTATCTCGTAGATTACCTGCTAGGTCTATTACCTCATAGCGCAATAACATTCATCAAAGATGTGTGTGTCTAGATCTATAGAGATGGTCATATAGCCTCTTTCTCTTAATATCGATCATAAAATGATTAATGAGTGATATGCTATCTAGTCTCCCTTGCTGGCAGGGTCTGCATGTCATGTGGACATACTTGGTTCTAGCACTGTAGTCTCTCCCTCCTCTTGAGATTGAGGCTATAGATATGTGCAATGGGGCTCCATCTAGATCCACTGGGTGAGAATCCTACAATGAATATGTGACTCAAGACCTCGTAGCTAATTTTTCTCAAGTAGGTTTAGATACCTAGCCTATTTTTCATTCAAGGCAAAGTCATCATTCCTTCCCATGGCCTCGTAAATTCGATCAAACTTCTTGAGGTATTGAATAGGATATCCACTTCTATTAAATTTGGTCATTATCCTTGAGATGTGGATTGGATTTTTTTTTGCCCACCATCTCTAAGCCTCTAGGTGTTACGTTTGTGGCAATCCCCTCTTCCAATTTCAAATTCCATCCTAAACATATATTCTCTCCATATGTACTAGAGGGTGTGGCTGTACACAACTCTCTGTTTTAGGGTTTAGAATTTCTTTCCCCATGGGGTTGGTGGATTGTGCAATTTCCAATGGCACTTGTCCTAACAGAGACCTAGCTTTGAGATTGCAAGGTTTCCTACAGCTGAGGACATGATATGTGAATTCCCTTGTGGATCCCTTGGGTTTGAAGTAGTCCCAGACATTAGATCTTTACCTTTCCATGTGTTTCCTATTCCTCTCTTTCCAAAGATAGGATGGTTTAATGCTCTTTTTAGAAATTGTATGGTAATGTTTATAGAGCTAGTTGTTGGTGATTTTGGGGCTTCCCAAAGAACCTTGCTTAAGGTGGATTATTTGAAGGAGCTTTTTGCCTTCTTAATTTAGGAAAGTGCACTATTGAGTGTTGGTCATTTGCTAGGATCGAAGGCTAGGTGGGTTTGAGAAAGTGTGGTTTGATACACTACAATTGTCTGTATTGTTGTTTCCAACAATTAGGCTAGATCGTGTTCTCTAGCACTTCTAAAGCAAGAGTAAAACTGATTTTAGAAATCTCTACTCAAGTTACATTTTTTTAGAAATTTGAGTTTGAGATTTTTGGTTTTTAAACCTCGTTTTTTTTTTTTGTAGGCTTTCTCTACGTTCGCACCTGTAGACTCACGTCTCTAGGTTCACGTATGTAGATTCACATCTCTAGGCTCATGTCTACACATGCTTACATGTCTTGGATCATGTAGAGGCTTATACATGGAGGCTCACCTATACAAGCTCACACCTTTTTTGTATGACAGAGGCTCACACAGGTCTAGTGACTTGAATCACATCACGCATGGTGGGACCATGCTTTGAGGCTCACATCTCTAGGTTCACACCTATAGATTCACGTCTCTATGCTCACGGATGTAGACTCATGCTTGTCGACTCACATTTATAGGCTCGGCCTTTTTTGATGAACTAGGCTTACGGATTTTATTTGTATGCCAAATCAGCCTACCTAGGCATGGATTTTTATGATTTGATCCTATGACAAGGTTAGTGTGCAATCAGGGGCAAAAATTGTACTTCAATGCCCTAATAATTGCAAAGGACAAGAATTTTTCTTCAAAATTATAGTTGATACACATTGTATGATAGGAAAATCCTTAAAGGGTATAAGTAGGTATGACATACAAAATGTATGATAGGAAAATCCTAAAAGGACATGAGTAGGTATATCCTTTACAAGTCTTCTCAAGGTAGTTAAATATTAGGCATACCTACCTCTAGACTTATGTATGTTGACTCATGTCTCTAGACTTACACCTCACGTGTCTAGACTCATGACTCACATATTGAGGCTTACAACTCATGTCTTCAGGCTCATAGCTCATGTCTCTAGGCTCACGTGTGTTGACTCATGTCTTTTTTCACGAGACTATGGGTTCATGTCTCCCAACTCGAGAGTTTGTTTGGCTTAGTTTTTAGAGTTTTAAAAGGATTACATCAAAGTGTGTTCCTAACATCTCAATTATAGGCTTAATTTTGAAGAGTTTTACAAACTAATCAATGTAGTGCATTAAAATGGGTGTTTTACATTTTAGTTTAATAATATGGAAAAATTAACCAATTTGGCATAAGCATTTCTATAAAATTTTAAAAATAGCACCAAAATATATATGTGTTAGTTTAACTAAAGTGCCATCTTTTGTATTATAAGTGCCATTTTTAGTAATAACTTAGCTTTAAAAATAGAAAATAATGAGAATTTATGATGACTGGCAATTATTGCTAGTAGTAGGTGATTTTGAACATTGTAATTTTCAAGAAAGCCTTGACTCCCACATATTTGCATTAAAAAAGTATTAGATTAACCCATTGCATATAAATTAAATCTAGAGGACATTTTCAAGAATGGTCTTGAAAAAATTCTTCCAACTGTTTGCATTAAAAAAAGTATAAGAGCAACCCATTACATATATATCAATGCCAGGAGGGAGATTTAGCATATGATTGCACTAGACTAAGGGTATTCCAAGTCTAATCCATTGTATTGGCAAGGCATGTGAGGAGGAGAAGTCTAGCACATATTAGCACGTGTAACCCTTGCACAATGTATTGATGTATTACATTAATATGGATTATCAGGAGGTGTTTCTCAAGCAAGTCAATTTCAATGCTTTGGATTGAAATTCTAGCACATATTAGCACTTGTAATCAAAGCATGTCATACACTAAAAATGATGAGGAAAATCCTATCATCTTCAAAATTACAGTAGGCATGCATCATAATGGTTTTTTTTCTTGTGGCATAAAGAACTATATATATATATATACAGTAGGCATGCATCATAATGGTTTTTTTTCTTGTGGCATAAAGAACTCTATATATATATATATATATATATATATATATATATATATATATATATATATATTCATTCCAACTAGCCTTTGACCCCTGATCCTTACCAAATTTCATCATCCATAGAAAGCCACCCACAGGAGCTTATTTATCCACCTATAGGCGATGCTGCCATGAGGAAGCACGAAGGGGGGTTTTGAACCTAGGACCTCTTGGTACTAGAAAAACACCTTCAATGTTTTTTTTTTGTTTGAGTGAAGTAAACTTGTTGAGAATATTCAATATTATAATATATGATGATATGGTATGGTGTAATAGAAAAAATGTATTGAATTTAAGGTTTTACATTTTCTAACCTACAATTTTATACTCTAAAATAGATATCACATAAATATAGAAGGCATGATTTTAGGGTGCATGCTTAACTCCCGTGGAAATGCATGATTATGCTTTAACTTATGTGGAAATGCATGTGATGAGGAAAAAGTTAAATAACACATAACAATAAGAAAATGGTTACGTACACATACAATCTAGATCCCCTCATATAGAGAGAATGATCACATAAGAAAAACTCACAAAGAAAATTTACAAGTTATAAAATTAGTACACATAGTCTAGAATTCCCACAATGCCTCAAATAGAGACAAAATGACATGCAAGCCCAAATATAATGTGTTTGAGATCGCTTTATGGGCGTTAGTTTTGTTGACATGCAGTAAGCTAAATCTGGCTCAATTTTACAGGTACAATGTGTTCTCCAAAAGCTACATGTTTGAAATATGAAGTGCATTGATTGCATCATCAATGAACTTGGAAAGCACTAAGATGCTTCAAACAAATGCAATTTGAGGATGCCTTATTAGATTCCATCACATTCATTTCCATTTTAAAATCTAGTGGCAACATGGATGCAATAGATAAGAGAAAAAATG
The DNA here is from genome assembly GCF_041138505.1 of Cibotium barometz. NCBI lineage: Eukaryota > Viridiplantae > Streptophyta > Polypodiopsida > Cyatheales > Cibotiaceae > Cibotium > Cibotium barometz. The sequence continues at coordinate 12,870,612 of NC_141063.1, forward strand.
GTTATACAACATGACACAAAAGGGAAAAGTTTGTTGGTTACTATTAAATTGAGATGTATGACAACTAAATGGATAAGAGAAAAGATAGTTATACACTATGAGATTACACAAAAGGGTTCAGAGTTTGTTGGTTACCATTAAATTGACAAAGGTTTCTCACTTATAGAGTAGCATAAGCTCTACAAAAGTTACCATTTTGACAAATTTGGTTAATGGTTATGTTAAACATGTATTTACTAAAGGACACTACAAAAGATACCATTTTGAGGTGTTTTTGACCAATTTGGTTAATGGTTATGTTAAACATGTATTTACTAAGGAGTTATCTACTTTGTTTTGAGGCCTTACTCCATATAAGGCAATTCAAGGAGTCTATTGATCGCATGTTGGGGTTTTGGATTTGAATTTACAAGTGCTATAGAACGATCAACATACCTTAACATCCTAATGGCAATTATAAAAGAATACATTTTTTGAAGCTTTGATTTTGCATTGTAGTGTGTACAAAAATTTGTTTACTAGAAATTTATTGAATAAGTGTATCTATTTAATGCATGTACCTCTTAGTGTGACTAACCTTGCTATCCCAAAACTAAGCAAAAATTTCACTCCCTATTTTTTTTTAATGCGACAAATGTTATTAGGCAAGTTGTGAAACCACATTGCACACCGTGTGCAATGTGGATTATCCTCACCATGTAAACGATGTATTAGCTATGTAAATTTTTGATGAATTTGGTATAAAAATGATAGAAGTGTCATTATATATTATTTAACTTCTTATGAACAATTCTTTTTTTACAGAAATTCACTTAGTCTTAGAAAAATATTATGTAATCACTATTACTATAAATAATATGACTCATACACAATAATTACACCACATAAGATTTCCAAGGCTTAAAGTTTGCAATCCAAGTAGTGCGCACATTGAGCTGTTGTCGTTGGACTTCATCCATTAATAACTTTAGTCATAAGATTTTATTAGAGGCAATCCACTAACAACTTCATTAAAAGCTTTTATAATAAGCTTGTGATTGTTGGGAGAGTTAAGCTTGAGATAACAATAGAGGAGCTCTCCCAAATAGTCTATGAGGTCCTTCACATTAACCTTCCCTGGAATAATCATTAGTATCATCTCATACATAGAATCTTGGAATTCTTGGTAAGGATTGTATTATGAAGTCTTCTCAATAGTGATGCATTCCAAGATTTCACAATTACTAGGGTGCTCGCATGAGCAACATTTCTGCATTGCTTTGCTATTGTATTTGGTTTTGGCATTGGGTTCTTGAAAATCCTAAGTAAAGGAAACATGGCCAAAACCTTGTGGTGTCAAGGCACCATCATCTTAGTCATCATCACCAAAATCATCATCATCATAATCATGATCATGATCATCATCATCATCATCACTGGTCATACCAAAGCTAGACAATGAGGAAATTTCACCATCCCAAGAATCAAAACCGGATGTGCTCCTTAAATCATCATCCATCCGGCTCCTTACACCATCATCAGTATCACTAGGAGCATGATCAGTATCACTAGGAGGAGGAGGAGCCAAAAATGGGCCACAAGACAAAGCAAATAGAGCATTGACACTCTCGCTAGCAAGGCGATAAGCAACGCGCCGATTTGGTGCAATTGGATGCGTACATTTGGCACGCGAGTTTGCGCGCTTGAGACTGAGTGTTCTTGCAAGAGCCATTGCCATCTTCTCCACAGGAGTGATTATTCACGAGCCTACTACGAAGCCATGCAGGCACAGATCCCAGAATGGTGAATGCGAGACAGTCTATTGAAGAGGAGTGGTTACTGCGCTCTTATTTTCATAGGCAGAGAAGGAGCAGCTATCGTGAGAGATTATTCCTCACAAGCCTACTACTAAACCATGCAGGTACAGATCCGAGGATGGTGAATGCGAGAGACAGTCTATTGCAGAGGGCGCTCTTATTTTCATAGGCAGACTAGAAGGAGAAGCTATCGTGAGAGATTATTCACAAGCCTACTACTAAACCATGCAGGTACAGATCTGAGGATGGTGAATGCGAGAGAGAATCTATTGCAGAGCAGTGGTTACTGCGCTCTTATTTTCATAGGCAGAGGAGGAGCAGCTATCGTGAGAGATTATTCCTCACAAGCCTACTACGAAGCCATGCAGGTACAGATCCGAGAATGGTGAATGCGAGAGAGAGTCTATTGCAGAGCAGTGGTTACTGCGCTCTTATTTTCATAGGAAGAGAAGGAGCAGCTATCGTATGAGATTATTCACAAGCCTACTACTAAGCCATCCAGGTACAGATCCGAGGATGGTGAATGCGAGAGACAGTCTATTGCAGAGGAGTGGTTACTGCGCTCTTATTTTCATGGGCAGAGAAGGAGCAGCTATGGCAACTTCTCTGTATTGAACTTAACGTATCAAAAGGAGTCAGGAGTGCATCACTGGCACTGCTGTGTACACAGGCATCTTTTCCGTCTCTCCCTGTAGCATCCGACTGCAGTGGATACTTGAACCCCTGCGGTGTTCAACGAACAAGAGCTCCCACCGTCAAAAGGGCACTGACGCATTGATAGCCGTCTTTGAGGTGGCCTCATTTCATTGGAGAGTCGTCTGGAGACACAGACCTTAATTGAGTAAAACGTCGCTGCTAGTACCCTAGATCTTAATTGAGTAAAACGTCGCTGCTAGTAAAAGCCTAGTACCCTAGATGCAAGCATGCAATTGCCCCTAAACAAACTCGAGTCAAAACACTCTCTCTCTCTCTCTCTCTCTCTCTCTATATATATATATATATCTATATCTATATATATATATATATATAAGTGTTCGAAACAAACTATTTTCCCAAAAAAGTAAAAAACCTTCATCTGAAAATTGTGAAATTATTTATAAAGAAAATTTTCAAATTTTGAAGGTTTTTGTTCTACAACCCCTCAAAATCTGCAGGTTTTTATACCCTTAAGGTTCAAAGTTGAAGGTAATTTTAAAAATCTGCAAGTGCAAATTACACTACACCTGGGTTTTTTTCAAACACTCCTCTATATATATATATATATATATATATATATATATACATAAGGTGGTCTCTCTAAGGTGGTGTATAATTGGTGGCTTGGGAGGCTCTCTCTCTCTCTATGAGGTTGTCTCTCTAAGGTGGAATATAATCGGTGGCTTGGGACTCTCTCTCTCTCTCTCTCTCTCTCTCTCTCTCTCTCTCACACACACACACACACACACACACACACACACACACACATTATGAGCCAAACCCTATCTGTCCTTTTTCAAGGCAAAAATGGATCATGAATGCCTCTTATCATCTTATGTCTCACATCTAATGTCTACCCTCTTTTAATCAACTCATCATAGAATGAATTGCATGTACACATCTGCACAAAGCTCTAGCAAGCACTTTAAACCTCTACCACATTTCCTTTCCGAAAATCCCCATGTTTCATACGTGACATCCACAATTTCAACTAAATTCGCATCGAGATCTTAGTTATGCTCAACACATGTGACAAAGCATCACCAATCTCTTAGAATGATAGAAGTGAATCCTTATCTCATGGTTTCTTACATGAATGGTAGCTAGTTTCAGTAATCTCAAAATGTGGATTATGTCAATATCAAGAACAACACACATGGGAGTCACCACTTAGAATATAATATAGTCCTTTATTTGTACAGCATTTAGTCTAATTATTAGATCCTTCCTTGGCAGAACAATGCAACATTTTATGGTTCACTTTGAAATATTGGATCTGAAAATAAAAGATTCATGTAGAAAAAGCTTCCTTTTTTGTGCTAGTTGAGTAGCATCTAATAAATGATAAGATAATTGATTGGATCCAGAAATAAAAGATTCATGTAGAAAAAGCTTCCTTTTTTATGTTGGTTGAGTAGCATCTAATAAATGATAAGATAATTGAATTCTATCGATATTGCCTATCCATATTCCCTTGACATGTGCACCTTATAAATGCTCATTGAATCGTTCTTCTGTCATCTACACACAACGATGAGACATTTTCACTACAAGGTGTTGAGTGGAGTTTGCAAAAGCCCAGAACAAGTGCATTTAGTTATGCTTGACACATGTGACAAAGTATCACCAATCATTTAGGCTGATAAAAGTGAATCCTTGTCTCATGGTTTCTTACATGAGCAGTAGCTAGTTTTAACAATCTCAAAATGTGGGTTACTTTGATATCAAGAACAACACTCACATGGGAGTCACCACTTAGAATATAATACAGTCCTTTATGTGTAAAGCATGTAGTCTACTTATTAGATCCCTCCTTGGCAGAACAATGCAACATTTTATGGTTCACTTTATGACCATTATTGAAAGATTGGATCCGGAAATAAAAGATTCATGTAGGAAAAGCTTCCTTTTTGTGTATAGTTGAGTACATCTAATAAATGATAAGATCATTGGATATTACATGTCTGTGTATGGTTGAGTACATCTAATAAATGATAAGATAATTGGATATTACCTTGACATGTCCACCTTATAAATGCCCATTGACATGAGCACCTTTATAAATGCTCATCGAATTGTTCTTGTGTCATCTACACACAACAATGAGACATTTTCACTAAGTGTTTATGTGGAGTTTTCAAAAGCCCATAAGTGTATTTTTGTGGGTAGATACATGATTACAATCTCAAATTATATACAATACTTGTATTTATCATAATCATTAAATTAAATTCAAATTATGCTAAGTGAGCTCTTGCTATCTCCTTACTCTTGATCTTGTGTGTGTACGAGAGAGAGGAATAGAGAGTTGAGAGTTGAGAGTTGAGAGGAGATGCTTGTTTGTGTCTTGCACATGTGCCTTTCTATACTTGGTGTGAGAGTAGAGAATGAGAGAGGCGAGTCCTTACAAGGAGATGTAACAAACCTCTTGTTTATAGAGGGATATCCTAAGCTTGAAAGCAAGGTAAGAATCCCATGATGGTTGTTGTTTGTTTCAATTAATTCTTGAAGGAGAGAATTCTTGAAAGGGTAGAAATGGGCCATAACAATTTTGGTGCCATTGCGGGGGAGATAATCTTGCTTCTTTCTTCTTCTTAGAGTGCTTAGCTCCTTCTTTGCATGCTTAAAAATATTTATTTTTAGTTTTGTTGAGATTTTGTGTGTAGACATGAAAGTTATTGCATAGTTCCTTTCTTCTTCTTAGTGTGCTTAAGCAGCTCCTCCTTGCATGCTTAAAAATCTTTATTTTTCAGTTTTGTTGAAGGTCACTATAGAATGGTGAAATTATGGTAGATGTTTGTTTTTTTTGTTGTTTTTGGTTAAAAGATTGGTTTGTGAGTACTTGGAAAGCCTGTGGGGAAGTAATCCAATCAAATTTTGTTTGACTTTTTTGAGTTTACAATAATTTTCTATTTTCACGTGAAAAATGAGGATGTTGTGTTATTGGTTTTTTAAAAATCACAAAAAGCATTGTTTGAGCCTTGTTGAAGATTTTATTACCTTAGATATGATAAGAAGAACCAAACTATACCTTTTGAGTAGGTAAAAATAGCATTTTGACCCTCAAAAATCAAAGCAAAGGTAATTACTAGTTTTTCATGCCCAAGAGTTTTTCATGGTTCTGAAAAACTATAGAAAGTCATGCCGGCTCATAATCATTATATTGAATTCAAAGGTAATAATTTATTAGCATGCATATGATCACATTATGATGATGAGCATTGTTTTCTAGCCTTCTAGAGATAAAATTTCATTTAGAATAGTAACTATATCAACATGCATGTCAAATAGTGAGGGTTTCTACAATTGTATTTCAATTCTTTTCTAATGTAAATAACCTAAACTGTCTATTGACTTCACTCCCAACCATTATTATGCATCCACAAGTCCATCACTATTACTCATAATAAATTCACCTTTTATTTCCTTTTGTCTAGCATTGACAGGCCTTGCAATGCTTTCTAAAAATCCATCATTGATAGTTAGAATAACTTGTAAAATATTTATGCATAATTAAACAAGCATCAACTTGCTTATTCTTCCTTGACCTTAAAGTATAATCAAATTAATTATAATTTTTCAACTAACAAATTTAATACAATGGAAGATAAAGTGGAACTTTATCTATAAAGTGGGGACCTAAAAAGGAATGAATTTCAACAAAATAGTCAACTTGCATTATGACTTAGCTTGTGTAGTGTGGTGCCATGATATTTCAATAAAATAAATTCGATAAGGGAGGTAGACATAATCTAATAATTTATAGCCATGCCCTATCCCCTTTCTTGTACCTTGTTAATAACCACTTTGTTGCGTGCCCTATTATAAGGTGCTTTACCATCTTACCTGCTCAAAGGGGAACCTACGTTTGCCATCTTTCTTGCTTGAAGTGGCACCCACCTCTTGTAAGACGATGATGGAACATATAAAGTAGCCTTTACCATGATATTAAGGTCAAGTGTAAGTCTAAAAACTTTGTATACATAATTGCTTAAGACTAGTAATAGTGGCCCAACCCATTGTTTGGTTTTAGTCAGCCTAATGTAAACTAGTCGCTTGTATATAAGTCAACAATAAGCAATACACATTCATTTTCTTGCAAATAGAGAATATTTGTGAGCTCTCCTCTTCTCTACTCTTACTTACATATTTTCTATTGCATGCTAGATGGTTTACATGCTTGAAAAAGTTTACTTATAGGTTTCTCCCTCTCATTAGCTTCTTCTCATTAGCTTCTTCTTCATCCACCTTTTCCACCATGAAGAATGTTCTCTTCTTACCTCCAGTAGGCATAGAGAGCTCTTCCTTAGCAAAGGAGCATTCTGGTGTGACATTGGAGTGAGGACACCATGGTGGATCAGCTAGCATACCCACATGTGGGAGTTGTAGCTCGAAGACAAGACCCAACTACACATAATTCAACAATGCTAAGTTAAGGACTTGACTTGAACATATTTGGCCCCACCCGAACAAGGACTAGCTTAAGGCTCTTTCGGCTATTCTAAGCTATATAGATTAGCCAAAATAGCCAATTGTTGATAAGGACGTTGCAATCCAAAAAACATACGATTTGGAGCTTTGAATGTGTTTAGGTTTTTATTTTTTATGTTGTTTTGAAGCTAATTTGCATAAGATTATGTCATTCTATTTGCATACATATGAAGGGGGAAAACCTTGTTTTACCTTTGCATAATTTTAAAGCCCAAAAGGCTTCAATTTTATTACATTAAGCCAAGGAATGGCTTAAAAATTGTGATTAGGAGTGGAATACACTCTAAAAACCCAAGCTTTGAGCTCTATTAGGTGTGGATTTGAGTGGGAAAGTTATTATATTCATGTAATCATATTTTTCATAAATTGTGATTAGGAGTGGAATACACTCTAAAAACCCAAGCTTTGAGCTCTATTAGGTGTGGATTTGAGTGGGAAAGTTATTATATTCATGTAATCATATTTTTCATAAATTATTGGAATTGGTAGCTTAAAAGCATGCAAAATCAATAAAAATAATTCAAATAAACTTAATCACTTACATAACCACCGTTAATTAGAATTAAGAACCTTAATCTATCTCATCAAGTCTTAAAAACCTCAAAAATCTCTAAAAACTAGTCTAAATAATCCCTTTGTTAGGAGACATGAGCCCACAATATCGTAAAAAAAGACATGAGCTGACACATGTGAGCCTAGAGACATAAGCTATAGGCTTGGAGATAGCTATGAGGCATGAGCCAACATATGTGAGTCAACATACGTGAGTCTAGATGTAGGTAAACCTAATATTATACCAAGTAATTAAAGCAATTTTGATGACTTGAAAGGACACATGTCCTATTAAGGTTTTTCTTCCATACAATCTATATCAATTATAAATTCTAAGGAAAAGTCTTATCCTTTATAATTATTAGGATATTAAGTATAATTATTTCCTAGCATTACTCACTAACCATGTTATAGGCCTATTTCATAAAAATCCATGCCCAAGGAGACCTATTTCATAAAAATTAAATCCATGAGCCTAGATCATATAAAAAGATGTATCATGTGACCCTATAGGCATGACTCTACAAGCATGAGCCTACATCTGTGACTCTACATCCATGAGCCTAGAGACATGAGTCTAAAGATATGAGCCCACTAAGCGTGGTATGAGTCTAGCTCAATAGACCCCTCTACGAGCCTATTTCATATAAAAAAGGCAGGATCCTTAGGCATTAGTCCAGAGGTGTGAGTCCACAGACATGAGCCTACATACATGAGCGAGACATAATTCTATTATAGGTATTGTGAGCCTACGTATGTGAGTAAGACATGAGTCTACGTGAATTGTGACGCTAAAGATGTGAGCCCAGTAGAAAAAAAAGTTCAAAAAACTAAAAAAAGAACTTATTTTTTGTAGCTTGAGCAATTGAGTAGAGTAGATGTGTCTAAAATTATTTTCACACCTATTTTAGGAAGCTTTAAGAAGCACTAAAGACCATTTCACCAAGGTGAAACCCTTTGGTGTAAACTCAATCTGGACTAATTATTAGAAAAAATAATACAGTTGACCATAGCACGTCCGACCACATCTCTTCAAACTCCCACCGATAGCCTTAGGTCCTACAACTAGTGCTCCCCTATTAAGAAGGCAAGACTCCTTTGGGTCCACCTCAAGCGAGGAGATTTGCCACAGATGAATGAGCCAACTAGATAGAGATATCAATAATGGGAGGAACAATGAATTGGGAGTCGCCACACGTTCCTCTGAGCCCTAGGTTCACCAATTAGCTCTATAAATAGCACCATTAACTTTGTGAGAAGGGATTTAAACCACCCTATCTTTGGAAAAATCTTGAGTGAAGAAGCCAGAGCAAAGGCAAAGCAAGCTCAATCACAACAACTCGATCCGCACAAATGTTGCTAGGAATGCTACCAAAACTAAGAGTAGTGGTCGTATCCAAAATCTCTCCACATGTGACAATGCTAGAGGAGTCACCCATGGGATGTCAATAATGGGAGGAACAATGAATTGGGAGTCGCCACACGTCCCTCTAAGCCCTAAGTTCACCAATTAGCTCTATAAATAGCACCATTATCTTTGTGAGAAGGGATTTAAACCACCCTATCTTTGGGAAAATCTTGAGTGAAGAAGCCAGAGCAAGGTCAAGCAAGCTCAATCACAACAACTCGATCCGCACGAATGTTGCTAGGAATGCTACCAAAACTAGGAGTCGTATCCAAAATCTCTCCACATGTGTAGAGGAGTCGCCCAACACATCTAATACTAGAACCTTGGGTCTATGCTCCTTGTGGTCTATGATGTGCTCATCAACATGTGAAGTGTCATCCCCATGTGTAACTAGGGATGTATGACTAATCGAATGATCATGACTAGTCAAATGCTCATCAAGATCGTCGGATGCATCACTAGGAATAGAGATAAGTCGCTCTATGATGATCGTAATGCTCGATGTGTTTGCAATGCCATGCCTACCCCCAAGATCATGTCCTCATGATCTAGATCACACACATCACTACTACATACATCATCATCATCATCATCATCATCATCATCATCATCATGTATGTGTATGATGTGCACGTGTATCACTATAATCATGTGCGTGTGTGTGTGATACAACATCATGTATATGTGTGTGTATAATACATCATCATTATGATGTGAATCTATGTAAGTGTCAACTCCATCCTCAGGAACATAATCATGGAGGCTCAAGAGTGTGGGATACTCGTATAAGTGGCCAAAGAAATAATCATCCCATGTAAGCAATGCCGAACCCTCCGTATCAAAGTAGCCAAGAAATGTAGCTATAAGAAGTCATCGTGGACCATCTGGCATGAATCTCCTCCTCATCGAACAAATCCGTCCAATGGCTAGGCACCAAACTCTCAAGCTCAAACAACCAGCCCCATGACATAAATATGCCACCTCATAATAACGAGAAATCGATGAGTCAGGATCTAGAGGTCTAAGCCTCAATGTGCCGAAAGTATGCCACAAATGAGATGTGCTCGCTGACACAAAGTGGCAACTCGTGATAACAAGCATAGAGCCATGAAGACAATGCATGTGCGACCCTCCTAAAAATTAGGATCTAAGATGCTATCATAGTGATATTGATGTGACAAAGATGATGTATGGTGTGTTGGTCATAAGAAGTATAAAAGTAGTAAGAAACACCCACAGCTGTATGTAAACACTACCTGATGCTCAAAGCGTGTGAACAAGGGTTACAATGCACAATGAACTCACACCATGTGTGAATGTGCCCAAACTAAGCGCCAATATGCGTGAAAAGAACACTATGTACCGAAATGTGTAAATAAAGCCCACAATATGCTAATGCGCATGAATGCGTCCCACGAAAACCCTAAGCATGTGAACAATACCCAATGGAAGCTCAACTCGTGTGAACACCTCACACAAATGTACTCATGTGTGAACAAGGCTCACAATTCGCAAAAGCATGTGAATAAGCCCAAACAAATCAAAAGCGTGTGACACACTCCACAAATGCTAATCACACCTCACACGTGTGAAAATCATCAATGGAGTCCAAGGCGTATGTAAAAACTCCGAGAAATACCCGAAAGTGTCCACAATGCACCGAAATATCACACCTCACACGTGTGAAAAATCATCAATGGAGTCCAAGGCGTATGTAAAAACTCCGAGAAATACCCGAAAGTGTCCACAATGCACCGAAGTATCACACAACATGTGAACGATCTCAGAGTGAGGAAACTTGAAGTAGGAGAAGTCCTACATTAAAATTAAAAAAAAACTAAAACGGCTGCACAATGCGTGCTGCGATGCCGATGTCGAATGGGCAATCACATATGCTGGTTATTTTTGTTTTTGATGGCGTTGCACTAATCTACTCATACTGTTTGCTGCCTGCAAGCTGATGACGTTGCGCTGAATGGACTGCAGCGATGGTTCTTTTGTATAGGCGGTGGCTGAAGCGAAAGGCAGAGTTGCCAGCATTGTCTGCGCTTCAACTGAGCGGCCAAATGATACGTTGCACTAAGTTGTATGAAACAACTGCGCCTGTAGTTCGGCCGCCTGTGTGCTGTTTGTTTATAGAGAATGCCGCAAACTGTCAATGACAGTTGCTGGTGAAGGCGATGAAGCCAACTGCTTCCGAGCAACATATTTTCGTATACGACCAGCAGGTGCTAGACACCATAGCCTTAGTTGGTGAAATCCTTCCTCACTATGGATGGACTGGTTGTTTGTGATACTGGCTTCGACTTGTTCTCTCCATGGCTCATGGGAAAACCAAAAATCTGGCTATGGAAATGACTAAGTGGTCGGATACTAACTAGCTATTGTACCCTCTTGTGGCTATTTGGGTATGTAACATTGTGAGAAGCTTGTATGTCTATAATAAGCCCTTTAAGTCTTCAATCATAGTATTAATTCTTATCTTGATTTTGTTGAGTGTGACAAATTTACATGAGATGCATGCCATGTCTATCCTTAACTACTATTCAGCACCTCTTGCTTGCTTGCTGAGGCCCCCCACAAGGCTATGATGCTTTGCCCTTTTGCACTCCAATGGTGCTTTGCAACCAGTCTGAGAGCCGCAAAAACTCAATGAAGAGACTATGGGTGAACTTGTCGCTGTTGTTGTTATGGCTCACCCTAACCCTCTTTGAAACACATCTAAAAAGAGATTACCTGATAAACCGCAACTATCGTGAGGATATTTCAAATGGCCAAGCTCATAACCCTTGAGGTCTCCAAGCTCTACAACTCCTTGAGAAGCAATTCCATCGCGTCTCCCGCGAACCTTGTCACACCGTCGGCGTTGCACTACGGGTCCTCGTCCCTCCTCTCACCTCACTTCACTCACACACACTCACATTAGCATGCATTAGGGAAAGAGATTACCAAGAGGATTAGCAAGAGTAAGACTCAATTGCACAATGGGAGAGTATGTTGTATTATGAAAGAAATTCACTTATATACATGGCCATAGGTGTTCACACTCACATAAACTGTGGGGTCGACCGGGCACTTTAGGCTCATGAGAGGCCTAATGCTATTACAATGACTACTCTCATAATATATATATAAAGTACATCAGTTAGGACTTCATCCTATCTTGCTACCACATGCTCTTGAAGCAAGAATCGCCATAAATACTCTGTCACACCATTACGGGCGCCCGTCCAAGTTGTAGCTTTGGATACTATTGCTTCATATCTTGAATTTATGACCCTTTGGTGTATCTACCGTGACTCCTTGATGTAAGATAATGGTGGTAGCTCTTGTTAATCCTAGAATTGGATTAACATTCTCCCCTTCCTGATGGCGATCGCGTCCTCATGATCGTGTTGAAAACCTTTGTGTGGGGAGAATGAACAAGCTTTGTCGATGGCATTGATATTGAGTGACGCTCAATGGTCTTTGTTCCTCCGAAAGAAATAAGAAAAGCTAGTTAATGAATGAAGAGGTAAGTGGTGTATTTGGAATTCCTAACGCGGTGGGGTTTTTTGCGAATGATTGCATTTTTATATTTATTTGAGTCTCTTTTTTTATTTTTATTTTTTTGGCTCAATTTGTTTTTGGCAATCATCGACAAGGTTACATGTGATTTTTATTAGTGGGGACACTAAGAGATGTTAATAATGGGAGAAAAGAGGGAAGGATCCGGAGGAACGTAGACTTAATCATCAGAACGAGATGGTGATTCTCAGTTCCTCATTTGATTCATTGAAGCACCATTTATCATTTGAAGAATTTGGCCTTTGATGATGTCTCTTTGTGTGGTAGGATTCTTGTCAAATGTTGTTGAGTAGGACCTATTCTTGACTTTTTCTACCTATGTGCTTTTTTATGTTTTTATGTATATTTAAGTTGCCTTATGAAGCAGATTTACATGAAGTACAAGAATTGAGTTATATAGACTTTTATTGAACTGCTCTAGATGTTGAAGTAGCCACTTGTTGGTGAGGATTGAAAGAATTACGTCAACTTACGAGGCTAATATAGATATCTTCACTAAGGATTGAAGATCCTTGATTTTGTAAAGATGGCGGCGTCGTTTGGAGAGGTTTGTAATTTGAAAGAAAATTCCAAGCGATGGGTTATACCATTGACCAGGCATTTGCCCACCATGGCCCCCCCTTCCAGAGGCTAATATAGATATCTTCACTAAGGATTGAAGATCCTTGATTTTGTAAAGATGGCGGCGTCGTTTGGAGAGGTTTGTAATTTGAAAGAAAATTCCAAGCGATGGGTTATACCATTGACCAGGCATTTGCCCACCATGGCCCCCCCATCCAGAGATGTACCTGGTGAGGCTTTGGTGCAAATGTTCTCCAATGCATGAGAATGGGTATTTACTCATGGAGCAGCTGCTACATTAATTTATCCAAAAGAATAGTAAAAGCAATAAGCTAACAGATATATAATGGCTATTGAAGATTATTGGTGGAAAAGGTTAATGCGTGAGATGGCTTAATCTGTAATAAGGCTTAAATTGTGAAAGTGCAGGTTCTTAAGCCGTGAGATGGAACTCTGTGAATTGTAATTCCGTGAGATGGAATTCCTTGAATTTGCAGGTTTTGGCCTCGTGAAGTTACAGGTTTTGGCCTCGTGAAGTTACAGGTTTTGGCCTCGTGAAGTTACAGGTTTTGACCTCGATAGTTTTTTTTTGGGTCATCTAGGTCATGACTTGCAAGCAAGCAACCGCTTCTTATGCACTTATTTCTCACATCCAGAGGGGTGACAAGAGCATTGTTATTTTGTCCTTGATGCGCTCATAAGTCTCCGCATTGCAGATGTGGGTATTAATTCTGGAATTTGTTGCTCAGATATTGTCGAGGCAGTAGGGAAGACTGATGATTGTTTGGTTGAACACACAAGCTCTTGTGTTAGTGCTAAATGCACGAGAGTTATTGAGTGATTTTCTTGTCGTTGCTTTGGCCTCCATTCTTGTCGAACTTGAGGTGAAGCTATTGGGGTTGAAGTCGATGGTGAGGCTTTCTTCAGATTTTGGCAACCATATGATGGAATTACTATCATAGTATCCTTGTTTTTGAAGCACATGCACATGCACCCATCTTTGATGAACATTGTAAACTGGTGGTCGATGTGCTTGGTGTTAATGCTTTCTTCTTTGTGCAAGCTTAGGAGACTTTATGATGTGCTTGGGGACCCAAGCTTTGGTATTTCTTTGGTAGTACCCTTGTGCATGCAGTAGTGATTTTGGTATCCACACTTGTTGCATTGGTGGAGTTCTTTGAGGAACTCGCATAGGATTTTGTGGACGGTGTTGTGGAGTACTCATCTTCTTCCTTGGCCTCTGAGTGTTGCGTTGAGGAAGAGGTTTTGACTATCGAGACACCCAAATTTGATTGGCACCTTCATAGTAGCCTTGAGCTACAAGTAGCTGCTTTTCTACCCACATTTTGATACTAATAAGATACCTTGATTGTGGTTGTCATGGTAGAGTTTTCTTTTGGGTTGATGTGGAAGGTGTTGGGTCCACTTTGGTTGGCGTGTTGAGGCTGCAGGTTTGAGACTCATGGGCATTGTTGATGATGATGAGGCTAGAGTCTCCTATGGAGTTGTTGTCGATGATGAGGCCTTTGAGCATGTGGTTGTCTTCTTTGTTGAGGTTTTTCGATAAATATGCATAGGCTCTAGGGTCTTTCCTTTGATTTCCTTGTTAGAGATAGATGGTTTGGCTATGGGAACTTCTTCAGGAATAGATGTAGATTGCAAGGTTTTGGCATTGAACTTTGTAGGTGAGGATGGGGTTGAAGGAGTAGATGCTTTATCGGAGTCGATCATTGATGCAGATGGTAGGTCATTATGTAGAGGGGCTTCTATGGAAGAGGCATGTATCCTTTTACGTTCAGCATCATAGATACCCATTAAAGTTGGATCCTCTTCCTTGCAGTATGGTATTGTCAATTTTTTATTTTTGACCTTCATGAGATGACTCTATAGCAAAGCACAGTGGTGCTTGGGAAACAATAGTCCATTTATGCCCCAAGATCAAATCTGCTTCCAACACATACTCAATCACAAAAAACTTGCAAGTGAGGGGGTCAATTTCAATGTACATTGTATGTTCAAAGTACCCCAAACATGGCATGTTCAAGTCTTGTGTAAAGTTTATTCCTTCAAGATGTGCCGTGAGTGTTGGTTGACCTAACAAATCCCATATCTTGAGGATCATGAGATTGTCTTCTCGTATTGGATAAAGCTGTGCTTGAGCTCTGGTGATTTTATTTGCAATTTTCAATCGAACCAGAATCCTAGGGATCTTATCTCAGTAAGATATGTTGGAAGTTCCAACTCTTGCAAGGTCTCTTCCTCCCGTAATAACAATTTTACATTGCTTGCAGGAGTGTTCAAGGTGACTGTTTGCATGGATTCATCTAGTGAATACAACGATTCACTTATCCAAGTTCTACTACCAACGATTCACTTATCCAAGTTCTACTACCAATGATTCACTTATCCAAGTTCTACTATCAAGGACGACATCATACTCAAGGAAATCTAGGGTAACATGGAATGTAAATTCCATATCACCCATCGATTGTTTGAGTAGTGTATCTAAAGTAACCTGGAACTTCAATGTTTTGTCCATTGGCTCCTTGTGCAAGACTATTGCTTGTAGGGACGAGTTTAGGTTGTCCCAATGACACCCAAGTGTCTATTGTCACTCATGATGTTATGACTAGCTCAAGGGCTAATCAATGCGCGTTTGCGCTTAACATCATTGCCTGTAGGGAAATCCAACCATACCATGATAGAATCTTCCAAAGGAACCATGGGTGTTTCAGTTATTGTTTTGGCTTCAAATCCCGTTTCTATTTCATACTCCCATTTACTTTCATCCTCATTTTGTCTTTTAGCTTTTTCAAGAGTACCCAATGCGTACACTGGCACACTTGGCCCTATAAGAATTCTTAATGAGGTCTGTTTGGAAACTTGCGAATCCTGACAATCCTGTTTTATGGAGTTTGTTATGTCCTTGTATAACTCAGGTTGAGCCCTTAAAGGTGCAAGTGCTAATGTGATGTTGGCTTTATCATGAGAGAAGAGCATTCCTCCGAATGAGGTTTTGAGAGACTGTTTTAATCTTATAAGAAAATTATCGAATTCCTCACGTGCTTTCTCAAGCATATAGTTCGTACAATCTATTTCAAATGACTCTTCTGTGTATAGAGAGCATGTCATCCTCTTGAAAGGAAAAGCAGTACTCCTCTAAGCTTTGTATCTTGGTTGCTATTTTAGGTTTGGCATTATGAGGCTCAATCACAACCGGTGACCCTGTAAGACATCCAACCAAGCTAAGCATGCTCTCCTGAGCTTGCTTGTGCGTTTTGCATATGTCATGTGATCATTATTATCCATTTGGGGTGGCTGGGTGGGTTCTAGTTTCTTGATTGGTCTATGTGGTGCACTGAGTGAAGAGTAAGAACTTATTTCATCCTCACTTAGTGATGTGCTAGAACTTGTTTTATTCTTTGACTTTCTTTGGTTTTTCAGTTTTTCATTATGTTTACCCATGCAATGAGATTGAATTTTCTTTTGGGTTTTTGTATCCTGTGTCGCACATATGGGTGTCAGGTTTGTGTGGTGGTCTTTTGTTGCTATATATATAGGCAGTGATGTGTGTGAACACACTTAGGACCGCCGGGGTACTTTTTTCCTCTTTAGGAGGGTTTTTCCCCGGCTTGTATATACGCCCACCATCATTCTAGGGCTAACTTATCTAATTCCAACAATTGGTATCAGAGCAGGCATCGGCTCCAGCCTCCCAGGGCTACGTCGCTAGCACCCTCCGACTCACGTTCTCTGATTGAGGTGAGATTTCACGAGCGCTTGCAGGTCCCTATACTCTGCAAATTCGTCCGTAGGGCTCTACGGACTCAGATATTGCATCTGAGGTCATTTCGGGCTCCGTTTTTGCATTACAAAAGTTTTGCACAGGTGTTTTCGTCATTTTGTGTAGAAATTTTGACAGTGCAGTTTTTTGCAAAACACGCATACGTATTCTATTGTGGACCGTGCTACATAGCACGAGTTTTTTTCTATTCAGTCTTTGCTTCATTACAGGTAGCTTTTGCATCAGTTTCAGCCAGTGGCCATGGCTGATAACAACAATGATGTATTTCGCATGTTGTTTGCTGATGACAAATTGGATAGAGACAGTAACTACCCACTTTGGGCATACATGATGCAGCATGTTTTGGTTGCAAAAGGAGTGTGGAACATTGTGCAGGGTATGGATGTACGTCCAGGTTTTGTGGATGTGGGATCTATTGAGGATGTTGCAGGTTTTAGCAGCTCTACTATTGCTGCTATTTTACCCACTGCTGAACAAGCTCGTTATTAGGATGGTAAAGATGCACAGGCCTTGATTGCACTTTATGTCAAACGTAACATCACTCCACATATTCGTTCAGCTAAAACAGCAAAACAGGCTTGGGATATTCTGCTGGTTTGTATGCAGGTTGTAACGAGGCAAAAATCTCTTACCTACATAACGAGCTAGAATCGAAGATTATGCAGGAAGATGATGACATGAATGTTTTTCTTGCTGAGATTAAAGATCTCAAGGAATAGTTGATTTCTGCAGGTGAGATTATTCCTGATCATTCTCTTGTGCAGACTGTTCTTGATGCTTTACCTGAGTCATATCAGACTTTTGCTTCCACATGGAGACTTGTTACTGAGGACAGACCTGATGTTGTTAAGTATGATACTTTAGTCAACAAGCTCTTGCAACAAGAAGCGTAGTCCAGGCAAAACAGGGCTAGGCAATGTGCAATTGATCAGGCATCTGTTGCCCAGCAGAGAAGAAGTGGTAAGGCAGCCCCTTCCACTGTTTCTTCTCCTATTAGTAGGTCTACAACTTCTTTTTCTTTCCACAGGTAGCAACAATAGGTCTGAGAAGGCTCTTGATAAAGGCAAGAAAAAAATCAGGTGCAACTATTGTAAGGCAACTGATCATGTCATTAAGAATTGCCCTTAAGCTAAAGGCTAAAGAGGCAAAGAAGAAAGAGTCAAATGCAGCCACAATAGTGGATGCTTGAACAAATGCAGATTCTGCAAATGTTGTGCAGGATACAGAATGGGTATTTAGCGTGTATTGCCAGTATGACCCATCTATACATGATGCATGTTTGGCAGTTTCTGTTAACTCTGATGTATGGTATTTTGACAATGGTGCTACAAAGCACATTACCTCGCATCGTGATATGTTCACTTGTCTTGAGGCTGTCCCTAATGGGAATACTGTCACATGTGCCAATAATGCTTCTTACCCAGTGAAGGGCGTTGGTAAAATTATGCTTTACTGCTGCAAATGGCAGCGCTTTCACACTTTCAGATGCTTTGTATGTACCAGGGATAAAGAAGAATCTATTGTCTGTCTCTGCGCTTGCTAGACTTGGACTTGTAGTCAAATTTGTGGATGACAGATGTTATGTTCATGATTTGACTTCTGGTGATATGATTATTGTATCTGGCATCTTGTTTCGTGGGCTGTATAGGCTCAATTCTTATGACAAGTATGTGGAAGATTCAACAAATGTAGTTTCTGATGAAAAGGCAGTTTCAGATGCAAAACTATGGCATACTCGTTTTGGTCATCTGAACTTTGCTAGTTTGCTGCGTTTGTAGAAATTTGATATGGTTGCTTCATTGCCCCCTCTTGAGAGACACCATTGAAACATGTTTGTGAAGGCTATATTTTGGGCGAAATGCAACGTTCTGCGTTTCCAAAGGATGGTTCTGTGCGAGCCACTCGCAAATTGCAACTTGTACATAGTGATGTATGTGGGCCTATGCAAACTCCGTCATTTGGTAAATACTTGTACTTCGTGACTTTCATTGATGATTACTCAAGGCATGCATGGGTATATCCACTGAAGGCAAAGTCCGAAGTGTTTTTGTGCTTCAAAAAGTTTTTGCTTATGGTTGAAAATGTATCCAATTGTACTGTGGGCACCCTCCGTTCTGATCAAGGGGGGGAGTACATGTCTAAAGAGTTTGATGCATTTCTGGCTAGTCGTGGGATAAAATACCAATGTACAGTGCCGTATACCCCTCAGCAAAATGGTGTTGCTAAGGGGAAAAAGAGGTCACTTATGGAGACGGCGCGATGTATGGTCAAGAGCCAAGCTTTGCCACATGCGTTTTGGCTTGAGGCTATCATGTGTGCTGCATATGTACTCAATAGATGTCCCACTAAGGCCTTGCAGTCTGTTACTCCATACGAAGCTTAGCATGGCAGAAAGCCTTCTATTGGTCACTTGTGTGTCTTTGGTTGCTTGGCCTATGCTTTAGTGCCTGTGCAACAACGTAGAAAATTGGATGATAAGGCTATCAAATGCATTTTTGTTGGTTACAGTGCTGAGAGCAAGGGTTACAGATTGTATCATCCGCAGTCAAAGCGTATCTTAATTAGTCGAGATATTGTTTTTGTGGAAGATGCTGTGCGGCCTTTGTTATCATGTACTAAAGAGACAGGTGTGAGCTCACGGGATGTATTTGATACGTTGTTGCCTCTGTTTACAGGTGGGAATTCAAATGTAAGTCCTAAATGAGGCAAATATTCAGCCTATGCAGATTTCAAACAACATCATAGATCAGCCTATTTCTAATGCAGATTTACAGGATGTAATTTATGAGGATAGGGCTGAAAATGAGTAGATTAGAGGTATGCCTAAATGGCTGGTGCAAACCTTGCGTGATAGTAAAATTGATGCACCTATTTCTAGTCGTACTCGTTCAGGTTTTCATCTTATGCATCAGATTGTTATGCTTTGGCTGTGTCTAGTATGTGTGAAGATAAAGAACCTCTTTCATTTGATGAGGCACAAAATTCAAAAAATTGGTTGGCTGAGTGAATATGATGCTATAATGAAGAATGGTACATGGTCTTTGTGTGATTTGCCTATTGGTAAAAAGGTCATTGGATGTAAGTGGGTTTTTAGGTTGAAACGAAAGCTAGATGGCAGTGTTAATCGCTATAAGGCTAGACTTGTTTGCAAAGTGTTCAAGAAAAGGGCATTGATTTTGATGAGACCTTTGAGCACTCCCACTTGTCGTATGACTACCATTCAAGCATTTGTGCATTGGTAGCTCCTAATGGTTGGAAGGTACATCAGTTGGACATAAAGACTGCGTTCTTGAATGGAGATTTGCATGAGGAGGTATATGTATTGCAACCTCATGGTTTTGTTCAAAGAGGGCAGGAAAACAAAGTGTGTAGGTTGAAAAAGGCTTTGTATGGTTTAAAGCAAGCTCCACGAGCTTGGTATGAAAAGATACATGCATATTTGACTACACATGGTTTTCAGAATAGTCCAACAGAAAGCACTTTGTATGTTAAACGTGTGGATGATGTACATCTAATCATTGCTCTCTATGTCGATGACATGCTGCTTACAGGACCAAATGAGAGTCATATTGCTAATTTTAAAGCTGATTTGAATGCCTCTTTTGAGATGTCAGATTTGGGGCATTTGCATCATTATTTAGGGATACAATTTAAACAGTGTGATGGAGGTATTGCTTTGCGTCAGACAAAGTATATTGAGACATTATTGCGGAGATTTGGCTTTAAAGACTACAAGCCTATTGCTACTCCAATGGAGAGACAGGTCTAAAGTTGAGTCTTCATGATGCTGGAGATCACTTTGATGTCACACTCTATTTGGTTGCCTCATTTATGTATGCATTACGAGGCTGGACATTCAGTTTACAGTCTCACAGGTGAGCAGGTTTATGCATAGCCCAGGGTCTCAGCATTGGAAGGCAGTTAAACGCATCTTTCGCTACTTGAGTGGCACCATACATCTTGGGTTGTTTTATCCCAAGGGGGGATCGTTGTCGCCAGATTTACATGCTTTTTTGAACTTAGATTGGGCTGGTTGCTATGACACAAGAGTGTCCACAAGTGGTTTTTGTTTCATGCTCGGTAGCTCATACATATCTTGGTTGAGCAAGAAGCAACCTGCTGTGGCCACTTCTAGTTGTGAAGCTAAGTACAGGGTAGCTTTCACAGCTATGGTTGAGTGTGTGGCTCAGACGGCTTATGGCTGACTTGGGTGTTGGACAGGAGTCTGCCACCTCTATCTACACTGACAGTCAGAGCACATTGGCAGTTGCGAGAAACCCAGTTTTTCATGCTCGCATAAAGCACATTGAGGTGGATTATCACTATGTCAGGGAGAGACTCTCAGCAGGAGAGATCAGCTTGGCCTATATGTGCCAACACAGGACAACCTCGTCGATCTTTTCACAAAGGCGCTTCCTCGTGAGAAGTTTGAAGCTTTTCGCAAAGCTTTGGGCTTGCTTCCCTTTGTGGACTGATCTACTTCGGGCATGGTACTTCCCTATATATGAGTGTCAGCTCTCGTTCACACCATCACTTCCACAGGGGATTTGTTGCCATATATATAGGCAGTGATATGTGTGAACACACTTAGGACCGTCAGGGCACTTTTTTCCTCTTTAGGAGGTTTTTTCCCCCGGCTTGTATATACGCCCATCATTCTAGGCCTAACTTATCTTTTGTACATTGACACAATCTAATACATTGTGTTTTGTGTGCATTCTTGCTTCTTCTTCTCCAAGCTTGGTGTGCTTTCCTGCAACCCTAATTCCAACATCTTTGAGGTGGATGCTTCTACATCATGTATAGCTTTTGGCTCTTTTATGTTTATGTCCCCTTTTGGGTTTATGTCCTACAAGCTCCTTTTCGTTGTTTTTTAATTCAACCTTGGTTTTGACAGTTTGTTGTCCTTTGTTTTTCTTAGTTTTAGAAGGTTTTGCTCCTTCTTTTGGATTTTGTTTTGAAGCATGTTCTTCTACCCATGTTGAGGTATTGTCTTTTACGTTCCTATTGACTATTTCTCATGCCTTGGCTTGTAAGCGTGTAAGCACATTCAAGGGCACCGTGGACAAGACAACCAAGCTAATCCACATCCGGAGGATAATTTGGATGACCCAATTTGATAGAATAGAGATCCCATTCAATACCTAGAGAAGTTGAATCAAGTTTGCAAATCCATGGGAAGGATTGATGATCCCACAAAGATCTGCTCATTTTGGGACTTTTCCTTGAAGGCCAAGTGTCGTTTAGGTCTCTAAACCCATTTGATAAAAAGTCTAGCTATGAGATGCACCTTCATTATAGGACTTTTTCTTGAAGGCCAAGGAAGTGATTTAGGTCTCTAAACCAACTTGATAAAAAGGCTAGCTATGAGACACACCTTCATTATAGGATTTTCACCTAGTGGAGCCAGATGGAGCCTCATTGCACAAATTTATAATCTCAAAAAAGAGGAAGGAGAGACCACACATGATTAGTCCCCATTAAAGACTAGATGACACAATACAAAGCATTGAACCATAGAAGGAACTGGAGAGTAATCAATATTATTATTTATATATAAACTTTGATTACAAAGTGATGGTTGTCCACCTACCCTTGTGCTCTGGGTAAAGAGATTTGATGATGATGATGATCTAGATAGACTATGGACAGAGGATGTCTTACTTATACAAGAATGCTTGAACACAATGAACTTGATGATAAACTAAGGTTGCCAAACCAATCTATATATAGTACCCATCATTGAAATATAGATGTGGGTTGATCATGTCGGCCAACCCATAACTTAGTCCAAAATGACCAACCAATTATCTCATTCAAGTAGGACCATATTAGACTATAACAAGGTCCCATAGGGATGTAGCGTAGCTCTCACAACCATGTGAGTCTGTTTGGACTCTTAAGCATTGCCAACCTAAGAACAGTGTGACCTTAGTTTGTTGTGTCCATAATACGGTCACATAGCCTACATAAGTATGCATCCTACTTGGTAAAGTGCCAAGTCCACAGAAGCCATCTCTTAACTATTATACCACATTTAGCCATCTAGTATCTAAAACTAGGACCTCTCACAGGCGTGCCCAGGTGCTTACCACAATGAATTCTTATAAAGATGACCTTACAAAATAGAGCACATCCATCACACATAAAAACAACATGAGGGTGGAGCATTGAGCAAATGATTTTCTAACACTCCCCCTCATAGGTGAACTACGTCTTTGGTCTAATGCCGATACAAGGATACAAGCTCCACCTCTCCATCCATGGTAAGCTCATACACAAAATGATACTATATCTCAATGTGTTTTGTGTTTTGTGTGAGCATGAAATATTGGCGGGTTCTTGGCAATTGCCATATACACCATGGAAATCTCTGATGAGACATCACACTAGTCAAAACTCTAATCAAGTTGAGTTCCTCTAGCCACAAACATCCTGACAAGGTCTTCTCATGCTTTTCCCCTTCTTGGGATCATTTACAAGTATTGATTCCACAAATTTATGCAATCATCTTTACTTAAAGTTCTTTGCATACAAAGAAGGTCATTCTAAGGTCATTTGGTCTACTTCTCTTATTTGGGCTTGACTATAAGGCAAAAACCTCTAAAGATCTTTTGTTCACTCTTAAGGATACTCCTCCATGAAGGTTTATTAAAATACCACAACCTTAATTCCATGGTCTCCTTTCTCTTGATATCATCTTTACAACTCTTTAGGGCTTAGCCTCTATGAATTTAAGCTTATTTAATCCTTGCTTTTCATAGTCTTAGCTTTGATCTTAGACCTTATTTATCATCAAGAGTCATTTGATTTGGTCTCTTTAGTGCACTCAAAAATCTCTTTCTAAGATATAACCTTGCACTTGATTAAGGTACTCATAATCGTCATGATTTAAGGATTAATTTGGATTTTCTCTCTCTAAAAAAATGTGTAATGAAGGGACCTAGGGACCTCCAAATTGAAGGGTGGTCGTGTACAAAAGACATAGACAAGGCTATATACAAAAGGTAAAAATCACATCCAAAAGTGAATGTCAGTGTCATCATCAAGGCAGATGACCCCTCATGGATCAAATGAAAAGGAATGAAGTGCAAAGCTGATGATAAAGCTAACAATACATCCTCTTAGTCAAAAGAAAAGCCAAGGAGTTGACCCCCACAAGGTCAAATGGGAAGGATAACAGACTCATGTCTCGATGATGAAGCTAATCATGTAATCGCGTCGTGGATCAAATGGTAAATATGGAAGACTAATGTTGATAATGAGGCTAGCCCAAAAATCCTCCTATGTTGAAGGGAATACCAGTGACAATGATTATAGCCCATCCTCAGAGTCGTAATAATGTGAGTCCGACACTAAAGGCATCTGCATGGTGCACTCAAAACTCATGGTCGGGATGTCGAAATGTCCTGGCACAAAAGAACAATCATGCAAGCCAAGACTAGGATGTGCCATGGGTGCATTTGAATGTCGAGCCACATAATAAAAAACCAGACATTGCAAATGGAAAATGATGCACCCAAAAGTAAATGTCGTGACTCGACAAGGAATAGGATTATGTCAACAATCATCATCTCAAGATCCAAATGCACATAGCTCATAGCTAGCATCATGCAAAGTTAAATAAGAATTAATGCTAGCATGACTTGAAACATCAGAGGAACGACCCTCCATATCCATGTGTGTATATGCATGACCTGAACTCTACATCATATGCTCATGTGCAAATACCTCTATGTGTGCATGATCCTCCAAGATAAGAATATGATCAATAGGATCATCATAAACATCATCATCATTGAGGGTTGACAATGTATCCACACATGAGAGATAATTGGAATCTATTACCTGATTCACTCTTTCAGTCTGGCCATCTGTTTTGGGATGGTAGGTTGTACTCAGATCCAAGAAAGTTCCTACTGCTTCGAAGAATGCAGTCTAGAATTTTGATGTGAATTTGGGATCTTTGTCACTTACTATCCTCTTGGGGCGTAAGCCATGCAATTTGAAGATCTCTTTAAGGAAAACTTTGGCAACATCCACTACAGTGTATGTTTCTTTCACTGGAATCAGATGGGCAAAGTTTGGTTAGTCTGTTAACAACTACCACAAAAATGGCATTGTAACCTGATTGCTCTTCTGAAGGTAATCCAGTGACAAAGTCCATACTGATACATTCCTACTTCATCTATGGAATGTGTAGAGGCTGCAATTTTCCTGGCATCTTGACTCTCGCTGCCTTTACCAGGCACTGGCTATCCTGGATGGTGGGGTTTGGGTTAGCATCATCACAAAACTATGTTGGAAAAACTGGGGAAAACCCGATCTAAAAAGAGCAGATCTTATCGTTTTAAAATGGTAGACAAAACATCTTCAAGGCCCATTGGGCTTTTAGAGAATGTGAGACTCAAACTCTTTACGTTTTGCTACCATCATGCATTTGTAGTAATGGACTTTTTGTGCCAACCAGACTCATGACATAATATTGGGGAGACCCTTCATGAGGGAATCCAAATTGGTGCATGATTGGGCATTAGACCACGTGTGTGTTTGCAAGGGATTCGTAAATTCTAAAGATAGATCTAAGAACATGGAGAGCACACCCCATGGAAGGGAAACTGTTCGGTAATGATTCGGTCACAATAGAGCGAACCACATCCGTGTACAAATATGACAGCCCACGGTGGAAATTTCCAAAGAGAAAGAGTAAACGGAAATGTATGCATCACTTCCTCCTCTGGATTTCAGTGAAAACTCGATGCATGTGCTAGCATAGATGTGATGCAACCCCGAGGAACCCAATATGTGGAATCTGGAACTATTCCCACTACCTCTGTTTGTATGGTCAATTAGTAAACCATTGATGAGAGGAATCAGAAGAGGAGGTCTCTAGCATAGAAGGGACTAGATCACAATGTCATACTAGCGCCCAACACCTTAGAAGATGGCGAAAGCAGAAATGATATATCGCTCGACAAAATGCCCTACTACGAAGAAAACCCACAATGGGGGCTAAGATATCTCGAAGCTACTAAGGTTTGTAGTGAGGAATTGAGTAAGATATCCCTTGAAGGGAAACATAGGGAGGAAGTCATCCTTCGAGAACCGGAAATGCCTAAGCTTACGAAAGTTGGGCATCGAAAACAAAACAAAGCTTTGGTAGAAGTTGAGCAAGAGGCCAGGAAAGTTATGGCTAAAACAAAAAGTGAGAATGAGGATAAAGCAGACCTGCTTTGAGTATGAGACCATTTCAAAACCTACAAAATTGACAAACGAAAGGTGGTCCGACTAACGATAAAAAGAGTTAAGGAAGATGGGTTGTCCACATCATACAATGGCCCAACTGAAGTCAAGGAAGTTGATATTGCAGAACTAGGGGAGGAAACCAAACCTATTTATATCGCTAATAAGGACGACTCAGGTTGAAGAAAATGAGCTTGTCGCTCTCCTTAAAGAGTTTAAGGATTGTTTCGCCTGGAACTACAAAGAGATGAAGGGTGTACCACTTGAGGTGGTGCAACATACGATCCCAATTATGGATGGATCAAGACCAACCAAGAAAAAATCATACCATATAAATCCTAAATATGCGGCAATTGTAAAGGAGGAAATTGATAAACTCATTACTGCAGACTTCATCTATGAGATAGAACATACGGATTGGTTGTCACTAATCGTAATAGTGCCAAAGAAGAATGGGAAACTTAGGGTATCTGTCGATCTTAAAAAGGTCAACACAGCTACTAGGAAGGACCACTATCCATTGCCTTATACAAAACACGTTTGACAGAGTAGCTGGTGAAGAAGCTTACAGTTTCTTGGACAAATTTTCAGGCTGCAATCAGGTGTCCATAGCACTTCGAAGACCAGCATAAGACAATATTCAATACAATGTGGGGGACGTTTACTTACACAAAGTCATGCCTTTCGGTCTTACCAATGCCCCATCAACATTCCAACAATTAATGTGCACAGTCTTCAAAGACTACTTATAGAAGTGGTTGGAGTTATTCATTGACGATCTATGTGCACACTGTCGATGGACATACCATTTGGCTTGCTTAAGAGGAAGGTGTTTGAGCGATGTCAATTGTATCGTATATCCTTAAACCCTTTAAAATGCCAATTTTGGGTTAAACACGATGTGATATTGAGACACATTATCTCTAAGAACGGTATATCCATAGATGACAGCAAGGTTAGGTTGATCTTGTAACTACCACCACCCACTAATTACAAAGGTGTGCAAAGATTTATGGGCCACATTGGGTATTACCGCCACTTCATAATATCTATGCTAAAATTGGCATGCCATTATATAAACTACTCATTGTCTTTGAATGGACTGAAGAATGCTAGGAAGCATATGATCGATTGAAGCAAGTGGCGCTGGCTAGCACGCCAATTCTAATACCACCTAATTGGGACCTTATATTTCATGTGCATATCGATGCATTAAACTTTGCTATTGGATGCATATTGGCACAGCATGGTGAGTTCAAATTGGACTACCTAGTCTGCTTTGCCTGGTAACCAATTGAATGATGTAGAGGTGAATTATATTACCACAGAGCGAGAAGGGTTGGTCATGGTTTATGCAGTCAAGAAGTATCGACATTACCTATTGGCCAATTGAATGATGTAGAGGTGAATTATATTACCACAGAGCGAGAAGGGTTGGCCATGGTTTATGCAGTCAAGAAGTATCGACATTACCTATTGGCCAACAAATTTGTGTTCTTTGTGGACCATCAAGCCTTATTATACTTGGTGAACAAGCCTTGCACCATCATATGTCAAGAATTCCAAATGGGGAACCGACAAACGGGTGTTGATGAGATGACCTCCTTGATGCTCGTTTATTCAAACTGGACATCGTGCCAGAATGGAGCGAGGAAATATCCAATTATCTAGCTTATGGTTTTCTACAATAACGACCCTTGAACAAAGATATAATGCAGTGGCTTGTTAAGCTTGCTGTGCCTTATCAATTAGAGAACTATACAAGCTAGGTAAGGACAATGTTCTAAGGAGATGCGTGAGAGGGAAGATGAGTTCCTCACAATATTGGATGAAGCACATTCAGGGGTAGCTGGAGGACATTTTACTAGAGAGATTATGGCTTGCAAGGTGCTTCAAGCAGGACTATGGTGGCCTATGTTGTTCGGGGATGCCATAGAGCTTGTTAAAAAGTGCGAAGAATGTCAGTGATTTGCTATCCTGTAACAAAGGGACAAGATGCCACTTACCCTTGTTATTGTAAGACAACCTTTCGAGAAATGGGGAATTGATTTTGTTGGACCTATTAGTCTAGCCGCGCATCCATCACAAGATCAATATGTGATCGTGGCTACAGACTATTTTACAAAATGGGCAGAAGCCAGAGCCTCTAAGCGAGCTGATGCACGAACAATAGCTAAGTTCTTATATGAGCAAATCATTTCGAGATTCGGTTGCCCATTAGAGTTGATCGCGGTTCACATTTCATTAATAAGGTGATTGATCACTTATTTGCTGGATTCCTTGTAGTCCACCGGAAGTCATCACCTTATTATCCACAGGCTAATGGTCAAACGGAGAGTACAAACAAGATTTTTTGTACTATCTTAACAAAAACATTGGAAGCAAGTCAAACGGATTGGGAACATAAGCTAACATCAGCCTTATGGGCATATTGAACATTATATAAGGTCGCGACCGGATATACTCCCTTCTATCTAGCTTATGGTGTTGAAGCAGTAATGCCTATGGAGTATCTAGTTCCAAGCTTGGGAATTGCAGTGCAAGAAGGTTTGATGGAGAATGCATTAGCTGAAAGGCTAATAGATTTAGAGAAGCTTGATGAAGCCAGACTAATTGCTTCACATGGATTTATGGTCAAAAAACTATGAAGAAAACATTGGTTCGACAATAACTTAAAACAAAAGGAACTAGAAATGGGGGACCCTGTCCTCATGTATGGTGTAGGGAGCACCAGAAAAAAGAAACTCAAGTACATAGGGTTAGGACCTTTCCGAGTGTCCAAGATCACACCTCAGGGGTCAGTTAGAATTGAGACAATTGAGGGTGTACAAATATAGGGTTACGTCAATGGAAGCAAACTTAAAGAGATGCTCTTGCAAGAGCATCTTTTAAAACAACGGAAGGAGCTCGCAAAAGAAAAAATCCAGCAAGCTCAAGAAGAGGCTAAGGCAAGGCAAACAGATACTCCAAAAGAGAATGTTGCATGTGAACATGGCTTCATTAACTCTCCTTGATGAGGATAAACTAAAAATTGAGCCTGCACGGCTTAGGACTCTATATAGCTAAATGTCATGTAATGAGCATTGCATTGATAGATACGAGATCAAGTCATAACCTTATCTCATATGAGACATGGGTAGCTCTAGATAAACCACACCTTGAGGCCACCAATGCATAAGTACGAAGTGTGCACTTGACAACTACGAAAGCTGAGGGATTTCTAAGTGTGAATGTTTCCAACAGAAATAATTCCTTGGTTGGAAAGGTGTTTGTCATGCCCGCAGGATCGATGGAGGAGGAAATGATCCTGGGATGATCTTGGATTTACGCGCCAGTAACTGTAATATCCAATGGGAGAAGAGGACATCACAACTGAACAAGGGCAACAATGTCATTTTCGTACCCTTATGGAGCTCGATAAACACAAGGAAGTAGCCATGATTGAGGATATGGAAGCACGGTAACAGTAGCTGACGTACCAAAAAAGGCATCAACCTCGCAATCCATACGCAAAAAACAGCCAAAATTATAAAGTACTGAGAAGTGGGTGCCTAAGGGTCAACTTGGAAACCAGCTATACAAAGATGAGAAGGGCGTCAATAAGGAATCAAGGAAAAAGGTTCAAAGAGCAGACAAGGAACATATATGGTCTTCACATGTAAGCTGGCAGTATTCAAAACAAAAAAGCACTCCACAAAGCCCTCGTAAGTAATGGGTTTGAAAGGACTTACTAATGGCACAAGGTTATTACCAGGGCAATACAACAGTATGGATGCCCAAATTCCACCCAGTGGCCAAATTCCACTTAGTGGCCAAATTCCACCCAATGGCCACTGTTGCAAATACCTCTATAAATACAAAGAAAAGGGCAGTAAAGGCATTCAAAACCAACTCCCGACTAAAACAAATGCTAGGAATGCACAAAAATTGGTGTGGAGGAAGAAACCAATCTAACAGGATGGGCTAAATATAACAAAACCAATACCTGTAAACCACCACCACGATCGGGGAGCTGGTGGACAAGGTTATTGAAAAGAAGAAAAAGAAGGTGCAACAAATGGACATTGATATAAACCCCAATCCACACGACTCAGTAGAAACACTCTTCAGTTAGGTGGAGGGAAGGATCAAGCACTCTCACACGGAGTTAAAACGCCTGCAAAACAAACCTACCCATAAGTGCAAAAGTTACACCTTGGTTTCCATGGCAATGAAAAGATAAAGGTATCCATTAATAAAAAATGGATACAAGGTAAAAATGGGTATCATTCACTTCATCCAATCTTTGAATGCATGGTTGAGTGTCTGAGCATGAAGAGAAATGTAGGGTATCAATCTTGCACACACTTGGCACAAAACAGTTCACGCCGTGAATTGGTACAAAAAGGTTCACGTCATGAAACATTCTAAGCAATTCACGCCGTGAACTAGTCCTAAAGGGTTTACTCCATGAACTAGTCCTCAAGGGTACACACTGTGAAACAGTCACATTTTCTTGACCAATCATAGGAAGACACGTGGCATTTTCATTAAGGCAGCCGCCCAGTCCTACGGTTGCACCATAAAATCGAATTCCTTTTCTTTTTTGTCATTTGCATTCGTTGTCCTTCATCGTGTGCACAACCATTGAGCTCGGCTCTCATCGATTTTAGTTTTCCTTCATCATGTGCAAAATCGACATATACGGGTTTGAGGTGGGAGCTTGTACCTTGCTTTTGCGTTTTCTTTTTGTGTTTTTATTTCTTTTCTTCTTAAGCATAAATTGCATAAGTGGAAATGGTTGATTGTCCCCTTGTCGCGTCAATCACATTCATTATCATAAATTCACAGACCCCACATTCGGTGGATAAATCACATCATGCATTCATGAATCAACTTCAGTATTCATAAACAAGGTAGAAAACCTGCATCTTCGTGAAACAACTTCACTATTCATAAACAAGGTAGAAAACCTGCATCTTCATGAACAAGGTAGAAAACCTGCATCTTCACTATTCATAAACAAGGTAGAAAACCTGCATCTTCATGAAACCACAGCCTGCACTTTCACGGCTCCAAGCCATTTTATGAGATTACCTTTCACGGCTCCAAGCCATTCCATGAGATTACCTTTCACGGCTCCAAGCCATTTCACAGCCTGCACTTTCATGGCTCCAAGCCATTTTATGAGATTACCTTTCACGGCTCCAAGCCATTTCACAGCCTGCACTTTCACGGCTCCAAGCCATTTCATAGCCTGCACTTTCACGGCTCTAAGCCATTTCACTGCTTGCACTTTCATGGCTCCAAGACATTTCACGGGATTACCTTTCATGACTCCAAGCCATTTCATGGGATTACCTTTTACGGTTCCAAGCCATTTCATGGGATTA
Source organism: Cibotium barometz (assembly GCF_041138505.1). NCBI lineage: Eukaryota > Viridiplantae > Streptophyta > Polypodiopsida > Cyatheales > Cibotiaceae > Cibotium > Cibotium barometz. The sequence continues at coordinate 12,902,103 of NC_141063.1, forward strand.
CCTTTCACACAGGATTACCTTTCACACGGATTACCATTTCATGGGATTACCTTTTACGGCTCTAAGCCATTTCACGGGATTACCTTTCACACAGGATTACCTTTCACACGGATTTAGACCATTTCACGAGCTAACCTTTCACGGCCTACACTTTCACGAGCTAACCTTTCACGGCCTACACTTTCACGCTTTTAAACTATTTCACAGAATAACCCTTCACGGCCTAAACACTTGCACTTTCACGGTGTCTAACCAGCTCACGGCCAGCGAGTTTTGGACCCTGCCGTGTCATAACACTTGCACCCTCTCAATTACTCACACCACTAATACACTTCCCATCAAAATTAACCTTGACACTTTCAAAAAAAAAAAGAGAAAACAACAAAGCATGGCACATGCCCTCACCAGACCTTCTTCTCAATGTACAGATATATCGACCTCAGCTACATTTGACCGGGAAGCCGCAAAGACCTCGGCGGCGATGACACAAGCCAGTGCAACGAGATCCCCAGTGAGCGAAAAGAGAATACCCACATGGGGCCCGAAGGAAGTTGAGCTACCCGGGTCAGTATGCCCAGGCATTTGTTGCATGACGAATGAAGATCAATACAAGGATGCAAAAAAAAAGACACTTAGGGCTCTTGAAAAGAGTTCCAAGTTGTAGATGAATGTGGGAGAGGGCTTGACAATAATCTCACATGGGAACTTTTGGGAGTTCTAGAGTTTTTGTATAAAAGGTGGCCCATTTGAGAGCTAGGAGGACTCTTTGGTCATTTGGTTGAGAGGCTCATAGAGAGAGCTTGCTCCATAGCTCCTTCTCATGTGCTCTCCCAAGGCTCTCCATCTCCATTCATGCTTCAATCTTGTACTCTCTATTCTCTACATTTTCAATGATATGAGGTTATGGTCTACACACTTGCTAATCTAGATTTCTTAATGATGTTTTGATGCTAAAATCTGATTTGTGCATGAAATGATGTGTAGTTGAGGCTTGTGTGATAGCTCTTTGCATGTTAGATTCTTTGCATAAGTTGCATTTTTATGCTTAAGTGTAGCCTAATCTTGATGCTTTGATTATGTTGGATTGATTGCTTGAGTGTTGAAGAAGGATTGAGTAGGACTAGAAGTCATTAGTGTGTGGTTAATTAATCTTCTCCCATTCGGGATAGCCTCTATGCGCTAACCGGGTTGCATTCACGGATTGACAAAGTGTGTGGGTTGGAGTGTAGCCTCCGCTATGCTATGATGTCCCAAACAATGGCGCCGCTGCCGCCGCCGGGGAACGCACACCTAAGTTAGTGAAGGGTGTTAACCAGCTAAGTGCACCATTGATTGCAAAATCGTGGATTAGGGTAGATTAGAGTAGAGTTTGCAAGGGCATTGAGTGTGTGATCTCAAGGGCGCCTTGTGTGTTTTTGGTTTTTTGATTAGAAGCAAAAAAAAAAATTATAACCCCATTGCGGTAGAGTAATCCCGCCATTAAGTAGGTTTAAGTGGTTTCTGTTTTTGTATTTTTTGACGTCGAGCGAAGGAGGAAGGAGATGGTGAAGGCAAACGGCTGTTGGAGCTGAAGCAAAGAAAAAATTAAAAATATATATATATATATATTTACCTTGAAGCGTGGCTGTTTGTGCCAGCAGCTCGAAGGACTGGGGGGCAGCGTTGGCCGGCTGAAAGGAGAGCAGAGGCGGCTTTAAACAGCCGACAGAAGGTACAGTGGGCGGCGTCGACAGAGCGCTGTGCAGTAGCTGTAGAAGAGCCACAGTGGAAGACGTCGAGCTGTGTGAGGCGGAAGACGTCAAGCTGAGGGTAAGCGACCAAAAGGAGGCGAGAGCCTGGGGAAGAGAAGCAGCAGGCGAGTGAAGGCCGGTGACATGGAGAAGGCGTTGAAGGTAACGGCCGACTGCAGCGAGCAAAGGCCAGAGAAGCTGTGAGGCGGCTGGCTGTAGGCGGCAGCAGTGGAGAAGAAGGTGAAGAAGGTGCATTGAAGACGACTGTGCGCGCCAGCGAAAAATCCGACGAGGCGGCGAGCGGTGGAGGATAAGGTTAGTAATTATTTCTTATTTTTTTTATTTTGGTTATTTTTCATGTTTTTGTATTTTTTTTTAAATTAAAAAAAATAATAATAAATATAAAAAAACAACAAAACAATAAAATATATATATATATATATATATAATTATTTTTTATTTTTATTTTCATTTTTTTTAAAAAAAGAAAGAAAAAAAAGAGAGAAAAGCGAAAAAAGAAAGAGAAAAAAAAAAGAAGAGAGAAAAGAAAGGAATTCAAAAAAAATATTTAAAAAAAAGAAAAATAATTTTTATTTTTGTATTTTGAGTCCATTGTTCATTTTTTAAATTTCTGTAAAATTTTGCATAATTAAAGTAGCTTGCATTTTTTATTTTTATTTTTTTAGAATTTTTGTAATTGCGTGCATAATTAGTAGATTCATATTTTTGTAATTGGTACGAAATTTATATATTTAAAAAAAACAAACAAACAAAAGAAAAAAAACAACAAAAGGAGAAGAAAACAAGAGAAAACAAAAGAAAAGAAATAGAAATTAAAAAAAAACATAAAAAAAATAATTTTTTTAATAAATTAAGTGTTTTTTAGGAGTCTATATTTTTGTATATTTTGTAATTCTTCATTTTTTTAATTTTTTACATAATTAGTGTAACTTGCATTTTTTTAATTTTTGTAACTTTGTGCATAATTAGTATTTTTTTTAGCGTGATTTATAATTTTTGTAATTAAAAAAAATAAAAACATAAAATTATTTTAAAATAATAATAATAATAATAATAATAAAATAGGATTGATAGTTACACCACACATACTCATTTTAGTTACCTTTAGTGATTAGGTAGGTTAAAATATATATATATATATATATATATATATATATATATATATATATATATATATATACATATACATACATATATATATATATATATATATATATATTAAAAAAACAAAAACAAAAACAAAACAAAACAAAACAAAACAAAAACACATAAAAAACCAAAAAAAAATTTGACCTTATGCACTTGCGGTCGAGACGTCTTATAGATTCTGCCATAGGGCCTAGGGCACCTTCTAGAGTACCTACGCAGGAAAGTGAGACCCAATCGGTAGGAAATTTGGCAGATATTGCTGAAACCCTTTCTGAATCCCAATCCGATACCCTTTCCTCCAGAACAACTAGTTCATTGTCCATGGACAATCTTGGGCCGTCAAATAGTCAGTCCGTAGCCCCAAATAAGGCACCCACAAGATCCTTTAATCCATTTGAAGCCGACACCATGGGGTTAACACTCAATGTGAGACTCCAATATGTCTACACAAATACTCAAGGAGCTGAGATCTTTAGGGACCCACAACAACGGTATCTTGTTAAGATCGCAGACATTTTCTCAGAACTTGATAGAGCACCTCTAGTCAATGACCAGGGTAACATGTACATGGGTGGAGATGGTGTTCGCTACGAAGTCACCTACCATCCAGAAAATGTAGACAAATTAGGGGAGCTCTCTAAAACAACCGAGTTCTTAGACTTATCAAAACTTTCCAGAGCAAGGGAGTCTAGAGATGATTGGCTCATTGAGCCGGACATGCCTGGACCATCCAATGCCCAATCCTCAAAGCCATCCATAGATGATTTACTTCTTGTAGATCTAAATTTGGAAAGGGATAGGAAAGGCAAGAGTAAAATGGATCAGGGGGCTGAGAACCAATGGGAGTTTGTACGACAAATTCCAGTGACAAAGGTCTTACAGGATGATCCACTTCAAGAGGTCTATAAGGACTCGTTAGAGGGATATTATGCCACAACTAAATTGCAGGAGCTAGATCTTCCTCTAGCACTGGTGGTGGTAGTTGAGAAGCTTGCAGGACACATGAACAGAATAATCAATGAATACCGAACCTTAGATTGGAAAGAGATTCGGGAACTCACGTGGAAAGGACAACCATTATTCATGGAAGTGTTCTCAACAAATATAGCCAAACCAGGAGAGACAGCCTTTCTTGGAGAAACTATTGCTCCTCCCCTACGAGAGTTCACTAGAGAGGGACCTTCAACATCCAAGTGGACCACTGCTAGTAGCCCAACTCTAGCACCAAAATATCGTCCTACACCAAATGTGCGACCACCGGTCACACCACACCAACATCTTTCTCACTATGTCAATCGAAGGGTAGGGGAGCCAACTCGGCCTCCCATAAATGCACCTCCTGAAATGTGGGTGACAAGATCTTTGGAGGGGTTTGGTGAGGCTAGTAATAGGGTACCCACACCAATTTTAGATGCATGTGGACCATCTTTCCAAAGAGAGGAACAATTCCCACTGAGAGTGAGAGGCCGTAGGCCCTATGATGAGTATTCACGACAAGTAAGGCCATCAACTCTTCAGAAACTGGTAAAGAAGTATGAAGGGTCGGGAGATCCATACGACCATGTAGCAGCATTTAGGCAAGCAGTTCGAGCTGAGCAAGTGGCTGATAAGCATACTCAAATTGAAAGATTTGGACTCACTCTTGAGGGAAAGGCCCTTGCTTGGTTTCAAGCACTAGAGGCTTCAAACAAATCTTCTTTACGAGTTTTGGAAGAGAGATTCATTGCTGCTTTTTCCTTGATGGGAAAAAGCATGACACGGTAGCACACATCTACTCTTTCAAGCAAGGCGAGAATGAAAGTGTTAGAGATTGTGTAAATAGAATGAAGCAATACATTAATCGTTGCCCAGAAGATGAGAAGCCCGCCCAAAGTCGATTAATTTCTCTCTTCTTAAAAGGACTAAGAAATTCAACACTGCATACACATCTCTATGCGAAGAAGCATACAAATTTCAATGAGTGTTGCCATGATGCTATGGATTTCACCGATAACTTCAAATTCCAAGATGGTTCTGGCGGCCCAGAGGTGAAACCTAGAGATCAGTGGGGTGATGACCAAAGTTCAAGGTCTAGCGCGCTAGTAAATCCAGACCAGATAGCTAACCTAGTACTAAGGAGATTGGGACAGACCTATCGTCCACCCTTGCAGCCACAACAACGGCAGCAGAGAATGAGGAGTGTACTTTCTACAGGTCCTCATCTTTGTGGAGCATGTCGCGGTAACCATAAAACAGAGGAATGTTATACCTTTTCTCCTCTAGTCTCAAACCAACCCACAAAAAAGTGGTGCCAAGCCTGTGCTTGGAAATTTACCCATACCACACAGGAATGTACTCGCATTGCAAGAATGAGACAAGAACGTGAGCAGCCAAGGGGTGGAGTGGCTCCACAAATGTATCAACAGTATACTAATTTTGAACGAAAGCCACCGATGGCACAAGAGCAAGCACGACCTGTTCTTGGTGCTCAACCTCCTGCTCCTGGGACTGCTCCTGGGTTGTCGACTACGACAATTCAAATATGTGTAGAGACTTAGTAATCCCAGGCTATGTGGAGGAGGAATACGCATCATATTCATCCAAAGAAAATCTCTTTGAAAGTCCCGCATACCCAAGCCAAGCACTGGTGGAGGCTCAACCAGGGGAACAAAACTCTTTAATGTTGCTAGGCGGCTACCAACCTAGGACTCCAAGCCCCTCAGGTCAATGGTGGCAGCCAAGGAAAGTAGAGGCTAAACCAATGGGCCCCTGTTATGAGTGCGGAGAACCCCATTGGGCTCGTGATTGTCCACATCGCTCAAGGCAAGCATCTCGATCCAATACAACAGTACAACAGTTTCCACCAATTGAAAGATATTTAGGGTGTTGTGTAGAACACTTCCCAAAGGATTGTCTGCTGAAACCACATGAGGAAGGCACCTCTCAACCAAAGGTCTCACTCAACCTTGTAGGGGTAGTTCCATCTCCACCTTCATCTGAGAATGAGGATGTCGTGCCACTTAGAGTCATGACTCGATCACAGACACGAAATGCTGAAATACAGACTGATGAGACACCTCGAACTAGGGATGCAAAGACAAATCTAGTGGATAAGACCCTACAGTCCAATAGAAAAAAAACCACTAGGAGGAAGAAGAACCGAAACAAGCAAACTAAAAGTGCATCCACTGGTTCTCAAGATGCCTCTAAACAAAACATGAGGGATAAAACTTTTACATCCCAAGAAGTGCATGAGGAACATCAACCTCAACCTGGGCCTAGTGCTAAATAAGATAAGGCTAGTACGACTGAGGATAGTTCTGGGGGTTCTGTTTTTGTGGATAAAGTGAATGAGACTCTGGATGCCATCATTGATGCTCATAGAAGTCGCATTGCAGCTTTATCTGAGCTACCCAAGAAGCTTCAAGAATACCCAAACCCTCGTGAGTGAGGAGAAGATCAATCTAGCTGTACATAAGCAACTCATTAGGGAAGCTCAGTCAATACTTGAGGGACCACCACCACCTATTCCTCGGGGCCCGACCTCTCTTAAGCCAACATTAGAAACCATACCAGAAGTGTCATCAAGTCGGGAAATGAAAAGTGAGCTCATTTCACAAGCTCATAGCGAAAGGTCTGCACCAATTGACACCCAATTGACAGGAGGTAATCTGCCACCACCTAGCCTTGTCTTCCCATGCAATGATGAAGTTATTGATGCTAATGAGGACATGGCAAATGAGATGTGGGCCGCAGTTCATGAGAAAGTTAATGAGAACATGTCTTCTATTAGTTCGCCTCCATTCTCTGAGGTGGATTTTACCAGAGGCACGGAAAACAACTTTAGAAGCCCAAGCATCCAAGAGGAAGTTCAAATAATTGTTTCTCCTAGAAGTAAGCATACAATGAAAACCTTACCATCATATCTGGGAGAATATGAGAACTGTTCTCAAACCTTGAGGATACCCTCCATGCATAAAAGGTTGACAAAGGAGAAGGATATGAGTATCGTGCAAGCTATTTTGTCAGCACCAGTGGCTTGTACCTTACCTTTGCTTGATTTGATAAAAATTCGACCTGAGTTGTGGAATGATATTGCCACATGTTTGTCAGAGCAGGTATTGCTACAAAAGGGTCACCATGAGTGTACTATACACCCTGAGACAAAGCATGTTATGCCAGTTCCTATCAACAAAGTAGGAAAATTTTGTGAGGACGATCAGGGAAATGCTACCCTCCCATTAGAAGTGCGAAAAGTAGCTTCAACTGCAATACTTGATAGTGGTGCAGGGGTGGGCATTGTGACAAGGTCCATTTGGGAAAATTGGGGCAAACCAGCTATTAGGAGTACCAAGATGCGCTTGCAGCTAGCAGATGGAAGCTTAGAACATCCCCTTGGGCTGCTTGAGAACATATTGGTCACCACATGTGGGATTGAATATGAGCACACCTTTGCAGTAGTGGATTTTGGAAAACATCCAAACTATGAAGTGATATTGGGTAGACCATTCATGCGACAATTTCAAATGATTCAAGATTGGGGATACAATTATTTGTACCTCCGACATGATTTTGTCATCACAAGGGTCAACCTAAGGAATCACTCATATCGTGATGTAACAAGGTCTCGAATAGATGAGTTTGATTCTGCTTCATCTGAGGGCTCAAGAGTTACATTGTCAGACGGGCGAGAAGATCTGTGGATGTGTGGAGCCTCATGTAGGGATTTCAACACTGAGAGACTTAAGGGTAATCGAAGTGTATCAGACGAGGCATACATTCCACAACCCTTCCCTGAGCATTTAATTGATCCATTAGAATGGAGTCATGTCCTTGCAACATTATCGACATGTGCTTTACCGAAGCCAATTCAATTTTGTGACTCAGATGGATATGACATTATTCCTATACAAATGGTACAACCACGTGCCCTTCTAGATGATTTGTACTATAGGAATACATCCACAACAGCTATGCATGTCGAGGAAGTCTCAGTGGAGGATTTGACACTCGAATCTGCTAATGATGCTGATAAGGAAGATGGCTGGGACTCTGATTTTAATAATGATGTGACAATCCCTAAGGATGAGTTAGGAAAGGCACGCCTACTCTTGAGAGGAAGGGAGGTTCAAGTAGAGATCCCTCGAAGCCGACCTAAACGTAAATGCTGTAAGAGCCATAAAAGAATCCGTAGACAAGAGGAGCGGGAACAACGTGAGAGACTACAAAAAGAAAAGGAGGAGTCTAAGAGTGAAAACTCTCGACCACCACCTCACTTCTCAGGAAAGAACGGATATCTATACTATGTCCAAGCACAAGATAGTATCAAAGACCAAGTAAAACGATCAGATGGATTCCAAGCAGGGGAAAAGCTAACAACTGTTAGCAAAAATCGTAAAAAAACGAAGAAACAAAAACCAAAACTCAAGTCTAAAACCGATTCAAAAGAGAGTGTCGGAAGTGCAACGACAACGGTTGAACAAAAAAATCCGATGCAAGATGGCAAAGGAGAGCTCAAAATCGCATGGTCTTCAATGAGTGAAGACTCAAGTGGACAAGAACAAGGTCTCAATGTTCCTCCCAATTTCACAGAGTACACTCTTCAAGATCAGAAGATTGTTCTTCAACAGCCCATGCAATAAAAACCAAGCATGCCAGGGATTTCATACGATGGTCCAGAAGATGCAAAAAAGATTGATATTGCTAAGCCAGGAGAAGAGCCTCGCTATGTGTGGATTGCCACAGACTTGTCCTTAGATGAGGAGAAGTTATTAATACAAACAATAAAGGAGTATCGCGATGTTTTTGCTTGGAGTTATAAAGACCTCAAAGGAGTTGATCCAAGCATATGTCAGCATACAATTCCATTGCGAGAGGATGCAAAGTCCTCCAAGCAACGTCCTTATACTTACAATGAGAATTTTGCACGGAAGATAAAGGAAGAAATAGACAAGCTCTTAGAGGCAAAATTTATCTATGAGATTGAACACACTGAATGGGTCTCCCCTATTGTAGTGGTGCCCAAGAAAAATGGAAAACTTCGAGTATGTGTAAACCTCAAGAAGGTAAATGCAGCTACTGTGCGTGATCATTATCCACTTCCAATCACGGATCATGTTCTGGAACGAGTTGCAGGGAAAAAGGCATACAGTTTCTTGGATGGATTCTCCGGGTACAATCAAGTGTCAATTGATCCAAAGGATCAACACAAGACAGCCTTTGCTACTGAAGATGGCATCTTTGCCTATCGTGTTATGCCATTTGGTCTAACAAATGCACCAGCAACCTTTCAGCGGTTAATGAGTCATGTATTCAAGGAGTACCTTAGGCAATTTCTTGAGATCTTCATGGATGATTTATGTGTTCACTCACAAGAGCGTGATGATCATATAGAACACCTCAGACTTGTGTTTCAAAAGTGTCAACTTTATCGTATATGCTTGAATCCTCTAAGTTGAATAGGTGGTCTGGGCTTTGGTGGCCAACCTTACAAATGGATGCCAAAGAATATGTAAAACGTTGTGACGATTGTCAAAGGACCAAACCTCCCATCACAAAGGACAATATGCCATTGCGGCCTATGTTAAGCACACATGCTTTTGCAAAATAGGGTATTGATTTTGTCGGTCCCATTAAACCTCCAACTCGTCACACGCATGCAGAATATATTATAGTCGCAACCGACTATTTGACCAAATGGGTAGAGGCAAAGGCAACAGTCAAAAATGATGCCAGAACCACAGCCAAGTTCTTGTATGAGTACGTGTTTACACGCTATGGCTTACCTATTGAGATCGTTAGTGATCAAGGTGTACACTTTGTAAATGAAGTCATAGAATTTTTGCTTCAAGAATTTATGGTAATTCATAAGCGTTCTGCACCCTATCATCCCCAGACCAATGGACAAGCTGAGAGTACGATTCTCTGCACAGCACTCACAAAGATTGTTGAGGGACATAGGACTGATTGGGAGCAAAAGTTGCACTCAGTTCTCTGGGCATATAGGACAGCCTATAAAACATCTGTGGGCACAACCCCATTTGAACTTGCTTTTGGGATAGATGCAATTCTTCCCATTGAATTTCTTGTACCTACTCTACGAGTAGCTAAACAATTGGATTGGACTGGTCATGAGCTTTCACAACGTATTGACGAATTGGAAAAGCTTGATGAGACCCGCTTATTGGCGGTAATGGGGATGTATGCTGAGAAGAGGAGACAAAAGCAATGGTATGATAGAAATGTAACAACTGGCCGATTCAAAAAAGGAGACCGTGTGCTCTTGTACACACTTAAGAAGCATAAGAGAAAGCTCAAGAAACGTGGCCTAGGACCGTTTGTGATTAATGAGCTTACTCCAAGTGGTGCAGTGCGTTTACAGACACTAGAAGGTGAGCAAATGCCTAACTTCATTAATGGAAGTCGTCTCAAGAAATACAATGAACCATTAACTGAAGCCATGCTTCAACAAATGCATGCTGCACAAACACGGAAAGAAGCACTTGACCTACTTAAACGTCAGGCTCAAGAGGAGGCTAAAGCTAGAGTTGCAAAAGCCAAGGAGCGTCGCAAAGCTTCTGTGTTGGCCATACAGTTGGCTACTGATGAACCATATGTCGATCCATTCAATATTCAAGTGTGCCTCCATCTTCATGAGACTACCTACTTTGTCTCTGCCTTAATTGACTCTGGTGTGCAGATTATAATGTTCTCTCGTTTGACACATGGATAGCCTTGGGCCAACCAACACTTGTACACATTCCTGTTGACCTACGAAGCTTCTCAGCAGGGGAAGATAACCCTATAGAGGGAAAATGTGTCATTATGATGTCCATTCAGGATCACCAGATGTCAGTGCCCTTTTATGTGGCACGTAAGTCCAAGGCAGTAGTAAAGGTTGTTCTCGGTAGATCGTGGTTAAGTGCTACCAATTGCTCATTAGATTGGAAAAATAGACAATACAAGTTGCAAATTGATTCTGATTGCATCTTGGGATCTGCTACTCCACGAGCTTTATCGTTTCAAAGGGGTAATGTTTCTACCTTACACAACCCACTCTCAAAATCTGCTCTTGAAGCTCCAAAACAAATGATGTGGATAATTGATGAGTACTCAAGTGAGGGCCATGGCTGGCATGTTCCAACTACTCTAGTTGCTGCTCAAAGAAGGCCGGGCAAGAAGGAATTATCAATGTGGCTACCCAAAGATGCGTACAAACTTGTACCATCTAGTCCAGTTGCTAAGCCTCTTAAGAAGCACATCATTTCCAAGCCTAAACCTCGGGGATTGTTACTCGATGGGTCCCAAAACATGTTCTTAAAGCACAAGGCTATTATGAGGGTGCAACAGCAATTTGGCTTCCAAAATGCCATGCTTTGCTAGGGGTAAAAGAGTGTTTCAGAAAGATTCAAAAATCCACCCTTGATTTTCCATATCAGTGGGTGCAACAGAAATCAACACAAACTCTTCAAGAAAGGAAAGGTGGCTGTGATAGCACCTACAAATCTACTTGTGTTGATCTTCCTAAAACATGTATTGAAACACCGGTTGTCCCAATTTTTCCTTGTTACGCCATTCCACCATCAACTTGTGTACCTAAGACAAGTCCAAATGAGTCTCATTTGAGCATAGATTCTAGCATTTCAATGCCTAAATCCTCTTATCTTGCTCAAATTCCAAGACAATTGTTAAAATTCCCACTTCTTAAAAAGGATATACCTAAAACCAAAGATAAGGCATTAACACTACAATTGAAGCTCTTTGGTAAATCAATGTTTGAATAATGTAGTTCCTTATGCCTTTAGAAGATGTGTTCTTTTTGAGATAATCTTGTTTTTTATTGGAATTGTAATGATGGATATGAGTGTTCTAAATTTCATTGTTCTACGTCCAGATAACTCCTGATGGATATTTGGCGAGATACATGTCCACCATGCATTGACCCTGATAGTACTCGACCTGATCATCGCGGGGGTTATAGTGCTCCTCCGTTTCAAACACATTCTAGGTACTTCTATGCTCCCTTAGGTGAAAATTGCTGTGGGCATCACTTTGTCACGTTATTCTATCAACAGCATCACCCATTTCCACATTGTCAAGAGTGTGCACGGCTCGTATTAGGAGAAGCTTCACATATTTGTTGGATATGCCGCTCTTACTTTAGACGATATGGCACGGGCTTAATGAAGAAAATTGTGGGAATTACACCCCAACGCCATAATCTTCTTAATCTGAGAATACCAGAGAGAGGACCAAATCAACGTAGATTACCTGAGGAGGTTCAAGCACAACAATGGAGGGATACAAGCTTAAATGACTTGCAACCACCGATCTTACAAGCCCTCCTTCCCCAAGCCTCAACATGTCAATATTGGATCAATATAAGTACCTATATTGCGCAGTTCCAAAATCGAAATTGTCTCCTTAACCTTCCCATAGAACCAATGCCATATTTTAGTGAGGAAGCACTCCTTCCTCTACCACCGTCTCCAGAGGCCGGTTTTTGTGAGGGGTTGTCTCTGCATCCTGAGGAAATTGATACCATCTTTCCAGCAGACGAGGACACGGATCCACCACCAGCGCAAGGGTAAGCTCAGTGACTTTACAATAAGATCGACAAGCCAGGGCACTTTTCTCCCATTGGGTTTTTCCCCTCGGCTATATTCGGTGATTGGCACCAATGACAAATTTTATTCTTTTCTTTTCTTTTCTTGTTTGTTAATAAAAATTTTGCAGAGATCTCCGCTAAAAAAAAGAGCATCAACAAACACGCCCCAATAGTCCACCTACCGTGCACACAAATTAGGAAGGGGGGAGACATGCTACGCCTACAAAGATCAAGGAGGAGCAATCTGCACAAAATCAGCAATGCATCAATGCAAACGAACAACATCAATAGGGCACTACAACAGGTGTATTCAAATCTTAATCTTTATTTCTTTAAGTGCTTTTATCTTTTGAATATATGGTTTGCATGTTCGCACAATGTTGGCTGGTTTAAGTTTTTGATTAGTTGTTGAAATATGGTGAGTGAATTTTAGACTCTTAGAAGACTTAGTAAAAGATATTTCTATCTAAAGATAGTGTAGGATATATACCAATGGAATATGCCAAGTTCTTATGCTTTCAAGGTATATTAGTTATCCCTAGTGGTAGCTACCTCTTAGATATGAGCTAGGTGCTAGGATTAATAAAAAAATTTATGAAAATATACCATTAAAATATATATATATATATATATATATATATATATATATATACACAAAGTAAATTGAGACATGATGTGTCTACAGCCATGTGGAATGCTTGGTAGGACCTGGGGTTGTTGTCTTAGCACCTTGGGGCCGATGCCTTGGTTTCCATGGGGTGAACACTGATGTCTAAAAGCTTCAGAAAAAGACCTTTGAGGAATCTATCGCCTTGATAGATGTTGGTAGGACTCTGGGGTACACTATGGGCCCTCGAGACCGATGCCCTCATCTTCATGGGGTACTCCTTAGGTCATAAAAGAGAGAAAAAGGGTCTGTCGTTAGCGGTCTTTAGATTCTCTTGGCGGAGGTCTCTTGGCCATTGCTTGGGTCTCTTTGGGATGGAACCTTAATCTTTATCACCTTCTACACACACATCAAAAAAAAAAAGAAAAAAAGAAAAAAAAGAGAGTTCCAATCACCTTTGCTCATATTTAGGAGTAGGTTTGCCACTTAGGAATAACTTAAATACTTGTAGGACATTGAGACTGAGATCATAACCGGCGGTGTACAAAGCACACTTGCCTTTGCATAGCACTATCTACCACTTAAGTCTCACTTTGACTAGTCTTTACTCACCTATTTTAGTACTCATTAAAACTTTAATCAGCCTTGCACTTGTATGCTCCCGTGTGAAATTATCATTGCTGGTTTTTCTTTTCTTTTCTTTTCTTTTCTTTTTTTTCAATAAAAGACTTTACTTGTATCCATTGTTTTTTTGTTGCAGCTCTTGCTACTACCGCGCTCGAGGACGTGCGCAAAATAGGAAGGGGGGATACAAGGATGCAACAAAAAAGACACTTAGGGCTCTTGAAAAGAGTTCCAAGTTGTAGATGAATGTGGGAGAGGGCTTGACAATAATCCCACATGGGAACTTTTGGAAGTTCTAGAGTTTTTGTATAAAAGGTGGCCCATTTGAGAGCTAGGAGGACTCTTTGGTCATTTGGTTGAGAGGCTCATAGAGAGAGCTTGCTCCATAGCTCCTTCTCATGTGCTCTCCCAAGGCTCTCCATCTCCATTCATGCTTCAATCTTGTACTCTCTATTCTCTACATTTTCAATGATGTGAGGTTATGGTCTACACACTTGCTAATCTAGATTTCTTAATGATGTTTTGATGCTAAAATCTGATTTGTGCATGAAATGATGTGTAGTTGAGGCTTGTGTGATAGCTCTTTGCATGTTAGATTCTTTGCATAAGTTGCATTTTTATGCTTAAGTGTAGCCTAATCTTGATGCTTTGATTATGTTAGATTGATTGCTTGAGTGTTGAAGAAGGATTGAGTAGGACTAGAAGTCATTAGTGTGTGGTTAATTAATCTTCTCCCATTCGGGATAGCCTCTATGCGCTAACCGGGTTGCATTCACGGATTGACAAAGTGTGTGGGTTGGAGTGTAGCCTCCGCTATGCTATGATGTCCCAAACAGCATTCCATGGCGCGATCATCAGCAAAGAACTCCACACTGCACATGGAAAGGTAGCTCTACACAGTACCAAAGTTCTGAGTGCCTACAAATTTTGGAGGATGTTGAAGTCAAAGAAAAGCTGGAGAAAGCGGCCCCAGGGTGGATGGCATAGAGTCTCCCCCGAAATATTGATACAGAGCTGTGTGCAGAATACATCAAGACATATGCAAGGCCACGAAGAGGGGAACGGTAACCAAAGCGGATGGCACCACAGAGCAGGTTTTGATCACGACAGACTTGATACGTGAGGCTCTGCAATTACCACCACCAGTTAAAATACACACACATAATTACAAAAAGATGCCCCTAGATCAATGCTGAAGAAGAGTTCTTAGAACTCTAATGGAGCCGAATATGACAACATCAAGGATGAAGTAACAGAAAAGGTCTGTAGGGAAATGTTGCTCATTATGCAAGTAAAGCCAGTAGACAGATATAACAGGGTGCCGCTAAACAAGATAGCCAAGGTACATGAGGAAAAAGAGGATGAAAAAGAGGATGATTGGGCTTATTACATCCACAGAGAAATGGAAAATTATCTGAAGGCCCACCAGTCGAAGATCTGCAACCCTTACCTAATGACACAGGTGCTGAATCACGTACCTCAGAGGCCTCTTCCAGATTTGGAACCAGAAGAAAGGATGCAATTGGCACTACTTACATAACAACCACCACTTACTGCTGCTCTGCTGAAGAAATGTAGGAAGGACATGCCATACTGATGGAAACAAAAGATATCATGAAGGAGATCAAGAAAGGGAGAAAGAAGAAGAAGACTGAGAAAAAGATGAGAGGCATTATATCGGATGTCATTGAAGAGACACAAAGGATCGAGGCCGAGCTAGCCCAAGAAATAGCGTCATACCAAGAAGTATTGGGGCAGGGGGCAGCAAGAAGCAATTCTCAGCTTGACAACACCTCAAGAGAGGACGGAAGTACATCATTCAAAGTCCGGCACAACTAATATTCAAGAATCTTTCTCCCCTCAAGAATTCAACAATGTTAGATACACCTTCTTCTACTGGGCTGCAAAAAGAGTCTGAACCAGAAGCGTTGCCAGAAGAAGAGCCCCAAAGACACAAAGAAGCCACATCACTCCTAATACGACTCACAGAAGAGCCACTGGATACAGGAAAACGACCAAGGGCTGAAGATACACCAAGTCCCAGTAATAGGCAACGCCTGGAGGATGAGGATGAGATACCAGAGACATCTTTCTTCCATAATTTGGATTATGACAGATTCTTTCAAGAGACTGTGGAGGGACTAGAAGAACTCTTACACTTACCACACGCTGGACTGGAAAGGGCTGTAAGCAACAAGTGCTTCCCTTTGGGAATAAGAGCAACATGTATGGCGATGCCATCTCCTTATAACCCACATGCTTTATGACCGAAATGCAGCATTATTATGGAAGCAGGTTCAAGAGGCTACCAATCAAGTTCAGACATTGCAAGAGCCTCTAACAGCAGCAGCAGAAGCAACCCACAAGGATGTTATCCTAAAAAGCTTAAAGGTGGCCGAGCACGAAGCCGGATACCAAGCACTCAAAAACAACAATCTTGTTCTGAGTCAAATCATTGTGCAAAAAATCAAGGAGAATACAGATTTGAAAGCGCAGCTGCAACAAGCCAAGGAGCAGATTCAAAGGAAGTCACACATAATAAGGAACAAGATTCAAAAGGAAGTCACACATAATAAGGAACAAGCGGCTATCCAGTCTGCTCAATAGCTACAAGAGATAAAGCACACCTCCCAAGCCAAGGAAGAAAATCTACAAGGACAACTACATTCACTATCCTTAACTATGAAGAAAGCAGAACAAAGAGTGCTCCAACTACAACAAGAAAGGGAATAGAGCAACAAAGCAAAAGCAGAAAAAATTAGAGCACTCAATGAGACCATCAGCACCAATAAGTCCGAAATGCATAAAATGATGGCTACACACCAAGAAGAAAAAAATCAAAATTTTATATAATGGCCTAGCTATATTAGGTGTACTTGGTGGGAGGTGAAAGTTGGCCTTTCATGGGCCACCATAGCCAACACAACATCTTCTCTAAGGTGGAACAATAATTTTATCCTGTCCCCTTCACAAAGGCACCACCTCCTATGTCCGAAGGATACAACTTTATCCAAATCCTCTAATATTCCATGTTGCTGTGCAAAAGCATTAAACTATTGCCAAACCTAGCATGCCACAATTAGGTATCTTTCATTGCATCAGCACCATTTATCATCTGCAAATTCAACATTATGGCCCCTTGCTAGAGTGGGCACAAAAAGCATATTCTTTGGAATACCTAGAACAAAAAATACATTTTGAAGACAAAGATCCTTACCACTTGTATAGTGAGAACTATGTCACCAACGGGGTATGAGGCATTATTGGAACATGTAACAATGTGACCACTTTATGTAGACACCTGTATGTTTCACCAAACTTCACTGAGAAGTTATGTGCTTAAAAGCATTGCTATCAAGAAACCAACTGTCAGCAGCAGCAGAGACAATTGACATGCATCCTAAGGAGGATTAGAACTGCAAAAAGCCATAAGGGCGAAGTCTTGATGGACAATGATATTACTAGAGTCCTTTTTCTTGGTACCTTGATTGTCTGAGGTAGAACTGCTAGAATCCTTGTAGGATTCCTTTTTCTTCTTTTCCTTATTTTGAAGTTCAAAGTAATCTTCAACTACATGGCCGAGAGCTGCTTATAATACCGAAAAGTCACCTTCTTTAACTATTCAGAATCACCCTTAGCCTCAAAAGTTTTTTTTGAATTGGTCTTCTACTGAAGTTTCTTTCCCTTATCCGTTGAGCTTGATCACTGTTAGAACTCTCAGAGACATTCTTTCTGGATTGTTACTCCTGCAACTGTAAGCTAATAAGCTCTTAATAGGTAAGAGGGGCTGCATGGCCTCTAAAAGAAAGCCAAAGGGAAGTATTGAAACCCATATAGATTCAGGCAATGAGTTAAGGGTGATCTAAAAGAAAGCCAAAGGGAAGTATTGAAACCCATATAGATTCAGGCAATGAGTTAAGGGTGATCTAAAAGAAAGCCAAAGGGAAGTATTGAAACCCATATAGATTCAAGCAATGAGTTAAGGGTGATGTAATCATATCCTTTTTAGGAATGTCTTCATTAATATTGAGAAGTTTCTCTCTCAAGTCTTGTAAGTTTGTTAAATGTTTATTCATGGATCGCTTTTCTTGCATATTTTCATTATCAAGTTACCTTCTGAGAAAGGCAATACTTGCATTATTTTTAGCATGATACATAATTTCTAGAGTGATTTAAGCAAGCATGAATATTTTACAAGAGCGAATGTGCAGAACAATAGACCTTTTAATTGACAAGGCAATCAATGCCAAAGCTTGGACATCATGTGAATCGCATCTTCTTTGGTTAATGGTAATTTGAAGAGCTTGTTGTTGAGCCTTTTGCCTTGATTCCTTTGAGGAGTAGCAAGAGTAATGGTGCCAGGGCGGAGGTCGTCATCACTAACATAACCCCATAAGCCCTTTGCAAACAAGGAATTTATAACCATAAGGCTCCATAGGGAGTAATTCAACCCATCCAATTTATCCTCTTTGGAAAGAATACCAAACAAAAAATTTGCAAAGTTGTTGGCCATAACTTATTGCTGGTAAATTTAAGAAGGGAAGATGCAAAAAGAAAGCTTAAACTTGAATCAACAATCTGTGCTGATTGGATCGACCAATTAGAGAAACCGTGAACGATTAAAAAACCGTGATATTTCTTGAAAATGATCTGAGGAAAAAACGATCTAAGAAATGAGCGATCCTATCCACCATGTGTCACTGGTGAGGGAGTGGAAAAGTGGGATGGGATCATTTTGATGAAACGATCCAACGTGAGCAAAACAATCCAACTATGAGAAAATGAGTTGACTACAATTGTTGGTGAATCAATTGAATCCCTTGTACAAATCAACTGTATTGGAGCTATTTCTTGAAGTAGAAGAGACGACTTAAGATGATTGCCTCCTTCACTGTTTGGAGAAAGAGAGCTTCAATGGAAAACTTGCAGCACCACCGTGAAGAGCTTCAACTTGAACTAAAACCAATTGAAATAAGCTAAGGCGGCACGCTATAGTAAGCTTGCATAGAGTGTATAGAAAACCAAAAAGCAAGATATGGAAAAACTTTGGTTTGATACCACTACTAGCTTTGATGAAAGGAAAGCTATAAACACTCACTCACTCTATGTTCATAGATCAAAGAGAGAAAATAAGAGAGAGAGAGAGAGAGAGAGAGAGAGAGAGAGAGAGAGAGAGAGAGAGAGAGAGAGAGAGTAGAAGGCTAGTTTACTAGGATTTAGAGCTCAAGGTACAATTATGTACAAAATGAATAGCAACTCTAAATTGAGGATGAGGTTGCTTATATATACTAGTTAACTCTAAGGCACCCATTCATTAGCATAAGTGTAAGACCTTACAGGTGGTACTACCAAATATCTAACATGCTAAGTGTCTCGAATAGGTGTCACTTTGCCACACATCACTACTTACATAAAATCTATCTAACATGCTAAGTGTCCCTAATAGGTGTCACTTTGCCACACATGCTACTTAAATAATATCTATCTAACATGCTAAGTGTCCCTAATAGGTATCACTTTGCAACGCATCACTACTTACATAATATCTATCTAAGAGGTTATTCCCACACAAAAGGACTCATACACACTAGTAGTTGTTCACACACATTAAAATCACTTCATTTAAAGCTTAAGCTTATACATAATATAGTACTACACAACCACCTAGCACTTGTTTATTCCCATATTAATATTTAACACACTAGAGAGCTCCATAGCCATTGAGGTATGGAGGGAGAGCTTGATCCACCTTGATGGGAGAGAAAGGAAGATTCCTACCCAGTTTAATCTCACGAGAGATGGAAAGAAGAGAGGAAACTCATTTAAGAGAGAGCCATTTACCATTCCCAACCAACATCTAGCAATGCAAGGATAAAAGAGAACACATGCAAGAGAATAGAGACGAGAGGGAAGAAGTCTCACATGTTTTCTATTGTAAAAGGGAATGCTTGTATATTACTTTAATGTAAAAACTGCTTATATATAAGTGGTTCACACTTGGCCAGCCATGACTTAAAATAAAAATAGTCTGTAGCACATGCAAGAGAATAGAGACGAGAGGGAAGAAGTCTCACATGTTTTCTATTGTAAAAGGGAATGCTTGTATATTACTTTAATGTAAAAACTGCTTATATATAAGTGGTTCACACTTGGCCAGCCATGACTTAAAATAAAAATAGTCTGTAGCACTCTATTTCTAGCCTAAACAAGTATATGCACAAAGTCCATGCCTTTTCCTATTCGGTGTTAGCGCATATAGTAAGGCCACTTTATATACTTTAGTGCTATCTTACTTACAGAAGATAAGCTTTCAGTACAAAAAGAGGCACAACACCTTATAAAAGTAGGACATGCAAGGTCATGCTAACCAAAGTAGTTAACAACAAGCAAAACAAAAGGTTAAAAACTAAAACAAGTTAAAAATACCCATTTGCAAAAGTGTGTCACATGCCACCATGTAGTGTTCTAATTATAAACTTATACAAACGTTAAATGCTAATAAAAACATATTTACTCTAAATCTGAAATTTTCAAAAACAGAAATTTCAAAATAAGCCTCCACCCTTGCTTTGCCATGATGATTGACTTATCATTGTTAACACTAACCATACTTACACTAACAATAAATGTTAATCAAAACATGTCTTACACCAAATCTAAACTAGTAAAATTCCATTAAAAACCCTATCAAATATTTCACAATAGAAAAAAGAGTTAGACCTCTTGATAAAGCTTTCAATGTCCTTAGAAAAACACCCCTCACATAGTCCCACTTTAGGCTATCTCTCTCTGCAACCAAGATAGATCCCTTGTCGAGGAAATTGTGGCGTGATCTTCTACGAGAGGCTATGAGTTTGTTTGTTTATTCCTTAAGCTGATCAACAACTTGTTTGACGTTATCATCTCTACATAAATGAATAGGAAGTTAATCTATTACATATTAACCACCATGGACGACCAAGGCACAAGGAGAGGAGAGAAAAGAGAAATCTCGGATTTCTAAAAAATAAGAGGAAAAAATCCCTTCGATTGCTATTATATATCAGCATGTGCTATTGCCGTTTTTGACCCTTTATATTCCGGCTTCCATTCTTGCGTTTCGCTTCTTATATATCAACATGTGCTATTGCCGTTTTAGACCCTTTATATTCCGGCTTCCATTCTTGCGTTTCGCTTCTTAATGTCTTTTACATACCGCAGATGCGAGGGTTGAGTACTAGTACAAATTAAAGTAAGGCCGGATACACACATCCCCACAAGTCTTAGGCTGCCTAAACTGAACACACTTGGGCTCCCTCTTCAAACTTTTCCCATTCTTTAAAGGGCAGGTTTTACAAATCATCCGTTCTTAAGTGATGGAGACATTGGCTGAGCTATCGAGTGAGCTCCGTTCAGCGGGCTCTTCAAAATTTCTTACTTCTGTGGTTGAACCATGTATACACAAGTTTATTATTCCTCTACAAACAAGCCCACCACAGATTTCCCCAGTCTTCAATGGCCTAAGCTTCTTGGGTTCTTTGCAGGATTTGTAAAGAAAGGGGTTGGTGATCCGTCTGTTAGAGATGGTGGACACCAACACTGTGAGCCTTGCCTGTGACCTCCCTGATATTAGTCTGAGCATAATTACCTCTCGTGCCACCAATGGAGCACTTCAACATGAACTGCTTTACCCCATCGTTAGTAAGCCTTTGTCATTGTCAATCAATAACAAATCAAACAATCTATTCCCCGAAAGGCTCGATTCATGCCCAGTGCGCACTCAGCTTCAGGTTCTCTCTCTCTCTCCGACATTTTTGTACATGCACATGTATACATAATCTATGTACTTGCATATAGCTATTCTTACATGTTACACATACATTTCCAGTTTTTTGTGTGTTTTGTACATTGTGCACAGATATGTATGTATGCATGTTTGTACGGATCAAACAGCCCTTTATTGTAAAAGTGCCTGAAAACCTATTTTGAAGCTCTCTCTCTCTCTCTCTCTCTCTCTCACACACACACACACACACACACACACACTTATGTATATGCACATATATGCATCAACTATGTATGAACATATGTATAAGTTCTTGTACATGCCCATCTATTCTCAAACATTGTATATGCACATATATACATCAACTATGTATGAACATATGTGTAAGTTCTTGTACATGCCCATCTATTCTCAAACATTGTACACAGATATGTATACATTCATGCATGCATTTAGAGTGACAATTTGGTTCCAAAAGTTCTTTGGAGAATTTTGTTAACCTTCTTAACTTCGTTCCTTGTATTCAGCAGCCATGGCAAATTGGGAAAGACTTGGCGGATGTGAAAGGGGGAATCTTCCAGCTTGTAAACAGAAGTGGAGGACTGCAGTCATATGAAAGTGTCTGCACAGAGAGATTGCCAGAAGCAAATGAACTACCCAGTAAACTCTTCAAACCAATTGCATACACATGGACTGCCATGCTCTTTGCAAATGTCAGGACAGGACAAAACGAGCAGGCTATGAAACTCTACTATGAAATGCACAGAGACGGTGTCAAACCAGACAGTCATATTTTTGTTGCAGTTTTGAAAGCATGTTGTAACATGGCAGACATAGATCTTGGCCAGCGGATACATGCACATGCTATTGAGAGTGGCTTGGAGCTAGATTTATATGTTGGGAACACCCTTATTGACATGTATGCAAAATGTGGGAGCCTCGAGACTGCCCATGTGGTGTTTGGTAAGTTGCCACTGCAGGATGTGGTTACATGGAGTGCATTGATTGCAGCTAATCTTCACTATGAGCATGCTGATGAGGCTTTCATGCTTTTTCAGCATATGGGAAGGGAAAAGGTGAAGCCAAACACAGTTTTGTACATTTTGGCCATAAAAGCTTGTACCAGTCTGGCCATCCTAGAGGAGGGCAAGCGAATTCATGTCTCTGTCGTTGAAAATGGCTTGGAATCAGATCTCTCTCTTGGAAATAGCCTTATCAACATGTATGTCAAAAGTAGGAGTTTGGAGGATGCACTTGCAATTCTGGTTAGATTGCCAAGGCGAGACGTCGTCACATGGAATGCACTGATTGTGGGGTACACGCATGGTGGCCATGGTCACGAGGCTATACAGATTTTTCACATGATGCAGCAGGATGGCTTAGAGCCAGACAATGTATCTTATATTAGCATCTTGAAAGCATGTTCCAGCATAAGAGACTTAAAACAGGGAATGCAGTGTCACTTTCTTGTTGTCGAAGGTGGGCTTGAATCGGATTTTTTTGTCAATAGCACCCTAATTGACATGTACATAAAATGCGGGAGCTTGAAAGCTGCACACTTTGTATTCGATAAATTGCCAAAGCATGACAGTGTTGCGTGGGGCGGATTGATTGCAGGCTACACGCAGCATGGGGAGGCTGAAGAGGCTTTTCAACTTTTCCAACAAATGCAACGAGAAGGTGTGCATCCGAGTCCCTATACCACTATATGCCTTGTGAATGCCTGTTCCAACATAGGAGCCCTGGAGCGGGGTAAACTGCTACATTCATATGTGGTGGAACTTGAGTTTGAGTCAGACCTATATGTTGGTAACGTGCTTATTGACATGTATGCCAAATGTGAGAGTCTAGATGATGCTCACAGGGTGTTTGATGGAATGTTAAGGCGAGACGTTGTCACATGGAGTGAACTTATTGCAGGTTATACTCAGCATGGACATTGTAAAGTTGCTCTTCAACTTTTCATGCAAATGCAGCATGAGAATGTAGAGCCTAATCAAGTTACCTTCTGCTGCATTTTGAAAGCATGCTCTAGCATTTCTGCTCTTGAACAGGGGATGCTTATCCACTCCCAAATCATTAAAGGGGGGTCTGAGAAGGACATGTCTGTCTGCAACTCCCTTCTGGACATGTATGCAAAATGTGGTAGCTTGATGGATACTTGTAGGATATTTCACCGACTGCCAGACCCAGATGTGGTGTCGTGGAGTGTTCTGATTGGGTCCTATAACCAACTTGGTCTTGACAAGGAGGCTCTTCAAGTGTTTGAGGAGATGAAGCGGAAAGACATAGAGCCAGATGAAGCCACCTTTATCTGCATCCTGCAAGCATGTTCAAGGGGGGCATCCTCAGAGCAGGTTAAGCAGATCCATAATCTTATCATTGATAGTGGGTTGGAGTGTGATTCTGTTGTGGGCAATACAATTGTTGATATGTATGCCAAACGTGGGAACTTTGAAGATGCATGGCTGGTTTTCGAGAGATTACCGCAAAGAGATATAGTCACATGGAATGCATTCATCACGGGTTACACTCACCATGGGCGTTATCAGGAAGCTCTTATGCTTTTTGAGAAGTTGCAACAAGAAGGCTTGGAGCCAAACCAGGTCACACTTGTGTGCATTCTTAAAGCATGCTCTAGCATGGCCGCCTTTGAGAAGGGCAAGCAGATTCATGCACAATTTCTACAAAAAGGGTTTGAGCTTGATGCATTTTCCGGCAGTGCCCTTATTGACATGTACATGTCTTGTGGAAGTCTTGAGGATGCACGAGCAGTTCTGTATAGTTCACCTAAGCAACAGATAGCCCCATGGAATGCTTTACTTGCTGGGTATGCCCAGCTTAATGAATACTCGCTTGCCATGCAATGTTTTAAAGACTTACATCAGGCAGGTTTGAAGCCAAACAATATAACATATCTTTGTCTTCTTTCAGCTTGCAGTCATGCTGGCCTTGTTAAGCAAGGATGTCTTTATTTCAAATTCATGAGAGAGTGCAGTACTGCAGTTTCACTCGAGCATCATAACTCGATGGTTGGCCTTCTCAGCCATGCTGGATACTTGAAGGAGGCTGAAGAGTTACTTGAAAGTCTTCAATTCCCATCCAATGTTGTGGGGTGGACATCATTGCTTGCCTCATGTAGAAAGCATGGTAATGTAGAAATTGGCCAACGATGCTTTGAACGGGTGGTTGCATTGGATGAAACAGGCGGGGCCTATGCATTGATGTCGGGTGCTTATGGTAAATCTGGTTTATGGAAAGATGCAGAGAGAGTTGAGGAGCTCAGGAAGTGTGCTAGCATGTGGAAGAAGCCAGCAAGGGCCTTTATTGAAGTTGAGAACAAGGTACATGAATTTACCGTGGGAGATGATAAGCACACTCATATCAATGAAATCCATGCAAAGCTCAGGTTATTGAGTTTGCAAATGAGGAAGGACGGGTATGTGCCACACTTGGATCCCGCATGTTGGCACTCTGAGAAGTTGGCTATAGCTTTTGGGCTTATCAGCGTGCCACAGGGCACAACTATTCGAGTAGCAAAGAATCTTCGAGTCTGTGATGATTGTCACAATTCTGCCAAGTTGATATCCAAGATTGAAATGCGTGAGATTATTGTACAGGACTCCTACCAAGTACATCGGTTCAAGGATGGTTCCTGCTCTTGTAAAGAACTCTGTTAAAAACTGCTAGTAGTTCTCATTTGTGATGTAGCACTAGAGAGCTACCTGGGACATGCTGCCGTGGAAGCAAAGCATTATCATTCCACTCATGCATCATACAGACCAGGAAAGTACCGGATGCAGGTAACTCTGGCAACACATAAGGGAATGCTTTATTTATATATTCAAAGGGCATGACACAGGTCTCAAGGTGACCTATACTTGTTGATTCAACAAATGGTGATGAGTTCAGGGATGCTCTGGAAGTTCTTTGGCCATCTCAAGCTCCCTATACAACACAGTTGTACCATAAAAATTATTGTGTGGATAAGTAAGGAGCCCACAATGCTACTTTTGAAATCACATATGACACCTCTGTATATTGTGAGGAATAGAGGGAAATGTAACAAATGTCTATTTACCCTCAAGATTAAGAGACAATATTCATGACTTTCACCACTTTAACTGGTTGCTGGTCACAATTTGGAACTTAACCTACACCTGGCCATTTCATAATTTACCGACATTTTCGTGTATATATAGATATGCTCGTCATTGGGTATGGGTCCAATGACCTTTGGAGTTCAGGAGTAAGAGCCTACATTGATTAGTGATACCATTATATTTTTTGTGCTATCAAGCACAAATGTCTGGGATATTACCTTTAGGTACACCTTACCATGCCCCAACCCATATGCCTTAAGTTTTTTTGTTTCACTCGAACAGAGAAACGCTTTTGTCATTAGCTTCGTCGTCCATATGCCTTAAGAGCATCCACTACAACATGCATGTCTAGTAACCATTAGACCGACCTTATATAAACCTGACCCTCCTCGCATATGTACCTTCCCTTAACCAGGATTTTCATTTGGTTCTTTTAAAGTTCTATTTGCCTTGCAAGGTCAAAGATTAGAGTTCTACTAATTTTATATGTAGAGGGCACCACAAAGACAACTCATTTATGGTTTTGTCCTCTAGTTATAAAATTAGTACTACACATCTCTAATGGAGTAAGTGTAGCTTGTACACTGTCGCATGAACGTACATGGCATGGAGGACATTGAGATTAATGCAGGCACTAGAAAGTGGGTGGGTTTCTTTAGTGAAGTTTTTGAACTTATGGTGGAGATGGAGGGTAGCATAGTTTTTTGTTTTTGTTTTTCGAGCTATGTTCAAAAACGAGTGGACTCGTTCTAAGACTCGAATAGAGAAACACTTTTGTCATTAGCTTCGTTGTCCCCAGTCTCAGAGACGGTTTCGCTACTTCCTTAAGAGACGAGCAACATAGTCTAAAGACTGAGTGTTGGCTGCTTAAGGCTACCTAGTAAGTGGGATACTATGTGCTTTTGATGCAAAATAAGGCATCAAAAAATTTTAGTGGAGCTAATTAATTAATTAACTGGATTCTCTGTGTCCACCTTTACTTTGAGTGAGCAGGGCAAGCATACAAGCACCCTCTATGCTGTGCCATCTCACAAATTAAGATAGATGACATTCATACTTGCACTAGGGTAGAGGGCAATGTGAGCTTGGACCCTTACAATTTTGAAGGTTTTTGTCGCGAGACTGTATTTTTTGGAGCTAAAATATAAATGCCTTAATTTATTGTAGATTTTAAATTTACGGGTGAAAACAAAAATGCTACAAGTACATTACAATGAAAAAAATGCTACAAGTACATTACAATGAAAAAAACCATCTTTTAGAGTAATTTTCATGGTTCAAATTGAGAAAAACCTGTTGCAATTTTGCCTAGCCTTGATTCAATTTTTTAACTTTTTAGTTATAAAATTGCATTGCATTTTTGTAATAAAAGTGGCCCAGCTTGAACTTTTCAATGGTTAGAAAAGAAGTTTATTTATGACACTGGTATATTATATATAGTTTGCAGTATGTGAACACTCAATTAAAGCACGGTTCCAAAAAAGGTGTGATTAAGTAAGGGTATTTACAGACTACGGGCCTGCCCACGAAAATGGTTGAGAGCTGTAGGCGGGAGGCACCTTTTTGATAAACAATTGCTGGGCGACAATACTCTTTACAGACCACGGGCATGCCCGTGGAAAAGGCGTCATGTAGATGAGAGTTGTGGCAGGCTATTCTGCCCGGAATTGGAACGGTGGTTGTTGGGCTCTAGTCATCAAACACATCAACCACAGTCTGAAAGAAATGTCAGACGAACGAGTGATTGTGGTGATTTGATTGGTTGGGAAAAACTTTTTCGTGGGATTCCACCCAAGTGTGTAAACACCCTAAGAAAAAGAGTGAGAGAAGTCGAGAGATGCATGTATGCCGCACAGGGGGTGAGAAAGACAGAGCCATCTGAGAAAACTTGCAAACAAAGAAGTTGGAGAGGAGGAAGAAAAAATGAATCCCTTGGAAAGCCGATATTCACAACAAGTGATCTCCCCTCCTCCTCCTTGAGCGAGGCTTTCCATGTGTGAGCACCCTCCCGTGTGCACCCACAATCCTCCCCCTCTGCTGAGAGAGAGAGAGAGAGAGAGAGAGAGAGAGAGAGTAGCTGTAGGTGGCGGGGTGGCTTAAGGCGAGTGAAAGGGGGAAAAGGGAAATTGGAGCAACAGGGCACGGTAATGCTGTCAGGCAGGGGCAGAGCCTATGGCCGGTTAAGGCGGACCAAAGGGGGGTCTTGGCAGTGGCCTGCAGGAGGGCGAGGGTATGAAGGCATGCCTACCCTCCTGTTGGCTTGCGAGGCATGCAGTTTTCCTTTACTTTTAAATTTTCGATATATATATATTTGCAAGGGAAGGCTTTTGTTCTTGGGGGCCAAAAATTGTAAGGGGGGAGGGGAAATTTATAGGGGTGAAATGTAAAGGAAGGGCAGAGGGGAAAATTTTTATGGGATAAGGGGAAAAAAAATAAGTGGGATAAAAGATAGCAAAGGGTTTTCTTTTTGGGTTATAAAGAGAATGCAGGGGAGAGGGAGAGCTTGAGTTCCTTACAAGCAAATACACACATACACACAAGAGAGTGCAAGACACGAGAGAGATGGATGATTGAATTTTGGGTTATAAAGAGAATGCAGGGGAGAGGGAGAGCTTGAGTTCCTTACAAGCAAATACACACACACACAAGAGAGTGCAAGACACGAGAGAGATGGATGATTGAATTTTCTTCTATCTTTTTCTTTTCTCTACAACCATATAACTAAAAGATAAGAGTAAATATATAAAGGGAAAGTACTCTTCTATAATAACATTCAATGGTTGGTCCATAGTGTGAACCCGATTATATGAGTTGGTGTTATAATTATGCCATAACTCTAGTACTCCAAAGCGATTGTCACATAGCCTGTCATCCACTGAGGTGGTATATCAACTATAATCTTACTAACCATGCCAATGATATAAGTGCGAAAGCTATCACCCAAGTGGATTATCAATGTTCACCATAGTACTAGTTGAGCTTGATATCTCAACAAGTTATATGTGTGCATGCATGTGCATGTGTGTGGGTGCATGTGCGATGGTAGCGGGTGAGGAGTGTGCATGTGTGTGTTGTACAATTGGTAAGAGGTGCTATGTTATATATGTACAATGGGGGTTCAAGGTCTCTCGCTTACTGTGTGGGCTCATCAAGCAAAGGCAAAGAACCGTTTGCCCATCCACAATAACGAAAGCCTTGACATCACTATCGTTAACTTTGTTGGCACGCTTGATTAAGATTTTTCTTTCCAATTTCAACTGGCCAAATTGGTGGTATTATGACACACGTGGGTGGTGTGGGGTCATGGTAGCTTTTTTGAGCCTCAGGACTACTGGGTGTGGCGGTGGTGTCATTATAGCATGTGCACATCTCTCTTTGGGGCTTGACACCATGGGTGGCTCTTATGTTATGAGAACGGGGAGCACATGGGCAAGGTACTGCCTCTTTCTACTTAGTGTCCCACAGACTTCTTCAACTTCTTTGAAAGTGGTGTGGGCATATTAGTCTGCCATACATTTGCGAGTAATGAACTTTACAAGGCATGCAAAATCGTATGATGTGATTCTTGGTAGACCTTTTATGAGGAGTGCCAAGCTAGTACATGACTAAGCCACTGATCACATTTACCTATGGAAGGATTCACAAATCTTGAAAGTAGACGTACGGATTTGGAAGATGCATCCCATGGATGTAGGGTTGCTTAAGCTTTACGACTGGCACGGCTTTTAGTCTCTACTTCATCTTTGATTTTTGGCATTTGATGGTATGGCATGGATTTTGTTGAGTTCGAAACCCAAATGTAGGGGTTCCCTTCGTAGGAAGCCTTGCGCTTCTAGTAGATTGGTTGGGACCCAATAGAATGTTGGCTACTAAGCTTGAACTGGGGTTAGAGGTCGCTACCAAACTCTCTTAGCTTTGGAGATTAGGATACATACCGCGAAGTTTTTGCGGCTCTAAACAGAAGGGTTTCCATTGTAGAATCCTTGATCTTCTAACATCTTGACAAAAATTGGCTTGATTTGCTCAAGGAAAGATTTTAAAAGCCCAAAAAGATCTTGAAGATGAGCATTAGAACATGTTCTCATCACCACCTTCATGATTTGGGAGATAATGGCCTTTGAACATGGCCACTTTTTATACCCCCCCTGGTTTTTTTCCCAATGACCATGAAGAGCTCTCGTTTTCACTCTAATTTTTCTTCAAATTTTGAGTGTGAGTCCAAAACATGTAGTCACCTTAGCAACCTGAAAAAATGAAAAATTTTAACGTGAAATTCACCCGTGAATATCTAGGAGATAGTCATGGCCGTAAAAAACTTAGGTTTTTCATGCCAATTATTTTTTTCAAATTCTGGATTCAAAATCACTACTTATGAACTCTAACATTTAGTCCAAAATATGTAGTCACCTTACCAATCTCAAAGAGTGATTTTTTCTCAATGTGATTTTTTCAAGAAATTTATGGGTGAATATCTAGGAGATAAGTCACGACCATGAAAAAGTTTTTCATGCCAATTTTTTTCAATGTTTGGGTTTAAAATCACTTTAAGAGGACTTTAGCAAGCAGTCTCTATCATTTAGTCACTTTCCTAATCCTAATTTATGAAATGTTTTTGACGTGATTTTCTTAAAAAATTCACGATGTGAATATCTAAGAGATAGTCATGTCTATGAAAAACTATGTTTTTTCATGTCAATTGTTTTTCAAGATTAGAGGATAAGATTTTCTAGTCTTGGCAAGGCAATCCCTCCAATCACAGATACGTCAATTTTTTTTCAAGATTAGAGGACAAGACTTTTAGGACAAGATTTTCTAGTCTTGGCAAGGCAATCCCTCCAATCATTGATGAGTGATTTTTGTAACTTTTTTTTGAGGTGATTTTTTTGAGGGTGTTCATGCCAATGTCAGCATGAGTATCCTTTTTAAAAGGCATGCTTATCTCTGGGCATGAATATTTCTCGGTCGTGAATAACTTTCTTTAGAGAGAAACTCACTGTGAATTTTAGAGAAAGAAAATCACAAATTTTTAGGGGCTATGTGGCGCACACGGCCATGCCTAGACATGAATAGTTTTCATTTTAATTTTGGGTGGGTTTTTTCAAGGGTGCATTTCAAAAAGGTGGGTGAGAAAATTGAACACCCCAATTATACCCTCTTTAAAGCTTATGACGACACATTCCTCCTTTTTTTTAAGTCTTGACTCCTTACATATGCATTGAAGTCCTCTTACACCCTCTTATGCATGCCTTGAATGAAATCTAAAATGAGGGAAGATTCAAACTAAACAATCTCACTTTAACTAACTTTAATGAGTTATAAAAAATTATGCTTAAGAATTAATCAAGGATTAACTCCCTTGCTAATTTTTTCCCTATGTGACTAATCCTTGGGCTTAAATTAATCTTTAATTATGAATTGATTAACAAAACCAAGCACATCATTAGATTCCTATGTGATTACTAAACCATATGCATGGTTTAAGGTGTAATCTATTCACTAATTTAAGATTAATTATGGTTTAATTTATTTCTCTTTCCTCTTATGTGCAATGAGGAAAAGAGAGCAAAAATCTCCAAATTGATGGAGTAAGTGCAATTGGATGTTTTGATGCATCTAAACACACTCCAATAACACTCCAAAACAATAATTTTGACTATCCATATGATCAAATTGAACATGAAAAAGCCATTCTTCTATTTTTTAAGTTCTTAAAAATCATTATTTGTCCCCTTAATGAAAAAACCAATCCAGTAAGGGCAATAAATGAAAATCAAGAGATTTTTAGTGTTTTATAGTAAGATCTAGAAAATCCCGTGTTGATTCAATTTGTTCATGGGTGGGTACTTGTGATGCTTCTTCCCAGCAAGCTGTATCATCTTGAATCCATGCATTGTTCTCCTCGTGTTGTAGACCCTCATGTTCCACTATGTGCAATCCTCCTTAGTTCGGAACTATAGGCACATCCCCCATGTTATTCCTCTCCATAAGGCAATGATAAGTAAACTCTGCAAGCCTTTGTGCTTTTGCTTGAGACTCCCGCCCGAGTTCCCATAGTTGGTTGTTTTGCGAATGTAGATGGTGGAAATCTTGTAAAGGTAGGTCAAGATCTTCTACATGACTAAGTATTAGTACCTTTACTTTGGCTAAGTATTAGTACCTTTACTTTGGCCTTTAGAACCTTCTGATGGTGATAATTGTGGTTGATTATTCACTTGGATTGCATGGACATATGGGTATGTCAATTTGTCTTCTTCCTCTAGGTTAGGTGACTTGTCATTAAAGTGTTGCTTAAAATCAGCTTCCCATTGAATGATTTCAATGTCATCAATCGAGGGGTAATTGATGTGAGGCAAATCAATCGAGGGGTAATTGATGTGAGGCAATTCAATGGAGGGGTAATTGATGTGAGGCAAATCAATGGAGGGGTAATTGATGTGAGGCAAATCAAATTCCCATTGAATGATTTCAATGTCATCAATCGAGGGGTAATTGATGTGAGGCAAATCAATGGAGGGGTAATTGATGTGAGGCAAATCAAATTCTAAAGAATTTCCCTATTTTAGGATTTCCAAATGAAATGTAATGATTCCGAATAACTTCCATATTGCTTTGCCTAGCCCGTAAATACAAGGTGCTAGCAGTCCCTAGCTTTATAAGGTCCAAGAAGTTTCATCCAAGTAAGGCTTTGGTCTATGTAGTCTACAAATGTTTGGGCTTCAAAGGTTAAGTCCTCTAGTAGAGACCCACTTCCATAAGTTCCCCTTCCTCAGAAAAATCTTGAGAGTTGAGAAGCACCCTAACCCAAAAATTGATTACTATAGGATGTAATGGGGCATAGAAAAGATCACTAGGGCTTAGGGCTTTGTAGACTAATGTCTCCATGAAGAATGGCCATTACAAATGTAGGGGTTTTTTGTCGGGACAACTTTTGAAAAACCCATTGCACTACCTCACTTGTCATTCAAAGGAGCCTCAAAATCTATGTCTTTTACAGTCATAGACAGTAAAAGTGTAGAGGTGAAAAAATTTTGGGTTTTTGCTAGAGTTCGTGGGGAAACAACTAATGTAGCTAGAGCAGAGGCATGGTTAGAGATAGTGGCAAGCAATGTACCTGTCCCTTTTCTACTCGAGAAATCTCCTCCTCTTTGTGCTGATTCTGCTGTTGGGAGAGTAGATTCCAGTTCCTTGGCTTTGTCCATATCTTCAACATGATACTTTGAGAAATCTTCCTGTGCCTTTTGTTGCTACTGCTAGAAGAAGTTGTCCTTTTCTACCTTATGCTTGAGGTTGAGCCTAGCTTGTTCTTCATTCTATTTTTGAAGTTGTTGTACCAGGATTTCCTTAGCTTCTTGTAGTCTATGCTCCAAGTCACTACGTTGATGTATTAGTTATTTTACTCTGAGCTTGATTTCTATCTGTTGTTGTGTGACCAAGGCAAATTCTTTGCTTGAAATTTTTTTCTCTTTTAGCAGATCCTACTTTTGTTTGTGTATCTTGTCATAACGTTCCCTTTGCTTACTAGCATCTAAAACCCTTGTTAAAGACAACAGTTTTTCCTCTTCCAAATTGGCCACCAACTCAATGATTTTATTTGCCTGGTTGGATGATTCCTGGAGTTGGGCTTTGAGCTGTGTTATTTGAGTATGCTGTTTGTCAATGACTTGTTTCTTATTAAGCGCTTGTTGTTTGTAAAATTTCACAACGCTCTGGTTGAGTATCCTTGTCAACTCTAAAAGATGTAGCTGGATTCCTCCTCTACTTGTTTTGTGTCCAGGCCAAATAGAGTGATCACCTGTTGTGCTGTACTTGTTGCACTTTAGGTTTAGGACTTTGCAATTCTTTGCTTCTTTGGTAGGTTAGATTGTATTGACACTACCTCAGGAATTTGAGTGGTCATTCTAGAATCCATTTTTCTCTTATCTTTATGGTCAGTTGTTGGTGCTATTGTTGACGTGGACTATGCTTGTGGAGATATTGTAATAGGGATTTCCCTGCACATGGATAACGATGCACTGTGCACATGTTGGTTGGTTCTACCCTTAGAGCCTTGACCTCCCTAGTCTTGTCTTTGAGCCTCTTGTCCTATGAGAGTTGGAATGTTGACACCCACTTCTTTAAGGAACTTTCTTGCCCCATATCCTAGAACTTGATGTAGAAGAGGTTGTTAAGATTAATGTGCCTAATCCTCCTCATGGTCTTTCGCCAACCATAAAAACATCATGGGCATTTATCCTATCATGTCTGCCTCAATGTATTTCACTTGGTTTGCACAATAAGTAGTGAGGTTGTTAAGATTAATGTGCCTAATCCTCCTCACGGTCTTTCGCCACCATAAAAACATCATGGGCGTTTATCCTATCATGTCTGTCTCAATGTATTTCACTTAAGTGAGAAGACTTGCCTGAATGAACTTTTGAATATGACACCCCTGAGAAGGTAGGCCCAATGCTTTAGTGATTAACTTTCTGTGCAACTTAATCTCAACCTCATAGTCTCCTGTGGTTACTACACCCATCCCTCTGTCTGCATCATAAGAGTTTATGAATTTAGTTATGAGAGCAGGGTCATAGTAAGTATTCCAAGAAGCTGCCATCTTATCCAAGTTAGTTGCCTGTAATTTCTCCATTTACACCATCTTCCTTAAGAACTAAGTAGCATTCTGGTGCATGGCAGGTAAACAATCGGGTCTCCTTTTCTGTATTCTTTTGGAACTTTTGAACGCGTATGCGTTCTCCATTTGTACCCACATCACCTAGCCAACTAGATGAATGACCATGCTTAGTTACCCAACCTTCAGTATACCTGGTAACAACTTATCCGGTACCTTTGGTATTCCTTTTAACCCCTTGGGTTGTGCCTACTATTTTGACTCCTTATTAGACACAACATGTTTCCTTGTCATCTTTGCATTCGATTCAATTCTTGCTTGGGTGTTCTGGGACATTTTTGCTGCAAATAAAACCTCTTATATTAGTAAGAAAGTGTTGGGTTCATTTTCTCTACCTGCCGGTCTTGATCAATATGTAATGCAGTACCCAAGTTTCTCAGTGAATGACACTATACCCTTGCGGACAGGCTAGAACTTTTGACTGGAAAAATAATAATATCCCCCTTTTGGGATGAGTTCCAATGGCCCTTTTCCACTTTCTCATGTTTGAAAGTGGTGGTCAAAATCTTGTAGGCTGAAGACCCAGAAGATGTCCCTCCCCCTCCCTAGACCCAGTACACCCCTCTACGAGTGTGTACACCCAAATGAATGCAATCATTACAGCTATAGAGGGTGGGTGGAGAAAAACAGTCATGATTTTTTGAAGGATTGAAATTGTGAAATTAGGAGTGCAGGTAGTCCATGTATAGTGACTTCCATACCCATGCGGTCTCTAAGTCAGGAGTTTGTAACAAAATACAAGATTTTGCATATTGTGGAAAATTTTGGACAAATTTCAGACAAATTTCGGCAGAGTCTCCTTTGCATTTTGGAAAAATTTTCAACTTGTCAAAGAAACATAAATATGTAATAGATGACAGATAGGGAAGGAAAAACTTACCCATTTGAAAAATAAAAAGATCACATACATACTAGAGGGTGAAGTTATATGATGAGTGGAAGCTCAAATTTACCGATCGCTCACTCTGATTTGGTGTAGTTTTACTTGATGATTTAAAACCAACAATTTTTACCAGTTTGAAGCTTGTGGACGTAGGTAGACCATCAGTAATAGAAACGAAGATGATGAGTCTATAGTCGTAGTTATCTATTGATATGCCCTTGTCTTGGCCAAGCTGTAACTGTTGACTATTGAGCCTTAGTCTGACCAAGAACGCTATGGTATGCATTGGTTTGCCCACGAAACTTTGAATGTAAGTTAGTAGGAGGCTGAGTATACCCAAAAGAGGCATGGAACTGGAGGGTAGGTTGCGGATAAGATCATCAATTATATTTAGGTCATCACCCCCTTGATCCACTACTAGTTTACCCTTGTCTTTTTGATTTTTTTGGGCACTGGTTTTCCTCTTTATTCCATGTATTTGCAAAGAGCTTACCTATTGGCTCCCATTGTTGAATAGTGGTTTTACTATTAATGGCTCTGGAACTTGCTTCCATAGTTGCTTCCTCATCAAAAGAGTAGTTGTTTGAAAACCTTGCCCATTCAATGGGTGCACGCGTATGGTATAGTTTGGCATTGGGCACCTCATTCGACAAATAGACAGTCTAATTGCCTGAGGGTAGGTGAGCCACGAATGTATGAGCTTTCCATTGAATGTCCAAGACATATCTGGCTATCCAATTTTTGCATAGTATAACTTCCTCTTTCATTTCCCCTGCATTTATAACATGAAAAATACCTTCCTTGATATAATAAGACACATTTAACAAGCTGAGGCACTTGGAGACAACCATTGAACGAACTCAATGCTAGGCCTAAATCTTGAAGTGTTGATTTACCCATTCTAGCCCAGGTTTTCATAAGTCATGAGGCTTAGATCAGCTCCCGTGGTGTCAAGAAAACATAATGAAGGATACAATGTGTTCATGGCACAGAATCCTAGGTACACCCATATTGGTGGAATATAATCATCATTTTCCTAGTTGTGGCTAGCAACATTGTAGTTTTGAATAGATAGCCTATTAGATTGTTGTTTTCTTTTCTCGGGTGGCACGAGCCTTAGCTTCCAGCTGAGCGAGCTTTTGTTTCTCTTTCTCCTCATGTTTCTTAGTTTAGCTTCATGGATGACTGTAAGCATGGTTTTCGTAAGTGATCCATAAAACCTATGCAACTTGCTCCCATTTACATAGGAGTCAAAAGGTACGCCATGTAAGGTTTCTAATCTGGCCAAGCTAAAATTTGTGAGTTCAGAAATTCTAAATGGACCCATGCCCAACATCTTGAGTTTCCGTTTGTTTCATTTAACCACATACGTCAATACTACTAAGTCACATTCCTTGAAGTCTTTTTTACTCAAGTGTTTGTTAAACCATTTCTTTCTTTGAAGCTTTTTAACATATAATCCATAGGTTGCATGAAGTCTAGTCTCGTCAAGGCATTCTAATTGGAACAACCTCTTGGATATCTCATTTCCCTTGAGTTTTTCTAAAATTGCCACTCTTAAAGAGGGCACAATATATTACATAGCCATAACCGCCTCCTCTAACCCATACACCATATGAAAGGGATTCATTCTAGTAGCAGTCTTATAGGTTGTTCTATAGGCCCAAAGAGCAGCAGGAAGCTCTTTTTTTTTTCAAAAAAAAGTCTTTTATATTAAGAAGTTAGGGGAGATTACATGGAGTAGAGAGATTTAACCAGAAGCTTATCTTTAGCTACAAGAGTCTCTTTAATCAGCATGAGATCCTGAATTACTCTAATATTCATGTCATCCTTCTTTGTTTGAACCTTCTTGTGCAACTGTAGTATCTTGGTGTCAAGCTCCTTTAATCTCCTCTACATGTACCTCTCTCCTGCATGAATTAGATTATCTTTTAGCCAAATGTGCTGAGAAGGGGAGCTGTTAAATATGAAATCCAATCTATTTAACCAGAGCAGCCAAAGCATTTCACATCTCAAGACAAACCAAAGTTCCATTGAGCAACCTATACTTTCACCCAAAATCATATTTTTCCACCCTAGGGTTAAACCATTCTAGATTTTTTCCATTCCATTCCATTGACATAATGCAGTTAGTTAGAGAGAAAAAACACTGCTGGAGCCTGGGGACAATGTATGAAGATATGCAGATCATCCTCTAGCCCTTGACATCTGAGACATTTTCCATCTCCAATATGACATATATAAGCTTTCTACAGTGTGTCCACAAGGCTCTGTGCATTAACAGCCAGGCCATACAGGCTTTCTTAGGTTCAACATACCTATTCCATAATTTGCCAAAAAGGAAATACCAATGAGTTCTATCCCACAAGAGATTCCATCTTCTGTTTAAGGGTGCAGTGTACATGCGAAGAGATTTTCCTAGCCGGAATGGAAAGGAGGTTTGATTGATTATTCCACTAAAAGGCTTTGGGAAGAGGAAGGTCCCTACTATATAGCAACAGTAGTCAGACTGTGAGATCAAAGGCCAATTCTGTCCCTAATGAGCTCTAATTCTACATTTGACACAAACAATCTAATTAGGTCAGCTTTGGAAGTCCACCTATTGTTGCTGTTTTACTGTCCCACACATCTCACCAACTGAGAGCTGCATCAGCCTTGGCCTCATCCACAGAGGGGAAGGGGAGAAATGGCCACAAGATAGAGTCTCTTCCATGTATTCCCCAGGTGTGTCTTGGTTTTTCTGAGATGGTAAGGTCACCTTTAATAGAGTTCCATGCATTCCATAAAGAGATAACTAAGGGGCTACCCACTAGTTTAATAGGGTATTTGCTAGCCACCATTATTGTGAGAGGTAGAAGGTTCTTCCACTTGGGGTGTCTTTTAAGCTTGAACTGGTTGAGCTTCCTACTACTGATCAACTAGGTCCAATCTTCTAAGGGATTGAGGAAGAAAATTGAAAGATCCCTGTCCCCACCGCGCAACTAATTATGGGGTGCTAGCATCAGAAGTAACACTTCTTATGCGGGGCAAGGTCCCTCACTCGGGGCCTCGCCCACGTATATCCGGACAAGAGACTAATCCCTCGTTTCTTCCAAAACCGAACCCGAAAAAACTTCCCTCGCTCGAAAAGCATAGGCGATTCCTCCAGGATATTTTTACTCTAACATAGTCAAGAGCCTTAACTAACTGAACTGATCTGAATTGATCTAACCAAACCCGTAAGTCCCATAGTCAGATCAAGGAAAAGATTGCACTTGGATCATAGAGACCAAATCTTTTTTCCTCATTGAGAGACACAACCGTTGATTCTTTTCCATAGAACAATTTTTATCTGCGATTTACTTCATCTATTATACTATAACAGAATTGAGTCTCATTTTAGGGATCCATCACTCCAGCCTAATCCCATCCAGTCCCATGGGTTACCCAACCGCCCAACCACTGTAGTGATGGGTTCCATTTAAGAATTTGGTTAGGTTTTGTCCCAGGTACCAGAGAAAAGAGTTCCTAGGCCCCCTAGCCGGATATTCATGCAAACTTAAAACTAGTCACACCACTTCACACCCGATATAAAATTGCCTTTTTCACAGATTCAGCTGTCTTTAAAACAATCTTTTAATGAAACCATAGTATCACTAATCATAATCCTCCAAAATATCTGGTTGAATTCTCATTTTCAATCATTCCTTCATCGGTGTACCTATGGCATCATTGGTAACTACATCGCTCACCACCTGTCCACTCAAGGGCCTTTTCGATAGTTCCTAGCTCATAGTACCCGGTAATATATTCACTTATAAAAATCAAAATAGAAACTCCATTAAAGATCAGCAAGATCAACCAACAGATCCATATAAAAGAGCCATGGACTCATCCGTTGAGGACCAGCAAGGTCAATCAACCAGATCCATGCTCGGTTTTAGAAAACAACTCTTTTTCCTTGTTCCATATCTTCCACGACGCATGTGTGGGTATCTTCGGGGACCCAGAGCCCGAGCACCGTATGGTCAGCACTCTCTAGGATCCTTCACAGGTCAACTAGGGCTTCACTCATATGCTGCTTCTTTGGTCCCTTATCCACTGTACTAGAAGTGTAACGTACCCATCTTCACTAATAAAGAAATGTCCATGTAATTATGAGTTTTTATGGTATAAATATCAATGATTTTATTATTTGAGTCATTTCTACTTAGAATCTTCAAATTCTGAGCCCAAATTTGGAATCTGCGTGCGATTTTACCCTACTATAGGATTTTACAGCATCCAAAACGGACACCGGATCAAGCCTATACGCTAATTTTAATCATTTTAGTTAAAAAACGGCGACCTTTAGACCTTAATAAATGCACGACCGCACGTCCGATTGACGAACGGTCTGAACCCCTGCGACCAGGAGAACCTCCCGGACAAAAAAAAATTTCGCCCCCCGGGGCAGTCCGGCACGCAAATCGAGGCGGGCGCCCCAAATTTGAGTACCCCGCCCCAAAATTTGGTCCGTACACACTTACTAGGGCGCCCGTACAATGGCCGCCCAAGAACCAAAGGACGACCGCCCACTGTATGGTCCACGCGCACTCTTAGGTGGACACCCAGACCGGATAAGGTACATGCGTACCACTCCTTTCACAGACAACCGACACCGTACCTTTCCCGTAGACCCATGCAGGCCACTGATCCATAGCCTTTGAAGGTACACCGTCCTTTCGTCCCTGCTTTGCGCAGCGCCCGTACGCTCACCCCTCAGCTATATAAACCCCCGGGGTGCTCCTCAGTCTCGCGGCACGCATTTCTGTGTAGCGTATGCCCTGTTGTGCTGCCGTCCGTACCGCCGTAGCGTACTTGCTGCAAGTACAGCCGCCCTTGCAGCCACCCCTCTC
The DNA here is from genome assembly GCF_041138505.1 of Cibotium barometz. NCBI lineage: Eukaryota > Viridiplantae > Streptophyta > Polypodiopsida > Cyatheales > Cibotiaceae > Cibotium > Cibotium barometz. Next base: position 12,942,116 of record NC_141063.1, read on the forward strand.
ACACCCCCTCATTTGGCTCTTTTCAGATAAGCCAATTTTCCTCCATCTCCCTCTTGCTAGAGGCCAGTGTCCTTACCTCTTCTCCCCCCCCCCCCCCCCCCCCCCCCCCCCCCCGTGTGAATAGACTTACAGAGAGGCTTGCAGCCACCCCTCCCAGCCCTCTCCACGTTTTTGCCTTTGGCCTTAAGGACGTCTCGCAATCCCCCCTCCCATTTGCGTAGACTTTAGTAAGGGATTTTTGGCTCAAGCAAGGGTTCGTGCGCCATATTCTTTTGCTCATACGGTGAGCAAACGAGCTCGGAATTCAGATCCGACTGAAGCGTTTCGATCGCAACAGCGAGCTCTACAAGGCGACGTCTAAGATGGCCTCATCCTGGAGACGGCAAAATATTGCCTCAAGAGGCGCACGTAACAACGAGATGGAGGGAGATGCGCCCAATGCGGCTCCGGTCCTCCCTTTTCAAGTCCCTCAAGGAAACGGTGGCCAAGTTAGCTTGGTTGATTTTCAAAAGAAGAGAATTTTCCTTAAATTAGTATTAATGAATGGTGTTTTTTTTTCTTTTAAAACGAGGACATAAAAGTTATATGAAATTACGAATTATGTGATGTTGTTTTCGATAAATTGCATTGAAATTGCTATCTTCATGAATTGTGAATGCTATACTTAGAAAATTGCATTGAAGTTGTTATCTTTGGAATTCAAGATTTCTTTTGGCTTCAACGCTAACTCCGTTCTGTGCTTGTGTAGCCGAGCAGCGTCATTAGCAAAGCCCGGGAACGACCCAAGGTATCCCTCATACCTTTGGGAGAATAAGGATCGCCGATTGAGGCGAGAGATTATGAGGCTGCCTAGTTCTGAGGGCCCAGGCTAGTGCGGTAAATAAGCCCACCCTAGTGTGCAGACATCCCTCTGAGGGGCAGGAGGATCGAGCGATGGAGCCTGAGAGGGCGACAGGCCGGCTTGAGTCCTCGCCAGCGATGAGGTGTATGGTCCCGTAGGGTTTTGCCCAGCATGTAGAGGCTGGAAGGCCGAATTCTAGATCATCGGCAGAATAAGAATAAGAGAGCCGGATTGGCTTGTATGGAAATGGATTCATGTATAAACTTTTTATATAATTGCATCTTGTCTTTGGTATGATTGTATTGTGTAAGAAGGCTGTTATAATGAACCTTGTGAAGAAGGGCCCTAATTAAGGAATATGTTTATTTATGTCAAACAGTGTGGTAGTATTAATTAGAAAACAAATTGATGCGTGAGTAGGGTGGAAAGTGGGAGGATGGAATGCCCTGACGGCACCATCCTACGGATGGGTGGACCCGATTAGTCGGGTAGCTTTCCAATAGATTAAGTGAAAGCCCTACGTTAGATAGTTAGGTTCTTGGGCAACTCTATTTTAGAAAACTAGGTCAGCGGCTGTGCCTTGCATAAGATGAGGAAAAAAGCGTTGTCTCTAGACATCAAGTCTAGTAGTTGCCCAATTTTTGATCAATTGCCCTATGGGTGATTTGATGTTTAGGAAATCACGCTCCTCCTGTGGGATAGAGCTAGGTCATACCTATGAATCGTATCCTTGAATCTCTACAGGGTCAAGGTGTCGATGAATAGGAAATTTTTCCCAAGATAAGACTTAGCGGACTATCTTAAGTGTTTCTCCCATTTTTAAAAGGGAGGAACCTTACAATTGGTATCAGAGCAAGTTTGGCTCCTAGGAATTGCAGTTTAAGGACTGTTTTGTAATAAATGTTTTACCTAACATAATGCTAATTAGTAAAGACATCCTACTAAAACAAATAAATTAAATCGATGTTTGAATGATTGTAGGAAGAGGAAGATGCCTACTCCAAATTTCTAGTTTTCCAATGCATCTTGGAGACTGCTAGTCACTCCTCGAATTCCGCGACACCATGGTGCAGATATTAGAGAAGATATCCCTCCCTCATTTCTCTCGTATTCAGAGAGGATGGGGTAGAGATTTCTGGAGTCGTGGGCCGAGATACTTCATCATCCGAGCAGATCAGATTGGGAACCTTACCACCGACCTTAAGCGGATTCGTTGGATTGAGAAGCTGAAGATGATCCGCTTATTTTGGTTCGTCGGTACCCCTAGGGCCGATACCTCGGTGACTATGGATGGGGTTTACATACCTCAGGATCGTTGGGTGTATGACAAAGTGATGCAGGTCTTACCTGCTGATAGAGTAGCAGTGTTGGGACCTACCCCAATCCAGAGTTTACCACCCTTACCATCAGTTTTTAGAGTCTTAGAAACTTGGATTGTCATATCCTAGTGTATTCTCACGAATATTGACGATTATTTCTCTGCTGCCGGTATTGGAGTAGCAAATCAGTCTATGCTCGCACGGTTTCGCCTCACTGGAGATGCTAAACTCTGGTGGAAACAGTGGTGCCGTGACAAGGAAGTCACCAAGCATTCTCAAACGTGGAAAGACATCAAGCAGGCAGTGAAGGAAAGATATCTTCCTCCATCCCATGAATCCATAAAGATGAATGAGTTCTTTAGTCTTAGACAGTGCAGCTTAACTCTTGAGGACTACTATTCCAAATTCATTACCCTTCGGAAGTATGCCCCAGCTATGACTACTTCCCAGCAAGTGGCTCGTTTCTGCCAAGGGCTAAATGAACCCCTAGATTCCCGCCTTGAAGCAATGAGGCCAAGCACATTACAGGATGCTCTCATACGAGCTAAGCCCCTTGTGAAAGAAATGAAGGCTAACAAACCGAAGAATCAAAAGAGATCTTACCCTGAGGCAAACCTTAGAGATCAACCCTACAAGAAACCTCAACAGAATTTTCCCTACTACAACAGAGGGCGACAAGGCAACTCTTTTGCCCCCCGCTCCTATGCTGTTTCTTCCAGAGAAGGCCCTCTGTGTTTTGAGTGCAATGAGCCGGGACACTTTAGAGCCAAGTGTCCCAAGATGGCAACATCATTTCCCCAAGGTAACAGAGGAAATCAAGGCCGTGGAACCCCTACCCACCAAGGTGCAAGAGGCAGTGGTCGTGGCAGAGGCCGCGGAGGAACAGTTGCTAGAACTGCCTGTGTTATAAGTGAAGAACCAACCTTGGAAGAGGCTGAAGAAGAGCGCGCCACCGTCCATGCGGCGGTAGAACACCAAGGTCCGAATAAACAATTTGGTGTAATCCAAGCCCCCGCCACACATCACGGTAAGCCATTTCAGCTTTTGATTGATTGTGGCAGTACCCATTCATTCCTTTCTCCTAGGTGCTTGCAAAAATTAAACTTGAGTAAAAAATCAGCTAGAAAAATGATTGTAGAGTTAGCCAGTGGGAAAGAAGTAGTATCTCGCCACTCTATAGGAAACCTTGATTTTGAGCTGGGTAATGAGCAAACTCACGGTCACTTTAGAGTCTTGCCACTAGAAATTTATGATGGAATCCTTGGGATGGATTGGTTAATTGCAAACAAAGCTAGCATTCATTGTAACCAGGGGAGTATCACTTTTGAAAATGAGCATGGCCAAGTAATATCTGTTCAGGGAATCACAGGAAAACCTAAGTCTAGGATAGTCAAGGCAAAACATCTTCTCAAGGGGACACGTAAGGGTCAGCAAGTTTTCTTAGTCAAACTCAACAAAGTCATTGAACCTAGTATGGAGACAGAACCCTCTTGGCTCCAAGAATTCTCTGACATCTTCCCTGACGAGCTTACAGGGTTACCGCCTCCTCGAGAAGTCGACCATGAAATCGAGGTGATCCCTGGAGCTCAACCCGTCTCAAAAACTCCCTATAAAATGTCCCTTCTTGAAGCCATTGAACTTAAGGAGCAACTTTCCCAACTCATGGGGAGCACCTGTTCTTTTCCAAAAAAAGAAGGACGGGACTCTCCGCCTCTGCATAGATTATCGAGGGCTAAATCAAGTCACTGTCAAGAATAAGTATCCTATCCCTCGCATCGATGAACTTCTTGACAGGCTTCATGGGGCCAAAGTCTTCTCAAAAATAGATTTGAGGTCTGGTTACTATCAGATCAAAGTCAAGGAAGCAGATATACCCAAAACAGCCTTTAATACCCGTTATGGCCACTATGAGTTTACTGTAATGTCATTCGGGTTAACCAATGCTCCTGCAACCTTCAACCGCCTAATGCAAGATATATTCCGCCCGTACTTGGATGAGTTTGTGCTTGTTTTCTTTGATGACATCCTAATCTACTCCAAATCAATGGAAGAGCATGAGGAGCATGTGCGTAGAGTTCTGCAATTGCTGCGCAGACACAAACTCTATGCCAAGAAGAGCAAATGTACCTTCTTTACTCATCAAATTGAGTATCTTGGATTCATCGTCTCCAAAGACGGCATCTCAGTAGACCCCGCCAAGGTCAAGGATATTCTAGAATGGCCACCCCCTAAATCAGTTCGTGAAGTTTGTGGGTTCTTGGGAATCACGGGTTGGTATAGGATTTTTATCAAAGATTATGCCTTGGTAGCTGCACCCTTGACAGATCTTCTTAAAAAGGATTGCAAAATAGTGTGGCTGCCAATCCATCAAAACAGCTTTGATCAGCTGAAAGTCATTATTACTTCTGCCCCAGTCTTAAAGCTTCCTGATTTCTCCAAGGAATTTGAAGTGGTTACCGATGCTAGTAGTCTAGCACTTGGTGGTGTCTTAGGCCAAGAAGGAAGACCAGTCGCTTATACTTCCCGCAAGCTGAAGCAAACTATGCCACCCATGATTTGGAACTCTTAGCAGTTGTTCATTGCCTCAAATTATGGAGACATTATCTCTTGGGAGGCAAATTCCAGCTTGTAACTGACCACAAAAGTCTAAAGTGGATCTTCACCCAGCCTATAACCTCAACATGCGGCAAAGGAGATGGATTGAAATTCTACAAGAATATGATTTCGACATCAAATTCCGCCTTGGGAAAGATAATGTGGTAGCTGATGCACTTAGCCGCAAATCTTTCTTGAATGCAATTTCAATGCCAAATAATCCCATATTGGTCAAGGTGGTAGAAGTCTCATCTCATGACCCAGATTATCAGAGGATGATAAAGTTAGTAGAAGAAGGGGGACATTCGGAGAAAGAGAAGAATCTAATCAAGGGATACTCCACTCATGAAGGAAGCCTCTACTTCAATCACAGGCTATGTATCCCTAAGGATCCTGCTTTAAAGAAACCAATCCTCCATGAAGCTCATGATAGCCCTGCTGCAGGACACCCAGGTTATGCAAAAACATTAAATGCGGTAAGAAGGAGCTTTCATTGGGCAGGCTTGAAAAATGATGTGCTTCGGTACTTGAAACAGTGTCTCTCATGCCAAAGGATCAAGGCTGAAAGGGTCAAGATGCCTGGAAAGCTTCAACCCTTGGATATTCCCCAAATGAAGTGGGAGTGCATTAGTATGGATTTTATCACAAGTCTCCCCACTGTTCAAGGAGGATATGACTCCATTCTAGTAGTAGTGGACTTACTTACCAAAGTAGCTCACCTTATACCAGCAAAAAAGACCTTCAAAGCTTCTGATGTTGCTCGAATATTCATCAAGGAAGTCCTCAAACTTCATGGTCTCCCAAAAAGGATAGTAAGTGATCGGGATTCTGATTCTGGCAGTCTCTATTTCAAGCTCTGGGGACTCAACTTTGCTTTAGCACAGCTTATCATCCAGAGACCGATGGCCAGACTGAGAGAGTCAATCAAGTAATTGAAGACATTCTCAGAGCATACTGTGGACGGGAACCCAGAAGGTGGATTCAATACCTTCCTCTGGTAGAATTTGCCTACAATGCGTCTTATCATCAAAGCATAGGAATGTCACCATTCAAAGCACTCTATGGGCAAGAATGCTTGTCTCCTCTAAATTTCTCTGATCCGACCATAAGAGTTGAGGCATCCAGGAAAATGCTCGAAGAGATGGAGGAACAAACCAAGGCTATCCAAAAGGATATTAAAGCTGCCCAAGATCGACAAAAGCATTATGCTGACAACAAGAGGTCTGAAAGGATCTTCAAGGAAGGAGACAAAGTTCTTCTACGAGTGCGACCCAAACGAAGTTCTCTATCACTTGGGAAATATAAGAAGCTCAGCCCTAGGTATTGTGGTCCTTATACAGTTATCAAGTGTCTAGGTAAAAGTGCCTATAAACTCCAACTCCCAGCCCATATCAAAGTCCATAATGTATTTCATGTAAGTTTGTTAAAGCCATATGTCCCCAGTCTCGATCATATTCTTGATGATGAACAAGTTGTAATCCCTACTCAAGGAGTCCTTGAATTACAGCCCAGTAGCATCATAGATTCTAGGGAAAGGCAACTCCGAAATAGAACTCTTGTAGAACATCTAGTTCAGTGGAAAGATTACCCTGAAGAGGATGCAACTTGGGAAGATGAAGCTACACTCTTAAAGGATTATCCCCAATTCATGACGAGATGAGGACATCTCGATTTCTTTAAGGGGGGAAGGATGTAACGTACCCATCTTCACTAATAAAGAAATGTCCATGTAATTATGAGTTTTTATGCTAAAAATATCAATGATTTTATTATTTGAGTCATTTCTACTTAGAATCTTCAAATTCTGAGCCCAAATTTGGAATATGCGCGTGATTTTACCCTAATATATGATTTTACAGCATCCAAAACGGACACCGGATCTAGCCTATACGCTAATTTTAATCATTTTAGTTAAAAAACGGCGACCTTTAGACCTTAATAAATGCACGACCGCACGTCCGATTGACGAACAGTCTGAACCCCTGCGACCAAGAGAACCTCCCGGACAAAAAAAATTTTCGCCCCCCGGGGCAGTTCGGCACGCAAATCGAGACGGTCGGGTGCCCCAAATTTGGGTACCCCGCCCCAAAATTTGGTCCGTACACACTTACTAGGGTGCCCGTACAATGGCCGCCCAAAAACCAAAGGACGGCCGCCCACTGTATGGTCCACGCGCACCCTTAGGTGGACACCCAACCGGATAAGGTACATGCGTACCACTCCTTTCACAGACAACCGACACCGTACCTTTCCCGTAGACCCATGCAGGCCACTGATCCATAGCCTTTGAAGGTACACCGTCCTTTCGTCCCTGCTTTGCGCAGCGCCCGTACCCTCACCCCTCAGCTATATAAACCCCCGGGGTGCTCCTCAGTCGGCACGCATTTCTGTGTAGCGTATGCCCTGTTGTGCTGCCGTCCGTACCGCCGTAGCGTACTTGCTGCAAGTACAGCCGCCCTTGCAGCCACCCCTCTCACACCCCCTCATTTGGCTCTTTTCAGATAAGCCGATTTTCCTCCATCTCCCTCTTGCTAGAGGCCAGTGTCCTTAACTCTTCTCCCCCCCCCCCCCCCCCCCCGTGTGAATAGACTTACAGAGAGGCTTGCAGCCACCCCTCCCAGCCCTCTCCACGTTTTTGCCTTTGGCCTTAAGGACATCTCACAATTCCCCCCCCCCATTTGCATAGACTTTAGTAAGGGATTTTTGGCTCAAGCAAGGGTTCGTGCGCCATATTCTTTTGCTCATACGGTGAGCAAACGAGCTCGGAATTCAGATCCGACTGAAGCGTTTCGATTGTAGCAGCGAGCTCTACAAGGCGACGCCTAAGATGGCCTCATCCCGGAGACGGCAAAATATTGCCTCAAGAGGCGCACGTAACAACGAGATGGAGGGAGATGCGCCCAATGCGGCTCCGGTCCTCCCTTTTCAAGTCCCTCAAGGAAACGGTGGCCAGGTTAGCTTGGTTAATTTTCAAAAGAAGAGAATTTTCCTTAAATTAGTATTAATGAATGCTGTTTTTTTTTCTTTTAAAACGAGGACATAAAAGTTATATGAAATTACGAATTATGTGATGTTGTTTTCGATAAATTGCGTTGAAATTGCTATCTTCATGAATTGTGAATGCTATACTTAGAAAATTGCATTGAAGTTGTTATCTTTGGAATTCAAGATTTCTTTTGGCTTCAACGCTAACTCCGTTCCGTGCTTGTGTAGCCGGGCGGCGTCATTAGCAAAGCCCGGGAATGACCCAAGGTATCCCTCATACCTTTGGGAGAATAAGGATCGCCGATTGAGGCGAGAGATTATGAGGCTGCCTAGTTCTGAGGGCCCAGGCTAGTTCTGAGGGCCCAGGCTAGTGCGGTAAATAAGCCCACCCTAGTGCGCAGACATCCCTCTGAGGGGCGGGAGGATCGAGCGATGGAGCCTGAGAGGGCGACAGGCCGGCTTGAGTCCTCGCCAGCGATGAGGTGTATGGTCCCGTAGGGTTTTGCCCAGCATGTAGAGGCTGGAAGGCCGAATTCTAGATCATCGGCAGAATAAGAATAAGAGAGCCGGATTGGCTTGTATGGAAATGGATTCATGTATAAACTTTTTATATAATTGCATCTTGTCTTTGGTATGATTGTATTGTGTAAGAAGGCTGTTATAACGAACCTTGTGAAGAAGGTCCCTAATTAAGGAATATGTTTATTTATGTCAAACAGTGTGGTAGTATTAATTAGAAAACAAATTGATGCGTGAGGAGGGTGGAAAGTGGGAGGATGGAATGCCCTGACGGCACCATCCTACGGATGGGTGGACCCGATTAGTCGGGTAGCTTTCCAATAGATTAAGTGAAAGCCCTACGTTAGATAGTTAGGTTCTTGGGCAACTCTATTCTAGAAAACTAGGTCAGTGGCTGTGCCTTGCATAAGATGAGGAAAAAAGCGTTGTCTCTAGACATCAAGTCTAGTAGTTGCCCAATTTTTGATCAATTGCCCTATGGGTGATTTGATGTTTAGGAAATCACGCTCCCCCTGCGGGATAGAGCTAGGTCATACCTATGAATCGTATCCTTGAATCTCTACAGGGTCAAGGTGTCGATGAATAGGAAATTTTTCCCAAGATAAGACTTAGCGGACTATCTTAAGTGTTTCTCCCATTTTTAAAAGGGAGGAACCTTACAAGAAGCTCACCATTTAAATCGAACCGAGGCTGGTCAAGACCTTGACCGATCTTGCTACGTGAGACATCCTCCGTTGACTCTCCGTCTCAGCAATTGTTACAACTTTATCAGTTAGGTCTCCACGACCTCATTCACAAGACGGTCAAAATGCTTCCCCAGCATTCTTGACATAAAACAGTCATTTAAAAATAGGTCATAAATACAGTTTCTATAACGAACTCTCATTTAAAAACAGGTCATAAATACAGTTTCTATAACGAACTCACATCGTTCCACATCGTTCCACATCAATCCTCATTTAATTCATTCTCATCACATCATTTTTAATCTCATCACATCTTTCCTCATTTATGCGCATCAGATCTCATCCACACGCATCTACCCATATCCACATCTCATCACATCATATTCATTCACATTCACATCTCATCACATCATATTCATTCACATCTACCCATATCCACATCTCATCACATCATATTCATTCACATCACATATCATCTATTCACATCTATCCCAATTTACATCACATCTTTTTCTCACATACACATCCATATCCATTCTTCACATACATATTCACATCCATTCTACACATACACATCCATATCCATTCTTCACATACACATCCATATCCATTCTTCACATACATATTCACATCCATTCTTCACATACACATTCACATCCATTCTTCACATTCACATCCACATCCATTCTTCACGTACACATCCACATCCATTCTTCACGTACACATCCATATCCATTCTTCACGTACATATTCACATCCATTCTTCACATGCACTCCATATCCATTCTTCACATACATATTCACATCCATTCTTCACATCTATCTGATTCACATGTCATCACATCTCATTCATTCACATCCCAATTCTCATCACATCCCATCCATCCATTCATTCACATCTATCTGATTCACATTGCATCTATTCACATCAGTTCTCATCACATCTATTCACATCACATCCCATTTCTATGCAAGTTTTCAGTTTGATTTTCTTTTGAATACAAGGAGTATTTCTTGAATCAGTATCCCCAAAACTTCTTGATTGGAATTCTGAATTTCATACCAGAATTCCTCAAATTCTATAACCTTGATCCAAAGATCAATTTGAAGGGTCTCAAACTTAGTTTCAGATTTGGCGGGAGTTTTGAGGGTATTTTTCTAAACTGGTCACACCTTCTTTCCTCGAAACTGACGAAAGAGTTTGGTATTGGTCATAGTCTGATTCAAGATTCGAGTCGGATAAGATTTTTTTCGAACTATCTTTCTCGAAAAGGTTTGGTAATTCAGTTACTATTTTACTGAATTTCTTTCTTTGAATATTCTCTTAACTGATTTCTAAATTAGTTACGAATTCCAATGAGGAATAAATTAATCATTTATCTAAATATTTTAATCTCGATAGATTTCTTGAATTTTCTTTTTACAATCCGTGTGAATATAAAATGATAGAAATTTCTCTCTTAAAGTATTTAATTATTCATTTATCAAATACTCGTAAAATTTAAACATAGAATTTAAGAGAATTCTAATTTTGATATAAAAATTCTATGCATCTATTTATGCATAAAAATCAACTTCAATGGGAATAACACTTTTATTTAAAAAAATCATTTTATGCATAAAATCAAATTTAATAGGAGTAACACTTTTATTAAAAAATTCCTTTTATGCATCTATTTATGCATAAAATCAAATTTAATAGGAACAATACTTTTAAAATAAAAAGAATTTTTTTATGCATCTATTTATGCATAAAAATTAATTTTTATAAGAATAACGCTTTTATAATAAAAAATTTCTTTATGCATCTTTCTATGCATATAATAAGAATCAAATTTAATAAGAATAACACTTTTGTAATAAAAAAATTTCCTGCGTCTAGGTAGGGAGAAGTTGTATACCTGTACCTTAATTTAACCAAGATAACAATCCATTTACTCAACTAAACCATAGGACTAGAATCCATGTTACCTTCTTAAGAAAACAATCCTTTTCACAAATATTTTAGCATTTCAACTTAAGATTGCGATAAGACATTCTTTATTTTAAGGTATATGTTGTTAAAAGAATACAAACTTTAACTAGTAAATCAATCAAATAGATCACTATTAACAATTAATAGAGAATCCGGGGTCATACCTCAACCCCTAAGAATGATATACAATTGAAAAATAAAAAATATATATACCATATAGAAATTTGTTGTTTATCGTTGTCTTTGCTCTCGTTAATAAGAGCTTCAGAACTTGATATATGAGAATAGAGAGTCTTCTAATACCTTCTCTTACGATTGAAATCATTTGATCATCCCCAAGATTTATCTCCTCTTACCGTACTACTCTGACTTTTCTCTCTTTCGAAGGTCTATGGCAAAGTAGCCTTCTCTTGCAAGGCTATGGCATGCTATTCTTTCTTTAAAAGAAAAGCTATGGAGTAGTAGTCTCTTCCTTATAAAGGTCATAGCAATCTAGCTTTCTTTTTCTAGAGATTAGATAAGAATGAAGGGATATATGCATCTTAAGGTCTAGAATCACCTTGTGGATACATTCTTATAGTTTCTCTATGTAGAGCCCTTGACAAAACTAGCGAATTGTTTTGGCCATAACTCTTTGATAAAAACTCAGAATATGGTCATATAGCAAATCAAAAGAACCAAAATACATCTGATCTACAAGCCAACGCAGGTAGAATAGGCAAGAACGTCTGTATAGAGCCATAAATGGGCCATCTTTAGAAACGCATTACTTTTCCACATTTTTAGTATGCATGGACTCTAAATATATAAAAATACTCTAAATACGACCTCGTATCACCTAAATTCAAATTTCTATTTTTGGAGATACTTATCTCTTAATAGAACTATTCTTGTCTTCTTATTTCTTTTAGGATTTTTGGAGCTAATATTTTTATTCTAACACTTTCCTAATGTTTCTAGCCTTATTGTCTCACTCTAAATACACTCTCTTTCCTTTTTTGAAATCTATATTAAAAGAGACACATACATGGCTTGGGAGGGACCTTACACACATACATGGCTTGGGAGGGACCTTACACTTATCCAAGAGGCTCCATTATATAAGAAGTAGAGGTCTAGCCTTTCTCAACCTCTTCTAACACAAAATTCAAAATATGTAGCTCACTCCGATGTATTCCAAATCCCATCCCCCCCCCCCCGATTTGGTGCATCTATTTCCAGCCAACCTATAAGTAGTCCCAGAGATCCCTTAGTCTTCTTAGTCTTATGTTGTTTAGTCTTCTAGATGTCTTAACATTAAGGTGAGCCAGAGGAGGGTTAAGTCAGTGAGTCCACCAAATGGCTAGGCTGAAGTAAGAGTTCCCAGAAGCCCTAGTGCACCCATTACATTTCATCAAACCCATCACCTCTTTCCAATTCATGCATAAAAATTTACAGAAAGGGGAGTTCACAATTTTCAGAGGAGCACTTATCCTTCCAATCCAACCCGTTCCACATGCCTTTTAAGTTAAACTTGACATTCCTCCACCACCTCTCTAAGCCTTTTGGTCTAGATTCCTTCTTGTTGAAGGCATTTAGATGGGTTGGTTACCACCACCCTAGCCTTAGCATAAGTAGGCAAGTGAAGAATCCCTAATCCTCCCACCTTTTGGTCTAGATTCCTTCTTGTTGAAGGCATTTAGATGGGTTGGTTACCACCACCCTAGCCTTAGCATAAGTAGGCAAGTGAAGAATCCCTAATCCTCCCACCTTTTTGGGTAGGCTAACTTTATGCCAGGCCACAGCCGCGCAGATGCCTTCCTACCATCATTGCGGTTTCTCCAAATAAAATCTCTGATTGGGGTTATAATTTTTTTCCAATGGTACTTTCTAAATTCTACCACAAGATAGATGAACATAATGTAAGCTTTAAGAACTGTGTTAACAATGGCCATCCTATCATGAAATGGAACTCTGATCCCTTCCCATCTTTTTTAGCTTGCCAAAGAACCTTTCAATAGCCCAATTGGCTAGCTCCTCGGGTTAGTCACTCCCACCCCAAAAGGCACCCCCAAGTGGAATGATTTGTTCCTTCCGGGGGTTTCCATTTTTCGAGTAGAAATCCCCGAGCAGCAAGCGGCATGTCAGAGAATATGGTTAAAAACACTGTTCTTGGACCTAAATTTAGTACATCACATCACCAATATTATTCCAAGGAATATGTATATTTAGTATTTAATTATTCAATGTGAGGGAGACTCTCATCGCAATATGTTTAAAACACATGTACCAAACCCAACAATATTACAAGATAACAAAAATATCAAAGAACCAGCAGTTAAAAATGTCAGGGAATCTTTCATTGTTATATGTTTAAAACACATTTACCAAACTGAGCTATATTATAAAATGACAAAACGGTCAAAAATTACACCATGTAGACACTAACTCAGTTGCACCATTTACATAGTGACAATTTGAGGTGCACCATATAGCCACAAAATGGCAGCGCAAAACTGTAGCAGCAAAAGACCCATGCAAACATGTCATGACCACAAAGAGTACACAAAACCACAATGTAATGAGAAGTGCCTTGGCACAAAATGTTTTTTATCTATAGAAGACTGCAGTAGTAGTAGTAGGTACGTATGTCCACATCATGGGATTCTTGAAAGTGCATTGTAAAGCTCTTGTTTTGTCATTGATGCTTGGTGGACCTCTTTGTGATTTTTTGCATCTAGACCCAAGTACTGCAATAGTATGTAGTAAATGTGCTTGCAAGGAATGTAACGATCCAATCTTCCAGACCTAAATAGGAAGTCTTCGCAAGTGCAAGATGGAAAAACAGATATGGTCACTGTATATTGAAGCCCCCTCATGCGAGACCCAGTTGTACCAACAATAAACTCCACGTGCTCCTTAGGCTCCACCTCATTCACATGAAGCACCTCACATTCCATAGCCCTTGCTAAATCCATCCTTGCCTGCATATCTTTAGTTATTTTTTCTCTAAAGACAACTCTCTGGCCCTCTTGAAATTTAGGTCTCGTTTGATTCTCCAAACATTTTTTATGGCCCTGCCCAAATTTCCTTGACCCTTTTTGAAGTGGTTCTTCCAGAACAAATCCTCCTTCTATAAGAATATGCAACTCTTCCAAGCTGATATTAGTTCCTTCAGCAACCTTCCACTTTGCTGGCGTTGGTTCTTGCAATGCCTCAATTGCTGTTGTTGGATTCCAAGAGTGGTCCATGCTATCCCCACAGAACCAGATCATTTGTGACTTTACGCCTATCGGTGTTCTAATCCTCCCAAAAAATGAAGGTGCAGGGACTCCCAAAGCTCCTTTTCTTCCCTTTGAGTCAATTAACTTGTTACACTTCCCCCCCCCTTCGATGTAGATTGGCAGTGGACTTGACTCCCTGCCTGCGTACGTCAAATCGCCCACTTTGTCTGATGTATTTGCACCTCTAACAAACCCTATTCACAACCATCAAGATTGTTATTGTCAATCACAATTGGACGTGAATGTCTTCTTCTTGGCACTGGTGTGCTAACTGTTTGATACTCAAGTCTGTGGGAGTCATCTTTATGGATTGCAGAGGACATGGATTTTGGTCTTTTCTTCCGTATTGTTCTAATATCTCCAAGGTCAATCCCACCTTCGTGTGCAACTCCAAGTTTTGTAGCCACATCATTTGTAAGGTCAGTGAAATTTCTTTTCGAATATGATTTTTTACTCCACATAGATTCTCTTCTTCTCAATTTTTGCACTGTCGAACCTTCACCAATATGTTTGCCTCTCATGTAGGATCCTTGTTTACTACTTTGCAAGATTGCTACAGTCATGTCAGTGATGCATGCATCATACAATGACACATACTTGACACCTGTAACATACCCATCTTCACTAATAAAGAAATGTCCATGTAATAGATAAATTTATGAGTTTTTATGGTATAAAAATAAATGATTTTATTATTTGAGTCATTTCTACTTAGAATCTTCAAATTCTGAGCCCAAATTTGGAATTTGCGTGCGATTTTACCCTAATATAGGATTTTACAGCATCCAAAATGGACACCGGATCAAGCCTATACGCAAATTTCAGTCATTTTAGTTAAAAAAACGGTGACCTTTAAACCTTAATAAATGCACGACCGGGCATCCGATTGACAAACGGTCTAAACCCCAACGACCAGGAGAACCTCCTAAACAAAAAAAATTTCGCCCTCGGGGCGGTCCGACACGTAAATCAAGGCGGGCATCCCAAATTTGGGTACCCCATCCCAAAATTTGGGCCGTACACACTTACTAGGGTGCTCGTACGATGGTCGCCCAAGAACCAAAGGACGGCTGCCCACTGTATGGTCCACACGTACCCCTACGTGGACACCCATGCTGCCCCAGACCAGATAAGGTACATGCGTACCACTCCTTTCCCTGACAACTGACACCGTACCCTTCCCCTAGACGCATGTAGGCCACTGATCCATAGCCTTTGAAGGTACATCATCCTTTCCTCCTTGCTTTGCGCAGCGCCCGTACCCTCTCCCCTCAGCTATATAAACCCCCGGGGTGCTCCACAGGCAACATGCATTTCTGTGTAGCGTATGCCCTGTTGTACCGCCATCTACCCCTATGCAGCGTACTTGCTGTAGTACAGCCGCCCCTTGCAGCCGCCTCTCTCACACCCCCTCATTTGCCTCTTTTCAGATAGGCCAATTTTCCTCCATTCCCCTCTTGCTAAGAGGCAGTGTCCTTAACTCTTCTCCCCTCCCGTGTGAAGGCAGTGTCCTTAACTCTTCTCCCCTCCCGTGTGAAGAGACTTACAGCAGCCCCTCACAGCCCTCTCCATGTTTTTTCTCTAAGGTCATCTCACAATCCCCCCCCCATTTGCGTAGACTTTAATAAGGGTTTTTTCCTTAAGAAAGGGTTCGTGCGCTATAATCTTTTGCTCATACGGTGAGCAAACAATCTCAGAATTGCGATCCAACTGAAGCATTTCGATCGTGGCAGCGAGCTCTACAAGGCGACGCCCAATATGGCCTCTTCTCAGAGACATCAAAATATTGCCTCAAGAGGAGCACACAACAACGAGATTAGGGAAGGTGCTCCCATTCGGCTCGAGCCCTCCCTTTTCAAGCTCCTCAAGGAAATGGTGGCTAGGTTAGCTTGGTTATTTTTTTTAAGAAGAGTTTTTTCTTAAAATTAGTGTTAATAAATGTGTATCTTTTCCTTTTAAAATAACAACATAAAATTATATGAAGTTATGGATTATGTGATGCTGCATTCAATAAATTGCGTTGAAATTGTTATCTTTACAAATTGTGTAATGCTATATTCAATAAATTGTTATCTTTAAGAGTGCAAGTTTTTTCTGGCTTCAACGCTAACTCCGTTCCATGCTTGTGTAGCCGAGTAGCATCGTTAAGCAAAGCCCGGGAATGGCCCAAGGTATCCCTCATACCATTGGGAGAATAAGGATCGCCGATTGAGGCGAGAGATTATGATGCTACCTAGTTCTGAGGGCCCAAGCTAGTGCGGTAAATAAGCCCACCCTAGTGTGCAGACATCCCTCTGAGGGCGGGAGGATCGAGCGAAGGAGCCTGAGAGGGCGACAGGCCAGCTTGAGTCCTCATCGCCCCAGCAGAGCTGACGATGAGGTGTATGGTCCTGTAGGGTTTTGCCCAGCATGTAGAGGCTGGAAGGTCGAATTCTAGATCATCGGCAGTATAAGAATAAGAGAGCCAGTTTGGCTTGTATGGAATTGATTCATGTATAAACTTTTTAATATATCTTGTCTTTGGCATGATTGTATTGTGTAAAAAGGCTGTTTTAACAAACCTTGTGAAAAAGGGTCTTAATTAAGGAACATGTTTATTTATGTCAAATAGTGTGGTAGGATTAATTAGAAAACAAATTGATGCATGAGTAGGGTGGAAAGTGGGAGGATGGAATGTCCTGACGGCACTATCCTATGGATGGGTGGACCCGATTAGTCGGGTAGCTTTCCAACAGATTAAGTGAAAGCCCTACGCTAGATAAATAGTTTCTTGGGCAACTCTATTCTAGAAGACTAGGCCAGCGGCTATGCCTTGCATAAGATGAGGAAAAAAGCGTTGTCTCTAGAAATCAAGTCTAGTAGTTGCCCAATTTATGATCAATTGCCCTATGGGTGATTTGATGCTTAGAAGATCACGCTCCCCCTGCGAGATAGAACTAGGTCTTACCTACGAATCGTATCCTTGAATCTCTACATGGTCAAGGTGTCGATGAATAGGAAATTTTCTCCAAGTTAAGACTTAGTGGACTATCTTAAGTGTTTCCCCCATTTTAGAAGGGAGGAACCTTACAATTGGTATCAGAGCCGATCTTAACTCCTAGGAATTGCCATTTAAAGATTGTTTTGCAATGAATGTTTTACCTAACCTAATGCTAATTAGTAAAAACATCCTACTTAAACAAATAAGTTGATGAATTGATGTTTGAATGATTGTAGGAAGAGGAAGATGCCTACTCCAAGTTTCTAGTTTTCCAATGCATCTTCGAGACTGCTAGCCACTCCTCGAATTTCGAGTTCCGCGACACCATGGTGCAGATACTAGAGAAGATGTCCCTCCCTCATTTCTCTCGTATTGAAAGAGAATGGGGTAGAGATTTCTGTAGTCATGGACCGAGATATTTCTTCATCCGAGCAGATCGAATTGGGAACCTCACCACCAACCTTAAGCGAATTCGTTGGATTGAAAAGTTGAAGATGATCCGTTTATTTTGGTTCGTCGGTACCCCCAGGGGCCGACACCTCCATGACTATAGATGGGATTCGCATACCTCAGGATCGCTGGGTGTATGACAAGTGATGCAGATCTTACCTGCTCTGATAGAGTAGCTGTGTTGGGATCTACTCCAATCCAGAGTCTACCACCCTTACCACCATCAGTTTTTAGAGTCTTAGAAACTACAACGGAACCCCCATATTTCACCTATGTGGACCTCTCTACCCTTATGTCATAGTCAAGCCTAGGCATTTCCCTTGATAGCAAATAAGACTAATTGTATTAGTCTCAGATCTTTGTAATAAAACTCGTCCTTGTAAATATTTGGAAATAAAATGATTTCAATGTTTTACTCTCCAAAAATAAGCGTTGTGCAAATATGAGTCTTGTAATCTTGAAAATTATTTTTACAATGATGGCCAGGACGATCACCCTCCACTTCCCAATGCGCTTTACACTGATACCCAGGAGAAGAAGCTCTTGCTCAAGCAAATGCAACCTCCCTCTTTTAAAGGAGAAGGTTCAAAGTTTGATAAGGATGATGAAGTCTGGATTGAGGCGATGGACGATTATTTCTCTGCTCTGCCGGTACTGGAGTAGCAAATCAGTCTATGCTTGCACGGTTTCACCTCATTGGAGATGCTAAACTCTGGTGGAAACAGTGGTGCCGTGACAAGGAAGTCACCGAGCATTCTCAAACGTGGGAAGACATCAAGTAGGCAGTGAAGGAAAGATATCTTCCCCCATCCCATGAATCCATAAAGATGAATGAGTTTTTTAGTCTTAGGCAGTGCAGCTTAACTCTTGAGGACTACTATTCCAAATTTATCACTCTTCGGAAGTATGCCCCAGCTATGACTACTTCCCAGCAAGTGGCTTGTTTCTGCCAAGGGCTAAATGAACCCTTAGATTCCCGCCTTGAAGCAATGAGGCCAAGCACATTACAGGATGCTCTCATACGAGCAAAGCCCCTTGTGAAAGAAATGAAGACTGACAAACCTAAGCATCAAAAGAGATCTCACCCTCAGGCAAATCTTAAAGATCAACCCTACAAGAAACCCCAACAGAATTTTCCCTACTATAACAGAGGGCGACAAGGCAACTCTTTTGTCCCCCGCTCGTATGCTGCTTCTTCCGAAGCAGGCCCTCTGTGTTTTGAGTGCAATGAACCGGGACACTTTAGAGCCAACTGTCCCAAGATGGCAACATCATTTCCCCAAGGTAGTAGAGGAAATCAAGGCCGTGGAACCCCTATCCACCAAGGTACAAGAGGCGGTGGCCGTGGGGCAGAGGCCGCGGAGGAGCAGTTGCTAGGACTGCCTGTGTTATAAGTGAAGAATCGACCTTGGAAACGGCTGAAGAAGAGCGCACCACCGTCCATGCAGCAGTAGAACACCAAGGTCTGAATAAACAATTTGGTGTAATCCAAACCCCCGCCACTCATCACGGTAAGCCATTTCAGCTTTTGATTGATTGTGGCAGTACCCATTCATTCCTTTCTCCTAGGCGTTTGCAAAAATTAAACTTGGGTCAAAAAACAGCTAGAAGAATGATTGTAGAGTTAGCCAGTGGGAAAGAAGTAGTATCTCGCCACTCTATAGGAAACCTTGATTTTGAGCTAGGTAATGAGCAAACTCATGGCCACTTTAGAGTCTTGCCATTAGGAATTTATGATGGAATCCTTGGGATGGATTGGTTAATTGCAAACAAAGCTAGCATTCATTGTAACCAGGGGAGTATCAGTTTTGAAAATGAGCATGGCCAAGTAATATCTGTTCAGGGGATCACAGGAAAACCTAAATCTAGGGTAGTCAAGGCAAAACATCTTCTCAAGGGAACACGTAAGGGTCAGCAAGTTTTCTTAGTCAAGCTCAACAAAGCCATTGAACCTAGTATGGAGACAGAACCCTCTTGGCTCCAAGAATTCTCTGACATCTTCCCTGAGGAGCTTACAGGGCTACCGCCTCCTCGAGAAGTTGATCGTGAAATCGAGGTGATCCCTGGAGCTCAGCCCGTCTCAAAACCTCCCTATAAAATGTCCCTTCCTGAAGCCATTGAACTTAAGGAGCAACTTTCCCAACTCATTGAGCAAGGATTCGTATGCCCCAATAGCTCTCCTTGGGGAGCACCTATTCTTTTCCAAAAAAAGAAGGACGGAACTCTCCGCCTCTGCATAGATTATCGAGGGCTAAATCAAGTCACTATCAAGAATAAGTATCCTATCCCTCGCATCGACAAACTTCTTGACAAGCTTCATGGGGCCAAAGTCTTCTCAAAAATAGATTTGAGGTCTGGTTACTATCAGATCAAAGTCAAGGAAGCAGATATACCCAAGACAGCCTTCAATACCCGTTATGGCCACTATGATTTTATTGTAATGTCATTCGGGTTAACCAATGCTCTTGCAACCTTCAACCGCCTAATGCAAGATATCTTCCGTCCTTACTTGGATGAATTTGTGCTTGTTTTCTTTGATGACATCTTAATCTACTCCAAATCAATGGAAGAGCACGAGGAGCATGTGCGTAGAGTTCTGCAATTGCTGCGCAGACACAGACTCTATGCCAAGAAGAGCAAATGTACCTTCTTTACTCATCAAATTGAGTATCTTGGATTCATCGTCTCCAAAGATGGCATTTCAGTAGACCCCACCAAGGTCAAGGATATTTTGGAATGGCCACCCCCTAAATCAGTTTGTGAAGTTCGTGGGTTTTTGGGAATCACGGGATGGTATAGGATTTTTATCAAAGATTATGCCTTGGTAGCTGCACCTTTGACAGATCTTCTTAAGAAGGATTACAAAATAGTATGGCTGCCAATCCATCAAAACAGTTTTGATCAGCTCAAGGTCATTATTACTTCTATCCCAGTCCTGAAACTTCCTGATTTTGCCAAGGAATTTGAAGTGATTACTGATGCTAGCACTTGGTGGTGTCTTAGGCCAAGAAGGAAGACCAGTCGCTTATACTTCCCGCAAGCTGAAGCAATATGAAGCAAATTATGCTACCCATGATTTGGAGCTCTTAGCAGTTGTTCATTGCCTCAAATTATGGAGACATTATCTCTTGGGGGAAAATTCCAGCTTGTAACTGACCATAAAAGTCTAAAGTGAATCTTTTCCCAGCCTAACCTCAACATGCGGTAAAGGAGATGGATTGAAATTCTACAAGAATATGACTTCGACATCAAATTTTACCCTGGGAAAGATAATGTGGTAGCAGATGCACTTAGCCGCAAATCTTTCTTGAGTGCAATTTCAATGCCAAATAATCCCATACTGGTCAAGGTGAAAGAAGTCTCATCTCATGACCCAGATTATCAGAGGATGATGAAGTTAGTAGACGAAGGAGGAAATTCAGAGAAAGAGAGGAATCTAATCAAGGGATACTCCACTCATGAAAGAAGCCTCTACTTCAATCACAGGCTATGTATCCCTAAGGATCCTGCTTTAAAGAAACTAATTCTCCATGAAGCTCATGATAGCCCTGCTGTGCTGCAGGACACCCAGGCTATGCAAAAACATTAAATGCCGTAAGACGGAGCTTTCATTGGGCAGGATTGAAAAATGATGTCCTTCGGTACTTGAAGCAATGTCTCTCATGCCAAAGGATCAAAGCTGAAAGAGTCAAGATGCCTGGAAAACTTCAACCCTTGGATATTCCCCAAATGAAGTGGGAGTGCATTAGTATGGATTTTGTCACAAGTCTCCCCACTATTCAAGGAGGATATGACTCCATTCTGGTAGTAGTGGACTTACTTACCAAAGTAGCTCACCTTAGACCTGCGAAGAAGACCTTCAAAGCTTCTGATGTTGCTCGAGTATTCATCAAGGAAGTCCTCAAACTTCATGGTCTCCCAAAAAGGATAGTAAGTGACCGAGATTCTGACTTCATTGCAAAGTTCTGGCAGTCCTTATTCCAAGCCCTAGGAACTCAACTTTACTTTAGCACGGCTTATCATCCAGAGACTGATGGCCAGACTGAGAGAGTCAATCAAGTAATTGAAGACATTCTCAGAGCATACTGTGGACGGGAACCAAGAAGGTGGATTCAATACCTTCCTCTGGTAGAATTTACCTACAATGCGTCTTATCATCAAAGCATAGGAATGTCACCATTCAAAGCACTCTATGGGCAAGAATGCTTGCCTCCTCTAAATTTCTCTGATCCAACCATAAGAGTTGAGGCATCCAGGAAAATGCTCGAAGAAATGGAGAAACAAACCAAGGCAATCCAAAAGGATATTAAAGCTGCCCAAGATCGACAAAAGCATTATGCTGACACCAAGAGGTCTGAAAGGATCTTCAAGGAAGGAGACAGAGTTCTTCTACGAGTGCGACCCAAACGAAGTTCTCTATCACTTGGGAAATATAAGAATCTCAGCCCTAGGTATTGTGGTCCCTATACAGTTATCAAGTGTCTAGGTAAAAGTGCCTATAAACTCCAACTCCCAGCCCATATCAAAATCCACAACGTATTTTCATGTATTAAAACCATATGTACCCAGTCTCGATCATATTCTTGATGATGATCAAGTTGTAATCCCTACTCAAGGAGTCCTTGAATTACAGCCCAGTAGCATCATAGATTCTAGGAAACGGCAACTCCGAAATAGAACTCTTGTAGAACATCTAATACAGTGGAAAGATTACCCTGAAGAGGATGCAACTTGGGAAGATGAAGCTACACTCTTAAGGGATTATCCCCAATTCATGACGAGATGAGGACATCTCGATTTCTTTAAGGGGGGGAGGATGTAACATACCCATCTTCACTAATAAAGAAATGTCCATGTAATAGATAAATTTATGAGTTTTTATGGTATAAAAATCAACAATTTTATTATTTGAGTCATTTCTACTTAGAATCTTCAAATTCTAAGCCCAAATTTGGAATCTGCGCGTGATTTTACCCTAATATAGGATTTTATAGCATCCAAGCCTATGCGCAAATTTTAGTCATTTTAGTTAAAAAACGGCGACCTTTAAACCTTAATAAATGCACAACCGGACATCTGATTGATGAACGGTCTGAATCCCAACGACCAGGAGAACCTCCCGGACAAAAAAAAAAATTTTTGCCCCTCGGGGCGGTCAGCACGCAAATCGAGGCGGGCGCCCCAAATTTGGATATCCCGCCCCAAGATTTAGGCCGTACATACTTACTAGGGTGCTCGTACGATGGCCGCCGAAGAACCAAAGGATGGTCGCCCACTGTATGGTCCACACGTACCCCTACGTGGACACCAATGCTGTCCCCCAGACCAGATAAGGTACATGCGTACCACTCCTTTCCCTGACAACTGACACCGTACCCTTTCCCTAGACGCATGCAGGCCACTGATCCATAGCCTTTGAAGGTACACCGTCCTTTCGTCCTTGCTTTGCGCAGCGTCCGTACCCTCTTCCCTCAGCTATATAAACCCCCGGGGTGCTCCACAGGCAACACGCATTTCTGTGTAGCGTATGCCCTGTTGTACCGCCATCTATACCGTCGTCTGTCCCTGTACAGTGTACTTGCTATAGTACAGTCGCCCCTTGCAGCAGCTGCCTCTGTCACACCCCCTCATTTGCCTCTTTTCAGATAGGTCAATTTTCCTCCATTCCCCTCTTGCTAGGAGGCCGTGTCCTTAACTCTTCTCCCCCCCCCATGTGGAGAGACTTACAGCAACCCCTCACAGCCCTCTCCACGTTTTTGCTCTAAGGACATCTCACAATCCCCTCCCATTTGCGTAGACTTTAATAAGGATTTTTTGCCTTCAGAAAGGGTTCGTGCGCTATAATCTTTTGCTCATACGGTGAGCAAACAATCTCAGAATTGAGATCTGACTGAAGCGTTTCAATCGCGACAGCGAGCTCTACAAGGCGATGCCTAATATGGCCTCTTCTTAGAGACGTCAAAATATTACCTCAAGAGGAGCACGCAACAACGAGATTAGGGAAGATGCTCCCAGCCCTCCCTTTTCAAGCTCCTCAAGGAAATGGTGGCCACGTTAGCTTGGTTATTTTTTTTAAGAAGAGTTTTTTCTTAAAATTAGTATTAATAAATGTGTATCTTTTTCTTTTAAAATAACGACATAAAATTATATGAAGTTACGGATTATGTCATGCTGCATTCAATAAATTGCGTTGAAATTGTTATCTTTACAAATTGTGTAATGCTATATTCAATAAATTGTTATCTTTAAGAGTGCAAGTTTTTCTGGCTTCAACGCTAACTCCGTTCTGTGCTTGTGTAGCCGAGCAGCGTCGTTAGCAAAGCCCAGGAATGGCCCAAGGTATCCCTCATACCGTTGGGAGAATAAGGATCGCCGATTGAGGCGAGAGATTATGATGCTGCTTAGTTCTAAGGCCTAGGCTAGTGCGGTAAATAAGCCCACCCTAGTGTGCAGACATCCCTCTGAGGGCGGGAGGATCGAGCGATGGAGCCTGAGAGGGCGACAGGCCGGCTTGAGTCCTCGCCAGCAGCCGACGATGAGGTGTATGGTTCCGTAGGGTTTTGCCCAGCATGTAGAGGCTGGAAGGCTGAATTCTAGATCATCGATAGTATAAGAATAAGAGAGCCAGTTTGGCTTGTATGGAATTGATTCATGTATAAACTTTTTAATATATCTTGTCTTTGGCATGATTGTATTGTGTAAAAAGGCTGTTTTAACAAACCTTGTGAAAAAGGGTCTTAATTAAGGAACATGTTTATTTATGTCAAACAGTGTGGTAGGATTAATTAGAAAACAAATTGATGCGTGAGTAGGGTGGAAAGTGGGAGGATGGAATGCCCCGATGGCACTATCCTATGGACGGGTGGACCCGATTAGTCGGGTAGCTTTCCAACAGATTAAGTGAAAGCCATACGCTAGATAAATAGGTTCTTGGGCAACTCTATTCTAGAAGACTAGGCCAGCCGACTGTGCCTTGCATAAGATGAGGAAAAAAGCGTTGTCTCTAGAAATCAAGTCTAGTAGTTGCTATGGGTGATTTGATGTTTAGAAGATCACGCTCCCCCTGCGAGATAGAACTAGGTCTTACCTACAAATTGTATCCTTGAATCTCTACATGGTCAAGGTGTCGATGAATAGAAAATTTTCTCCAAGTTAAGACTTAGTGGACTATCTTAAGTGTTTTTCCCATTTTAGAAGGGAGGAACCTTACAACACCATTGTTTGTGCTCAACCAACTACCATGGATTGATTCAGACAGGTTAGTCCTAGGAACAAGGTAACATTCTTCAGCCTCCATCTCCTACACAAGAATAAGAAATCAACTTTGGTAATAAGGAGGAAGCACTGATGCAAGATTTTAATGGCTTAACAATGTTAAAATTTTCAAGTCACTCACTTTCAAAATGTAGTGGTAAACTCTTGAGTGCCACCACATGAGCCATGTCTGAATAAAGTGGATGTTGCCCTCGTTGCATGACCATTTTCAAGCCATTCACACAATGATTTGAATGCATGCATGGTAGCCTCTTTGGTTGGATAATTCTTCCATTGTCTACATCTCATCTTGAACTCCTCTTGGTCATGAGGTGGGATGCATTTTGTAGCATGCTTATGAAGATTATCCTCCCAATGCCACAAACAAGCCACAAACAAGTGCGCTCCTTTCCCAGCATCACATTCTCTGGGCCCCCATTAAAGGCAATCCTCCAATTTGCCTGAGCTTCATCCCCCATGAAACCATGAAACTGTGCTTTATGAAAACCCTCTTTCCCCATGACTTGGTTTAACAATTCCCAAAAAATCACCTGACTCTTTGTTTCCTCACCTTTGAAATCCCCGATGGCTATTGTTTGGAGTTCTTAAAGATGAGGGTTGTAAACATGGCAAACCATGGTTGACCAACCTCAAATCCTCTTCACATGATCAAAGCAAACCTAGCACTGCCCAAGCTCTCCATTGGGTCACATCTTGTTGACTAGGTCCACGCTAGAACCATGACCCTTTATAGACATCTTGAAAATATGGCATCTATTGAAGGATGAAAAAGATAACTGTCCTGGGAAAACAATACTTTGGATGTATTTGTATCTACTCCTTGACTTCAATTCCAAAATACTATCAAGGCTTTGTTCACCTCCACCCTTTTGTTCATCCACATCCTTCTTCCATCTAGACACCCTACACACAGGCACAAAAGTGAACTCATTAAAATCAAAGGTAGGAACTATGCATTCAAGAAGAAGAGTAATGAAAAAGTACTGAACACCTCACCTCTTATTGTCAAGCAAAAGGCTCCATATTTTTTAGCAACGAATCCAGTTCAGTGTCAGTCTCAAGGGATTGGATTGATCATTGTTTGGAATGATAGCTTCCAACACCATCTCTTCAGCGACCATCTTTTGCAAAGCCTTAGGCCTAGAAGGATGCTTACTTTCCACCATTTTAGAAACCTTTCCTTTCAACTCATCCAACTCATTCCTAGATGATCCCTCTGCCACCACCAAATGCATATGAAAACCAACGTGAATCACACATCTACTCACTGGATGCTCCATGATGTCTCTTGGAAGACATATGTACAATTTGCAAGGACAGCTAGCAATGCAAAGTGGACTAGTCTTGCAATGATAGCATTTGAGAGTACCACCTGTGACTTGGTGGATCTCTGGAATCTTTATTAATCGTCCCTTCCAATGACTCTCATTTCTAACACCTGATCTCAAAAAGAAAGGACACATCTTACTATCCCATTGCAATCCACCTACACATTTCCTCAGTCTAACTATCCCATTGAAGCTAGCAATATTTGTTGTAACATCCTCACTCCAGACATGACCATCAAACTTGTTTTCCAATCCTACTGTCTTTTGCTCCTGGAAAGTTGGAGGCAGCTCGAACAGAATATTTCCATCATATGACTTGGGTAGCTCCTTGACAAATTTAATTGAAGAGACCATTTGAAAAGAAATAAAAAGAGAATTAGAAGGTGGCAATTTACGTAACAAGTCAACGACACTGTGAAATGGCTTATCTTTGTCTCTTTGTGTTGAAGGCAATCTATCCCCAGTCACAATGAACTTATTCCCGAATTGAATGTCCAAGGTATATTCCCTCCCATCTCCTCTAATTGCAAATGGCACTTCAAACACAACCTCTTGCTGTGACACATCCATACACTGGTGAATCCTAATGGTAAAAGAAATCAAATTGAAGACCGAAACTATTTCACTCTCCTCAAGCATGCACACACCATTTTGAGCAACCTTTTGTAGCAACAAAACACCATTCTTGGCATAGCACTACTCTCCATTTCCATTAGAAAGATTTTGAACAAGGATAAATGCTCTTCCTTTTATAGAAGAAGCTTCAAAATCTGTGAAAGCAATTGCAGTAGACTGTAGAAGTCAGGAAGTATCTACCGTGCAATGCCCCATAAAAAATGCTGAAAAAGGAAGGGAAAGTTTTTGAAGGTTGAGATACCTCAATGATGCCAGGGAAGTTCAACGTACCAAAGAAAAACAACAAGAACAGCCGCATCTCACAAAAGTAAGTGGTAGAAGTAGTATTGAACGTTAAACAGGCACCTAAAATGCTATGTGGAGCTACCCAAAAAAAAATGATGGTTGAAGTTAAACATGGAGGCAAGTGCGAACAAAGCTATGAAACATGGAGGCAAGCTATGAAACATGGAGGCAAGTGCAAACAGAGCTATGAAACTTGGAGGCAACTGCTAGAGTAGTGCGAACAGAGCTATGTAACATGGAGGCAAGTGCAAACAGAGCTATGAAACTTGGAGGCAAGTGCTAGAGTAGTGCAAACAGAGCTATGTAACATGGAGGCAAGTGCGAACAGAGCTATGAAACTTGGAGGCAAGTGCTAGAGTAGTGATTCAATAATGACAGTTCTTGAATTGTGTGGCACTCATGAAAGGAGGGGTATAGTTATAAATGCCATGAAAGGTGGTGGAGTAGTGATATAGTAACGCGAGCTCGAAAAGTGTGTGCCACCAATGAAAGGATGGGGTGTACTTTTAAATGTATGTATTCTTCTAAATTTTAAGGGGGGGTGATTAAAAAACATTTTAAGGGGGGGTGATTAAAAAACATTTTAAGGGGGTGATTGAAAAACATATTATAATGCATGTCTTGCAAAAGATATATTACAATGTGAAAGATTGATCACATACAACTGCATAACTACTAAGGAATATTTAATGTTATTTTTTAAATCTATCAACTTTGCATTTAAATAAAATTGACTCAAAACTTAGTGTATGCTTTGCCTTGTTTTTATTTAAATATTATATTTTGATATCATAAATATTTTATTTCAAATTATGAAAAAAAAAATATGAAATTCATTTGCATTGATAATTAATCCAAGACACTTGAAAAATTTGGTATAAATCATTTTTCAGATTGAGAAAGATAACATTCCAATCATGCATGTGACTACAATTCCTACCGTGCTCGAGCACTGGATTTGAAACCATCAACCTCGAGAAACACCCATCTTTGTACATATGATGGAGTGGACAAGTGGTCTTGCATGCATTTACTTGACCCCTCCCATTCACGCCGCCAAATGTGACAATGGTCGTCTATAGTTCTCTCTCCAGTTCACTTCCCTATCTTTATCGACCTTAAGTTTTGTAGTCTCCAATCTCCCGTTTGCTATTGCCAAGTGAAGCGGAGTTTCCCCATATTGATCAGGGGAGAGCTTGAATTTGAATATTATCCCCCTACCGGAACGGGGGCTGCTGCAATAGCTTGGCCAGCGTCTTGTTACTCCCATATATTGAGCAAATGTGAAGCACTGATCCTACATTATCATAAGGCAGTGTCTGCAAGAGAACGGTGAGAGATAGGGTCGGTGGAGAGAGAAGAGAGTTGGGGGGGCGGGGATGAGGAAATGAGCGAGGATATGTCTTCCATGGTGAGAGGAGTGGTTTGAAAGCAACCCGCCATGGCTAGCAAACGGCTGTGCAATAGCAGGCGCGCGATGGCTCCATCGAGCTTTTTGTCTAAATCACGAGATGGATCTCTTGAGAGAATGATGCGATAGAGGTGTGAATTGGCAGGAGCACGACACCTCCATGACCCATGCTGAGGTTGTTATATCGCCACCTTCGTCAACTCCTCCACTGCCTCCCATTCATCATGCTCACACGAAAATGTGAGAGCTATCAGGATGTCTGTTTCTTCGATCCCCTCAGCGCCACCACCAATATCATCTAAGTAGTGCGTACAAATTATCCGTCTCAGCAGTAGCTGCCTTCTTCATCGCTTGCAATCTCAACATTTATCTACGATCTAATTCGAGCCAAATGCTCGCTTGTAATTTGCTCAATATCATAGCTTACCTCTTGAGACGAGCGTTTCACGCCACAGTTCGGGATTATCTTTGGGCGGTGCGCTCTCTCCACTTTCTTTTTGCTAAGGTGCAAGTAGCCGTTGAAGAGCCTCGCAATGTCATAGTAGTTAAAACCCTCGAGGCTCACCTCTCTTTGCGTTCACGTCTCAATAGATACGTGCACTCAGGTTCATCTCTTCGGCATCAACTACCTCGAGCTTTTCTTTCAAGCTTCTATCTCCCCTATTCCGCTAGCGGAATAGGGGGAGAGAGACATTAAGAGAGTCTGAATTGTGGGACGTCGCTTCAGCAATCGTCAGTATGCATCTGATAATAGATGTCATATTATCTCCATAGAGACTTTCCTCAAAATGCGATCTCTTACTTGCAACAGTTTTCTCATATATTATCACCAAAAGGAAATTTTGCTTAGAACTGCAATCTCTTACTTGAGTTGATAGCACCGGTAAGCAATGTCGATGAACATGTACAAGCTAAGACCGAGGCAGATACAATTATGCACGATGACAAAGGCCTGAAGGTATGCGGGCTCATGGACGCGGGGCTTAAGATCGACAGATCGTGAGAAGAACGGGAGTAGGGCCATCAATAGTAGGAAGGCCCTTGATGAGAGGAAGGCCCTTGCCTCCTCGATCTGGAAGAAGGCAGCTCGCTAGGGATGCCTCTTGCCCTTCTTTCAAGCTTCTATCTCCCCCATTCTGCCAGCGGAATAGGGGGAGTGAGACATTAAGAGGACATTGCTCCTTAGGTTAGTGATTGCTTCTTCCCACATTTCCTTTCTCTTTGCCCTCCGAAGATGATGACCAAGCACCTCTAACGAAAGGGGAAGTGCTCCACAAGCTTGACTAACTGTCTTTTGCTAGATTTTCAAAACCTGGCTTGGGATAAGGTTTCTTGAAAGTGTGGAGACACAAAAGTCACAAGGATTGATCATAGTCCATGCATTGTAGTTCGTAGAGCTCACCCCCGAAGACATCAGAGAAGTCGTTCCGGTCGTTTGCAGGCTACATCAAAAGTTTAGAAAGGTGAAGAAGCTTCTACTTTTGTTGGTTTGCTTCCTCTCTCTATCGTCTATTCCCCTCTGTATAATCACCTTTCTCTATAGAGATCCCATGGCCTTTGTGGG
Source organism: Cibotium barometz (assembly GCF_041138505.1). Taxonomy (NCBI): domain Eukaryota; kingdom Viridiplantae; phylum Streptophyta; class Polypodiopsida; order Cyatheales; family Cibotiaceae; genus Cibotium; species Cibotium barometz. The sequence goes on from NC_141063.1 coordinate 12,972,228, forward strand.
GTTCTGCTTTTAGTGGACAGAAAATAAAGAAAGCTGACCTTGTGAGTCTCTCTCTCCCCCTATTCCGCTAGCGGAATAGGGGATTTGCATTAGCGCCACTTGCCTCCTTCAAGGACATTGAAGGATGTCTTGCTTGTCAGTGGATAGTTACTGATGGAGGTGCTCAGTCAGTTGTTGGTCAGAGGCATCACTGGAAGCTTCAAGTTTATGGCCTCCCTACCATATTCTACCAGTGGAATAGGGGGAGAGGCAACACTATATCACTTGGAGGCTACATCATATCTGGCTAGTGCAACTGATAATGTCCAATCGGGCTTCAAGTTGATGGTCTCCTTTCCCTATTCTGCCACAGCAGAAGAGGGGAAAGGAACACCATTTTAGTGTTCTTGCTTCTTGCATAGCACTTTGTAATGACTGTGCCCTCTCTAATATGCAAACACGATGCCCTCCCCACCCTATTCCGCTGGCGGAATAGGGTGAAAGACTTCTTTATGATATGGGAGAGACCTTGTATCTCTAACATCCAAGCATGTTGAAGATCACTTGAATGGTCATTCTTGGTGTATCATCCACATGGATATGTGCAAGTATATTCTTTTGTAGACATCTACAACTAGATGTAGACTGTTGTAACTTCCCATTGCTTCAAATGCTCCAACTGTAAACTCTTTACTTTCATAATTCTCTAGTTGCTATGTCAATAGTTATTCCTTACTTTACTTCAATCACTATATACAAGTTGTCATTTTGGATATTGGAGATTTGAATTTTTGGGGGGAATGGGATAGAGGTCCTAGCTCCTTAGGAATTTCTCCTTTTGTAATTTCAATTTGGGTGGAATAGGGGGATTGTGCATTAGTTTTTTCTCACACTATGGTTACTCTTTCATGTTCTTATGCTCCTATGTCAATACATGTTCTTGACTTTCTTGAATCTCTCTTTGTAGAGTGTTGGTTGGAATATTGGAAACTCAATTGTTTGTGGTATCAGCCCAAGGACCAAGATCACCAAGTATTTCTCTTTTGGTTAGTTGCATTCTTTGATTCATTGTTCATGCAATGGCTTGCTTTTCCTCAAAGTACAATAAAAAATGAATGGTGGCTGAGATCTAATATCCAATTTTCTTTTGTGTATGCTAGAAGTCATGACTAGGTCAGGAAAGAGAAAATCTCCAATAGGTGGACAGGCTGGTGGTAAGAAGAAAAAGACTGCAAAAAAGAAAGATCAAGCACCAACAACACCATCCCCCCCACATCTGCTGGCTGCTGACACACAAGCCAAATCTCTAAATGCAGAGGAGGTTGAAGAGATGTCGGTGGAGAAAGAGTCTGTTAGCAAGAAGGATAGTGGAAAGGCTAAGGGTGAAATGGAAGGTGATGAATTTGTCCCTAAATCAATGGATAGTAATGTTGGAAGTGATTTTCTTGAGTCCATAACTGTCAATAGAGGAATGGTACCTCCTCGTATCCCTTTGTGCAGATTACTTCAAACCCTAAGGTGAGATAACTTAGGAATGACCTCTCCATTCTCAAGAGAGCATTTGAGATGGAGGGATTGTCCCCACAAAGGGGTCCTTTATTATTTTAGTTGGGATGTCTGATGGGACAACCAAAGAGGTGGATGATGAGATAAGAGCTTCATGGGATAAGCATTGGCATGCTGTGAATGATGAGTTTGACCATGAGCTTCAACAGACTCCTGCATGGGAATTCCTGTCCTGCAAGATGTTATATGTGTGGGAGGGAAACCATTAAACTGCCTCATGGATGGAGAGCATTGGAGAGGTCTTTGTTAATAACAAGGCAAGGCATATTAGGATTCATGCACATATTATAGCTCCAGAGCCTGACAATGAGTTAAACCTTTGCAGCTTTACAAAGGTTTAACTTGTGAGTATCATCTTTCTTTCTTCCACTAGTTGTTTCAAGAACATATTTCTATTTTCAACTTTAATGCTAAAACAAAGTCCATTGTCCTCCATATTGAATGAGGAGGTAATTGTCACAACAAATCTTAAAGATTACTTGTATCATACAAGTACACTTGTTAGTTGTGATGCACAAGTATTTCTAGAGGATTTCACGAAAGAAGAAAAGAAAAATATTGAGGTTGTACAGCAAAAGGAGATTGGTCAAGGAAGAAGGGTTTGGTATCCCCTCACACAGGCTATTCTTGGTCGCATGGTTTATGTTGTGAGTTCTTATACTTTCTACCTCATGCCTTATTTCCTTTGCTTTTACTTCATCACTTCCTCTATATAGTTTGAATTATAGCTTTGCTGCATACTTGCTTTTGTAGGGCGTGGAAATCTGATTTTGAAGCAGCTTGTAAGAAGCTGCCTCCTGGAATGGATAAAGATGAAAGAGTTGTTAAAATAGCTGGGATTAAAAGAACAGTCACTCAAACATACAAGAGAAAGGTGCACAGGGTGAGTTTGTGCATTTCCCTTTGTCTAGTATTACTATGCATTGCTTTCAAATGTCATGCTAAATTTCTTTTGTGTGGTTTTCACAGATTTTGTCAATAATAAATCCTGCACATGGCAAAGATTGGTTTCAAAAATTATGGTCCTTGCCATATGAAGACACAATCGCTAAAATTACACTAGACAAGTTGTATCAAGTGGCCATTGCTTCTTGCAGGAAGGCTAGGCAGCTTTCATTATTATCTTTACTTGGGTCTGATTTGAATTTGAAAAATAGTTATGGAATGCCAACAAGTGACCATGCCTTCATTGGGTGGCTTGCAAAGGAAGTTTTTATGGACCAAGTTCTTGAAGAGTGTCATAGATTGTTGTCACAGGTTCAGGCTTCCTTTGTTGGTGTTTCTCCTTTGGAGTCGCCGGAGCATCGTGCACTATGTGAATATTTTGAGGATATTGTGGCAAGACATCGGAGTGATTTGTATGAGCCTTTTGCATCCTTCATGTCTGTGGCTACCGTGCCTGCAAAACAGGTTGACCTTGTGAATGCAAGCAGAAGAGTTGTTTTTAGGTAAGCATTCATCTTTCATTGCCTAATTCTTGAATTTCTATTTCATAGATTTCTTATTCTTTCAATTACCTGGATTTTGAATAGGTTTATTCTTCATTTGCTGGAAACAAAAAAGATACAGATCATTCCATCTATTTGCAAGGCATGGACAATGCTCAATCCTCCTACATATTGCATGTACACACATAAAGTCTTTCGTGATGAGGACATGACTGTAAAAGGAACTATAAGGCTTTCAGAGTGGGAGAGAAAGCATTGTCCATGGTGGATAGAGATGAGTAGTGGAAAGTGTGTGGAGGAGGAGGCATTAATGCTAGAGAGTTATACTTTTCATGTTGGTTATTTATGTGCCTCGTGTTCTTAACTAGTTTTTTGTGATTGACTAGCTCCATGGGTTTCTTGATACTTAAGGCATTCGAAAGGTCAATGTAAATCTGATTCTGGATCCTCTGGAGACATGATCGAGGAGCAACGTAAAAATCTTGAGCAACAAAAGATGTTGGTGGACCGCAACCTGTCTGCGCCCCCCTTCCCTCTCTCTCCCGCTGCCTGCCTGCACCCCCCCTTCCCGCTGCGCCCTCCTTCGCTCTCTCTGCCCACTGCCTATTTGCTGCTACCCACGCTGCCTGCCTGCGCCCCCCCTTCCCACTACGCCCCCCTCTCTCTCCCTCTGCCTGCTTGTGCCCCCCTCCCATTGTGCCCCGTCTCTCTCGCTCTCTCTCTCTTCGCTGTTCGCTTGCCCAACCCGCTTCAAATCCCCCCTTTGCTTTTGCGCCGCCCTGCTCTCTCTCTCTCTCTCTCCCTCTCTCTCCCTCTCTCCCTCTCTCCCTCTTCGTTGTTCGCCCGCCTGGGCTAGCCCGTTCCTCCGCCCCCCTCTTCCCACCCACCCTTCCTTAAGCCCCCAAGGTAGCAACATAACTCTCTCTCTGCTGAAACTCTTCTCTCTTCTCTCTTTCCCCTACATAGCTTGACCCCCCCTCTCTCCCTGCTGCTACTATTTCATGCTGGTGTCATGGATTAATTTCCAATCCATTGGCTGTGGGAAGTTCTGCAAAGAGTGATGGCCAAGACCGGGTTTAAAGAGGACCTCGTGAAGGTCGAGGACAAGCTCGACACAATTATCAAAGAAAACAAGAAGATGGTCGACTCTTCCGTTATCGCAATCATAAACCGCCTCTCCAAACTTGAGAAGGGATTTGACAAATTCGAAGAGCTCGAAGAGAGAACATCCAAGCAAGAGGTTGAGATTTCAGCCTTAAAGGAGGAACTAGTGGAGGCCAAATTGCATGCTAAAAGTCAAGCGGCTGAAATCTCAGCCCTCAAAAAGGAGTTGGAAGCCACTTCAAAAAGCAAGCTTGAGGATGGAAAATTTCAGCCCTCCTTTATTGAAGAGCTGAATACCATCAAGGAACAAATGAGGATCATTCAAGAGGAGGAGGAGCAACATAAAGAGAAGACATCTTCATGGGTGGAGGTGATCACAAAGACACAAAAGAAGATGGACGAGGCGGAGAAATGGATCGAGGTCGCAAAGAAAGGGAAAGGTAAAGAATCCCCACCCATCCCCACTCCCACCATCATTAACATGACCCTTGAAGAGGAGCAAAGGAGGAATACCTGGGCCTTACACGTACAAGTGTCAGGTATAAAAGATTGTGTGATGATGCGGAAGGGGAAACCAAGGAGCTCTTCTCTATGATGGGCATTGAAGCCACGCACACAAAGGCATGGAGAGTGGGAAAGAACAGAGAAGGTAGTGGCGAATCTTCTAAGGAGAGAGCACTTATTATTCATTTCCCCTCCATGGAAGCGAAGAAGGACTTCTTGAAGAGACATCCTACACTCAAGAAGACAGGAATATTTCTTGGAGATGACCTCACACTCTCGCAACTTGCCCACATGAGAGAAGTTATGCCGCTCGAGAGAAAGGGAAAGTGGCCTTCTATATATAGAGATGGTAGAGTGGTGATTATGGAAAGGCGCTCTTCACTCATGATGGCGCGAGACCTATGGGACTACACTCAAAGTTGCTACTTGGAATTGTAATGGATCTCTACACCTTGATGTAGAGGCTTTTGAGGATAGTTTCACTGGGAGGGACATCATCTTCTACTGTGAGACGCATCAGGCTCCTGGATAGTCCATGCCACATGTTAGTGGATACCGATGGGAGACAGCTTGTAGTAGATAGGAGACTCATTCAGAGCATAGAGGACGGGGCTCAGGAGGAGTGGCAGTATTGTTTAGAGAGGAGTGTTTAGAGAGGAGTGTTTAGAGAGGAGTGTTTAGAGAGGAGCTACAGCCACTGATACATATAGTCCGTAGAGATGAGCAGGCTAGGTACATGTGGGTTAGATTGAGGGTAGAGATGGGCAGATATCTCTACATTGCTATATGCTATTTTTCTATTTTGCTCCTAGTACATCAGTGTATGCATCACCTAGCGGGCAGTCTCCCTTTTCTATTTTGGATGATGACATTTGGGAGTTCTCCAAGGATGGTGACATCATTCTCTTGGGGGACTTCAATGCCAGGATCGCCCATAACCAGACAATATTTTATGATACCTCAGAGGAGATGTTGAGGGAGCTTGATGTTAGGGATATGGGCCTATCTAGACTCTCACAGGATGAGGAACATACAGTGTATGGGCAGTATTTGATAGACATGGGGACTGCACATGGATTGGCCATCCTGAATGGCCTACAGAGATTCCTGACATCGGGCGATTTCACTAGCTTTCCACATCGGCATGGTGCTAGTACAGTGGACTATGTTATGGCTCAGCCCAGTCTCATTCCCTCTTTTCAGGATTTTATGGTAGGCACTAGGCGGTTGGAATAGCAGTGGATCATGGTTTCTTGTCCTTCACTCTCACATTTCAGTTCAGCACCGCTCCATTGGGATAGGTCTCCACACACACTCGTTATACCTTTATGAGGGACACTGACACCGTGTACACGGATGAGATATATAGACGCTTATGTATTGAGGACCCAAAAATGGTTAAAAATTGACCAAACTGATTTGGAAAATTCTAGAATCAGTTTGCTTGGTTAGAGGCTCACGTTTTCCTATAAATAGAAGCCTCCCCCTTTGTAAAAGCTTAATGGTGTTTATGCACTGTTACTTTGCTCCTGTCTTGAGCCATCTACATTGAATTTTTTAATAATTCAATTGTTTTTGGCCTAATCCTCTCCAAAGTGAATTGGTGGCCACTCTTGCTTCAAACAAGAGTAGAACCCTCAATCCCTCAAGCCAAAGGAGAGCTTATAAGCTCCATGTAAGCTAATTTTCTTACTTGTTTAATGAAAAATCTATGTTTTCTTAATTTTTATGTTTTGCAAATATTGAATTAAATTCAAATGCTATGCCTTTGATAAAAAGGCCACCCCCTTCTCCTCTTTACATTCCAACCTTTCTCAATCCTAGAAAGATTAACTAAGGCATTAATTAAACTCTTCTTATTGTTTACTCTCTTGAAATTAGAAAATTGTGTAGATTAGAGTTCTATAAATCTAATTTGGGTTAATTTAAGTTAAATAAAGAATGATAAAAATGAGAAATGGTCAGCCCTACAAAGGAGGTTATGGTAAAATTTTCTAAAATTTTGTGGAAAAGAAAGTTTGTTTTTATGTTATTCCAAAAGAGTAATTCCCACCATTTTTGCATCTAAATAAAATATTCTAATTACTCCATGTACATATTCACCTATGAATATGCATGGATATCACTGATATTTTTATTAAATCTGATTTCTATGCATAGAAAGATGCATAATGGAAATTTTTTTATTACAAAAGTGTTATTCTTATTAAATTTTATTTTATGCATAGAAAGATGCATAAATTTTTTTTATAAAAGCGTTATTCTTATTAAATTTGATTTCTATGCATAGAAAGATGCATAATGGATTTTTTTAATTACAAAAGTGTTATTCTTATTAAATTTGATTTTATGCATAGAAAGATGCATAAAGGAATTTTTTAATTATAAAAGCATTATTCTTATTAAATTTGATTTTTATGCATAGAAAGATGCATCAAGAAATTTTTTTAATTACAAAAGCGTTATTCTTATTAAATTTGATCCATGCATATGGTCAAGGTGTCGATGTGAGTAGTAAATTTTCTCCAAGTTAAGACTTAGTGGACTATCTTAAGTGTTTCCCCTATTTTGGAATGGGGGAACCGTACAAATGGTATTAGAGTGGATCTTAGTTCTTAGGATTTGTTTTTCAAAGGTTAACTGTCAAGGGATTAAAACAAGTGATTGTTTATCATATGAGGAGGACGAATCAATCATCTCTACTGGCCATAGAAGTGATTTGAATATCCTCACATGTTGAGATAATCATCCTATGAAATTGTGCTGGTATCTTGGGGGTGCACACGCAAGATATTTTTACAATAAATTTGAGAAATAAGATTGGGGAGGAAACCTTTTGAGAAAAAACATAGGGTGATCAAATTAAGAAACTAGTGAGAGACTGAATGACTAGAAGGATAGATTGAAACTTTGTTTAGAGAAATTTTCACGATATATCTCATTAATTTGTATATTATAAATTATTAAGATTATAACTCCATTAAGGTTTGAATAGTTGACGTGTGAATGCCATCCATTGGACGCTTTACACTAGGACTATCATCCAAGATCTTGAACCCATCTCAGACAAACATGGGTCTAACTTCGGCGGATGTGTAATTCCCAGAGGAACATGCTCTTAGATGTGTTAATCTCAAGATACTAGATGTGTAATTTTCAAAAAACTAATCATCTCAGATGTGTTAATCTTGATAATCTTTGGATGTGTCAATCCCAAGGCACCAGATGTGTAATTCTCAAAAAATGAAGATCTCATATGTATTAATCCTGAGTGCCTTCAGATGTGGTGCTATGACAAGTATTTGATCGTTTTGGACTTTTCATGGATATAATGAAAGAAGCAAGTTCATCCTTTAACCATGCTTAAATAGAAGAGGATTGGTGCAAGATTCATGTGAAGTAATGTGCATGATGAATAGAGGTATTCTACAAGACGATACTAAGATTATGAGATTGCTATCATACGTTAGATTGCATAAATGATTGATTCCCTTATGTTTTTCCATGACAATTTGTTAAGTACCATATTACATGGGGGTATAGAATAAGGAATTCGAAGGTTCATATCATATGAGAGGTATATGGATGCATGAACTTCGAATAATAAGGCCAATTAACTTTAGAATAGACCTTTTAGAGGCACAACAAAACAAGCCAAACACATGAAATAAGGGACTCTTTAGGAACAATGTTTAGATAAAAGAAGATTTCTACCTAGTGGGGACACTACTTTGGAAGACACAGGAGGATTTACTTAGATACTACCCCAGCTCGCGAGATGAGGACATCTCGAATCTTTTAAGTGGGGGAGATTGTAAGATCCCTCCCAAGCCATGTATGTGTCTCTTTTAATATAGATTTTAAGAAAGGAAAGAGAGTGCACTTAGAGAAGAGTGAGACAATAAGGCTATAAACATTAGGAAAGTGTTAGAATAAAAATATTAGCTCCAAAAATCCTAAAAGAAATAAGAAGACAAGAATAGTTGTATTAAGAGATAAGTATCTCCAAAAATAGAAATTTCAATTTAGGTGATACAAGGTCGTATTTAGAGTATTTTTATATATTTAGAGTCCATGCATACTAAAAATGTAGAAAAGCAATGTGTTTCTAAAGATGGTGCGTTTGCGGCTATATATAGATGTTTTTGCATATTCTACCCACATTGCCTTGTAGACTAGATGCCTTCCAGTTCTTTTGACTGGTTATAAGACCATATTCTGAGCTTTTATCAGACAGTTGGCCGAAACAATTTTCTAGTTCTATCAAGGTCTCTACACAGAGAAACTGTAAGAATGCAGCTAGTAGCCACAAGGTGATTCTAGACCTTGAGATGCATATATCCCTTCATTCTTATCTAATCTCTTGAAAAAGAAAGCTACATTGCTCTGACCTTTATGAGAAAGAGACTACTACTCCATAGCTTTTCTTTTAAAGAAAGAATAGCATGCCATAGCCCTACAAGAGAAGTCTACTTTGCCATAGACCTTGAAACGAGAGAAAAGTCAGAGTACGGTAAGAGGAGATAAAGCTTGGGGAGATGATCAGATGATTTCAATCGTAAGAGAAGGTATTAGAAGACTCTCTATTCTCATATATCAAGTTCTAAAACTCTTATTAACGAGAGCAAAGATAATGATAAACGATAAATTTCAATAAGGTATATATATTTTTTATTTTTTGATTATATATCATTCTTAGGGGTTAACTCAAATTTAGGAATTTTTTGATTATATATCATTCTTAGGGGTTAACTCAAATTTAGGAATTTTGGAAAATATGCACAATTTTGGAATAATTCTTTGTTAGATCCAATACAATGTTTACTGTGCGATATGCAAGATTTATTATTGGATGTTCTCAACAAGCATTTGAATAATGCGATATGATTTATGTACTATTGTACATTTGTAACAAGTATATATGATGTTGGTGGGATGTAAATTTGCCTGCACACACACACACATGCACACCAAGAATTAAGTTTGTTTATATCACATAGCCTCTAGTTGACCATCAAACACAGAAACTTTAACAAAGAAAGAATATTCAATGTAACTTTAAGTTGTAAGAAAGACTAGGTGTGATAGAATTAAAAAGATCACCATCTGTATTGAATCAAAATTCTTGAACAATGGGTGAACCATTAATCTAAAAGCTTAAGAAAGCCTTACAATCTGAATAATGATTGAACTATGAGTTTGGTAGCTTCATACAACATTGCTAAAAGATTACAAAGCTAGTTGCCTATGTGCTAACAAATCATTCTTGCTCAACTGCATTGACGTGTGATGGTGCCTCACTTTCATGTTGATTCAATTGATTCTGTTTGGCCTTGAGTATTATAGCCTTTGGAATTTTGATTTTCTCTGGAATTCGTCCACCCTTGGGCTTCCATGCCCAAATGATGCAGCTAGTGTCTTCCCAGTGCTGAGGATCGTTTCTGTTCTCTCGCCAATACTTGTTCCAGCAATACTAGTGTCTTCCCAGTACTGAGGATCATTTCTGTTCTCTCGCCAATACTTGTTCCAGCAATCCTTATAAACCTCCACATCACTTGCATTCTTCTTCTTTGAAATTGGTGTCCAATATTGTATCATCTGAACTTGTAGGTAGTTTATCGAGTTGTTGTTTTGATCAACATCACTTGTTGTCACTCCCAACCATATTGGGTAATTTGCATCACAAGGTTGTTCAAGCACAAAATCTCCTTTAGACACATCAAGAGTCGGGTTGAACTCTTCAGCAGGTCTGTTGCGCATTGGACCACAATAATGGTCCTCATTTACATCAAACCCTTCATCTACATTATCCTCCACTTGAAGGTTAAGAGGCTCAGGTTTTTCGCATACACTCCTTGGCAAAAGTCATGAAATCTAGCGTCTTCCCTTCCACTAGGGGTTTGCATGTTTAGCATAAGATTCTCCCAATAAGCAAGGACCGGATTGATCTACTTAGCATAATCACTTTGGTCTCCTTTCTCTTGCAAGTGCTCTTTCCACCAATTGATATGTTTTTTTAAGCCCTCCACAACCTTCTCATTTTCCTTAACATACTCAAAGGGTGGCAATACTTTTGGAAGACCTTCAAGAAGCTTGGGTCCTCCCTGGTCATTTCTCTTACATAACTCTATACCACGTTTTGGTAACCAATCAACATTTTTGGGGTGTACTTTGTATTGCATCAAAGGTATTCCATCACTCATATAAAACCTGAATTACAATGGCTTTGAATGTCCAATCAAGCTATCGGCTCCATCATGTAAGCATCCCTTGACAAAGCCTTTGAAGTCTGCCACCTTTTGTAGGAGAAAGGGTGCTGGATGCATGCTAACACACTCATTAAAGATCTTCATCAAATGTGAAAATGTGAAAATGGTTTGTTTCCTCAACTTCTCAGAAAAGCGACTAAACAATGCATCAATATCTTCATGAGCATGACCAACCATAAGAAAACCAAGCTGCACCATGTCAAACACTCCTCATGCAACCAATAGGGATAGATAGGCATAAACATAACGATTCTTATTTTCAAAACCACAATTGTCAAGTTGCAACAACAACGTCCTTGGCAATCTCTTGAAAAATGTCCTTGAATTTGATGGCATTAAACTTGAGGCATTGCCATTGCCCCTATCCTGCACATGTGTGTTAGTATGAAAGACTGACTGCATATGTAAAGAACAATTTTCCTCTATATCCACATTTGTTTCTACATGTGTCTCTGCATTTGCATCCTCAATGCTCTGCTTGCAATATGTGTTTCTCTCCTTCAACACTTCCATATGCTGATACAGGGCCATATAGACAAAACACAATCAAAAAGATCTGTTCGTGGTTTTGCATCTGAGTTTTGTGAGCTCAAGTCACCATACATGTGTTGCTCTCCTCTTTCTAAGTTTCTTAAACATTTTGAGAGAGATGAAATTGTGAAGTTGGGATCACTTGGCCATAACCCCAAGGCAAAGTGACCATAAGCTATTTGTCCATGTCCATGAGTGAGCATTCATGTTAAGGATATCGGAAGCCTCTCAACCCCATTGAGAGATTTCAGAACTGGTTTAATTTGTGGTATGGCAGTCTTACTCTGCCATCTTATCATGTATAATACACAAATACCTATTTGGGTTCATTTCGAAAGATCTCCTCCAAGCATAGTATAGATTTCTACAACTCATTTACTACAACATGTGTGCCCTTCTTTGTGCCATGTATCTGGCATGCTCCTCTTGATTTTTTGTTGATTCCAACTTGACCTTGATTGCCATACACAAATGTTGCATTTTGAGGTGTTGGTTTTTGATAAACTAACTGTCTTGAACTCTGTGTTCCGCAATCTTGAGAATGATGGTGGTGACAGTGGCCGGTATTCAAATGAGACAAGTGTGTCATTCACTTCATGCAATATGTCCACTTGTTTGTACATTGCTGGTAGAACACGTTGGGTCTCGCGGGCTCCATGCATAGTTGTCCTTGACCTATGTGCATGATTGGCATTATTATCTATGAAGCCCTGTATGATTGATTTTGCCATCTCAACATGTGTCATGCCCTTCCATATTATCCCACTGTTGCCATGACTGACATTACATGCACCATTCAAGAACTTCTTTCCGAGCCTATAGAATGTTGACTTACCAATGCCATGCATTACATACCATGCTTTACTACAAACCTTCTTCCCATCAAAATGTGAACCCAAAGCACTCATCATCTTGACCTTGTCTATAGGCGATGCCCATGCAATCCAGTACAAATGTGTATCGTGTACTATAGCTCTGTCCCCAAAAGTGTACCCTAGCTTGCATGATTTTGGATCTATCTCCAAATTGACAACATCGCTTCTCGCAACAATCAATGGTTGCGACATTGTGAATGTTTGCAACATCACATTTTTTGCCTAGCAGACTCCACTAGTGACTACAAAAGCACACTTGGCAAGATTCAGTTTCAGTTGTGTCTACCGACACCTTTCCAAACATAACAGCAAGTGGTGCAAATGCTCCATCTTTTTGCCAAAAATATTGAAGTCATCCACAAATACACGCATGAAGTCAGTGAGGTAATCATAAAAGATTTCTTGGACCATGCACTGTTGAAAGGTTGCAGGTGCATTGCGGAGTCCAAATGTCATCACATTTGAAGCAAAGGCTCCCCATTCTGTGATGAATGCTGTTTTTTCCTTGTTCTTTGGTGCCATTCTGACCTAGTTATACCCACTGAATCCATCTAAGAAGGAATACATGGAGTTTGAAGAAGGTGACTATGTGCTATTGAAGCTTCCCTACTAAGAGCCATCTCATAACATCCTCAATGGATATTCCAATCCAAAATTGGCTCATAGATATTATGGCCCTTACATGGTAGTCAAGAAAGTGGGTGACTTGGCTTACAAGCTTGATTTGCCTTCTTCTACAAGAATTCACGATGTGTATCATGTGTCTAATCTTAAGAGATTTGTGGGCACTCTTCCACAAAAATTGAAGAGCTACCACCCATGGATGAATAAGGGGAGATTATATATGAGTCGAAAAGGATCATGGATAAGAGGATAAGGGAGTTGAGAAATAGGAACATTGAAGAATCCTTGTCAAGTGGAAGCAATCGCCCATGGATGAGGCTACTTGGCAATCTTTGGAGTATGTGCAATAACATGGCCTACTTGAGGAAGATGTTGCTTGACCAAGTGGCATGATTTGCGTGGAGAAAATGGGCAATACTTTGGATTATGTGCATGCTATAATTTCTGAATAATTTTGGTTAAGTCCATTGTTGGGGTCGATTCTCTACCCTAACAAGCTTCATTAGCTATCATAATGGAAGTGGGACATGATTGGCTAAGTGTATGCATCATTTGCAGCCTATCCATGGAGTTTTCATGAAGAATCTTTCAAGGGATTTCATCTACAACAAGGGTTGCCCATAACAATCCCACACATATGCATTGAAGATGAAGACTTATGGACTTCCTTACATTTGGGCGGAGCATATTTGGGCCTTCACGACTTTCCATTGAGTTCATTTGAGGCTAAAATAACTTATCGATATCTTATATGATTTTGAGGACAAAATATTTGGGAAGAGATGGTTTGTAATGTGGCAAGACTAAGGTCAAAAAATATGTAAATAATGGGCCATGGGCAATAATGGGCCAAGGGCAAGGCTACTGTAAATAAGACCTTGGGTTCATTTTAGAAACCTTCATTAGGAAAAATTTGGACTCACAAACTGACCCTCTAAGGGCTTTCTCTCTCTTTCTTCATGAATCAAGGAAAAGTATAAAAATAATGTTATAATATTACTCCTCTCTTTTCTTTGAATCTTATACATCTCAAAATATTAGTTTTATAATAGATTCACTTATTATTTTATTGACTGTCCCAAGAACCGTACTAGACCTGCTCATAACTCGAATATCTCAAAAACTTATTTTTTATTTGAGCTGGTTCTCAAAAGATATGACATTCTTAAATGCCCACATTCATTTAACTGAAGAAACAATCATTTCGTGATTATGGAAGGATTTTATCTTTAAAATGGAATATCTGATTTGTACTTTGTATTTCATAATTTCTTTTTACAAGTACGTAGATTCATGCTTTATCTACATTCTGGTGCATTTTTATGTTTTTTTATAGAGATTTGAAGAGAATAGACATTTTTTAAGCTTTTAAGAATGTGTTTAGATTTATTATTTTAGAGAATAGTGCGTTATGAATTTTTCTTTTTTTGTGATAGAGCTTCTTCTTCTCTTTAGGTCATTTCTTCTTTCCATCATTTCTTCTCTTTAGGTCATTTCTTCTTTCCATCATTTCTTCTTCTACTTTCAATTTTGTATCTCCAAATAGTTTGTATTTTCCTCCATCTCCAAATAGTTTGTATTTCCCTCCTATTCTATTGCACTTGTTCACTACAAAGCTAGAGAATGAAGAGTGATTTGATTTTTTGGTGCCATTTTCTTGGAGCCAACAAACCATTTTCCTCTTCATTAATCTTGCTATCAAGGAAAGAAGCAACAAAGAGACAACACAGAGAAGCGAGAACAAAAATGGAGGTTAATAAAGTTAATAGTAAGATATGTTTTACTGTTGGTTAATAATAATAATATATGTTAAAGTTGGTGTTAAGTTACACATATGTGTCAATAATCATGAAATTTTGTGTAAGTTTTCTTGTAGGCATTGATTCTACTCAATGGAGATAGAAATATATCTAAGTGTTTCTAGTTTTTTGATGTTTTAGAAAGCAAGAAGCTCTAAGAAGAGAAGTATACACTTCTAGCTAGATGAAGAGTATGTCCCATTGTACAAGAGAATTGAGGTTTCAAATGATGAATCCATCGGTGATGAAATTACACAGAATAGTAGGGAAAAAACATATAGATCTTTGTGTTGATGGGTCTATATGTCCACCTGATCCTGTTACACAACAATCTCCCCATTTCTAAGGACTACATCATTTTCCAGGTATGTTTGTGAGGGTAATGTACTTGGAGACTTGCAACCCAAGCCCATGTTTCTACACAACAGATCATGAAACTTAATAGATCATTGTTGGCAAAACAAGAAGAGAACAATGTTTTGCAAGATGCTATGCATGACATGGTGATGCAAAATGCCAGTTTGATTAACCAGGTTAATGATTTATAGGTTAGAAATAAGAAGATAAGAAGACTGTCACTTATGGGCCCACAATGACATGGGAGATAAAGGTCATATAAACCTATGCACATGTTGGCAAAGACAAGTGGACAATACAGGCGAAGAATCTATGCACAACGTGACAACATGTAAAAGATGTTTAGCAATCTAGAAAATGAAGTGAATCAAGGAATTGAAAAGGTACTCACTAAAGATATGGTAAAGTTTGCACTTAAATGCCCAAAGTTTGTCAGTTGGTGATGAAGTTATCACACAATGCTTACAAGAGGTAAGTGATTCCTTCACATCAAATGATATGCAGGGAATATGTGATAAGGTAGGAATAAGTTCTCAGTCTTATGGCATGATATACAAATATTTAGATACAAGGTTTGAAAAAGTAAAAGGGTATTGCCTCTTCCTAAACCATTTCATGTGGTGCAAGCACGACAATAATTAAACAGTAAGGTGGAAAAATTAATTGGTGAGTCAATGCACTTATGTCATAGACATGTATGCAAGTATGGGTCAAAGGAAGTGTCATTTGTCTTGCACACAAATAACAATTTTGTATTAGATGTATGCAAGTTACAATCTCTAATGGTAAAATTTTATAGTATATCTTGCAGAATGTGGAGGCAAGCTAAAATTTATTTTGAAGCTTGATGAAAGTGAGGTTATCAAAGGTCAAAAGTTAGAACGTGTTAGTCTAACTCTCATGAATAGAGCACTGGATCCTAACATCTTGCTTGGTCATCCTGATTACTTTAGTGTACAGTCTGAGAATGACATTTGGTGGCTTGGTGCATTTGAAGTACTAAAGAAAGATCATGAGATTTTGAAGATTTTCTTTAACTTGTTAAAGATACCTAATACATTGCAACGTCAAAATCATGGTGAAATTTTGCATGTGGAAGGTTATGGTGAGCATCAAGTGGAATGGCACCTTGCTGGAGATCTCAAAACTTTGAAGTGCATGTTTGGTGTGTCAAATGTAGCAAATGCAGAGTTTCCTTGCAAGTATTGTATGCAGTCTAGAAAGAAAGGTAAGAATGGGAAGAAACAGGCAGAGAATGGTGTCTTACACGTGATCAATTTATTTGTCGTGCAGGCCAAATGGTACGAGTAGATCCTAAGTGGGATCCTGTTCTTGACAACCCCTTGGCAAGAGTACACTTTTGCACTTTGCATGCACTAGTGAGGATCATAGACAAATTGGTTTATGAATATGTGTATTTTGCTTATAAAATGCAACTAGCTTTTGATGCTCAAGAAACATGTAAAAGGAAGGAAGAAGTATTATCTGGGATGTGTTTACATCAAGGCAGCTAGGTAGAAATAAAGAAGGATGAAAAAAGTCCAAAGCAAGCAGCAATGTACCATGCAAGCCTTGCTTTTGGCGGCTCAAAAGCAAGGAAATTCCTCTCTGCACCATGAAATGAAAATGGAGAACTACTAGTATAACAACCAGAGAAATATGAAGCATGGAAAAAGTTGCATATGGCCATTCTTGATCGAAGCAATGGAGGAAAGACTAGAGTAGCAAAAGCAAATGTGTGGATTTCTCTTGACAAATTGGCAGTGCTTTTGCAGAAGATGATATTTGGACCAGATGATTCCAAGGAGTTTAAGGAGGTGATTGATATATTCTATGCATCAGTTGTTGAAGCCTGGACTTCAAGTAGTATAACACATTACATGGTAAGTGTGACATTAGAATTAATTTATATCGTTTTAGAGATTAAAACTATGATTACGTTGTTTATTGATGTAGCATATTTTGCATGCTCATGGTCCTTATTTTGCAAATAAAGGAAGTTTAGTGATATGGTCTACACAGGGCATGGAGCGATCTCATTGGTAAGCACGATGTGCTTTCCAAAAGATAACTTCTCATGGAGGTGGGATCTATGATGTTAATCCAATGAAACAATTACTTCTATGGTGGTAAAGAAAGATAGTAATAAGGTTAGAGGAGAATAAACCTATGTCCAATGGATCATAGGCAATATACAGAGTCATATGTGAGGTTAGAAAGGCATGATTTGAGGATTCATCAAGTAGAGAGAAACATGCTGAATGGTTGAGAACTCAAGAAAAAGAGGGAAGCAAGTGGAAAACCCGAGAGTCAAGTGTTTCAAATGAGCAAATGCAAGTTGAAACTCTGTAATTTTTTGTTGATGCAAGTATTACTCTACTAAACCAAAATGGCTCATATAGAGCTTGTAAACCAATGTGATATATCACCCATAATCTCACTAACTATAACCATAATATTAAATGATTTTATGTGTGAGTATATGCATACTTGTGTGTGAATAGTTGTGTTATTTTTAAAGTTGACTAAACTATTACTTATAAGTGCTTATAAAAGTGGTGAGACATTTACATTTTATAGTCTTCTATCTTTCAAGGCATGGCACACACCAAGCAAAGTGCTAAGAGGAATCCTACTAAGACTCGCCCAACAAAGTCCCAGGTCAATATACCAACGAAGACTTACAGTGAGCGCAATCAATCTGACAATCCAAGAGGCACTACTACAGGTACAATGCATCCACATCCGCCACATCACAAGAAGCATAGATGGAGACCAGGCATTACTGCTCTTCAAGAAATAAGGAAGTATCAGAAAAGTACAAACTTAATCATACCGAGGGCACCATTTGCAAGACTGGTTGACTGGTGAGATAGATATTGCAAGATCTCGAGCGAATGTCTCGTTAATAGGTTCTATGCAAGACTTAGTTCTACAGTCAATAATGTGCAACGATGGTTAGCCCAAGCATTGCTAGCTCTTCAAGAAGCAGTTGAGGCATATTCGGTGGACCTCATGCATGATGGTCAGTTGGCCGCTATTCATGTGCGAAGCGCATCACTCTTATGGGGACAAGGATTTGAGACTTGTACAAAGGATTCGTATAATAATGGCAATGCCTTCAGTTTGAACATGGATAATATGATTTGAGTAAATCATATGATGAGTTGTAAACCTATGTTTCAATGTACTTGTAATTTATGAGAAGTGTTTTTAATACAAGTACAATTTGATGTTTCTTTCTCAATATCTTGGGTGTTATTATCTTTTTCTCTCGTATAGTTTTTTAAGTTTATCAAAAGCATTATTTTTTTGTTCACGGGCCTCATATAGATTTAGGATTTTTCACACAACATGTATGCATGAAAGACTATAAGTGAATAAAATTTCAATGAATTTAGAAATTTTGTTTATACTAAAAAAATATAATAAAATTTACGCTAAAAATTAGATTACTTTAAACATGGAACGAAGTTCTAGAAACCCTAGGGAATTAGTGAGATTTTCCATCAGAGGGGCTCTTATAAATAAGGAAATTACTAAATATAATAAAAATTACTAAAATTTTTTAAGAGTTATTTATTTTCATTCTATAAAAATATAAATATAAGTTATATTTTCAAAATTTGAAGCTATAAATATAAGTTTAGATTCTTTCATTTTCATTCTATTCTTATTTTATCTTCTTTTAAGAACATGGCTCGCACCAAGTAGGCTGCCAGGAGGGTTGATCCCGTGAAGATCAAGCCCCCAGCACCGCCCACACATCGCAAATGTCGGTGTGGAAACCTGGCACCGTCGCTTTCAAGAAATAAGAAAGTATCAAAAGATGGCATACCATCTCCCGACAAGGAGACCTTTTCATCGCCTCGTTTTAGGGAGATCATGGATGATTTGAATGCGAGGCGGATATCTTGATGGCATCGTTGGGTCGACAATAGTGAGGCTCTCACACGATGGACATCAATAGCTTTGGAAGCTCTTCCTAAAGCTTTTTTGGTGGACATGTATGGTGACACAGTGTACGTATAGCAGTCCACACCATCACTAACAAAGATATACGGCTAGTTCTACGCATACAGAAGTGGAGGGAAGATTATGGTGACGAGCCACAGATGTAGGGAGATTTTGTAATCTCATATATATTCCATAATGTAATCTCATGTGATCATGATGTAAATGCTTTACTTAATGCTTTACATCATGTGATCATGATGTAAATGCTTTACTTAATGAAAATATTTTTTAAAAAATCCTTGCAAAGTGTCTACTTGATTATATTTGGCAATTATAATTGTATTGTGATTTCAATTTCAAATTAATGATTAAATATTATTTGTCGATCACACGAATACCACAAAACTTCAAAAATATATTTTTATTAATATAAAAACTGTTACATCATGACATAGAAGCAAGTACAAAAACCCTAAACTCTGCACCTCTTAGTATTAGGCTTGGTAGAGTCAGTAGGAGCTTTAAAAG
This sequence comes from Cibotium barometz, assembly GCF_041138505.1. Taxonomy (NCBI): domain Eukaryota; kingdom Viridiplantae; phylum Streptophyta; class Polypodiopsida; order Cyatheales; family Cibotiaceae; genus Cibotium; species Cibotium barometz. The sequence goes on from NC_141063.1 coordinate 12,991,769, forward strand.
CGAAGGAATTACAATAAAATTTCTATCGAGCTCGAGTTGGATAGCATGAAGATCAATCTTCCCAGTAGTAAGGCCTAGGCCAACAAGTGAATGAATCTTCCCTCCACGCTGAGCTTCGAACAAATATAGGAGCTTAGAGCACTTCACAAGCACCACCTTCTCTAAACTTGATTTCACAGGCATGGACTTGAATGCAACACCCTTTGTTAAAGCCTTGATCTTCATTGAGAGGGACTTGTCCATCAAAGGAACATACTTTGTGAAATACAATGATGTCTTAGAAGATCTTACCAATATACTCCTTCAAAGTTGCATCCTGGACTCTTCCTCTGCCACCCCTTGTTCCACCAGCTCTTGATGCAAACTCATTGACATAGACAATTTCCTGAAGAAAATATTTACATGCAAAAATAAAATATCAAAAATTATTCCAAAATACAATTGCATGAAAAAAAAATATTATCAAATGAGTTGAAATTGTCTGTGCAGGGCTTGGGGACCCCACACATGTAATTTGGCATGCATTAAGGCCCTCTAGGCATGCCAGCCTAAGGTTGGCAAGGATGCCTTGAATTTGCAGAATTAGGGCCATCCTCATGCAGCCTTTGGATGACATGCTTGGAGGGCCCCGATGCATGCCAGATTACATGGTGGGGTCCCCAGGCCCCTGAGGCCCGCATCAGGAAGATGTTTTTTTTTAACGTGCCTTCTCAGCCTCATCATTCTGTTTCTCGATCGGTGCATCTAGGTCTAACCCAGTGATCACTCTATCACCATGTGGAGTGTGTCTGAGAGGTCAATGCGTGGTCAAGGTCCAAAGAGCTCCTTCTGCAACCTCTCAAATTTTGCATTTGAGATATCATAGTTAGGAGCAGCTTCTACAGCACTTCTTTAGATGTGGATGATTGTAGAGACATCATCCATGCTCGTGCCATCATATCGGCCAATCTTAGTGTTGTGGAGGGACATCCACAGTGTCAAAGTCAATGAGGTCTTTATCAACATCCTAGACAAGGTGGCAGTACAGCTCTTCCTCCCTCAAATCCAAGACCTTAAAAACATCCTGCATGAGCAAGTACTCAACACCATCTATAGTGATGGCACTCAATGATGCAAGTTTTGCATTCTTAGTAGGATGGGCTGCCTGCCTCCTGGTGGATAGTCGACAAGTCCAAAGACAAGCTACGTGCCTTCTTCTCTTGCTTGTCCAGGACTGTCTCCTTTGGCTCCTTCTCTTCATAGGTGAGAAGAGGCACCACACTGGCTCCTCATCATTCTCCTCTTCAAAATCAGAGCATAATATACAAAAATAGCGAAGGAAATATCCCGCTCGATGAGATCGATTGGGTCTGTCTTCTCAAAAGTGAGGGGCACAGAGGTAAATCAGAAGGGGGGGAACATGTGCAAGTGCTCTTTGCACAACCTTTCTATGGTTGTCACCACTCTTCAATCATGGAGAAGAGGAACTCTAGGGGTATCCACTGAGTAGTGGAGTCAGGGATAAAAATGTGATATCATTACATCCCGCACAAAAATATGCAAGCGCTAAGCTATCAGGCTCTAGAGTCCTAAATATATTCTCTAGCTCAACACTATAACAAAACCTAGGGTAAACCTGGTCCCACATCTGACCGTGAATGGGTTTCACTCATCCACTATGCGAACGCATCATCTGATGAGAAGCCATGGTGAAGGCGTAAAGGGAGCAACAAGCAAGGTGGATAGAAAGTGAGAGATAGATAATGCAATAGAAGTGAATAAAAATAACCCCTACTTATACTTATAAATATGAATTTACATATTATTTCATTAAAACTTTAATAAAGTAATATATATTTTATTAAAATTTTAATGGAGTAATATTTATTTCATTAAAACTCCAAGAGCTCCAACACATCCTACATGAGGAGGTATTCCACCCCTTCAATGGTGATGGCACTCATGAAGCTAGTGGTGGGTCATAACTTTGGGTTTCATGAGGTTGGATGGATGCAATTTATACTTATGTTTATTATTGTACTTAAAATATCTATAAACTTATATTTATTTTAATACCTTATGTTTATACTTTAGTAAATAAAGAAAACTTCAATAAAATATAATAAATCATAAATCATACTTCTATTTCTTGTTACATATTATTATTATTATTATATTATATTATTTACAAAGTTACTTATATTATTATTTACACTTAAATATATACTTAAAGTTATATTTATTTTTATACTTATATCCATAGACTTAAAATTAATGACACTTCATTAAAAAATAAGAAATCATAAATCATATTTATATTTCTAAGATAATTAATTATCTTATTATTTACACTTAAATATATATTTATACTTATATTTACAATTGTACTTACTTATACTTATCTTTATTTTCTTACATATATTAATGGGTTTGAAATACAATAGACTTTTAAAAACCACTATAATTTATGAAAATGAAATAAAATAAAATTTACAACACTTTTAGAGAAATAGTTTTTAATATTCACTTGGAAGAATAAGAATTACATGGACTCTATAATTTCAAGGATGTGTGGAGCAACACACTGGTTGCATGTTTTGCAATGTTCACTTCGACTCCCAACCTTCTTACCATCCAACTTGAAATAAAAATTACAAGGGGGATCATTGGACATGAGTTGGATTTCCTGCCTCAGAAAACTAAGAGGCCAATGAATTTCTACATTAACGCTAAAAGGTTCATGACTCTCCCAAAGAATATTCACATCAATGAGTATTGAATGTGTGTCATCTCGCATGTCTTGGTCCAAGTTGAGCCACTCCCCTCGTAGAAGCACCTCCTATACTTGAAGCGAATGCACAAAGATTGTCTTGCAATGCAGTACCTATCATAAAAAACAAACAACCAAAATAAAAACATAAAAACATAAAAGCAACAAACAACGAACAACCAACATAAAAACATAAAAACGTAAAAACAAACAACCAACAACAAACATAAAAACATGAAAACAACAACAACAATCAACGATTGGTGTCTTGAAATGAAGTACTTATAAATAAAAACTATAAACAATCAACGATTGGTGTCTTGAAATGAAGTACTTATAAATAAAAAACTATAAACAATCAACAGCAGTGTAATCTTACCTAAAGGTAATATCTGACATAGTGATTTTGCACTCAATGATATCATCATGGTGAGTTCTCTTGAGATGCCATGACTCACCTAGTAACTGAGTCATCCAATCCTCACTTGCATTGATACGTAATCTTAGTTTTCTCTACTATTTCATAGGATCCAAACAAATGTGCAAACAAACTAACTGGATCAAACCAACTTAGATGCACATCTCTAGAGCCTGTGGAGGGTTTCATGGCAGCATGAACATCAGTTTTTATCTTTACCCTACATACTGAGTCTCTTGAGATGCCATGACTCACCTAGTAACTGAGTCATCCAATCCTCAGATGGGCACTTGCATTGATACGTAATCTTAGTTTTCTTTACTATTTCATAGGATCCAAACAAATGTGCAAACAAACTAACTGGATCAAACCAACTTAGATGCACATCTCTAGAGCCTGTGGTGGAGGGTTTCATGGCAGCATGAACATCAGTTTTTATCTTTACCCTACATTCTTCTGACATGTCTAAGCTAGGATTATACCATTCCTTGCTAGACAACAATGGTAGTGGAATGTACTCCAAACTATGTCTCTCCACAATATATGTGGAATCAAGTAAACATTCTGAGATGCCAATTTGCTTGCACTCTTGTTGTCATAGATCAAAGCACCTATCTCTGCATGTAAAACATTTAGCTTTCCACTTAAGCACTCTACATTTTGCCATTCATGCAGAGTTGATGGATATAAAGCTGCAAGCAACAAACATGCTTGTATTAAAACTCTATCTAATAACCATGGACTCAAAGCACAAGAACACAAAGCACAAAGATATAAACTTACTGTTAGGCTTATGTCTTGCATTGAGGTTATCATGATGCATTCGAATCTCTTTGTGCATATAAACATGCTGAATGAAAGCCTTTGTTATTGTACCATTGGTGTGTCTTTTGAACTCTATGATTCTACCTTTCCATTGTTTGTTGGGGTCTGTTACATCTTTGAGCTTGACCTTGAAACTCCCACGAGTACTTGGTCTCATTAAAATCCAATTTAACTTATTGTATTGATCAAGGATCCAATTACCTTCATCATCTCTCCTATCAAACACTTCCACTGTGTGAATATTACTGATATTCCTCCTCCTTGAAGATATCTACAATAAAAAACAAAGCACCAAATTAACAAAGTTAGACTGCATGATTAATAAATATCTATGTTAAGATTGTAAGCAACAAATAAACATTATAACAACAGGAAATAAATAGTAACCTATTGCTTTGATTCATACAATCTTGTTGCTTACAACCTATGAAAATGAACATAAACACATAAAGACAAAACATAAACAAACCCTAAACCTATGATCACTACTCACAACAAGTGTTTTATGCCACTTAAAAATCAAGATATTTATTTGTGGTGTAGAGAAGATTATAAGCAATAAATAAAGATTAAAACAACACGAAATAAACAGCAACTTACTGCTTTGATTTGCACAATCTTGTTGCTCACAATCTTGCTCCTGTGAAAATAAACAACAACACATCAAGACAAAACATAAACAAACCTATCTTACATCAAAACAAAACATAGACAAACCCTAAACATATGATCATTACTCATCATAAGAATTTGATGCCACTTCAGATCAAGATAGCTATTTGTGGCACAAAGAAGAGAAAGTTCATGTCAGAAAACGTACATAACTCATAGAGGTTTTGTCCAAATGACATGAAATTTTATGAGGAGAGAGATATGGTGGAGAACAACATACCTATAAAATTTCGTGAGAAGAAAGAACTAGAGTTGTAGAAGAAATAGCAAAATTGAATTTCGCTAAAAAAAAGGGAAGAAATGAAAAGGTAGTGAAATGCAAAAGGAGGGAAAGTCAAAAGTTAAACATAAAAAAAATGAAAAAAATGAAATTCGGTTTTTAAACTTCCATGTGCTAACCACAAGGTACATCTAACATGAAAGATATGGAATCTGACATAAAATTTGACATTTCTCTATTTTTTAAAGATATGGGCTCTATTATTTTATTGTCTTAAGATATTTGGGCAAAGATATGACAAAAAGATCCATGTTACATGCATCTAGAATCCCAGCTCTCTCATTGGTCATGCCAATCTTTTTTTATTCACTCCTTAAGGGGCAAAATGGAGAGTCCATATTCCTCCTAATGTTAGTCATTTCATATCTTGGACATTACATGTAACCTTGGATCCTTTCTTGGAGATGGCCTTCTATGGTCTAGGGCTCATGGCAAGCTTGATAGCCATCCTCATGGGTGAGAGGTTAAATCACTTAGGCCTATGCACATACCTAACTTTGCTACATGTGCATATGGATTTACTCTACTTTCTTGATAATTCCATGAATTTTTCATATTTCTTGAATCTTGGTCATGTGTTCTTGAATCTTGGTCTAGCTCCATTTCACTAAATCTTATTTTTATTTACTCACATGGTGTAGTTTGAGTCTATTGGCTAAAGCTAAGGTAATGAAACCTTCAGTCAAGGCTCAAACAATAATATTTTTATGATTTAAAAAAATAATTACTCACATGGTGTAGTTTGAGTCTATTGGCTAAAGCTAAGGTAATGAAACCTTCAGTCAAGGCTCAAACAATAATATTTTTATGATTTAAAAAAATAATTACTCACATGGTGTAGTTTGAGTCTATTGGCTAAAGCTAAGGTAATGAAACCTTCAGTCAAGGCTCAAACAATATTTTTATGATTTAAAAAATAATTAGGTGAAATATGGACTCTCATTTTCACTCCTTAAGGATTTCCACACCTCCTCTCTCTAGAGAAATGGGCTCATGGTGAATTTTTCGTAAACCAAATCAAAAGTTGACGGAGATTGCACATTTGGAATCTACTCATCAAGACCTTTCCAATGATAGGTCTAGAGAGAGGAGGTGTGGAAATCCTTAAGGGGCAAAAATGAGAGTCCATATTTTGCCTAATGAAAAAACCCAACATACTAGTTTTCACAAAAAAAAAGGAATACTAAAAAAAATAAAAAAACCATACAAAAATTGATTGGAATGCTTCCCTCTAGTTACCCAAGTACTCACACACCAATATTTCCACCAAAAACATCTAAAAATCAAACATTCACTACACTTTTCTTCACTCTACCACAACCTTATTCACTCAGGACTTCGCTAAACCTTAATAGAACTGGAAATAAAGATCATTAAAAGCATGCAAGGAAGGAGTAGAGCATTCAAACGTGATGGAAGAAGCAAGATTGTTAAAAGCATGCAAGGGAGGAGCACAGCACTCAAAGGAGATGGAAGAAGCAAGATTAGCTCCCCGACAATGACGCTAAAAATGTTATAGACTATTTCTACTCTCTCAAGAACTCACCCATTCTAGCAAACAATGAAATAGATAACTATCGTGGGATTCTTACCTTATGTTTGGCTTAGGATGTCCTTGACCTCTAAGCACCACTAGTGGTTGCTAGCTCCAAATCTTCTCCGTGTTGTCACCTCCAAGAAGCTAGCTTCACCTCCCTGCAAGGACTCACCTCCTTGCAAGGACTCACCTCCCTCACTCTTGCTCACTCTCATACAACATGCACTCTACTCTCAACTCTCCCTCTCACATACACAAAACAAGAGCACAAGAGAGCAAATAGGTAAGCAAGGCTCAATTGGCACAAAGGGGCATTGTGTGTTTGCATTATGAGAAATTCTCTTATATACAACTAGCCCTTATTCACACTTGGATGCCCAAAATTAACTACTAACTTTTGTCAAAATATAGAATGCTTTATAGTGCCATTACACAACACTTATAATACTACTCCCATTTTTAGTAGAGAGTGCCTTTGTTAAGCCCAAAATGGGGTTAACATTAGTGAATCATGAAACTAGAGATAAGCACTTAAGATGATGCCACCATCATTATTTGGCCACTCTACATGTGGCACATATGAGACTCATTTTCTCTCACACAATATTTTCTTATTTTCATTTGTGAAATAGAGTTGAGTGTTCTCTCCACTCTCTCTATCTTTGTCTTTGTCTCTCTCTCCCCCCTTGCAACCCTTTGTGTGTTTGTGGGCATGTTATTACTTGGGGTCTAGGAAGACAAGCCCCTTCTCTAGATCTTCTGACCTCTTTCTTCTCCCTTCCATGCTCTTCTTAAAGATTTAGGCATTATAAGTGTGCAACTTGGAGCTTTGGGTGTGACCACTTGAGCCTTTGCTTCACCATATTAAGGGACTAAGGTTATGTAGAAGGGTGTGAGTGTGAATGGACTTGAGGTCCACTTGCTGACCTATTTAAAGGTGAAGACATGAGGCATTTTGTATGTGAGCAAGGCCTAGTTGTATGCATAAACAACTTAATAAGCAAGATATCTTTCTTGTATTTTGTGAGCTCTTTTCCTCCACACACTTGATCTAGCATGAGCACCACGTTTTCTCAACATGGTATCTAGAGCTTAGGTGATTTGAACCACTTGTGGTGTAGAATAGGTCAAAAAATATCCATTTTTTGCTTATCTTTATTGTGTGGAGCTCAACCCTCTCATGGTGGAGGACTTCCACAACCTTGTAGAGGGCATATCTCTCTGAGATTTCAACTAGGGAAGTATAGAGGACACCTGGGCGCATCAAAATGTACGACCAATTGCAAGGAATGGTGCTTCTCCGCGAGACGGCATTGCATCTGTAGCAGCCCAGCGTTAATTTCCAGCTACGCAGTCAGTCCGTACAGCCATTCTACGCGTGTGGTCAACATCAACATTAACTTTAAAGCTTTCAAAGTGTGCTTTTAAGCACTAATTATGTTGTTTAACACTAATTAAGCTGTTAATCCAACAAAGGGAGGTTATTATAAAGTATTCTTAAACACTAATAGTGTTATTAAACACTAATGGTGAACTAATCACCAAAATAAGTGTTATTTTACACTAAAAATGTACTTTTTAGCACTAATTGTGTTTTATACACACTAATGGTGATATTAATCATCAACCAAAGTGTTGCTTAACATTAAGGTGGTCTTAACCATCAAAGGAGGAGGTCATTTACATTAAGAAGGCTCTTCTTCATCAACATGGAGGCCGGGCACACACCATAAGTGCCACATTCAAGTCTTCATCGTCAAAACGTTTCTTCCAAAGAGAAATGGTGCAACCATGAACCAATTGTCTTCACCTCATGAGTCAAAGAGGTTGAAGAATTCTGGTTTTTTCATCATCAAACTCAGATTTTTGAGTGGTTTTAAAGTTGAACACATGTACACTAAGTCTTCAATGTTTATGTGTATTACACTTGAGGCTCTTGTTTGTAAGAGGCATAGGCATGCCATAAGCCATATGTTCTCGTTTCCCAAGCCCAAGGCATGTCATTCTGCTGCATATTCTGCATTTATAAGATGAGTTGTAAGGTTGAGCATAGAATCCCTAAATGCTCTACCTTGTTAAGCAAATACAAAGAGTGGGGTGCACCATCATCGAGGTGTACATCTTCATCGACAACAAATAAAGACTTAGAAGGCAACATTGTATTAGCCTCTAAGGCTCTAGGAACACATTTGTAAATCCTAGATAACCACACCACCATGGCATCCTTGTATGCCTAATGTTATAAAGGCAACCTATGTCCAATACCACCTATTCCAATTCTTTCATAGTTGGTATTGAGGGGGGGTAATAAGGGACTAAGGTTATGTAGAAGGGTGAGAGAAGGGTGTGAGTGTGAATGGACTTGAGGTCCACTTGCTCACCTATTTAAAGGTGAAGCCATGAGGCATTTTGTATGTGAGCAAGGCCTAGTTGTATGCATAAATAACTTAATAAGGAAGATATCTTTCTTGTATTTTGTGAGCTCTTTTCCTCCACACACTTGTATTTTGTGAGCTCTTTTCCTCCACACACTTGATCTAGCATGAGCACCACGTTTTCTCAACACACCAAACACACTTTCTATGCCACTTCAAGCCACATTCATGTGATGATGAGTGTGGGAGAAGAACTTAATGAGTGGTTATTGCCAATATGTCAAGGCGAAGCTCCACTACTACAAGCTTAGAAATTTGGGAAGTCTCTAATGACCCTTCACATGGTAGACACTATATATGAAAGAACTAAACTCCTTTATGGAGAGATATTGTGACAATTTTCACAAATACATGAAATGTAATTTTTGTTGAGAGATTTGGAGAAGGCTCAACCCCTGAAAGGTCTCTTTCAAGATAACATGACAGAAAAGAGGTCATATGGTGCCTACCTTGGAAACAAGAAATGATTAAGAAGGTAATTACTCCCACTTTAAAAACATTGAAAACACCATATGGGATATTTTGTTTAAGGTCTTTTGATTTATCTCATCTTGAAAATTATCCAATGCACCTAAGCTTGCACCTAAGCTTGATTACAAATGTAAGAACCATAGAGGTGGATATACATAATATATGATGGCTCTAATGGGTTTAAAAAAGTTAACACAAGGGAATAAAGACATTATTACTCTTGCTTTAAAAACATTTAAAACAAAAGAGAGCAAGTTCTTGGACCTCTCATCTTGGAAAATTAATTGCACCTATGCTTGATTACCAACATAAGAATTATAAATACATAAGTACATAATCCTAACACCATAATCATAGATTTTAATCCCTTGGAACCCAAGAGGTCTTTACCTAGCCACCACTCAATACCTGCCTAACAACTTCTTCATCTTCCTCTTTAAGGATGCAAAGATGGCTTTAGAAGCCCTCAACGTGTAGGGCAGTGTATGATTAGAAACTCACCCCTCATTCTGTTCAACTAGTTTCCTGAATTTTCCCCCGTGGACTCAAAACCTAGCAAGATGCCTGTGTGGGTGGAACTCCCTAATCTGCCCTTCCACCTTTACCCCCTCATGCAAAGATTGGTCACCCCTCTTGGCAAAGTTTCAGGTCAAAGGCCCTCCGCGGAGCTCAACCCTCGGTGGTATCCTCAAATTTTGGTCGAAATCGACGTGAATATGGAGCTTCCCAAAACCCTAAGCATAAAGGTAGGGGACGGGGTATACATCACCCAAATGGTTTTATATAAAACCTTCCCAGTGCTTGCTTTCACTATGGCACCCAAGGACACTACATCAGGAACTGCCCCATTAAATTTCCCCCCATTCATGAGTCCCTATCTAAAGAGGCCTCCAAATCATAGGATAATGGTTTTACTACAGTAGGCAAGAAGGTAAACCCCAACCTAAGCCAAAGCATAAGCCACTAATGCAATCCTTGAACTTTCAAATGCCATAGACCCTCTCCAAGATGTTCCCTTAGCTCATTAGAGGGAGATTCAAGTGCCTCGAAGGATGATGAAACATTGCATGACTCTTAAGCCAAGCCTTTTCTTGAAGATGAAGTAGCCCAGATGGATGATATGGAACTCCAAAAAGAAAACTCTTCCCCTCCCCATGGAATCTTCTCTTCCTCTGTTGTTTGAGATAATTACAAAAAGCCATAATGAAATAAACTCCTTGTGTAGGAACTTTCTGTGGGCAAGAGATCCTAGGAAATATAGGATTCCTAAGGTCAAGGGGGACATCTGTATCCTGCCTAGGAAATATAGGATTCCTAAGATCAAGGGGGACATCTGTATCCTGCCTAAAAGTAAGGGAGGGATCAGAATCATAAACTTGAATGACATGGTTGACAGACTTGCTTCAAAATGGATAATAGGGAGCTTGTCCTGTGTCCTCATGAGGACCGTTCTCAGTTACTACTCAAAAATTTGAAGGACTTTGCCTTGTAGAGTCTCCCTAGATGGAAAAAGCTCCCAGCCACAACCCTCTTCTTTAGTAAGCACCAAATCTCCACCAAATCAAACCTTCTGGCTACCCCTTGGTTAAAAGCTTATGGAAAGCATGGAATGCAATTAAAGGCAAGCTCTCTCCAAATCCTAACCTCAGAGACTCAACATGTATCAACAGAGCAGACTCAGTTTGGTGGCCTTTCCTTTATCCTAAAATAGAACTAGCATAGTACAGGATGGCTTTAGCCCTAACCAAGAAAGGTATCAACACCTGGGATGATCTATGGAACTCTTAGATGAATAGATGGCATGACTCCCATGAACTTCAGACCCACTACTTAGTCAACTGACAGACTTCTCCACCTCAGAACTTCACTATGGGATCTTGGAGACTTATGGACTCTCCAATCTCCCCCAGTCATGGCCCTCCCAGCAGTTGTGTGAGAAAAAAATATTCCCATGTTCCCCATTCCCTATTTAGACAGATTTAGACAGAGCCCCCCCCCCCCCCCCCCCAATTCATGTCAAGTTAAATGAAAGGTGGGGTATCCAATTGGATAAGAAACAGTGACACTTCAAATTTAAAAATCTATGGGCTCTAGAAATTGAACCAAAAAATCATTTTTAATGTGTTTGATCCTTCATAAGGGTATCTAGTCTCATTAAAAGGCTACTTCTCTGGGTGTTGGTGCAACAATATGTGTAAGGTGCCATAGGGAGGAGGAAACAATTCCTCACATCTTTGCCTCATGCTTTGCTAATAACGTTACATTCACATGTTAAAATGTCATATGATCTCATTTACATCAAGTCTCAATTGTTAATTGGCCCACCATGTGCATCAAATACAATAAGCCTATCTTATCATTATGCTCCAAGATAAATGGGCCCCACATACAATGACTATGTCTTGGCATTAAAATAGACACATTATCAAATTAAAATAGACACATTATCAAATTCGAATTTGAAACTATTGCAAGCATTTAGACTTGTATGTGGGTGGTTAGAAAGGTTTGTTGAGCTAAATTAGCTTGGCTTCAGGTGGTTATATGTACTTTTTGCCATGGCTTAGGATTTGTAGAACTTTCTCGTTCTATATGTTTGTATAGATAATATATGTTTAAAAGTCTTTATATCTCATGCAATGTGAGCTTCCTAAAAGTCTTGATTTTTATAAATATTTACGGGCTTTAGTTTTCCAAATGTAATCATGTGAAGGTGATCCTTTGTAAGATCATGAGAAAGAAACGTACATAGCCAGCTAGTTGTGATTGGGACAAAAGGCTAGAAGCTCTAGGCGTGTGCTATGGAGCACAAGTTATCTCTATCCCATACAAGGCAATGACATGACAACATGTCTTTGAGAGCACATATTATTCTTGAGTACTGTAAAGGATGGAAGAATGCCAAATCATACTACTTTAACATGGGTTGCTTGTTGAGAGGGGGAGATAAGGGAACAACATTAAGAAATGATTTGATTTGAATTGGAATGTTGATTGTGGTAGGTTGTTCAAATGTGAGGGTCGAAGTTCTTTTGCATGATCAAGGTCTAGGAACATATGGTTTGTTGGGCCTACTATGAAAGGGTGACTACTTGTCCTTGTTGTGACTCATTGCTCTAGAAAACAAAAGCATTCTAGAGAATATAAAGGCAACTAGTGGGGACCCGCTGCTGCTACAACAGCATGTCCCCTCTTGTACACTCTTGCCACGTGGCAAAATGAGATGGCCACAGAGAGTCACATGTGGGTGAATGCTGCGGATAGGGCAATAATAATAGTGTAGAGATTCCTGATAGTAAGTGGTTTAATGTATACCTAAATAATAACATAGGCTAGGAATTTAAAAAAGTTATAAAAAAGGGAAAATACACTAATGCAAGGGGCATTGGTTTTATCGATTTGCGGCGCACACACACTACTAACCCAAAGGGTTCCATGTTTAAAATATCTTTCTTTAAAAAAGTCCCCATTTTTTTTTCGAGAGTGCATTTGTGCATGCTGTGTGTGTGGTATAGCCCCTAGGTAGTATCGAACTCAAGTGAAAACTCATGGAACCTGACGGTTCTACCATTTTTCCCATTTTGCTTCGAACCTTAGGGTATGCAGGACCCTCATGTAATAAAAATCGTCCAACTTTGATGGGGAGTCATTTATTCTTTAACTTTGATGGGAGTCATTTATTAAAGAATAGAAGATTTGAAAATAACATAGGCTAAGACCTTGGAGTGCGCAACGGCTCTATTGCATATCTTTGCAGCTTTTCACCATAGCCGGAGCTTTGGAGAGCTTCTGTCTCTCTCTCTCTCTCTTTATGCCCTTCGCCAAATCCAGGACTCCTTGGAGCTTTTCCGACATAGCCAGGGTTTCTCGACGTTTCACCCATCCCCAGGGTTCATAGCCAGAGCTTCCAAAACCTTCCGTTTCTCTCATTTCTCCATATCCAGGAGCTTCTACGTTCGTTCTTTTTGGATTCCCTCTGTCTCTCTTCATCCCATCCCGGAAATGGCTGCTACTAACATCGGCATGATGGACGGCGCCTACTTCGTCGGCCGCAACGAAATCCTGCAGTGGATTAACTCTACCCTGCAGCTCAACCTAACGAAAGTTGAAGAGGTCGGGTTGTGTTTTTCTTCCATTATCTTGCGCAAGATTAGGATTTTCCAAGATCTAGGGTTCCTGTAGGTTTTCGTTACCGTCTTTTTCAATTATGTAGGGTTTTCTTTATGTTCCTGGGGTGTTGTTTTCACGCTTGAGAACTTGATTTCTATGCTCTAGGGTTTGATTTCCCTGCTTTAGAGCTTGGTTTCCACGATGCAGCGTTTCATACATGCTCTTTCCCCCCCTCCATACTGTAGGGTTTTTCTGCGTGTTGTTTACCTTTACTCTAGGTTTTCTTTGAGATTTTCGTACCCCAGGGTTGTTTCTTCTACGTTGGCCTTGCTGTTGCCTTTCTGATAAAATGAAGTCGATTTTTCTCAGACATCCAAGGGAGCTGTGCAGTGTCAACTGATGGATTCGGTTCATCCAGGCGTAGTTCCCATGCATAAGGTTGCACCGCAGCTCCAAATTTATTATTCCACTTTATTCCTTTGTTCCATATCTTACACAGATCACCCCTCAGGTCAATTTCGAAGCCAAGAATGAGTATGAGATGATATTGAACTACAAGGTGCTGCAGGATGTTTTCAACAAGTTGAAGATTGGCAAGGTTTCTTCCTTCAAACCATAGTCACAAGAAACGTTTTGAGTTTTTTTTTGGGGGTTTTTTTTGGGGGGAGGTTTTTGAGGTTTTGTTTCAGAAGGTTTCGTCCCTTGGCTAAGAAACTGCTAGGTTTCGAAAAATCAATAATTTCATAAAGTATAAATACATAAAGAAATTATAGTAACCTTCTAAAAACTTGTGTAATGATGAAAAAAATGGTGTCTTCTCACACATCTCGGGGAACTATCCATATTTTGATGAGACATTATGGCAATTTTGTTTGATTAGATGCCACAAGTGGTTCAATCAAGGACTCAATTGGGAAAGATTTAAGACATTGAAGGATGGTGTATGAAGAAAAAGGGGAAAGAAGAGAGGAGAAGAAGAGGAAGGGAGAAGAAGAGAAAGAAAGAAGAAGAGAATGAAGGAAGGAGTAGAGGTGAAAGAAGTAGTAGAAGCTGGCAGGAGAAGAAGGGGGAAGGAAGGTGATGAGGAGGATATGGAAGAAAAACAAATATAAAAAAAATCCTAGAAAAATCAGGAGGGGAAAAAAAACGAAACCTGAAATTTGGGTGAAACTAGTGTATTGGAGAGGTTCGAGGTTTTCAAAAACAGTTTCGAAGTTTCGAGGTTTCGAAAGCTAGAAACAGTTTTTTTGTTACTTTGCTTCAAACCTATGGCTTTTACAGTGTCTTCTTCCTTCAAACTTGTACCTATTGAAGGTTAACTGAACAAAACTATGGCGTTTTCTTTCGGCTATGCAGCATATTGAAGTTAACAAGCTTGTTAAAGGGAGGCCTCTGGACAACTTGGAATTCATGCAGTGGATGAAGCGATATTGTGATTCAATCAATGGAGGGTTTCTGATCAGCAGGTGAGGCCTTAGATCTGCTTCAGCTTCCCTTTGAACTCTCTCTCTCTCTCTCTCTCTTCTTTCTTCAAAAGTTTGTCCTTTTTTTTTTTTCGTCAAAGAAAGATCCTTTTATTAGAAAAAGAAATTATTCGCCTGGGAGCAGGTTATAACCCTCGAAAGAGGTAAAGACACAGATTGGGGGATCCAGATCCTCCATGGTTGGCCACCTTCAGAGGGAGGCCACATCCTTGGGGGAGGGGGGGGATGGCCACCATGGGCCTGTAGTGTAGAATATACCATGGTCACTCGAGGTGAGAATCAAGCTCCAAGTGCGTAGGATGGCTGCACATTGCTGTTGCATAATCTCTGAATCGCCATGTAAGCATTCTTGGCATGGATGATGTCTGTACAGATGAAGTGAATGATCTCTGCCTGAGGAGTGACCATGCCCTTTATAGTCTCATTGCAGCATGCACCCCAAATGTGCCAGGTTGATATGTTGCTAATGAGTTCCCACTGTAGATCTATAGGTGTCCATTGGAGTCCATGGGAGCCTGCTGGGAGGAGAGGAAGGTGGGCAGTGCTTAGTGATTTCTACTAGTTTAGAGACGTCTTTTCCTGAACATTCATCCAAGTCTCTACAATTTGCCTCTCTTCTCTTAAGCAAACTCTGATTAGATCTTCAGTTATTTCACATAACAGTTACAATCCTGTTGAGCGGAGGGAAGGTTGCAAAGGAGGCAAAGAGACAAATAAGAAAGCAATACCAGCCTCTGTGACTGTGACAACAACTCAAGAGCCTTCCAAGGCAGTCTCTGCAGCAGCTTCAGTGAAGAGTGCCATTACCATGACAGGTCCTAAACGAGTGGAAACTTGCACAACAGTCACAGCAAAGGGTGAGTGCTTGTTTCAGAATGAAGGTATCTTTTCTCAGATCAATGATATGATGTAGCTAATCAGGTAGAGTATTCTTGTATTATGATACTTTTGATCTGGTTGTAGCTGAGTAGGGTGAGTGAACAAAGGGGCTTTTCATTGGACTGTTGTTATGGATGGTTCCAGAGTTGATGTAAACGTGGTGACTTGTATCCTGTTATGGAGGTAGAACTTTTGCTTTATTTTAACAGGAACAAATAGTGCTAAGGTGTTTCCTCTTCCAAGTGCATCTTTTCCTTCTGGTGTGCCTGCCAATCCTGAGGTGTCAATGGTCCCTGCTGCTCAAATTGATGGCCTAACTGAGCAGGTATTTTGTTCATGCCCTTTTATTAGGGGTGTTTGATTTAGTACCTTGCACGAGCCTGTCCTTACAATGTTGCTTTGGCTATGCAGATTACAAAGCTCAAGCTTTCTGTGGATAACCTGGAGAAAGAGCGCGATTTTTACTTTGCAAAGCTGCGGGACATTGAAATTCTATGTCAGGACTCTGGTTTGGAACATTTAACGGTAATGATTTTTGCGGTCCATTTCACTTTCAATCATGATGTTATGATAGGTTAATTAAGCATGATAAAAACATGGAGATATGAGGAAGCCCTTAAATATAGCACCGATTTGATTGCTGAGATAGGATCCTATGCATGTTAGAATGCTTATCACATTCCAAGGATGAATGATTTAGAGTCCTGTCGTTAACACAAACAAGATGAAGGTTTTCTGTAACAGACTAGGTGCACAAAATAAAGATGATATGTCAGAAGTTTTTCTATCAGTTGACCCTGCTTACACGGTTCACAGAGGTGGATAAGGGTCTTCGCATCGCCCATGCTTGCTTCTTTTTGGCTGATAAAAGAGGATGACGGACGCCCTTCTTTCATGGCCAGCTGTCTTCCATTGCCAGGCTTGCCGTCCATGAGTGATTCCCGCTGCCCATGGTGCACTTGTTTGGGCAATGAGATGGAGGCATCTTTACGCTTGTTTATAGAACACATATCAGATAGGCTAGATGAAGCTCCTGTATCCCAAAACCTTGTTGTAGAACATATTGATAAGGACATGATAGAGCTCCTGTATCAATAGCACATATTAGAAGCACTCTGGTGGCGTAAAATCGAATTGTTAAGCTGCTTATGGTGGAGGTCTTGTATCAGATGATCTAATATGGAATGAAGATGGTATGGGGATAGGTTATCTAAGAGAATGGCCTATTTATTCTTGCAGGTAGTCAAGGCTATTCAGAGGATTCTGTATGCTGCTGATGATAGACCCTCTGTCATGGAGGAAGCTCAAGCGATCATAACCTCCTCTCTCCATGTTGCTGGGCCATCTGATGACAAGGTGACTGATGAGATGGAGAAAGACGTTGCCAGCAGGCAGAGAAGGGAAGTACACAAGAGAAAGTCTTTCATGAACCCCGAGTTGGACGATGCAGCAAGGCAGCGCAAGAACTCATGCGGGGGTTCTGACATCTTGTCAGAGATGCATGCCGGAAGGCCAGCTACTGAAGCTGCTTCCATTAAGGCACTCTAAATGTTCGTCCAGAGCTAAGCTTCTTTCCACTGGTACGTAACATCTGTGAACAGTGCAGAGGCAGTCTAAATGCTCATCCAGAGCTAAGTATAGCTAAGCTTTATTTCACCGGGTGGTAACATCTTGTCTACCATCCTATATTTTCACAGCTGCTTCCTACAAGAGAGAAAAGGTTGGTTGAGAAAAGGTTTTGGAGTGCTTTGTCTTGTATCTGGTCTTTTTTAAATGCAATGGGACTAGTCACTAAACACACATTTGTGAACCAATCTTGGTATCTAGTTCTAGAATCCAAGCGATCAAATTTAATTATAAATTGAATATGGGTGCCAAATTTTGATTCAGTAGTGGATAATTTTTTGATTGAGGTGAATACGGGACCGTATAATTTTGATTGAGGTGAATATAAGACCTTATAATTTTTTCCCACTGGTTTCTTTGGACCGCTTTTTTTTTTTTTTTTTTTTTGGCCAGTGGTTTTTGTTTTTGGTTAGTGATTTTTTTGGTAAGTGACTTTGGCCGCTCTTTTTTTTTTTTGGTCGGTGGTTTTTGTTGCTTGTTTGCGCTTTGGGCGGTTTGTGTTTGCTTTTACCTCGGACGTTCGCCACCTCAGGTTCTCATTTGTCTGTCCCTCATTCTCTTCGCTTGGCTTGTTTTACCCTTGTTGACAGTAGTAGGGGCAGGCAAACACAGACATCTCCGTTCCTTTTGTTGTGTTTGGCCACTTTGGTTTGCTTTCGTTCGTTTGTTTGTCGGCCTGTTAATACTCGATTGGTTGGTGTTACGCTCTTGACAGCACACCCAGGTAAAGGCGATCGTCTAGGTCAGTTTGTTGTATACATACGTGCAACGTTTTCTCTTTGCATGTCCATGGCGTGCGAGAGACAACTATTTCGATAGGGGCTCCCTTGCCCACTACGGTCCCTCTCTTGCGTCCTTTGTTGTCCTCCGTTACAAGCTGTGACTCTATGTGCATGCCTATTCAAAATCGCTCTTGCGTAGGCAAAGTGAACGCAGATCCTCAGAGCAGTGCTCCTTGTTCTTTGAGGGCATTGAAAAGGAGAGCCAGAGATATAGGTTTGCTTGCATGCTTTTTTTTGACATATTTGTGTACATTTTCACTTTCTTTCTTTCATGTTGCCTGCATGCTTGTTTTGTAGGTGTATCCGAGTCCATGGATGCACCTTCCTAGAGGGGACAAATGTCTAGAGTTTCATAAGCTATGAAGGTTAAGGATTTTGAAGTTTCCATTATGGTCGGTGTGGGAAGCACTGATCTTGACGTTTCTTTCTGGGCACCCATATGTAATTTTATAAAGAAACGAGTGTACCAAGGGCCTCGCTACATTAGAGAAGGGTGGGACTATGAACCACCTGCACTGTTAAATGGTTGTAAAGAAGGGAGCATCTTCTTGATTGTTATCGGCAATGCATTGAAGTTGGACATGCATTGGGACACATGCAAGCCGCATGGTGGCCTTGTCATGTGTCGTACTCTTCGTCAAGTGAAGATGCATACCTTTGAGGGCATGTTGAGCTCATGCACAAATGACATTTTAGGGTTTTTGTGTAGAATGTTTCTACCGATGAAATAAACCGAGGTATAACTATGTATGTGAAGTATGGTCAGGGCGATTTGAAGAATCGAGTTTGCTTGACCTCTCTTAACATCTTTGAGAGGGCATTCGACATGGAGAACTTCATTCCAAACAAAATGTCGGCAACCCTTGGAGTGACTCTCCTCAAGATGATACGCAGCGGCAAGTTCTTCCCCTCTGCCTCCTGGGTTGTTTCCCGCACAGGAAATGGCATGAGCTCAGCCAAGGCTAGAGCCATGTAGACCTAGGTGCATATAAGATCTTGTTAGTGCTGATCTTTTTAGTGCTGATCTGTTTCATGTGCGCAAGGTTTTCTTCCACAATAACTACATCGAAGGAGAGCATGCATGTTACTTCTTGCATGGATCACATCACGCCAACATGGAACCCCAAGAAATGTAGTCCCTTGTTGCAAGAAGAGAAGATTCAACAATTTCTTCGTGTTGTAACCAGCAAGATGAATATATTCTTGTTGCACCTCGTCTAGATCTCACTTGTGATGCCGTTTTGTAAATTTGCAAATATTTGTAAGTACTTCCTTTGCTATATATTTCTAAAAATCTCTAAAAATCTTGTTGTTTCCCTTGTCCATGTAGTGTCATTATGTAAATGGCGTTTGCAAACAAAAGAAAAGTTCTTCCTTGCATCTATCTTTCTCTTTCAAAAAACCTAAGGTCTAGAACCTTAGCCATTCTTTAATTAGTGCTCGTTTGTGCGGGCACTAATTAATGAATATGTCACTTGACTGAATATGTCAATCTCACTTGACTAAGTAGGGCACTAAAACGGTAGAACCGATTTACAAAAACAATGTAGTTCTGATATCCATGAGTTTCAAGCATCACATTCAAAGGTTTTGGAGTGATTTTTTTCCTCATCAGGTTGTGGGAACATGGTGTTGCCATGCCATGCATAGGGGCCCATCTCTCTTCTTTATGGTTCCTCTCTCTCTCTCTCTCTCTCTCTCTCTCTCTCTCTCTCTCTCTCTCTCTCTCTCGGACACTCTCACTACCTTTCTGCCACCCATTGTGGGGTAGAAATGGCTAGTGGGATTGCCCTTGGGATGACATGGACCCACCTAGGTTCAAGTCTCTTCGTCGATTGGTCACTCTCGCTACCTTTCTGCCACCCATTGTGGGGTAGAAATGGCTAGTGGGATTGCCCTTGGGATGACCTGAACCCACCTAGGTTCAAGTCTCTCCGTCGATTGGTCTCTCTAGATCAATAAAGTCGACGTTAAGCAGCTTTCTCTCTTGGGTAGGTGTGTGTAAAGGAGGACACTCTTACTACCTTTTTGCCACCCATTGTGGGGTAGAAATGGCTAGTGGGATTGCCCTTGGGATGACATGGACCCACCTATCAAGTCTCTTCGTCGATTGGTCTCTCTAGATCAATAAGTGGCTCTCTCTCTCTCTCTCTCTCTCTCTCTCTCTCTCTCTCTCTCTCTCTCTCTCTCTCTCTCATGGGGCACAATAAATGTGAGAGTCCTCCTCGCCCCATGCGCCATGTATAATGTACTACACCCCACCATCTCCACAAGGTGGAATTAGTAGTATACCACCTATCATGATTGTACATCTATAGCATGCTAGATAGTGATTGCATAGTGAGTTGCATATGACTAGGATTAGCTTTTCATTTCAGTTTTCCTTTCCATGATACTCAGGACATGGACTTGTTGTATACAAATTGGTTGCATAGGGCAATCTAGCCTTCCGTAGACATTAATATATCTTCTCTCTCTCCCTTTGGAAATAGGCATGAGGAAGGGAAGCAAAGAATGCAAGGAGCAACATAGAAGGTTGCCTCCTTGTCATCTTTCTTACAGAAGAATAGAGGAGGAGGCAAGGATCAGGTTAGAGCAGCCTAGGCCCTAGATGTGGTGCATGAGGAGCTTGATGGTGCAGGTTGCAAAGGTTTTAACCCTTTGTGTAATTAACGAGCGGCCTAGTAGCCCCCATTAATTAATGTACCCTCACTTTTTTTTTTGGAACAATAAGTACATATATTTATATTAACACAGCAAAAGCATCCATTTACAACAAGTCCTTTTAGACTACCACCACATCACTTCTATTCCCAGTCTTTATTAAGAAGATCACATATTAGATATTTGCAGAGAGACTTTACAACTAGTCCTTCACGAAGTTATAAAATCATATCCACAAAACTCTATGCCCTACTTTACAAGTAAACTACATATAAGATTCCACCTTCCAACACAAAAGAAGAATGCCCCTAGGAAATTTGATATCCCAGTTGTGTACATGCTTTAATCATAGCTTCAAATGTGTAGCCTTTGGGAGACCTAGTTCCCACAGGGTTCTATATTACCTTTTGTCCAATTTTTACTACTGGCCTAGTTCCCACAGGGTTCTATTGTTCCCCCCCAAAAAAAAGATCACATATTACATCCCTTGTCTCATCCTCCCATACAAAAGAAGACATGTGGTAACCCAAATACATACAAGCAACCAAGAGAGTGTCAAAAGTGCATCTCTTGGGAGACTGCTCTTTAAAGTAGTCACCCTTAGTCAAAACTTTTGCCATTGGTAGCTTGCGGAAAAGGGTTTCAACTAAGGCGAGAAAAGTGTACACTAGTTGCTTCTCCTTTTGGTACCACCCATTTTTCCAAGTGTAGACCTGCCACATATCATCAAATGTTAGGGTACCCTAGTATGTTAGGGTAATATCCCATTAGTTGAGGCCTGTGTCAACTAATCCCTACCTGTAATGCGTGCATTGACTCAGCAAACACATTATAATTCAACTTATTCATATAGTAAAGAGACCAACAATAGTGCACACATTTGAACATCATCTCTGACATATCTAACCCCAGACTAGCCCCTTTATTGAATATTAGTAGATTCGTGGAATTCCAGATCCCCCACAGACAAGAATACTTTCTAATATAGAATATTAGATCAATATCTCCTGCCCCATTAGCTACTCTCCCTAGAAGCCAATCCCCCCAAGATCCCTTAACTCCCAAGCTCCCATCCACCCATTTTCCTATCCTACCCCAAAACCCTATGATTTACAAGACAATCCTAGAAAGCATGCTTGCCATCTTCAATTGCTGACTTGCATCTAGGAGAAATCCTAGCAGTAAAATTCCTTTGAAGAAGTTTGAATCTAAGGGGTATGGCCAACAAACATACTCTCCAAAGAAATGTCTGAGCTTTCTTGGAATCTGCAATTCCTCTATTAGATTCCACCTCTTCCTCCAAGTACTCAAGCACCACCTCACTTTTGAGATTTTTTTTGTAGTATCTAACAATCTCACTCTTACTCATTTCCTCATAAACTGCCTTGGTAGTTATTTTATCCAATTTGGCCCCATTGAACTAGGCCCAATAATGTATCCAAGAGGCTCCATTATAAGCAATAGAGGTCTAGCCTTTCTCAACCTCTTCTAACACAAAATTCAAAATCTGTAGCCCACTCCGATGTATTCCGAATCCCCCCCCCAATTTGGTGCATCTATTTCGAGCCATAGTCCCGGAGATCACTTAGTCTTCTTAGCCTTCTGTTTGTTTAGTCTTCTAGATGCCTTTACATTAAGTTGAGCCAGAGGAGGGTTAAGTCAGTGAGTCCACCAAATGGCTAGACTGAAGTAAGAGTTCCCAGAAGCCCTTGTGCACCCATTACATTTCATCAAACCCATCACCTCTTTCCAATTCATGCATAAAAATTTATAGAAAGGGGAGTTCACAATTTTCAGAGGAGCATATGATAGCAACTTATCCTTCCAATCCAACCCGTTCCACATGCCTTTAAGTTGAACCCGACATTCCTCCACCACCTCTCTAAGCATCTTGGTCTAGATTTCTTCTTGTTGAAGGCATTTAGATGGGTTGGTTACCACCACCCTAGCCTTAGCATAAGTAGGCAAGTGAAGAATCCCTAATCCTCCCACCTTTTTGGGCAGGGTAACTTTATGCTAGGCCAGCTAGGCAAATGCCTTCCTACCATCATTGCGGTTTCTCTAAATAAAATCCTTGATTGGGGTTATAATTTTTTTCCAATGGTACTTTCTAAATTCTACCACAAGACAGATGAACATAATGTAGGCTTTAAGAACTGTGTTAACAATGGCCATCCTATCATGAAATGGAACTCTGATCCCTTCCCATCTTTTTTAGCTTGTCAAAGAACCTTTAAATTCCCATTCTCATTCAATCGCATCGTTTTCCATCTCATCACTTCTTTCCTCAAATATCCTCATCAAATCTCATCCACTCGCATTTACCCATATCCACATCTCATCACATCATATTCATTCACATCTCATCCATTTATATTACCCGATTCGCATCACATCCATTCTCACTCAAAATTTCCATCCAGTTCCTTGTTTCTCAAAAACAAGTATCACTCTGGACTCTCCATCGAGACCAGCTGGTCAGCAAACAACGAGATCCAATAATAACAGATTACAATAATTTTTCGTCATCATACATATATATCTTTTACAACATACGCATGTCCTAAGCACTGAGAGCCCGTGCATCGCCTGGTCAAAACCCTCCAGGATCCTCCTTAGGTGTCGTGGCACTTCACTCATAGACGGCTTCGTCGACCCTCGCCCATCGTACCGGAAGCACACCATTTTTCACCATACCAAGGCTGGTCAAGACCTGGGTAAGTTTTTGCCGCGCGTGACCTGTCTGTTGAACGCTCCCCGCTAGCTGCTGTTGCACAACCGAACTTCCCTTAGAAAAACACATATACCAAATGCTCCCTCCAGCATTCTGGCGTAAGACAGTCCTTTAAAAAAACAGGGTTTCTATGTAAGTTTTCAATTTTGAGTTTCTTTTGAATACAATGAGTATATCTCAAATCCATATCCCAAGACTTTCTGATCGCAGGTTTGAATTCCAAATAGAATTCCTCGAATTCTGTAACCTTGATCCTCAGATCAAAATCAAAGGGTCTCAACTTAGTTTCAGATTCGGTGGTGGGTGATTTGAGTGAGTTTTTCTAAATTGGTCATATCGTCTTTTAATGAAACTGGTCATATCGTCTTTTCTTGAAACTGAGGAAGGAGTTATGTCTTGGTCATAGTCTGATTCAGCGTTTGAGTCTAGAAAGGTTTCTCCCTGAACTATCTTTCTCAAAGGATAATATTTCAATTACTACTTTATTGAATTTCATTAATTGAGTATTTGCTTAACTGAATTCAAAACTAATCACGAATTCCTATGAGAGGAATATATTAATCATTTATCTAAAATTTCGACTTCGATAGTTTTTCTGAGTTTTCTCATTACCATCCCAGAGAATATAAAATGGTAGAATTTTCTCACATAGTATTTACTTATTCATTTACCAATATTCATGGGATTTAAACATAGGATTGAAGAGAACTCTTATTTTGATATAAAAATTATGTATGCATCTATTTATTCATTTTCTCTCACATAGTATTTACTTATTCATTTACCAATATTCATGGGATTTAAACATAGGATTGAAGAGAACTCTTCTTTTGATATAAAAATTTTGTATGCATCTATTTATGCATAAAATCCAACTTCTATGAAAATAACACTTTTATATAAAACAAAATTAAAAATCAATTTTGATGAAAGTAACACTTTTATAATTAAAAAAAATTCTTTTATGCATCTATTTATGCATAAAAATCAATTTTAATGAAAGTAACACTTTTATAATAAAGAAAATTCTTTTATATATCTATTTATGCATAAAAGTCAATTTTGATGAAAGTAACACTTATAATTAAATTTTTTAATGTATCTATTTATGCATAAAAATTAATTTTGATAAAAGTAACACTTTTAGAATTAAAAAGATTCTCCAATATGCATCTTTCTATGCATCTTTCTATGCATAGAAATTAATTAGAAATTAATTCTAATGGAAATAACACTTTTATAATAAAAATATTTCTAATATGCATTTTTCTATGCATAGAATGAAAATAACACTTTTAGAATACACAAACGGTGGGGATTACTCTTTTTGAATAATAAAAGATAAAACTTATTACACAAAATTAAAGAAAATTTTACCATAACCTCCTTTGTATGGCTGACCATTTTTTAATTTTTTTTAATTCTCAAGTTACTTAGAAATTATCCCAAATGGTTTAAAGCATATAATCAAATTTCACTTTTTAAGGAGGAAAAATATGAAAAGTTTAATTCTAAGAATTTGATTACATATCTAGGATAAAGAAAGGCTAAATTCAAGAATGAAGAGAGGGGGAAAGCCTTTCCAACAAGGCATAACATCATTTTTCATTTTAAAGAAAATAAAAATTAAAAAACCATTAAATGGAATAAAGAAAAAGGTTTTTCTGCTGAGGGCATCTGCTACCACATTTTCTTTGCTTGGGCGGTACTTGATTTCAAAATCAAATTCCTGCAGGGTCTGCATCCACCTTCTTTGGTGCATGTTGAGATCCTTATGAGTGAAGATCCACTTTAAGCTTTGATGAGATCCTTCTGAGTGAAGATCCACTTTAAACTCTGATGATCTGTCAATCAAAGTGAATCTTTGACCCAGTAGGTAATGTCTCCACAACTTCAGGGCATATACTACTGAAAGTAGTTCCAGGTCATGGGGACAGCATAATTCCTCTCATGCGTTCTGAGTTTTCGGGATTCACAGGCCACTGCATGACCTTCCTGCATGAGTGCACCTCCTAGGGCAAAACCACTGGCATCAGTTATTACTACCTCAAAGGGTAGAGAGAAATCTGGCAACTTCAGAACGGGATTGGTTACCAAGGCGGTCTTCAGCTTATCAAAAGCACTCTGGCACCTGGCAGACCATTGAAACGGGGTATTCTTCTTGAGAAGATTAGTCAGCGGGGAAGTTATGAGAGCATACTTTGGTATAAAAATTCTATACCAGCTAGTCAATCCCAAGAATCCCCTAACTTCTTTCACTATTTTTGGTTCAGGCTAATCTATGATTGCTTGGACTTTTGCGAAATCTGGAGAAATTCCATCTTTGGATACCAGAAAGCCCAAGTATTCAACATGGTCGGCAGAGAAAGTGGATTTGCTCTTTTTTGCAAAGAGTTGGTGCTTCCTTAGAATCTCAAGAACTTTTCTGACATGAGCTTCATGGTCGGCTGCATTCTTTGAGTAAATCAGAATATCATCAAAGAAAACAAGAACAAAATCATCCAAGTATTCTCTGAGAATGTCTTGCATTAGGAGATTGAATGTAGCTGGGGCATTTGTCAATCCAAATGTCATGACAGTAAATTCATAATGCCCATACTGAGTATTGATGGCTGTCTTCGGGATATCTTGCTCATTAATCCTGAATAATACCCTGATTTGAGATCTATCTTTGTGAAGATCTGGGCTCCACTTAGCCTGTCTAGAAGCTCATCAATTCTGAGGATAGGATACTTATTCTTAACTGTCAGCTGATTTGAGACCTCTGTAGTCCACACAGAGTCTTAGCGTTCCATCTTTCTTTTTCTGAAAGAGAACTAGCGCACCCCAAGGTGAAACACTGGGTCTTACAAACCCTTGTTCTAACAGTTGTCTAAGCTGTTCCTTGAGTTCGATGGCTTCAAGAACTGGAATTTTGTACGTGCACAAGGCTACTGTGGGGCTGAGCTCCGGGGGGTCAATTCTATCTCATGATCTACTTCCCAAATCGGAGGCATCTTAGTTAATTCTGCTGGGAATAAATCATCATAATCACTTAACCATTCAGGTTGTTTAGCTTTTAACTTTGAGTCTATTGGATTCATTTTGACAACATAAATGAGCTGCTTCTTTCTAAGTCCTTTTAGTAACTTAGAAGCTTTTACTAATTTGCAGACTTGGGGATCCTGAAATTCCAGTTCCTTGAACTTTGCTTCCGTGAAGGTCACGGAAGGAAATAGTTCCATTATGACAGTGAATGTCAGCTTGATTTTTGTGGAGCCAATCCATTCCAAGGATCCCGTCGAAAACTCCCAAAGGTATAACTCTGAACTGACAGTCAGTTAAATTCCCATCTAGATTGAACTGAATACGATCTATGTCAAGGTGAGTGAAAAGAATCTTCCCACTAGCCAATTCAACTTGCATAGGTTTCCCTGATTTCTGTTCTAAGACTAGCTTACGCAAGCATCCTGGGGAAATAAAAGAATGAGTACTGCCTGAATCAATCAAAAGCTTAAAAGGCTTACCCTGATACTTAGCTGGAGTATGGATGACTGAGAATTGGCGATTTGGCCCTTGGTTTTCAATTGCGGCATAAATCTGTCCTCTTTCCTCTTCCACTACCTCAGCTATTGTGACTGCTCTAGCTGCAGCAGTCTGAGGCAGAACTCTTTCTCTTTGGTTACCCCAGTTCTGGGAAGGAGTTTTGAGGCTACTCTAGACAGAGGCAGAGGCAGATGGCTGAGCTGGAGTTCTCTTGGGATTTCCTTGATTTTGACGAGATGGACCTTGATTTGACTGATAGGAAGGGGCTGGTCTCTGCACTCTCGGTTCTTGACTTCCCTGTCCCCTTGACATGGCAGGAGTCGGCCGGGCAGTCTTTTAGTTGGTGACCAAAATCCTCGCATCCAAAACATCGGTTCTCACTTCTGAGCTTGTTCCTCTAAATCCTTGAAAGAGATGGGGCTCCTGAGAAAGTGTTCTGGGGGGGGAGGGTCTTCCTTCACTTCTGAATCTTCCCGCATCCTGATTCTGAATTGGGCCTTGCTGCCTCTTTGGGGGTGGAAAGTTTGAAGTACTTCTTGGGGTTTGGAATCTTTTAAAATTAGAGGGTGTAGGCTTCGGCGGGACCTTAACTATAAAGGCTTTGGCAAAGTCCTTTGCCATTCTTACTGCTTCGGCCATTGAGACAGGTTTGGCATTCTTTACTAAGGTGTCCAATGGCTCGTTCAATTCCTCGAATGAACCTGGCCATCAGCTGCTCTTTGTCCAATTGTGGAGAATATTTGAGGAGAAGGGCAAAAGCTTGATGGTACTCTTCAATTGTCCGGCTATCCTGCTTTAGTTCCAAGAACTCATTCATTTTAGTTTCAAGGAAGCCCGGAGGACAAAACCTCTTTTTGAGGCAAGCTTTAAGATCGGTCCAGGTCTGGGTATTCCGGTCGAGATGGTTAGTCTCGTAGTGATTCCTCCAAGTAACCCTGTCCGTTTCCACAATCTTTAACTTGGCGAGAGCCATCTTGCTTCTCTTATTGTAGCCAGCCAGTTACATCAAAGTATTCTTTCATAGCCTCAATCCGCTTTTCCACTACTTCACCTAATTGCTCCCCTTCACCCTTGAAGGGACCAGGTTGGGATCTGTGCAGTGCTTTTCGAACATCCGGATCTAACTCTTCGTCATCGGTTAGAGGATTCGGTTGCCTCTTGCACAGGCCGCACGCCTCATGAATCTTACAAAACGAGATTTTTGTCAGTTTAACTTTGATAATAGATTTATGATTATTTAATTTTGAGATTTATCTTTAAACAGATAATTATTTCATCATACTTCTTGAACAAGATTAACCATATTCACAATCATGAAAGCAATTTGGAATGTTTTTTTTTTACAAAACCTCATTTATTATCAAAAGTTTTCGATATATACAGAGAGCATCACGGCTCCAAAGTCACTGCCTCAATCGCGTACGCATAAAGAAGCGAAACTGCAAAGGAGACATGCCATGGTACACACGATTCATTACAGAAAGAGGTGTTGTAATTCTACTTCTAGGGATAAAGCGGCTAAGAAGCTTAAAAACTCGGCATGAAATTTTGAAGTTCTTGGGTGAAGGATTAAAGAGTTGTACATGCTGAACAAACCCTAGCCTTATCAGAATCATGGCTAAGGAAATATTTTGCCTGAGCCTCTGACGCTGATTGGTACTGATATTAATACATCGTCCTCCAAAGAACCACATATAGCGACATTGCTCTACAGAATCAGGAAAGTAAAGACTCTCAAAATGACGTGCGAGTCTCACTCTGCTTACTCGGGTCGTAGCAGAGTTGATGAGGTTCTCGAATGCAAAGGCTATCATATCTTGACTCTGGGAGAGTTCACGAATGCCAGATAGATTCGGGGTATCCATCTATAAATTTCCAATTCAATTTATGAGTTTTTAATTTTTGAAGTTCATTCAACATAATATTAATAAGCGAAAACATTATTTTCCAGATTTACTTTAAAATTTTAAGCAATTTCTGTTGCTGTTACGTAAATTTACAACAGAGCTCTGATACCAACTGTGAGATCCCACTGCCCCCTCCGCACACCAGATTTTTGATATAGCTGGCAGCGAAAGCAGCTCCCTCATGCGCGGGGCAGGGTTTCCCACTCGGGGCCTCGCCCTCGAATGTCTGGGCGTATGAGACTAAGCCGGTGGTCATTCCAAAAATTGAAACCGAGAAAATTTCCCATGCTTGGAAAATGGGGACGATTCCACCATTTTGAAATTCTTAAGGAATTTTTCTAACGAGGTCAAGATACTGAACTAACCTTCATCTGATTAAACCAGATAGAAGGAAAACTATTACAGACTTATCTTAAAGGAATCAATGCTTTTTTCCTAATTGAATCAGGCACAGCCGTTGATCTATTCATTTAAGAAGTCTTCAGGTTATTATTTAACTATTCGAGTTCTAAGCGTATTCTTATTAATCAATTTTATTTGAAACTCTACTAATTCTAGCCTAACCCCATCCGGCCCATGGGTTAACCATCGCCCAACCACTAGAATTGGTAGAACCAGATAAGTACTCACCCACCCATAATTGAATGCCTTTCTTAACTTTTGCTTTAGAATACAGATATGCACACACTCCTCTTTAAACTTTAACTTATAAAACAATCCATTGATAAACAATTATTGGTTACAGATATCATAACTTAAAATTTC
This sequence comes from Cibotium barometz, assembly GCF_041138505.1. NCBI lineage: Eukaryota > Viridiplantae > Streptophyta > Polypodiopsida > Cyatheales > Cibotiaceae > Cibotium > Cibotium barometz. The sequence goes on from NC_141063.1 coordinate 13,021,632, forward strand.
CATCCAGTTTCTTGTTTCTCAAAAACAGGTATCACTATGGACTCTCCGTCCGAGACCAACAGGTAACGAGATCTAGTAACAGATTACAATAATTTTTTGTCATCATACATATATATCTTCCACGACATACACATGGGTGTCCTAAGCACCGTGAGCTCGTGCATCGCCTGGTCAGAATCCTCCAGGATCCTCCTTAGGTATCCTGGCACTTCACTCAGGGCCGCTTCGTCGGCCCTCGCCCATTGTACCGGAAGCACACCATTTTTGACCATACCAAGGCTGGTTAAGACCTGGGTAGGTTTTTGCCGCGTGAGCCATCCTTTGAACACTCCTCGCCCTAGCTGTTGCAACCGAGCTTCCCTTAGAAAAACACATATACCAAATGCTCCCTCCAGCATTTTGGCGTAAGACAGTCCTTTAAGAAAAACAGGGTTTCTATGCAAGTTTTCAGTTTTGAGTTTCTTTTGAATACAATGAGTATATCTTAAATCCATATCCCAAGACTTTCTGATCACAGGTTTGAATTCCAAACAGAATTCCTTGAATTCTGTAGCCTTGATCCTTAGATCAAAATCAAAGGGTCTCAACTTAGTTTCAGATTCGGTGGGTGATTTGAGTGAATTTTTCTGAACTAGTCACATCGTCTTTTCTTGAAACCGATGAAGGAGTCATGTCTTGGGTCATAGTCTGATTCAGGGTTTGAGTTTGGAAAGGTTCTCCCTGAACTATCTTTCTCGAAGGGTAATATTTCAATTACTACTTTATTGATTTCATTCATTGAGTATTTGCTTAATTGAATTCAAAACTAATCATCATCATGAATTTCTTTGAGATATAAATTAATCATTTATCTAAAATTCCGACTTCAATAGTTTTTCTGAGTTTTCTCATTACCATCCTAGAGAATATGAAACGGTAGAATTTTCTCTCATAAAGTATTTACTTATTCATTTACCAATATTCATGGGATTTAAACATAGGATTAAAGAGAACTCTTATTTTGATATAAAAATTCTGTATGCATCTATTTATGCATAAAATCCAACTTCTATGGAAATAACACTTTTATATAAAAGAAAATCCTTTTATGCATAAAAATCAATTTTGATGAAAGTAACACTTTTATAATAAAAAAAATTCTTTTATGCATCTATTTATGCATAAAAATTAATTTTGATGAAAGTAACACTTTTATAATAAAAAAATTCTTTTATGTATCTATTTATGCATAAAAATCAATTTTGATGAAAGTAACACTTTTATAATAAAAAAATTCTTTTATGCATCAATTTATGCATAAAATTTAATTTTGATGAAAGTAACACTTTTATAATTAAAAAAATTCTTTTATGCATAAAAAATCAATTTTGATGAAAGTAACACTGTTATAATAAAAAATTTTCTTTTATGTATCTATTTATGCATAAAATCAATTTTGATGAAAGTAACACTTTTATAATAAAAATAAATTCTTTTATGCATCTATTTATGCATAAAAATCAATTTTGATGAAAGTAACACTTTTATAATAAAAAAATTTCTTTTATGCATATAAATCAATTTTGATGAAAGTTGTTAACACTTTTATAATTAAAAAAATTCTTTTATGCATCTATTTATGCATAAAAATCACTTTTGATGAAAGTAACACTTTTAGAATAAAAAAAATTCTCCAATATGCATCTTTCTATGCATAGAAATTAATTTCAATGGAAATAACACTTTTATAATAAAAATATTTCTAATATATATTTTTCTATGTTTAGAATGAAAATAACACTTTTAGAATACACAAACGGTGGGGATTACTCTTTTTGAATAATAAAAGATAAAACTTATTTCACAAAATTTAAGAAAATTTTACCATAACCTCCTTTGTATGGATGACCATTATTTATTTATTTTTTCATTCTCAAGTTACTTAGAAATTATCCCAAATGGTTTAAAGCATTCTAAACTAATCAAATTTCACTTTTTAAAGAGAAATAATATGAAAAGTTTAATTCTAAGAATTTGATTACATATCTAGGATAAAGAAAGGCTGAATTCAAGAATGAAGAGAGGGGGAAAGCCTTTCCAAACAACAAGGCATAACATCATTTTTCATTTTAAAGAAAATAAAAATTAAAAAACCATTAAATGAAATAAAAAAAAAGTAAGATTTCTAGCTTATATGAATTTTTGTGAGCTTTCCTTTGGCTTGATGGTTTGAGGGAGCTACTCTTGTTTGCAACAAGAGTGGCCACCAATTCTTTTGAAGAGAAAATGGTCAAAAACTAATGAATTATCAATAAATTCACTGTTTTTGGCTCTGGGGAGGAGTAGAGTAACAATGCATAAAACACTATTAAGCTTTTACAAAGGAAGAGGCTTTTATTTATAGGAAAAAGTGAGCTTCTAAAACCAAGCAAATGGATTCTAGAATTTTCCAGATCAATTTGGTCAATTTTTGACCATTTTTGGGTCAGTTTAGTTCACTTTTTGGATCCAGTTTTGAATTAGGAGAGAGGAGAGATGAGATATCTAAATTTATTGATTTAAAATTCAAAAGCAATGATGGGAAAAAGGTGCCTAGTTCATGAGGGGGAATCCCCACTCTGAGAGGTGTCAAAAATTTATTTTTTTAGTATTTCCTTTGGTCCTTAGTCCACTCTTCATCTTATGTGAGTATTTACTCATTTTTGGGGGGATTTTCTTTATTTCTTCAATTTACCTCCTCCCTAAATTTGGATTAATCTTATTGGTCCATAGGAATCTTAATTTAAAATTTTCAGAAAATCTGGACCCTTAGGATAAGGCCTTTTGAACAGATTATAATTTATTTCTAATGCACCTTCTGAAATTCTTTTTGAACTTTTGTTTCGGAAAAATTTATTTTAATAAGATGAGATATTTTCCATCGAAAAATATTTAAAAACTGAATCATCTCTCTCTAGAAGATTTTCTCTCTCTAGGCTAAAATAGGTAGAAACAAGATCTTTTATATTTCTGAAGAGGGATTTGATTACAAGGAAAGATACTGGACTTCTTGAGAGGCTGGGGAGGAATCTTACAAATGGCGGCATGAATCCGTCCTCTTTCCTCCTCCACTACATGAGCTATTGTGGGCTCTGGCTGTGCTGCTGTCTGAGATGGAACTCTCTCTCTCTAGCTTCCCTAATCCTGGGAGGGAGACCTGAGACCACTCTGCACTGAGATGGAACTCTCTCTCTCTGGCTTCCCCAATCCTGGGAGGGAGACCTGAGACCACTCTGCACTGCGGTTTGCAGGCTGAGCTGGCATTCTTCTAGGATTGCCCTGACTTTGGCGAGAGATTAGACTGATACGAAGGGGTCAGTCTCGGCACTCTAGGATCTTGGCTTCCTTGGCCCATTGATATAGAAGGAGTTGGGCTTGAGCTAGTGCCCAAAACCTTGACAGCCAAAACATTTATTCTCACTTCTAAGCTCTTCCTTTTGCATCAGCCAGAGTTCCAAAGAATGTGTTTCGAGGAAAAGGCCTTCCTTCCATTCTGAAACTTATCGTATCCTGGGCTTGATTAGGACCTTGCTGTCTCTTAGGAGGCGGAAAGTTGGAAGCACTTCTCGAGGTTTGGAATCTTTTGAAAGATGAGGGTGCTGGCTTTGGCGGAACCTCGACAACAAAGGCCGCCTTGGCGAAATCCTTCGCCACCTGCACTGCTTCGGCCATAGAAACTGGCTTAGCATTCTTCAACAAGGTATCCAAGGGTTCATTCATTCCCTGAATGAACCTGGCCCCATCAATTGTTCTTCATCCAACGATGGTGAGTATTTGAGGAGGAGAGCGAATGCCTGGTGATATTCCTCCGTAGTTCGGCTTTCCTTCGTTAGCTCAAGAAACTCATTCATCTTTGTTTTTGAGAAGCCTGGAGGAGGATAAAATCTCTTTCTGAGGTAGGCCTCGAGATCATCCCATGTCTAGGTGTTCCGATCCAAGTGGTTTGACTCGCACCGTTTCCTCCACACTATTGTAGCTGTCTCTACGATCTTCAGCATGGCAAGAGCCACCTTACTTTTATCGTGTAACCTGTGACATCGAAGTATTCCTCCATAGCTTCAATCCACTTTTCTACGGCCTCACCTAAGTGTTCCCCTTCACCCTTGAAGAGACCTGATTGAGATATGTGTAGAGCTTTATGAACGTCAGGGTTAAGCTCATCCTCATCCACATCATCCATGTGAGGATCTGGCTATCTACCACGATGCGCACGGCTCATGATTCTGCCAAAAAGATACAATGTTAAATTTTCTATTCAACTGCATTCCGAGATTCTAAGACTTAAGAAGTTCAAAATTAATTTCTTCAAACAAAGTAATCGTTCTACTATAGATCCACGACATACGTCGTGAGAAAATAGAACTTATTCCTTTAAACTCAATATTTGGTGGTCACAAACACTTAGACAATTTGAATTTTTACAAAACATTCTTTATTTACATAAGGTTTATAATATATACATAGAGCAACCTGGCTCCAAAAAGTCAAGGCCTCAATTGCATACACATGAAGTGGAAATACTGCGATGTGGACATGCCGTGATACGTGTGTGCCCTCACCACCATCGGTGGCTGAAAAGCTTGAAAATATGAAAAGTGATCCTAAAATCTCAAGGTGTGGAGTGATAAAGTATAACATCATGAACCACTCCTAGCCTCAACAACAAAACCATAGCTAAAGAGACATTGTGTCTCAGCCTCTGGCGCGCTGATTGCAACACGCGTGGATATGTCGCCATGAGAACCACATATGCTATCATCCCTTAACTGGGTCCAAAAAATACAGCTTCTGGAAATGACTAGCAAGACTCACCCTACTCGATTGAGTCCTGGCGGAGGAGAGGATATGCTCAAAAGCAAAGGCGGTCATATCCTGACTTTGGGTAAGGTCGGCGATACCAGATAAGTACGGGACGTCCATCTATACAATCCAATTTATTAACTATAAGTATTCAACAATGAAACTTAATCTGAATGAAAATACAACATATGAATGCACCTTTCTTATAAATTCCTGACAAAATTTGTCTTTAGTTCTTAAGCTTTCAACAAAGCTCTGAGAGGGACACTGTGAGACCCCTGCCCTCTCTATGCGCAATTGAACTTTGGAGTGCTAGCAGCGGAAGTAGGAACCTCATGCGTAGGGCAGAGCTTCCCACTCGGGGCCTTGCCCACCAATGTTCAGGCAAGGGACTAGTCCAGCGGCTCTGACAAAAATTTATCTAACGGCGTCAAGAGTCTAGGATATCCCTTCACTCGGATGACCGACTTGAAGGAGGAACAATATTTATACTTGATTCATAGAAACCAACGCTTTTTTCCCCATCGACAGTAGCGAGGCACAACCGTTGTGTCCTATTACTTGAATTATAGAGGTCAACGCTTTTTCCCCCCTCAAGTGAAGCACAGCCATTGATCTGATCTCTTAAAGCAGATTGTCCAGGTTTCTAAGCTACTGATCGCATCCTAAACGAACTCCTATCGAGATTACCCTTTATTATTTAATTTACAAAACTTCCATCGATCCAACCTGACCCCCCATCCAAACCCATGGGTTAGCTGACCGCCCAACCACTGTACTTGGTGGAATATTTAGTTACTCACACACCCATAATTGAAAAGCCATTCTTAACTTTAGCTTTCGAATATAGTCACGTATGCACACCTCGTACGCATACACTCCTCTTTCAAAACATGGAAGAGTAACCAAATATCACACCAATACATTGATTACAAAATATCATAACTCAAAAATAATCCAGTTCCATTGTTTTCCAATCAAGTGTCATCCAGACTCTCTGTTGAAGACTGGCTAGTCAACCAACGAGATCTAGTTTCATAGTTTCCAGTTTACTTAAATATATACATAGTACACTGCTCCAACTCCTTGAAATCTGCCTCGATTACACCTAGGTGTCCTAGGTAATCGCAAGCCCGGCACTGTCTGGTCAAACCCTCTAGGATCCTCCTTAGGTGTCCTAGCTCTTCATGCAGAGGTCGCTTCGTCGATCCCTTGCCCATTGCACTAGGAGGAGCGCACCATTTTTAACCGTACCGAGTCAAGACCTTGGCAAGCTCTACCGCGAGAGATGTTCTTCATTGATTCCCCGCTAGTTGTTGCAACGTAAACTCTCCTTAGATCCACGACCTCATTTAAACAATAAACCAAATGCTTCCTCCAACATTCTGGCGTAAGACAGTCCTTTACAAAAAAACAGATTTTCTATGCAAGTAGGATTTTTCCATTGAGTTTGTTTTTCATCTCTCGAAAAGCTATTTTACGACAAACATCTCTAGGGTGGTTTCATGAGGTCTTTCGTTCAAACCCATATTTCCTAAAGGTAGACACGTATCTCGTGTCTCGGGTGGTTCACATTTTAGAATGAATTTCCTACTTGACTCTGCATGATCCATTTTCTAGGGGGAAATTTTCTCTAAATGAGGCAGCTATTCTTTCTTCGTGTTTGAAGACAAGGAGATGGTCACAAGGTCATTATCTTGATTTAAGACTCGAGAATGGATAGGCGTCTTTTTCTAAGGCGGTCATGGTCTAGCATCAAAATGCTTATTTTATTCTTATTAATTCTATTTTCATTTTAGAAACGTTTTGCCATAACTTGGCTGCATTTCGGACAGTTTTTCAATTTGAAATTCAATATTTAAGGAAATTGAAAATAATTATTTATACTTATAGCTAATATAAAAAATAAAAACTTCTTTCTTTTCCTTTCTCAAGGAATTGAATAAACATAATTTCCTAGAAAATAAACGTAAGAATAATTCTCCGTTTATCTTCATAAAATAAATGAGAATGATATGCACATTGATAAATATCAAGAATATGAAAGTTTATTCCAACTTGGATATAAAGGAACTATAAATAATTATACTCATGAAAGTTAAGCATAGATATTCCTTTTCTAGATTATCCTTCAATAAATATATACGCATGAATTTGTTTAAGTATTTACATGAAAATATTCTTAACCTTCTCTTTTCCATTTAAAACCTAAGCATCGTTATACCATAAATATATATGCATTATAACAAAACATTCTCTTTTAATACTAAAAATATTTATGCATAATTATATTTAAAAATATGATAAAAATTCTTATTTTGATAAACAAAAATATTCATGTATATATATACCATGAATATACATATTAAAATATATTCACACATCTACTTGTAATATTTAAAATGTCTAGGCATAAGCATACCATGAATATACATAATAATATATTCACATAACCTCTTTTGTCATCTAAATAATCATGCATACACATGTATGAATATAATTATGAAAATATAATTAAAAATTCTCTTTTTGACATTTAAACATTTATGTATACACATACTAAGAATGTATACACAAAAATATAATGAAAATTCTTCTTTTAGCATTTGGAATATATATGCTAAAAGAAATACATAAATATATGCATATATATATATATATATATATATATATATATATATATATATATATATATATATATATATATATATATGCATAGAAATACATAAATATTTATACATTTAGAATATATATGCATAGAAATACATAAATATTTATACATAAAAGTATTATTAGAGTATTTATGCATAAATTATCATGAAAATTTCTCTTTTAGCATTATAATATTTATGCATAACATATATAAATATGTATACATATAAAACAAGACTTAGAGAAGAGAATCATGCATTTCCATGCTTCTAAAGCATGTAGAAGAGAAGGAAACATGATTGTTTAGGCTTACCCTTGATGTGAGCTTGGTTCTTGAGCTTGTAAAAGGAGATGTGTAGCCCTCAAGGAAGAGGCTTGGCCACCAAGAGAAGAGGATAGTCTTCAAGAGAATAAGAGGCTTCAAGAGAAGAAAGCTTGCCTTCAAGAAAGGATTCACCTTCAAGAGAAGAGAGGTTTAGTGAAGCACCAAAGCTTGCCTTCAAGAAAGGATTCACCTTCAAGAGAAGAGAGGTTTAGTGAAGCACCAAAGCTTCACAATGGAGAGGCAAGAAAGAGGGAAGATGGAATTATACTAAAATGAAAATTACACTAAAGTGAAAAATATGCTAAGATGAAAATACAAAGGAATAGGTGAGGGAGGCCTCCAACCAAGCCTATCTGGGATCTAGATTGGACAAGATTTAGACTAGTTATGCCCACTTTTTGATCTAGTTTGGAAGAGGAGAGATAAGAGATGAAATATCCTATGCTTTTAGAGTATTCTTGAAAAAAAAAGGGGGTTTGATGGGACTTCTAGGTGCCTTCATGAAGCTTGCTTCCCACTCCATATATGTATCAAAAGGCTCCCTCTAAGTCTTCTTTACATATAAGAAGCTCATGACTACAATATCTTCACCTTATGTGAGTATTTCTTTAATATTTTCTTGTGGATAATTCTAATTTTTCTTATTTTTCTTTTAATCCTATTTTCCAACCTTATTGGATAAGGATATCACATTTTTAATTTCAAAATAATTTAATAAGGCTTAGAACTTTGAACTAGGGGTCTCCTTGGTCCACCCACCGTCCAAATCTAATGTAACTTAGAAATTTCAGACTAAAATTCGATCAATTCCTATTGGCTGGACGAAAATACTTATCCAAAAATATTTTAGATTTTTATTATCTCTCTCTAGAATATTTTCTCTCTCTCTAGGCCAAAAACAAGGAAAACAATGTCTTTTTGCATTCTGAAAAGGGGATTACCACTGGGGATTGAAAGGAGAACTTACCCATCTCTCTTCTCTTGAAGGTGAATCCTCTCTTGAAGGTGAATCCTTTCTTGAAGGCCAAAAACAAGGAAAAACAATGTCTTTTTGCATTCTGAAAAGGGGATTACCACTGGGGACTGAAAGGAGAACTTACCCATCTCTCTTCTCTTGAAGGTGAATCCTTTCTTGAAGGCAAGCTTTCTTCTCTCTTGAAGGTGAATCCTTTCTTGAAGGCAAGCTTTCTTCTCTCTTGAAGCCTCTTCTTCTCTTGAAGACTATCCTCTTCTCTTGGTGGCCAAGCCTCTTCCTTGAGGGCTACATATCTTCTTACAAGCTCAAGAACCAAGCTCACATCAAGGGTAGACCTAAACAATGATGTTTTCTTCTCCTCTACATGCTTTTTAGAAACATGGAAATGCATGATTCTCTTCTCTATGTCTTGTTTTATGTATAAATATGTATGTATGTTATGCATAAATATTATAATGCTAAAAGATGAATTTTCATGATATTTTATGCATAAATACTCTAATGATACTTTTATGTATAAATATTTATGTATTTCTATGCATAAATATTCTAAATACTAAAAGAAGAATTTGCATTATATTTTTGTGTATACATTCTTAGTATGTGTATACATAAATGTTTAAATGTCAAAAGAGAAATTTTTATTATATTTTCATAATTATATTCATGCATGTGTATGCATGACTATTTAGATGACAAAAGAGGTTATGTGAATATATTATTATGTATATTCATGGTATGCTTATGCCTAGACATTTTAAATATTACAGATAGACGTGTGAATATATTCATGGTATGCTTATGCCTAGACATTGTAAATATTACAGATAGACGTGTTTTGTTATAATGCATATATATTTATGGTATAACAATGCGTACGTTTTAAATAGAAAAGAGAAGGTTAAGAATATTTACATATAAATACTTAAACGAATTCATGCTTATATATTTATTGAAGGATAATCTAGAAAATGAATATCTATGCTTAACTTTCATGAGTATAATTATTTATAGTTTCTTTATACCCAAGTTGGAATAAATTTTCATATTCTTGATGTTTATCAATGTGAATATCATTTTCATTTATTTTATGAAGATAAACGGAGAATTATTCTTATGTTTTTTTTCTAGGAAATTATTTTTATTCAATTCCTTGAGAAAGGGAAAGAAAGAAGGTCTTATTTTTTATATTAACTATAAGTATAAATACTTATTTTCAATTTCCTTAAATATTGAATTTCAAATTGAAAAACTATCCAAAATGCAGTCAAGTTATGGTAAACATTTTCTAAAATGGAAATAGAATTAATTTAGGAATAAAATCAAGCATTTTGATGCTAGGACCGCCTTAGAAAAAGATGCCTATCAAGATAATGACCTTGTGACCATCTCCTTGTCTTCAAACACGAAGAAAGGATAGCCGCCTAATTTAGAGAAAATTTTTCCCTAGGAACTGGATCATCCAGCGTCAAGTAGGAAATTCATTTTGAATTGTGAACCACGCGAGATACGGGATATGTGTCCACCTTTAGGAAATATGGGTTTGAACGAAAGACCTCGTGAAACCACCCTAGAGATGTTTCTCGTAAAATAGCTTTTTGAAAGATGAAAAACAAACTCAATGAAAAATCTACTTGCATAGAAACTCTGTTTTTTTGTAGAGGACTATCTTACGCCAGAATGCTAGAGGAAACATTTGGTTTATTGTTCAAATGAGGTCATGGATCAAAGGAGAGTTTACGTTGCAGCAGCCGATGAGGGTGTCAGTGAAGGATGTCTCTCGTCGATAGAGCCTAGCAAGGTCTTGACCAGCCTCTGTACGGTTAAAAATGGTGCGCTCCCGGTCCAATGGGCGAGGGATCGACGAAGCGACCTCTACGTGAAGAGCTAGGACACCTAGGGAGGGTTGACCAGACGGTGCCGGGCTCGTGATTACCTAGGACACCCAGGTGTATTCGAGGGAGATTTCAAGGAGTTGGAGCGGTGTACTATGTATATATTTAAGTAAACTGGAAACTATGAAACTGGATCTTGTTGGTTGACTAGCCAGTCTTCAACGGAGAGTCCGGATGACACTTGATTGGAAAACAATGGAATTGGATTATTTTTGAGTTATGATATTTTGTAATCAATGTATTGGTGTGATATTTGGTTACTCTTCCATGTTTTGAAAGAGGAGTGTGTGCGTACGAGCTGTGCGTGCGTGACTGTATTCGAAAGCTAAAGTTAAGAATGACTTTTCAATTATGGGTGTGTGAGTAACTGAATATTCCACCAAGTACAGTGGTTGGGCGGTCGGCTAATCCATGGGATTGGATAGGGTTAGGCTAGAAATGATGGAAGTTTTATAAATTAAATAATAAAGGGTAATCTCGATAGGACTTTATTTAGGATGCAATCAGTAGCTTAGAAACTTGGACAATCTGTAAGAGATTAGATTAACAGCTGTGCCTCACTTGAGGGAGGGGAAAAGCGTTGACCTCTATAATTCAAGTAATAGGACACAACAGCTATGCCTCGTTGTCGGTGGGAAAAAAAGCATTGGTTTCTATGAATCAAGTATAAAGATTGTTCCTCCTTCAAGTCGGTCATCCGAGTGAAGGATAGCCTAGACTCTTGACCTCGTTAGATAAATTTTTGTTAAAAGATTTTTGTGGAGGAATCGCCTATGCTTTTTGGGTGAGGAAATTTTTTTTCGAGTTCGGTTTTGGAAGAGCCGTCGGACTAGTCCCTTGCCTGGACATTCGTGGTGGGCAAGGCCTTGAGTGGGAAGCTCTACCTTGTGCATGAGGTTGCTACTTCCGCTACTAGCACTCCAAAGTTCAATGCACAGAGATGGGAGGGGTCTCACAGTGTCCATTAGAGCTTTGTTAAAAGCTTAAGAATTAAATACGAATTTTGTTAGGAATTTATAAGAAAGGTGCATTCATATGTTGTATTTTCATTCAGATTAAGTTTCATTGTTGAATACTTATAGTTAATAAATTGGATTGTATAGATGGACGCCTCATACTTATCTGGTATCCCAAACCTTACCCAAAGTCAGGCTATGACCGCCTTTGCTTTTGAGCATATCCTCTCCTCCGCCAGGACTCGATCGAGCAGGGTGAGTCTCGCTAGTCATTTCCAGGAGCTGTATTTTCTAGACCCAGTTAAGGGACGACAACATGTGGTTCTCAAGGCGATATATCCACGCCTGTTGCAATTAGCACTAGAGGCTGAGACAGAATGTCTCAAGGCGATATATCCACGCCTGTTTGCAATTAGCACTAGAGGCTGAGACAGAATGTCTCTTTAGCTATGGTTTCGTAGGCTAGGAGTGGTTTGTGATGTTATACTTTATCATCCCACACCTCGAGATTTTAGGGTCACTTATCATATTTTCAGGGTTCTCAACTGTTTTATCCCTAGGAGTGGGATTATAGCACGGCGGTGAGGGCACGCACATATCACAACATGTCCACATCGCAGTATCGCCACTTCATATGCGTATGCAATTGAGACCTTGACTATTTGGAGCCAGGTTGCTCTATGTATATATTATAAACCTTCTGTAAATAAAGAATGTTTTACAAAAATTCCAATTGTCTAAGTGATTGTGAGACTAGATATTGAGTTTAAAAAGGAATAAGTTCTGTTTTCTCTCACGACGTATGTCGTGGATCTATAGTAGAACGATTACTTTGTTTGAAGGAATTATTTTTGAAATTCTTAAGTCTTAGAATCTCGAAACGAAGGCAAATAGAAAATTTAACGGTGTATCATTTTGGTAGAATCATGAGCCGTGCGCATTGTGTAGACAACCAGATCCTCACGTGGATGAGGATCGTAAAGCTCTACATAGATCTCAGCCAGGTTCCTTCAAGGGTGAAGGGGAACACGTAGGTGAGGCCGTAGAAAAGTGGATCGAAGCTATGGAGGAATACTTCGATGTCATAGGTTACAACGATAAAAGTAAGGTGGCTCTTGCTAGGCTGAAGATCGTGGAGACAGCTGGAGTAGCGTGGAGGAACCAATCCGAGTCAAACCTCTTGGATCGGGACACCCAGACATGGGATGATCTCAAGGCCTACCTCATAAAGAGATTTTGTCCTCCTCCAGGCTTCTTGGAAACAAAGATGAATGAGTTTCTTAAGCTAACCCAGGGGAGCCGAACTACGGAGGAATATCACCAGGCATTCGCTCTCCTCCTCAAATACTCGCGACCGTTGGATACCTTGTTGAAGAATGCTAAGCCAGTTTCTATGGCCGAAGAGCAGTGCGGATGGTGAAGGATTACACCAAGGCGGCCTTTGTTGTCAAGGTCCCGTCGAAGCCAACACCCTCGTCTTTCAAAAGATTCAAAACCCCGAGAAGTGCTTGCAACTTTCCGCCTCCTAAGAGATAGCAAAGTCCTAATCAAGCCCAGGATACGGGAAGTTTCAGAATGGAAGGAAGGCCTTTTCCTCAGAACACATTATTTGGAACTCCGGCTCTTTCCAATTGAGAAGGAAGAGCTTAGAAGCGAGAACAAATGTTATTTTTTATATTAGCTATAAGTATAGATACTTATTTTCAATTTCCTTAAATATTAAATTTCAAATTGAAAAACTATCCGAAATGCCAAGTATGGCAAAAAGTTTATAAAAGGGAAATAGAATTAATTTAGGAATAAAATCAAGCATTTTGATGCTAGACCATGACCGCCTTAGAAAAAGACGCCTATCCATTCTCGAGTCTTAAATTAAGATAATGACCTTGTGACCATCTCCTTGTCTTCAAACACAAAGAAAGGATAGCCACCTAATTTAGAGAAAATTTCCCCCTAGGAACTGGATCACCTAGAGTGAAGTAGGAAATTCATTCTGAATTGTGAACCACCCGAGACACGGGATACGTGTCTACCTTTAGGAAATATGGGTTTGAACGAAAGACCTTGTGAAACCACCCTAGAGATGTTTCTTGTAAAATAGCTTTTCGAGAGATAAAAAACAAACTCAATGGAAAAATCCTACTTGCATAGAAACTCTATTTTTTTTTTGTAAAGGAATGTCTTATGCCAGAATGCTGGAGGAAGCATTTGGTTTATTGTTTAAATGAGGTCGTGGATTTAAGGAGAGTTTACGTTGCAACAACCGGCGAGGAGTCAATGAAGGACGTCTCTCGCGGCGGGTAAAGCCTGCCAAGGTCTTGAAGAGATCAGATCAACAGCTGTGCCTCACTTGAGGGGGGGAAAAAGCGTTGACCTCTATAATTCAAGTAATAGGACACAACGGCTGTGCCTTACTGTCGGTGTGGAAAAAAACATTGGTTTCTATCTCCACAACCACAACCACTCCAAATCCGAATTGTTTTGAGCGGGAGGTTTTTGATTTTCTCTTCTTCTCAAGGCGGCAAGTTTTGAAAAAGGATGGAAAAGTATTTGTTCTTCATGCGCCATACCTGCTTGTGCATGAATAACAATCCCATTTCTTACCTTTTTCAAGTGAGGGTTGTGCTTACAAGTATTCTGTACATTTTGGTGCATCCAGGATACCAACAAGTTTGTTTGATGGACAAGGAGATATTATTTAGTGATGTTGTCTTTTGGTTTTAATGAAGCAATCTTTTTCACGGGAGATAAGTGTAATATCTTTGGTTTCTTTTGGTTAAAGTGTGAGTTCATGATGCTTTTTGGTGTTGTTAAAGGACAAAACAATGCAATGAAACCTATGAAACAAAAGAAGAAAAAGGTGGACATCCACTTCCACGTAGAAGCCGATTATGCTCCCTGCTGTAAGAGAAATTGGTCTATGCCAGCATGCGAAGCCCACATTACTGAGCTTCGAAATGAAGGAAAGAAAAACATGGACCTATGGTTGGATGGTAGTATTTACCCACTAGATCCAACCTCCTCTCAATCTCCATCATTCTTTGGGTTGACAAGTTTCTTCAAGTTTATGTGTGAGGGTGAAAATGGATTGCTTGGATATTGCAAAAGATTGTTTGGCCAATGTCAAAGTATCTTTGTGAAAGACATTTGAGTGATAGAGATGCTAGAATAAAAATGCTTGAAGGTGCGAATTTTTACTTGGCATCGATCACAACAGCTTTGCAAGCTTCAAATGAGGACAAAGCAAAAGTTTGTGCTGGGTTACAAAAAGAGTTTGATCATTTGCACAGACTATTCGTAAGATGCAGACACTATTAAAGAAAAGAATGAAATTTTGGTAGTTCGAGAAATCAATAATTTCACATTGGAGAGTGAGAATGCACACCTTCGAAAACAACTTGAACAGTTCAACAAAAAATTACAATATTTGAAAGACACGCCATTGGGTGCTCGATTACGCAAGAGACAGATCAAACCATTGGAAGAACTCAATGTTGGAGGTGGCCAATGGAAGCGTCGTGTAAAAGCTTGCAGGTATTGGGATCTATATTTCTTTGAGCTTAAATTTCTTTGAGCACTCACTTTTCATTTTCATGTTCTCATCTGCTTCAAGCAAGGCGTCTTGCCATAAATTAGTGCTCGAACTAGGAACGGTTTCTGCTGTCTTACTTGGCACATCCCTAAACCCTCCCATGTTGGTAATATTCAGTCTTTCCCTTGCTTCTTGTAGCTCTTCCTCTGTGGCTTCTTTTCCTTCATATTTAAGGGCATCAGCATAGATCATCTTTAGTGTTGCTGCAGAGCAGATAGGAACTCGATGTCTTTCACATGGCTATCCACTAGTAAGTACTTATCTATCCCATCATCATCTACAAAATTGTCATCGACCTCAAGATTTTGGGCTATGAAAGCTATGCAATGGTCCTCCCTTAAGTTAAATACATATTGTATGTCTGTCAGCAATATATACTCTGAATCTCCTACTTGGTAGGAGGGGAGTAATGGCATTGGAATGGGGGAGGAGTCATCTGATTCAATCACAAGCTGACCTATATCGGTGTTTTTTCTCTCACTGCCTCAATATCATAATTGCCGAACTGAGCTTCCTCTCTTCTTCAACATTGAACTCCTCAATCACATGAGGAGTGTCCTCCTCTTCAGCAACATCCTCAACGGTGGGACTAGCCTGACGAGAAACCGTGTCTTCACTTTCATTTGTTGCATGCGGCTCTGTACATTCTTCATCTGTTAATTGCACGTTCATGTGCAAGAAGCATAAGAAGGCATAAGAGTATTCCATCAAGCGGCATTTTCTTTTGTGAAAAGGGCATAGCAAAGCTCTCTTCTTATCACATGGTACCTTGTGCCAATCCCTGTTTAACCTCTGCTTCTTCTCCAGCGACACCTTGAGATTAAAATGAATGTGATTTTTCCCATCAATCATCACTGGATCTTCATTTGTGAGCTCATCAAACTCTTGCTTTGCCTCTTCAAAGTATCCGGGATGGATAGAAAATGTATCCTCCAGAGAAAAATCGCAATTGAACATCAACGAAATTGAAGGGTGCAAATCATGACGTCGACATTTGTAGAGGAAGTCATACAACAGAGTTGCAGGTGTTTCTTTAATCTCTTCGTCCACATCAAACTCGACTTGAACTTGCGCCATGGCTGAATTCAAGGGTGTAGATAAGACATGGAAAATATTAGTTCAAGCAATGAATCAAGAGACAGGATTCGAGATGTCCTCATCTCACGAGCTAGGGTAGTATCTAAGTAAATCCTCCTATCTCTTCCAAAGTAGTGTCCCCCCACTAGGTAGAAATCTTCTTTTATCTAAACATTGTTCCTAAAGAGTCCCTTATTTCATGTGTTTGGCTTGTTTTGTTGTGCCTCCAAAAGGTCTATTCTAAAGTTAATTGGCCTTATTATCCGAAGTTCATGCATCCATATACCTCTCATATGATATGAACCTTCGAATTCCTTATTCTATACCCCCATGTAATATGGTACTTAACAAATTGTCATGGAAAAATATAAGAGAATCAATCCTTTATGCAATCTAACCTATAATATCAATCTCATAATCTTAGTATCGTCTTGTAGAATACCTCTATTCATCATGCACATTACTTCACATGAATCTTACACCAATCCTCTTCTATTTACTCATAGAAATACTTGTTGAATTTTTAACCATGCTATCCCTATTTTTTGACCTAATTTTGCTCTAGCTCATGATTCCTTGTAGCCAAGGGTAGCTTGACGTTCCTCTTGAATTAGGGGACCTCTTCTTGATTAACATGGAAGGACTCATGTCCTTCTCGACACTTTCTATATAAAAAAACTTTATCTTTGTCTCTGGCTATAATTATGGCTTCTAAAATAGAGGATGGTTTTGCATTCTTGACGAGGTTATTCAATGGTAGATTAAGCTTCCAAATGAATTGGTGGAGAAGAGTTACCTCATCCATCTCTGGAGCTAATCAGAGAAGTTTAGAAAGATTTTGGTGGTATTCTTCTAGGGTCTTCCCTTCTTGGGTTAGCTCCAAAAATGCGTTCATTTTATCCTCTTGAAATCCTAGAGGACAAAACCTTTCACGAAGGTGTACTTTCATGGCATCCCATAATTGATCCTGGTTCCAGTGGTGGTTAGATTGACATTAGTGCTTCCAAAACTAATTCGGCATTTCTTATGATTTTTAGACGAGCAAGGATGAACTTGCTTCTTTCATTATATCCATGAAAAGTTCAAAACTATCAAATACTTATCATAGCACCACAGCACCACATTTGAAGGCACTCAGGATTAATACATATGAGATATTCATTTTTTGAGAATTACACATTTGGTGCCTTGGGATTGACACATCCAAAGATTATCAGGATTAACACGTCTGAGATGATTAGTTTTCTGAAAATTACACATCTAGTATCTTGGGATTAACACATCTAAGAGCATGTTCCTCTGGGAATTACACATCCGAAGTTAGACCCATGTTTGTCTGAGATGGGCTCAAGATCTTGGATGATAGTCCTAGTGTAAAGCATCCAATGGATGGCATTCACACGTCAACTATTCAAACCATAATGGAGTTATAATCTTAATAATTTATAATATGCAAATTAATGTGATATATCGTGAAAATTTCTCTAAACAAAGTTTCGGTCTATCCTTCTAGTCATTCAGTCTCTCACTAGTTTCTTAATTTAATCACCCTATGTTTTTTCTCAAAAGGTTTCCTCCCCAATCTTATTTCTCCAATTTATTGTCTCTCACTAGTTTCTTAATTTGATCACCCTATGTTTTTTCTCAAAAGGTTTCCTCCCCAATCTTATTTCTCAAGATACAAATATCTTGCGTGTGCACCCCCAAGATACAAGCACAATTTCATAGGGATGATTATCTCGACATGTGAGGATATTCAAATCACTTCTATGGCCAGTAGAGATGATTGATTCATCCTCATATGATAAACAATCACTTGTTTTAATCCCTTGATAGTTAACCTTTGAAAAACAAATCCTAAGAACTAAGATCCACTCTGATACCATTTGTAAGGTTCCCCTCTTCCAAAATAGGGGAAACACTTAAGATAGTCCACTAAGTCTTAACTTGGAGAAAATTTACTACTCTCATCGACACCTTGACCATGCATGGATTCAAGGATACGATTCATAGGTAAGACCTAGTCCTATCCCGTAGGGGGAGTGTGGTATTCTAAAAATCAAATCACCCATAGGGTAATTGATCATAATTTAGGCAACTACTAGTCTTGATTTCTAGAGACAACGCTCTTTTCCTCATCCATGCAAGGCATAGTCGCTCGCCTAGTCTTCTAGAATAGAATTTCCGAGAACCTATTTATCTTGCATAGGGATTTCACTTAATTTGTTGGAAAGCTACCCGACTAATCGTGTCCACCCGTCTGTATAGGATGGTGCCATCGGGGCATTCCATCCTCCCACTTTCCACCCTACTCACGCGTCAATTTATTTTCTAATTAATCCTACCACACTATTTGACATAAATAAACATGTTCCTTAATTAAGGCCCTTTTTATAAGGTTTGTTAAAATAGCCTTTTATTCCTACAGTACAATAATGCCAAAGACAAGATTTATTAAAAAAACTTTATACATGAATCAATTCCATACAAGCCAAACTGGCTCTCTTATTTTTTTCCTTTATACTGACGATGATCTAGAATTCGGCCTTCCAGCCTCTACATGCTCCTCTACATGCTGGGCAAAACCCTATGGGACCATACACCTCGTCGTTGGCCTCTTTGATGAAAACTCAGAATATGGTCATACAACCAATCAAAAGAACCAAAATGCATCTTGTCTACAAGCCAACGCGGGTAGAATAGGCAAGAACGTCTATATAGAGCCGTAAAACGGGCCATCTTTAGAAACGCATTGCTTTTCCACATTTTTAGTATGCATGGACTCTTTAGAAACGCATTGCTTTTCCACATTTTTAGTATGCATGGACTCTAAATATATAAAAATACTCTAAATACGACCTCGTATCACCTAAATTCGAATTTCTATTTTTGGAGATACTTCTCTTAATACAACTATTCTTGTCTTCTTATTTCTTTTGGGATTTTTGGAGCTGATAATTTTATTGTAACACTTTCCTAATATTTCTAGCCTTATTGTCTCACTCTTCTCTAAGTGCACTCTCTTTCCTTTCCTTGAAATCTATATTGAAAGAGACACATACATGGCTTGGGAGAGGGACCTTACACCTAATCATATATCCAAGAGGCTTCATTATAAGAAGTAGAGGTCTAGCCTTTCTCAACCTCTTCTAACACAAAATTCAAAATATGTAGCTCACTCCGATGTATTCCAAATCCCCTCCCCCCCTCCCCCCCCCCCCCCCCCCCCCCCCCCCCCCCGATTTGGTGCATTTATTTCCAGCCAACAACCTATGAGTAGTCCCAGAGATCCCTTAGTCTTCTTAGTCTTATGTTGTTTAGTCTTCTAGATGTCTTTACCATTAAGTTGAGCCAGAGGAGCGTTAAGTCAATGAGTCCACCAAATGGCCAAACTGAAGTAAGAGTTCCCAGAAGCCCTAGTGCACCCATTACATTTCATTAAACCCATCACCTCTTTCGAATTCATGCATAAAAATTACGGTTTCTCCAAATAAAATCTCTGATTGGAGTTATATTTTTTTCCAATGGTACTTTCTAAATTCTACCACAAGACAGATGAACATAATGTAGGCTTTAAGAACTGTGTTAACAATGGCCATCCTATCATGAAATGGAACTCTGATCCCTTCCCATCTTTTTTAGCTTGCCAAAGAACCTTTCAATAGCCCAATTGGCTAGCTCCTAGTTAGTCACTCCCACCCCAAAAGGCACCCCCAAGTGGAATGACTTGTTCCTTCCTAATGACTTCACACCCCCATCTTTCCATATCAAAGCTACCCTCTTCAGCCAAACTGATGATCCTGGATTTATGTATATTACATCCGGAACCAGAGGCATCAGCAAATAGCTGAATTAACTACAAAGCATTCCTTACATTCTCATTATCAGCTTTGAGAAACAATAAAGAGTTATGAGCAAAACATTGAATAATCAGATGCTCTCCATTTTAAGCTTTAGCCCTGACAGTATCCCTCTTCCTCCAACGTCTTCTAGAGCCACAATCAAAGGATGAGAAGCAACATCAAAAAGAAAAAGGGCAAAGGACAACCTTGCCTCACAGACCTTCTAATCTCAAATCTCCCATTTAATAACAACTTAGAGTAACCTCCTGTAGTAGTAAGAGCATAGATACATGTAGTTATCCTATTTCCAAATCCTGGTTTCTCCATCACTCTTGCTACAAAGGACCAGTGAACTTTGTCATAGGCTTTCTCTAAATCCAATTTGAAAGATTACACATTTTTGGCTAGTTCTTTGAGCCACGTCTTTGCCTATCATTGCTAAAAAGATATTATCATCATAAATAGATCTTCCTTTAATGAACCCATGCTATTTGCTAGAGATCACCTCTTGCAAGGCTAGATTGATCCTCAGTGAAATCACCTTTGCTAATATCTTATACATCACTTGTGAGCAAAGTGATAGGCCTCCAATGACTGAAGTTATTGCAACCTATCTATTTAGGAATTAATTTCATAATTCCTTCCCTCAAATCATTATCCATCCGCCTTGTAAGCAAAGGCATTCTTACATGTAGACCACACCCAATGCTTAAGAGAATCCCAAAAGGCAATAAAGAATTCTATTGATAACCCATCCCATCTCATGGATTTTTTCTTGCCAAGTTTCTGGATGGCCTCCCAATGTTCATCTATTTTAACATCCCTCTCTAGCCACTTGGAACTATCATCTTGAATGCTTTTATTGACCAAGTCTAGTAGTCTATTTTCTACCTGAAATCTTTCATGGGAAACATCCTCCTTTAGATTCAAGGTGGCACCCAGGAACTCCACCCATTTCAAAGAAAATTTGATTGATATCTCAGCTCCCGACCTCTCTCATCTCTGAATTGTCCTTGAGGCTCCCTACTTCCTTTATCTTTGGCTAACCCAAATAGATATCTAGCATGTTTCCTCTTGTTATTAAAAGATATGCATCTACCTCCCTTCTCTCTTTCCTTAGCTAGCTTATCATCTTCATTTTTCAAATGTAAGTGGCAGTTCACATATTGATCAATCTCTACTCTGGGGACAAGACTCCATTCTGCCTCTTCTTTTGTAAGGATTCCAATAGATCCCGCTAGAACTTTCTCTCCTGTCTCTTTTGTTAAGACCTTAGCTTACCCACCCTTCTAATGATGCCTTGCATTTCATTAGAAAATTTCCTCTAGGACCCCTCCCTCTCCCCTTTACTGTTTAGTCTGCTAATAGCCTCCTATGTAAGGGGACTCAATATTTCATCCTTAAGTAAAAGATTATTCTCTCTCAACTTTCTTGCATGAAAATTTTTAAGCTTCCCCCCAGTCACTCCCACATCAAAGGCATATGATCTGATAGAAATGGAAGAAGTTTCCACTTTGGCTAAAAAGGTGTGAGGGACCTAAGAAGCTTGGTGGCTTAAGAAAAACCTATCTAGTCTAGAGGATGATCCAAAATACTGAAGGCTAAAATAAGTGCGCCACCCTGGATTAGAACCCCATGACTCCAGCCCCCAGCCATCAATTAACCATCAGGGTGTACTTCCCCCACACCTATCTACTTTCTTCTAAGCCATATTAAAGTCCCCAATCATAATGCATGGACACTCCATCTCTCCTCTCACCTTGTGGTTATGAGCACCATATATATTAACTATCCACAACATCTCTTCTTCTGATTGAATCTCTACAACTAATATCCTACCATTAGGATGATTGACAATGATGCTGGGCTCTAAGGTTTTATTAATAATAGTTAAGACCCCACTAAATCTTGAATTTACACCCCCATATAGCACTGCCTAGTCCCGAAGATTTTCCTTTCTCCCACCCTTCATACCAAAAAGAATATGTTCTTGGATTGCCATTATAGACAAGTCCGAGTCTTTCACCAATCCCCAAAAATCTATGTTTTTCTTCCTATCCCTCAGTCCCTTAACATTCTAGGTATACCCCTTAGTTACTATTTCCTTAATCATTCTAACATAGTGGGCTGGTACCATTTCAGTCTCCAGTTCCTCTTCCTCGCCTACATCTACCCTCTTCTCCCTAGCTCCTCTAACTTCATCTAATGACCCTCACAAAATTAATTATTCAATCACAAAGTTGATACCTCTATCTTTGAGACAACCTGATATCCCATGATTATTTAACCCTAATGTGTTATTGATAATGCATTAAGGCCTGTGGATCATAGAGAAGCTCCCATAAACTAGGCATAAGTAATGGGATATCCCAAGATGTAATTTCCCCCCTTAAACCTAGATTCATCTTGTTTGGTCATGCAAGATGAATCCCAAAAGGGACCTAGCAAGCTTCATTATAGCACATGTCACATTTTTGGGGAAAGGGAAGAGAAGAGAGAAGTTAAGGGGAGAGAGAAAAGTAGGGAGGAGAGAGTGAAGCACAAGTTTACAAAAGATTAATGGCCTTTACATATTTTTTTATTTTATACTAAAATATACCTACTAAAATATGGCCTTTACATATTTTTTTATTTTATACTAAAATATATATACCTACTACAATAATCACCATTCCAAATGTTAATGCCACTCCCCTTTTACACCACAAATCCTATAAACTCCACATATCACCACCCCGTTGAAAAAAATATACCTTTAGAGCATAAGGGGGCATATAGTATGGAAGCTACCTATCATAGTCAAGCCTTAATTTTGGTCTTAGGTGAAGCTACAAAAAATATCGCCTGCCATAGCCCTTAATTTTTTGATGATTGAATGTGCGCACTTATTCAAAAAATGCCCACAAAATATGTGGTGAGCAAAGGTGAGGAGGACGTGTACTCTTTCTACACAACTTTTGATGCAACAAAACCAATACTCGCTCTCACATTAACAAAATCATGTCAAAAATACGATCTCTAGTGCCACTTTTAGGTGTGTGACAAAGCAAGTCCTATCTTCTCTTACTTTTGGACCCGCATCCTTTACCCTAAAGAGGAATACTAGTCTTTCTTGATCTTGGTATCTCCAAAACAATCATTAAAGTGAATACTATGGCCTACTTAGTAGAAGGCCAAACTAGTATAACAACTTGAAATGTATATTTCCCTCTAGTTTTGATTCTCTCTCCTTCTCTCCCTCCCTCCATGCCAAAATGTTCACAACCTGGAGTGTTGCATTGCCTTGTAAGTATTTTGAGCCTCTAAATTAATATTGGGTATATTGATAAGAGATGCTGCAAGGTATACATTTAGTCTACAAGAGAGAGAAGCTCTTCTAGATCTAACGAGAGTTGCGGCACAACACGTAAGAATAATAAATACACGGTTCAAGACATGGGATTTGCAACAACAAGTAGAGTGCTGTGAGTGGTAGGCTGTCACTTGCAATAAGGCATCCGATAGGGTCACGGCTCTTTGGCTTCCTATGTGTCCAAACAAAAAAGACTATACGAGTCTCTTGCCTTCTTACCTTGCTAGCTTATAGTCTCTTCAAACACTAGACCTTTAAGGTGGTTTCTTCTCTAGCACCATATCCTTGCCCTCCTTTCCCAAAAACCTCACCTACCTCGACCTCAGTTGTAGCTTCTTCTCCCTACGGGGGATTTTTTTGCGAGCTTTTTTTTCCGAGCTTTTTGGAGCAATGAACAAGTAGTCCGAGCTTTGCAAAGGACCAAGAACTTACTATGAGCTTTGTAAAGGACCAAGAACTTACTTACATATAAATAACAAGCTTTGAAAGATCAACAATATAAATTTCAATCTTTTAAAGATCTAGTCCATAAAAATATTAATTACAAAGTCTTTTGATCCACATCATACTTATTGATAAAATTACATATATACATATACCTATCTAAATAATTGCACCTCATACATATACACATACAAAATATACATATACATACATACATGCAAGAGCTACCTACATACTAACATATATACATACATACATATATACATACTTTCTTACTTACTTAAATATAAAAAACAATCCTTTAAAGATAAAAAATATATATACCAATCTTTAAAGTTCCCAACCATGAAAATCTCAATTACAAAGTCTTTTGATCCACATCATGCTTATTGATATAATTATATATATACATATATCTACCTAAATTCATACACCTCGTACATATACATATACATACATACATACTTTCTTACTTACTTAAATATAAAACACAATCTTTTAAAGACCAAAAATGTATATATCGATCTTTAAACTTCCAAACCATGACAATCTCGATCACAAAGTCTTTTGATCCACAAATTATAGCATTCTTCTACGTGTCATCCCAACCTATCCTCTAATGAGAAATCTCCTAGACATGCTTTGGCTACCTCCATGTCATTCTCTATCCCCATATAGTGCCTTTTTAACTCTTGGTATGCACGTCCCAAGCCTCCACATCCCCCAAAAACATCCAAAACACCATCTCCTTCACTTGAGAAGGTCTCCACTAGCCACCTACAATGAAATGCAATCATAAACGTGCATCTAAGTATTTTGAAAAAGTAGCTATGAAAATGAACAGAATGAAAATTGTCTCACCTAAAGAACATAGGAGATCTTTCTGCACCACCTCGAATGTAGCGCTCCAAGACCATCGTGCGTTGGAATGGATGCTTCTTATACTTCTCAAAAATGAAATTTCGTTGAGCGTTGAATAACTTCTTTGAAACATTTTGCCCAGCCTCGTGATCAATAATAGGGACATCGCAATGTACTCGATAGAACATACTAAGCACCAATGTATCCACCTACCATAATGAGAAAACATTATGTTTGGATATCCATACCACATAACATGTATACATAAAGGGAAATATTTGAGAGATTATGACTTACCCGTTCTCCATTCTCATACAATAACTTGAATCCACATGTATACATAAAGGAAAATATTTGAGAGATTATGACTTACCCGTTCTCCATTCTCCATTCTCATACAATAACTTGAATCCACATGAACAGACATTGTTCGATGCATGACCAATCCAACTTTCTTTCCCATGGAATATATTTTAGGAAGTTGATCCATTAGACTCAAACACACAAACCAACCCTCATCAGCCATAAACAAACCAACAAAACTGAGTGTGGCACGTATCAATGATGAAGAAACTTGATTCCATGAGGTACACCCATCCGTATCTACATCAACAACCTGTAAACCTGTAGGAAAGTCAGCCCATACAAGGCGAGCCACTGTATCTGAGGGAGCACCTCTATGAGATAGAGCCTTGGGAATCTTCATCAAGAATTCTTCCACACTACATAAAAGATTTATGATGTTTGGTTTTGGTAAGTATAACTTGGAAAACTAATTATATGGTGAAATCATTCTTTTTACCTATCTGAGCCCTCCAAAAGAGTGTGGACGTCTACTGTGAGATCCCTCTACCCCCTCCGCGCACCGGTCTCCCAGTAGTAGCTGACAGCGGAAGCTGACAGCGGAAGCAGCCCCCTTATGCGGAAGTAGCCCCCTTATGCGCGAGGCAGGGTTTCTCACTCGGGACCTCGCCCTCGAATGTCCGGGGACGAGACTAGGCTGGTGGTCACTCCGAAAACCGAAACCGGGAAAAATTCCCATGCCTGGAAAGCGGGAACGATTCCACCTTTTTGATTTTTTCTTAATGAGTTTTCTAACGAGATCAAAATCTAAACTATCCTTCATCTGATAAAATCAGATAGAAGGAAACTATCGCTGATAATTTTGATCAAGTAAAATCAATGCTTTTTTCCTGATTAAGATCAGGCACAGCCGTTGATCCACTTATTTGAAAAATTTATCAGGGAATTGTCTAACTACTCGAATCTTAGCGTAATCCTAAGATTTTTCAGTTTGATTATTAAAACTCCACTGATTCCAGCCTAACCCCATCCGGCCCATGGGTTAGCCACCACCCTACCACTGGAATCGGTGGAACCAAACAAGTACTCACCCACCCATAATTGAATTGCCTTTCTTAACTTTAGCTTTAGAAAACAGATACGCACACACTCCTCTTTATTAAAACTTTAATAAAAACAATCCTTGATAAACAATTTACGGGTTATACATGTCATACTTCAAAATTTCCATTGAGTCTTTGTTTCTCAACAAAACAGTATCACTTTGGACTCCTCGTTGAGACCAGCGA
The DNA here is from genome assembly GCF_041138505.1 of Cibotium barometz. Classification (NCBI taxonomy): domain Eukaryota; kingdom Viridiplantae; phylum Streptophyta; class Polypodiopsida; order Cyatheales; family Cibotiaceae; genus Cibotium; species Cibotium barometz. The sequence continues at coordinate 13,048,014 of NC_141063.1, forward strand.
GTCAACAACGAGATCCAGTGATAGATTACAAAAACATAGGTCCATCATATAATATCTTCCTCGACATACACATGGATGTCCTCGGCACCGCGAGCCCATGCATCGCCTGGTCAGAACCCTCCAGGATCCTCCTTAGCTGTCTTGGCACTTCACTCAGGGACCGCTTCGTCGGCCCTCGTCCATCGTACCAGAAGCGCACCATTTTTAACTATACCGAGGCTGGTCAATACCTCGGCAGGCTTTGCCACGTGAGCTGTCCCTCGAACACTCCCCGCCAGCTGTTGCAACCGAACTTCCCTTAGATAAACATATATGCCAAATGCCCCCTCTAGCATTCTGGCGTAAGACAGTCTTTTAAGAAGGCAGGGTTTCTATGCAAGTTTACAGTTTTGATTTTGTTTGAATACCCTGAGTATATTTTAAATCCGTATCTCAATACTTCTAGATCCAGTTTCCAATTCTAAACAAAACTCCTCGAATTCTGTTAACTTGATCCTCAGATCAAAATCAAAAGTCTTAACTTAGTTTCAGGTTCGGTGGGTGTTTTGGGTACGTTTTCTTTCCCTGAACTGGGCACATCGTCATTGATTGAAACTGACAAAGGAATTAGGTCTTGGTCAATAGTTTGAGTCAGAGTTTAGGTCTGGAAAGGTTCTTCCTAAAATTATCTTTCTCGAAGGTACTATCTCAATTTCTCTTTTTCTAAAATTTCGTTCGACGAATATTTGTTTACCGATTTCAAAAACATGGATTTCTTGAGGAATATTCATTTACCTCGATCTCCGATTAAAAATTATCTTTTATGCATACTTTTATGCATGAAAATCAATTATATGATAAAAGTAACACTTTTATAATAAAAATTTATCTTTTATGCATTCAAATCAAATATGATAAAAGTAACACTTTTATAATAAAAATTATCTTTTACGCATACTTCTATGCATTAAAATCAAATATGATAAAAGTAACACTTTTATAATAAAAATTTATCTTTTATGTATACTTTTATGCATTAAAATCAATTATAATAAAAGTAACACTTTAATAATAAAAATTTATCTTTTATGCATACTTCTATGCATTAAAATCTAATATGATAAAAGTAACACTTTTATAATAAAAATTATATTTTATGCATACTTCTATGCATTAAAATCAAATATGATAAAAGTAACACTTTTATAATAAAAATTTATCTTTTATGTATACTTCTATGCATTAAAATCAAATATGATAAAAGTAACACTTTTATAATAAAAAATTATCTTTTATGCATACTTCCATGCATTAAAATCAATTATGATAAAAGTAACACTTTTATAATAAAAATTTATCTTTTATGCATACTTCTATGCAGCATTAAAATCAATTATATTAAAAGTAACACTTTTATAATAATTTTTTTATCTTTTATGCATACTTCTATGCATTAAAATCAAATATGATAAAAGTAACACTTTTATAATAAAAATTATCTTTTACGCATACTTCTATGCATTAAAATCAAATATGATAAAAGTAACACTTTTATAATAAAAATTATCTTTTACACATACTTCTATGCATTAAAATCAAATATGATAATAGTAACACTTTTATAATAAAAATTTATCTTTTATGCATACTTTTATGCATTAAAATCAATTATGATAAAAGTAACACTTTTATAATAAAAATTTATCTTTTATGCATTCTTCTATGCATTAAAATCAAATATGATAAAAGTAACATTTTTATGATAAAAAATTTATCTTTTATGCAATAATCAAAATGCATCTTCTATGTATGAAAATGATACTTTAGGATATAGAAACCATAAGGATTACTCTTTTAGAATAATAAAGATGAATTTTATTTCAAAAATTTTACCATAACCTCCTTTGTATGGCTGACCATTTTTTAATTTTTTAAGTCTTTATAACTTAAAAAAAAGTACACCAAAACACATAATCAAAATACATCTTCTATGCATGAAAATGATACTTTAGAATATAGAAACCATAAGGATTACTCTTTTAGAATAAATAAAGGATGAATTTTATTTCACTAATTTCTAAAAATTTTGCCATAACCTCCTTTGTATGGCTGACCATTTTTCAAATTTTTAAGTCTTTAAACTAATTGAAAGTGCACCAAAGTATTGAAATTGTCATAAAGTAAACATTTTTCCACTTAATTGAGACAAACATTATAAAAGCTTGACATTAATCAATTAGCCATTCACCTAGGATAGAGAAAGGTTGGTTTTGCTAGAGAAGAGAGGGGAATGCCTTTTTATAATGAGACATAACATTATAGAGAAGACATAAAGCATAAAAATCATCATAAAAATCCATAAAATAAGTGAAAGAAAAGAAGAATCACCAACTTACTAATGACTTTGATAGCTTTCCTTTGGCTTGATGGTTTGAGGGTTCAACTCTTGTTTGTAACAAGAGTGGCCACCAATCTTTGGAAGAGGGAAATGTCAAAAACTAGTGAATTATTAATAAATTCACAGTTCTTGGCTTGGAAGGAGTAGAGTAACAATGCATAAACACTATTGAGTTTCAACAAAGGGGAAGGCTTCTATTTATAGGAAAAAGTGAGCTCCTAACCAATCAAACTGATTCTAGAATTTTCCAATTCAGTTTGGTCAATTTTTGACCATTTTTAGGTCAGTTGAGCTAACTTTTTGGAACTAGACTTGAATTAGGAGAGAGGAGAGATGAAATATCTCAATTTTTGAAGATTTAAAACTCAATTGCACATGTGAAGTAGGCACCTCATTCATGAGGGGAAATTCCCCATGCAGAGGTGTCAAAAATGCATCATTACTTCTAAATATCTCCCTTTTTTTTACTATTAGTCTTGTCCTTATTCAACTCTTCATCTTATGTGAGTATTTACTTCTAAATATCTCCCCTTTTTTTAACTATTAGCCTTGTCCTTATTCAACTCTTCATCTTATGTGAGTATTTACTTCTAAATATCTCCCCTTTTTTAACTATTAGCCTTGTCCTTATTCAACTCTTCATCTTATGTGAGCATTTACTCATTTTTGGGTAATTTCTTTTACAAATTGGATTTATCTCCTCCCCACACATGGATTGATCCTATTGGCCCACAGGAACCTTAATTGGACCATAATCCAAAAATTTCAGCAAATCTAGACCCTTAGGCTAAAGTCCTTTATACCCAATTCTAATTAATTCTAATTGCACATTGGAAAGTTCTTTTTGAATTTTTGTTTTAGGGAAATTCATTTTAATAAGACGAGATATTTTTCTATCCAAAAATATTTAAAATTTGAATATTCTCTCTCTAGAATATATTCTCTCTCTAGGCTAAAACAGTTAGAAACAAGATCTTTTATATTTCTAAAGAGGGATTTGATTACACGGGAAGATGCTGGACATCTTGAGAGGCTGAGGAGGAATCTTACATTCTCTCCCACTTGAAAAATGCGAGATGTCCTCATCTCGCAAACTGGGGATAATCCCGCAAACAGATCGGCTTCATTCTTCCAGGTTGCATCTTCAAAAGGATAGAACTTCCATTTTACTAATAATTCTCTGAGAATTCTGTTCCTGAGAATCTTTTCTCGAACATCGAGAATTTCTTCAGGTTGGAGTTTCATTTGTCCTTGGGTTGAAGAGGTTAGGATTTCATCATTAAGCATATAATTTGGGCTTGGCACATATTTCTTTAGAAGGCTTACATGAAATACATTATGAATTTTGAAATGAGGAGGCAGAAGAAGCTCGTAGGCTAAGTCACCTACTTTCTTTGTAATCAGATATGGCCCACAATATCTGGGTGATAACTTCTTGTACTTCCCAAGAGATAAGGAACTTCTTTTGGGCTGTACTCGAATGAAGACCATATCTGCTTCTTTGAATTCTCTATCTGTCCTCTTCTTATCTGCATATTGCTTCTGTCTATCCTGGGCAGTTTTAATATCTTTACGAATTGACTACATCTGTGGCTCCATGTCGTCAAGCATCTGTCTGGACATCTCGACCCTAATCAATGGGTCAGACCAAGTTAATGGAGTTAAGCAAACTTGTCCATACAGAGCTTTAAAAGGGCTCATCCTTATACTTTGGTGATAAGAAGCATTGTAGGCGAACTCGACTAGGTGCAGATAGCTTAGCCACTTCTTGGGTTCCCTCTGCCATAGCATGACCGAAGTATATCTTCAATTACTTGGTTTACTCTTTCAGTTTGACCATCGGTCTCAGGGTGATAAGCTGTGCTGAGATCCAAGAAAGTTCCCACTACTTCGAAAAATGCAGTCCAAAACCTTGAAGTAAATTTGGGATCTCGGTCACTTACTATTCTCCTGGGTAGGCCATGCAATCTGAAGATTTCTTTGAGGAACACTCTGGCCACATCCACTGCAGTGTAGGTTTCTTTTACTGGAATCAGATGGGCAACTTTGGTTAGTCTGTCGACTACCACAAAGATGGAGTTGTAACCTGATTGCACTGAAGGTAATCCAGTAATGAAGTCCATACTGATACATTCCCACTTCATCTGGGGGATGTCCAATGGATGTAACTTCCCAGGCATTTTTACTCTCTCAGCTTTGACTTTCTGGCATGTCAGACATTGACGTACATGATTCATCACATCCTTTTTCAACCCAGGCCGCCAAAAGAGGCTTTTCTTTACGGACATGTAGGTCTTGATGAAACCTGGATGTCCTGCAATAAGGCTGTCATGGGCTTCATTCAAAATTTGCCCTTTGGTTCCTTCATCATTGGGGATGCATAGCCTGCGATTATAATACATAATGCCATCATCTAGGCTGTATCCTTGAACTCTGTTCAACTCCTGTGGAGTTTTGCTTTCCTGCATAAGTAGGGTAGCAATAGGGCCAAAGAATCTATCTTGCATGATCTTCTCACTTGCTTGAATAATCAAAGGATTTGATATTACAGTAATTGCAAGCAAGGAGGCTTTTCTGCTGAGAGCATCTGCTACCACATTCTCTTTGCCTGGGCGGTACTTGATTTCAAAATCAAATTCCTGCAAGGTCTGCATCCACCTTCTTTGGCGCATGTTGAGGTCCTTCTGAGTAAAGATCCACTTTAAGCTCTGATGATCTGTCATCAAAGTGAATCTTTGTCCCAGTAGGTAATGTCTCCACAACTTTAAGGCATAGACTACTGAAAGCAATTCCAGGTCGTGGGACAGCATAATTCCTCTCATGCGTTCTAAGCTTTTGGGATTCATAGGCCACTGCATGACCTTCCTGCATGAGTGCACCTCCTAGGGCAAAACCACTTGCATCAGTTACTACCTCAAAGGGTAGAGAGAAATCTGGCAGCTTCAGAATGGGGCTGGTTACCAAGGTGGTCTTCAGCTTATCAAAAGCGCTTTGGCACTTGGCAGACCATTGAAATGGGGTATTCTTTTTGAGAAGGTTAGTCAGGGGGGAAGCTATAAGAGCATACTTTGGTATAAAAATTCTATACCAACCAATCAATCCCAAGAATCCTCTGACTTCTTTCACTGTCTTTGGTTCGGGCCAATCTATGATAGCTTGGATTTTTGTGGAATCTGGAGAAATTCCATCTTTGGATACCAGAAATCCCAAGTATTCAACGTGGTCGGTAGAGAGTGTGCATTCGCTCTTTTTGGCAAAGAGGATGCTTCCTTAGAATCTCAAGAACTTTTTGGACATGAGTCTCATGGTCAGCTGCATTCCTTGAGTAAATCAGAATGTCATCAAAGAAAACTAGAACAAAATCATCCAATATTCTCTGAGGATGTCCTGCATTGTACTGGGGCATTAGTTAATCCGAACGGCATGACAGTAAATTCATAATGCCCATAGCGAGTATTGATGGCTGTTTTTGGTATATCTGGATCATTGATCCTGATTTGGTAATACCCGGATTTGAGATCTATTTTTGTGAAGATCTGGGCTCCATTTAGCCTGTCCAAAAGCTCATCAATTCTTGGGATACTTAACTGTAGACCTCTGTAGTCCACACAGAGTCTAAGCATTCCATCTTTCTTTTTCTGAAAGAGAACTGGCGCACCCCAAGGTGAAACACTGGGTCTTACAAGCCCTTGTTCTAACAGCTGCCTAAGCTATTCTTTGAGTTTGATGGCTTCAGGAACTGGCATTTTGTACGAGCGTAGGGCTACTGGTTGAGCTCCGGGGGTCAATTCAATCACATGATCTACTTGCCGAATTGGAGGCATTTCAGTTAGCTCTGCTGGGAATAGATCATTAAATTCACTTAACCATTCTGGTTCTTTAGCTTTAAGTTTTGAATCTACTGGGTTCATTTTGACAACATAAATTTGCTACTTCTTCCTAATTCCTTTCAGTAACCTGGAAGCTTTTACTAACTGAAGGTCTGGGGATCCGGAAACTCCAGTTCCATGGACTTTGTTCCCGTGAAGGTCATGGAAGGAAATGGTTCCATTGTGACAGTGTATGTCAGCTTGATTTTTCTGGAGCCAATCCATTCCAAGGATTCCGTCAAAAACCCCTAGAGGTAAGACTTTGAACTGACAGTCGGTTACATTACCATCTAGATTGAACTGGATAAGATCTGTCTCATGGTGAGTGAAAAGAGTCTTCCCACTGGCCAATTCAACTTGCATAGGTTTTCCTAATTTCTGTTCTAAGACTAGCTTACACAAGCATCCAGGGGAAATGAATGAATGAGAACTGCCTGAATCAATCAAAAGCTTAAAAGGCTTACCTTGATACTCTGCTGGAGTATGGATGACGGAGAACTACTGGTTAGGCCCTTGATTTTCAATTGCAACATAGATCTGCCCTTTTTCCTCTTCTACTACATCTGAAATTGTGACTGCTCTGGCTGCTGCAGTCTGAGGTAGAACTCTTTCTCTTTGGTTGCCCCAGTTCTAGGAAGGAGTTCTGAGATTACTCTGGATAGAGGCAGATGGCTGAGCTGGAGTTCTTCTGGGGTTTCCCTGGCTTGGGCGAGATTAGACTGGTATGAAGGGGTTGGTTTCTGAATTCGGGGTCCTTGACTTCCCTGTCCCCTTGACATGGCAGGAGTCGGGCAGTCTTTTAACTAGTGACCAAAACCCTGGCATCCAAAACATCGGTTTTCAGTTCTGAGCTCATCCTTCTGATTTCTTGAAAGAGGTGGGGTTCCTGAGAAAGTACTCTGGGGGAAGGGTCTTCCTTCACTTTTGAATCTTCCTGCATCCTGATTCTGATTCGGGCCTTGCTGCCTCTTTGGGGGTGGAAAGTTTGAAGTACTTCCCTGGGCTTGGAACCTTTTAAAGTTAGAGGGTGCAGGTTTTGGCGGGACCTTTACTACAAAGGCTTTGGCAAAATCTTTTGCCATTCTTACTGCTTCAGCCATGGACACTGGCTTAGCATTTTTGACCAGTGTATCTAAGGTTTCGTTCATTCCTCGAATGAGCCTGGCCATGAGTTGCTCTTCATCTAGAGGTGGTGAATATTTGTGTAAAAGAGCAAAGGCCTGGTGATATTCCTCGATGGTTTTGCTCTCCTGCTTTAGTTCTAAGAATTCGTTCATTTTGGTTTCCAAAAATCCAGGAGGACAAAATCTCTTTCTTAGATAGGTTTTTAGATCATTCCAGGATTGAGTATTTCTGTCCAGACGGTTGGTGTCACAGTGGTTCCTCCATGCTACCCTGGCTGTTTCCACCATTTTCAGTCGAGCAAGAGCCATTTTGCTCCGCACATTGTAGCCTGTGACGTCAAAATACTCTTCCATGGCTTCCACCCATTTCTCCACAGCCTCGCGCCCAGGTTCTCCCCTTCTCCTTTGAAGGGTCCTGGTTGAGTCCTATGAAGAGCCTTGTGAACATCAAGGTCAAGCTCGTCATCTTCAGAGATAGGGTCTGGCTGACGACCACGGTTTCCTCGTCTCATGATTCTGCCAAAAATTTATATATTATTAAATTTTTATTTTGATAGTATCCACGAGATCCTAAGACTTAAGAGTTTCGAAAAACAATTTCTTAAACAAGACAATGATCTTATTGGAGATATATGACATATGTCCGATAACAGATTTTTCTTTATCAGATCGTTCGTAAACAATCATTTATACAACAGGAAATTTGTATCCGGAAAACATTTCTTTATTTATATAAAGTTGCAATATGTACATAGAGCAGCTCGGCTCCCGAATTCAAAATCTTCTCGGGAGACGCATATGACGACGGTACTGGGGGCCATAGCCATGCCCTGATACAAACGTCCACTTGTTGACAAGGAAGCTATTATCTTCCATTTAGGAATAAAGCAACTAAGGAGTCTGTAGACTTGGCATGTAAGTCTGAAATTTCGAGGCATCGAATGATATAGAATGACACCACGCACCATTTCAGCTTTAACAGGATCATAGCCAATGAGAGGTTCTCCCACAGCATTGCACGGCGGTCGCAAGAGGCGTGGACATATTGCCCTGCAAACCACTTATGCTGAAATCTCTCCGCTGGATTAGGAAAATATAAATCCTCGAAATGGCGTGCGAGTCTTGCTCGGCTTATTCGAGTTGAAGCGGAAGAGATGAGATGCTCGAAGGCAAACACAATCATATCTTGAGACTGGGTGAGGTCGGAAATACCAGATAAATAGGGAACTTCCATCTATAAAAACAATTTCTTTGATTAAAATTTCTTCATTAAAGAAGCTTACGGAATGAAAATACATTATGAAAATGCTTTTTCTGAGTTCTTAATATCAATTTCAGATAAGAATTTATTTATCCTTATTAGCTTTCAACCTGGCTCTGATACCAACTGTGAGATCCCTCTGCCCCCTCCGCGCATCGGTCTCCTAGTAGCTGACAGCGGAAGCAGCCCCCTTATGCGCGAGGCAGGGTTTCTCACTCAGGACCTCGCCCTCGAATGTCCGGGCACGAGACTAGGCTGGTGGTCACTCCGAAAATCGAAACCGGGAAAAATTCCCATGCCTGGAAAGCGGGGACGATTCCACCTTTTTGATTTTTTCTTAATGAGTTTTCTAACGAGATCAAAATCTAAACTATCCTTCATCTGATAAAATCATATAGAAGGAAACTATCGCTGATAATTTTGATCATTTTAGTAAAATCAATGCATTTTTCCTGATTAAGATCAGGCATAGCCGTTGATCCACTTATTTGAAAAATTTATAAGATCAGGCATAGCCGTTGATCCACTTATTTGAAAAATTTATCAGGGAATTGTCTAACTACTCGAATCTTAGCGAACACCATATTAGTGAATTTGGGAATTTCCCAATTCCCATTTTTGAATACTTAAAAAAGGGGACATGGATAACATGTTTATAAGTTTCTCAAAACCCTATCATATGACCTATCGTTGGAAAGCGCTTGAAAAATGGAATCTAAAGAGCTATAAAGCGCTCATTTTGGATTAGTGGTGTTCAAGTTATGGTTAATCCAAACTTTTGACCACGTGTCCCAAACTTGTGGGAAATTCCCATATTTCCCAATATGGTGTTAGCGTAATCCTAAGATTTTTCAGTTTGATTATTAAAACTCCACTGATTCTAGCATCCGGCCCATGGGTTAGCCACCACCCTACCACTGGAATCAGTGGAACCAAACAAGTACTCACCCACCCATAATTGAATTGCCTTTCTTAACTTTAGCTTTAGAAAACAAATATGCACACACTCCTCTTTATTAAAACTTTAATAAAAACAATCCTTGATAAACAATTTACGGGTTATACATGTCATACTTCAAAATTTCCATTGAGTCTTTGTTCTCAACAAAAGAGTATCACTATGGACTCTCCGTTGAGACCAGCGAGTCAACAACGAGCTCCAGTGATAGATTACAAAAACATAGGTCCATCATATAATATCTTCCTCGACATACACATGGATGTCCTCGGCACCGCGAGCCGTGAATCGCCTGGTCAGAACCCTCCAGGATCCTCCTTAGGTGTCCTGGCACTTCACTCAAGGACCGCTTCGTCGGCCCTCATCCATCGTACCGGAAGCGCACCATTTTTAACCATACCGAGGCTGGTCAAGACCTCGGCAGGCTTTGCCGCGTTAGCTATCCCTCGAACACTCCCCGCCAGCTGTTTTGCAATCGAACTTCCCTTAGATAAATATATATGCCAAATGCCCCCTCCAGCATTCTGGCGTAAGATAGTCTTTTAAGAAGGCAGGGTTTCTATGCAAGTTTACAGTTTTAATTTTGTTTGAATATCTTGAAAATATTTTAAATCCGTATCTCAATACTTCTAGATCTAGTTTTCAATTCTAAACAGAACTCCTCGAATTCTGTTAACTTGATCCTCAGATCAAAATCAAAAGTCTTAACTTAGTTTCAGGTTCGGTGGAGTGTTTTGGGTTCCTTTTTTCCTGAACTGGGCACATCGTCATTAATTGAAATTGACGAAGAAATTAGGTCTTGGTCAATAGTCTAAGTCAGAGTTTAGGTCTGGAAAGGTTCTTCCTAAAATTATCTTTCTTGAACGTACTATCTCAATTTCTCTTTTTCTAAAATTTCTTTCGACGAATATTTGTTTACCGATTTCAAAAACATGGATTTCTTGAGGAATATTCATTTACCTCAATCTCCGATTAAAAATTATCTTTTATGCATACTTTTATGCATGAAAAACAATTATATGATAAAAGTAACACTTTTATAATGAAAATTTATCTTTTATGCATTCTTCTATGCATTAAAATCAAATATGATAAAAGTAACACTTTTATAATAAAAATTATCTTTTACGCATACTTCTATGCATTAAAATCAAATATGATAAAAGTAACACTTTTATAATAAAAATTTATCTTTTATGCATACTTTTATGCATTAAAATTAATTATAATAAAAGTAACACTTTTATAATAAAAATTTATCTTTTATGCATACTTCTATGCATTAAAATCTAATATGATAAAAGTAACACTTTTATAATAAAAATTATCTTTTATGCATACTTCTATGCATTAAAATCAAATATGATAAAAGTAACACTTTTATAATAAAAATTTATCTTTTATGCATACTTCTATGCATTAAAATCAAATATGATAAAAGTAACACTTTTATAATAAAAATTTATCTTTTATGCATACTTCTATGCATTAAAATCAATTATGATAAAAGTAACACTTATATAATAAAAATTTTCTTTTATGCATACTTCTATGCATTAAAATCAATTATGATAAAAGTAACACTTTTATAATAAAAATTTTATCTTTTACGCATACTTCTATGCATTAAAATCAAATATGATAAAAGTAATACTTTTATAATAAAAATTATCTTTTACGCATACTTCTATGCATTAAAATGAAATATGATAAAAGTAATACTTTTATAATAAAAATGATCTTTTACGCATACTTCTATGCATTAAAATCAAATATGATAATAGTAACACTTTTATAATAAAAAATTATCTTTTATGCATACTTTTATACATTCAAATCAATTATGATAAAAGTAACACTTTTATAATAAAAATTTATCTTTTATGCATTCTTCTATGCATTAAAATCAAATATGATAAAAGTAACATTTTTTTGATAAAAAAATTATCTTTTATGCAATAATCAAAATGCATCTTCTATGCATGAAAATGATACTTTAGGATATAAAAACTATAAGGATTACTCTTTTAGAATAATAAAGATGAATTTTATTTCAAAAATTTCGCCATAACCTCCTTTGTATGGCTGACCATTTTTTATTTTTTAAGTCTTTACAACTAAAAAAAAAAGTATACCAAAACACATAATCAAAATGCATCTTCTATGCATGAAAATGATACTTTAGAATATAGAAACCATAAGGATTACTCTTTTAGAATAAATAAAGGATGAATTTTATTTCACTAATTTCTAAAAATTTTGCCACAACCTCCTTTGTATGGCTGACCATTTTTAAAATTTTTAAGTCTTTAAAACTAATTGAAAGTGCACCAAAAGTATTGAAATTATCCTAAAGTAAATATTTTTCCACTTAATTGAGACAAACATTATAAAAACTTGACATTAATCAATTAACCATTCACCTAGGATAGAGAAAGGTTGGTTTTGCTAGAGAAGAGAGGGGAATGCCTTTTTGTAATGAGGCATAACATTATAGAGAAGACATAAAGCATAAAAACCATCATAAAAATCCATAAAATAAGTGAAAGAAAAGAAGAATCACCAACTTACTAATGACTTTGATAGCTTTCCTTTGACTTGATGGTTTGAGGGTTCAACTCTTGTTTGTAACAAGAGTTGGCCACCAATCTTTGGAAGAGGGAAATGTCAAAAACTAGTGAATTATTAATAAATTCACAGTTCTTGGCTTGGAAGGAGTAGAGTAACAATGCATAAACACTATTGAGTTTCAACAAAGGGGAAGGCTTCTATTTATAGGAAAAAGTGAGCTCCTAACCAATCAAACTGATTCTAGAATTTTCCAATTCAGTTTGGTCAATTTTTGACCATTTTTAGGTCAGTTGAGCTAACTTTTTGGAACTAGACTTGAATTAGGAGAGAGGAGAGATGAAATATCTCAATTTTTGACTTGATGGTTTGAGGGTTCAACTCTTGTTTGTAACAAGAGTGGCCACCAATCTTTGGAAGAGGGAAATGTCAAAAACTAGTGAATTATTAATAAATTCACAGTTCTTGGCTTGGAAGAAGGAGTAGAGTAACAATGCATAAACACTATTGAGTTTCAACAAAGGGGAAGGCTTCTATTTATAGGAAAAAGTGAGCTCCTAACCAATCAAACTGATTCTAGAATTTTCCAATTCAGTTTGGTCAATTTTTGACCATTTTTAGGTCAGTTGAGCTAACTTTTTGGAACTAGACTTGAATTAGGAGAGAGGAGAGATGAAATATCTCAATTTTTGAAGATTTAAAACTCAATTGCACATGTGAAGTAGGCACCTCATTCATGAGGGGAAATTCCCCATGCAGAGGTGTCAAAAATGCATCATTACTTCTAAATATCTCCCTTTTTTTTACTATTAGTCTTGTCCTTATTCAACTCTTCATCTTATGTGAGTATTTACTTCTAAATATCTCCCCTTTTTTTAACTATTAGCCTTGTCCTTATTCAACTCTTCATCTTATGTGAGTATTTACTTCTAAATATCTCCCCTTTTTTAACTATTAGCCTTGTCCTTATTCAACTCTTCATCTTATGTGAGCATTTACTCATTTTTGGGTAATTTCTTTTACAAATTGGATTTATCTCCTCCCCACACATGGATTGATCCTATTGGCCCACAGGAACCTTAATTGGAGACCATAATCCAAAAATTTCAGAAAATCTAGACCCTTAGGCTAAGGTCCTTTATACCCAATTCTAATTAATTCTAATTGCACATTGGAAAGTTCTTTTTGAATTTCTTTTTCAGGGGAATTCATTTTAATAAGATTAGATATTTTTCTATCCAAAAATATTCAAAATCTGAATATTCTCTCTCTAGAATATTTTCTCTCTCTAAGCTAAAACAGTTAGAAACAAGATCTTTTATATTTCTAAAGAGGGATTTGATTACACGGGAAGATTCTGGACATCTTGAGAGGCTGAGGAGGAATCTTACATCTACCAGCAATATGTGTGAAAAACATCTCTCACCTGTAAGTAAACAAAACAAAAAATGAGATGCATTTCGAAAGCACACAGTTCTCAAAATAAATTTGTGATGGAAAGTACTCTTACTAGTCATGTCCATGATGTCACGTTGTCCTGACACCTCCCCCTCTTGAAGATGCTCTGGAGGGTCTCTCTCTTGATCTTCATTTGTGGGGTCTCCCTCTTGAACATTATGCATAATGTCAAGACGTCTCTTTGTTTGTGTCTCACGTTGCACTTGAGATGATGTAGATGTATGCTCTTGGTGTGATTGTGGCACTCGTGACAGTGGTGTGGATGGTTTTGGGGCCACGCGCGAGGATCCAACTACTAGAGACTAGGTCAAGTTTGTTGGCTATAGGGAAGGTATTCTAGAGTCTTCTTGAGTTGGGGGCTCTCTTTCAAGCTCAGATTGGTAATTCTTAAATTCTTCAAGAAATAGATCAAGATAATTTAGTAAAAAGGTAAAAATCCCCAGACCTTTTTGTATATGTATATGTATGTATATGTGTATATTTATGTATATATATATATATATATATATATATATATATATATATATATGTATATGTGTATATATGTATGTGTGTGTGTATATATATATATATATATATATATATATATATATATATAACATATGTATATGTATATGTATCTATGTATATGTGTATGTATATGTATATGTACATGTATATGTATGTGTATATGCATATGTATATGTATGTATATATATATATATGTATATGTATGTGTATGTATATGTATGTAGGTATATGTATGTAGGTATATGTATCTATACATATGTATATGTATATATATATATATATATATATATTTATATTTATATTTATATGTATATGTATGTGTATGTATATGTATGTAGATATATGTATCTATTTATATGTATATGTATGTAGGTATGTAGGTATGTATCTATTTATTTTTATATGTATATGTATGTAGGTATGTATATATCAAAACTTAACAACGTTTCTTTAAAATTTGATATGCCAAACCTTAAATGCAACATGAACTATGTATGTACGTATGTATGTACAAATTTGTAAAAAATTTGGACAGCATTTCCTTTGCATTTTCTAAAAAATTCCAAAATAAACTTCAAAACTTAACAATGTTTCTTTAAAATCTAACATGCCAAATCTTAAATGTAACATGAACTTTGTATGTATGTAGGAATTTAGTATATAATTTAGTGTATGTATGTAGGTATGTATTTATGTATGCATATGTATATGTACACATATACATATACATTTACATGCATATAATTCAGTAGAAAGCAAAAAAGTACCTTTTTCTAGGAGCTCCTCACTTGGAGGCACATGATTTAGAGGATAGTCCACCAACCACCACAAGGACATCTCTTATATTCCCAATCAGAAACCCCTCTCTCAATCCATTCCTTTGGGTACATTGTTTCCGAGGAATTTGGATCTGCCCATTCTTTGATTACTTCCATCTCTTCGTCCATTAGACCTTGGCCAATGAGTAGCTGGACCCACCTACATATCCAAAATAAAACAAATAGCACTAAAATAATTTTTTTAATGCGTATATGTATTTTTTGCAAAAATAGAATGGCATTAGAAGATATATACCTGTAGACAACCCTCTTTGCGGCATTCTCCACCTTAGGTTGCTTTTGGCCTTCCAATCTTTGCCCACCTCCTTACGTCTTCACCAAGGTAGTCCAATATTATGGATGATTTGTCCGCCATTCCAAATCGTTGAAACATGAAGATCTTATGTGACAATGTGGGTGTAACACTAGTGCACACCAATCTGTTGTAAAGAGTCACAATGAGCCAAGAACTTCACAATGACTTCACAATGTCCGTAATTAAGTAGAGAGAGATCACTTACTCATTTTGAGATTGCAAAGCCAATAGCAATTCTCCTTTTTGCTTCTTGTCCACAACCAAAAATTGACATTTGACCCGGACATGGCATGAGGGGCTATGAGACCAAGCTAGAGAAAACAAAATAAAGATACAATATATTACTTTTAATGTTGCATAAAATCACTCTATGGCATTCAAAAGAACATTGTTTCCGAGGAATTTGGATCTGCCCATTCTTTGATTACTTCCGTCTCTTCGTCCATTAGACCTTGGCCAATGAGTAGCTGGACCCACCTACATATCCAAAATAAAACAAATAGCACTAAAATAATTTTTTTAATGCGTATATGTATTTTTTGCAAAAATAAAATGGCATTAGAAGATATATACCTGTAGACAACCCTCTTTGCGGCATTCTCCACCTTAGGTTGCTTTTGGCCTTCCAATCTTTGCCCACCTCCTTACGTCTTCACCAAGGTAGTCCAATATTATGGATGATTTGTCCGCCATTCCAAATCGTTGAAACATGAAGATCTTATGTGACAATGTGGGTGTAACACTAGTGCGCACCAATCTGTTGTAAAGAGTCACAATGAGCCAAGAACTTCACAATGACTTCACAATGTCCGTAATTAAGTAGAGAGAGATCACTTACTCATTTTGAGATTGCAAAGCCAATAGCAATTCTCCTTTTTGCTTCTTGTCCACAACCAAAAATTGACATTTGACCCGGACATGGCGTGAGGGGCTATGAGACCAAGCTAGAGAAAACAAAATAAAGATACAATATATTACTTTTAATGTTGCATAAAATCACTCTATGGCATTCAAAAGAACATACCTTTGCGCACTCGAGATATCCATGCCTTCACACGATGATTGCCATCCCAAACAAGAAACTTCTTACCACTGAGATCCTCCCACTCAGTTCCTCTAATTTTATCCTTATCACTGAGATCCTCCCACTCAGTTCCTCTAATTTTATGTCATGTTGTACCATCCACCAGTATGGTCCCCATTCTTGCAAGTCTATTTGTGTGATCGCAAAATACATAGAGCTTCCGGGACGTGTAAGTGAAACTAAAAAAGGAGGAGATGCTTCGACATAGCCATGGCAATCAAAGGAATCACGAAACACCTCAAGTTGGCTAGAAACTATACGGATGGCTTCATTTGGAATCAGCCTGCATAAAGGGACCAATGGGGTAGAGGAATTGCGTTGCACAAAAAACTTAGTGAATACATCACCAAGCAATCCCAATTCAATAGATTTTCCAAGAAGCCTTCTATGGGTCTCCCCTTGACCAGGTACGAGATTCAGGCATCTCCGTGTGAGTTGGAGGAGGTGAGCTCACTGAGCCAATTTCGTTCTCCAACACAAGCGCTTCTCCAATTTCATGAACAAGAGAATTATACGCT
Source organism: Cibotium barometz (assembly GCF_041138505.1). Taxonomy (NCBI): domain Eukaryota; kingdom Viridiplantae; phylum Streptophyta; class Polypodiopsida; order Cyatheales; family Cibotiaceae; genus Cibotium; species Cibotium barometz. The sequence goes on from NC_141063.1 coordinate 13,064,875, forward strand.
TCTGTTTCCTCTCTAACAGAAGATACATGTGAGGACACAAGTGTCCGTGATTGAGCTTCCTCGCTAAGAGTCAAACAAACATGCCCAGATCTAAGTGAGTATCCCTTGTTGTCTGTAAGACACACACACCAAGCCCAAGTAAGTATATCTAAAAACATAAAAACACAATCTCAGTAGAATCTTGGCTATTCACATCATATACCTTTCTTAGTCTTTGCCTATTTTTTTCCTGCTTTTCTTGGAGCCTTCTCTCTCTCTTTTGCCTTGAATATGAGTAGAAAACACTTTGAGCTAAATGACAGATAGGAGACGAAAGGTTGGTACATCTCTTTCAGGCCGGCCATAGCGGCTGGCTATGGGGGCCCCTCAGGCGGATGGGGGGGATGGGAGGAGTCCCTAAGGGGGCTGAAAGGTGCAGTACAGGCCTGGACTGTAGGCCCTGGCCGCCTCCACCTCCACCTCCATCTCCACCTCCATCTCCACCTCCACCTCCACCTCCACCTCCACCTCCACCTCCATCTCCACCTCTCCCTCTCTCTCCACCTCCATGTCCACCTCCACCACCGCAGCCTCCTCCCCCTCACCATCGCCGCCGCCCCTCTCAGCCCCCTTGAGGGACTCCTCCCATCGCACATCTCCCCCCTTGCCCCCCGCTACTCCGGCAAGTCCAGGCCCCTGGCAGATGTTGAGATTCAAGCTCGATGTCACTGTGAGCCAGCTATGCTATGTGCTGGCAGATTAGGTAGGAACATGTGTGAGACATAAATGACCACGTGTCCAGCTAGTCATAGTGTGTGGACATTAGCTAGGGTTAGTAGAGTGTGGACACAACTGATTGTGTGTTGTGTGGATTATGGATTAGTGCATTATGCTTTGTGTGAGAGTGGACATGGCTTCCCTCTATGGTTAGGGTTTGCAATATACATTAGGGTTTGCTCCTATGTGTGTGTGCTCCTCCTTTACCGTTCTTTCAACATGGTATCAAAGCCTTGTGCTGTTTATTAGGGTTTATGAGTGAGTGAAGAGAAGAGGGAGAAGAAGCTGTGAAGAGAAGCTGTGAAGCTTGCCATTGGAGCTGTGAAGCTTGGAGCACACCAAATACTATCAGATCTGAGAGCTTGGCCTACCAGGTAAGGTCTTCTAAACATCCTTGAGTGGATTGCAGGTGATACAGGCAAAAACAAAGCAAATCAAAGCAAATCAAAGCAAAGAAAAATTTTGGTTTTTGAAGCTTTCCATTAAAGCTTGGGAACATTGATGTATGGTGGAAATACGTGTGATTCTGGCAAAAGACATATGTATTTGACAAAGAGGGATGTATTGGCAACCCATGTGCAAGCCTTGAACAAATTTTGGAGCAATTTGAATGCATTTCAAAGTGTGAAAAACTCTGGTTTTTGAGCTCACACAAAATAGAGAAAAGGAAGCCAAAAATTGATGAAATTGGAGCATGTATTTAGTAAAAATCAAAGCATTGATGGATTGCACATATGCCTAGGTGTGTTGGGCACTCAATACCATCATCAAATAGCACTTCAATCACTCCCAAAGGGCCCTACAGCAGGTGGCGCAGCCAGACAGTGAAAACAGGGCAGAATTGTGTTCATCTTGGAGCGAGGAGACCAATTAATCATTGGTTGCTTGAAATATTTCAAGTTTGCTTTAGCAATTGGATGCTTTATAATTTGGAGAAGAGGGCTATGTGATTTGTTTGGTCAATGATGCTTAATTAAGCTGGGAATGAGCTGATTAAAACAGGCTGTCCACTGGTTGCAGAGAAACAGAGCATTTTTAATTGAGCAATTAATCTTTGGTATTATACAATTGGACAAATTACTCTTACATGGAGTTGATGGACACTATTGCTAAGCTAATGAATGCCTGGTTGCTCAATTTGGACAAATATTGAAGGAATTAGAGCAAATTTTCTACTGGTTTTTCTGGTTTTTCTGGTTTTTCCAAAAATAGAGAAAGGGGTTTTCAAAAATTGATATGTACACATGTCAGATGGTGTTGATACTCAACATTGAGGTTGATTAGGTGTCAATGCAAGTTTCCCATACTTGATTGCACCATTACATTGTGATTTGGAGCCTTGGAAGGCATGTCAATTCAGGGTATCTCGCACTAAGTGAGTCAGTTCATCTTGGATGATTACAGGTTGATTTTCTACATCAAATTTGGAGTTTGTTGGCTACCTTGGAGTATCTGGAACATTCATTGGAGTGTGGTTGAGCTGAGGAAGGCTCATTTACAGATTTGAAGTGTGCGGAAGGTGTACGCATTAAGCAACATGTCGGACAATCCAGTTCAGATTGTTGGTGAAAAGCTGGATAGGAAGAACTTCCAGGCATGGAAGTATAGGATAAAGAGTTTCTTTAAAGGGAAAGGATTTTGGAATCTCATTATAGGTGCTGAGCTACCTCGACAACCTACACAGCAGCAGCTTATTGCTCATAAGCAATGGTCAGAGAGAGCATTCAAAGTGCTGCATTATTTGTCTATATGTATTTCTGATGCTATGCTCATACACATTCAGGATGCTGAGAATCCCAAAGATGCATGGGATACTTTGGTCAAGATGTTTGATACAAATACAAGTGCTCTCGCAAGTCTCAATTGCGACAGCAGATACACAATGTGAAAAGGAATAAAAGGAGCATACATGATTATGTGCAAGAAATCAAGAAGTTTGCAGATGCATTGGCCACAATAAATGCCCCCATGCCTGATGATGATTTGGTGGATATTACCTTGCGTGGTCTTGGCAAGGAATACAAATCTTTTGATACATCTATCTCAGTGAGGAGTACAGGTCTACCTGACTTTGATGAGTTGGTTTCACTCTTGTTGGTTGAGGAAATCAAGCTCAGTGATTCATTTCTGGATGCATCTACTAGCCATGATGATGGCAGAAATCAGGCTTTCTACTCGCAGAGAGGCTTTAGAGGTAGGGGGAGATTCACATCACGTGGACGTGGTGGTAATGGTCGTGGATGGCAGGACAGGCCTCCACAACAGAATTTTCAGCCTTCATATGGTGCTCGAGGTGGTCGTGGATATACCCCTCAAAGAGGTCGTGGTAACCCCCGTGGTCGAGGACGTTGGCAAGGCCAATAAAATTCTATGCAAGATGTGGAATGCCATTATTGTGGCAAATATGGTCATATGGCGAGAGATTGTTTCCGCAAACAGAATGATTTGAGAGGGGGAAGAGCACAATGTGGTGGTCATTATGGTGGAAACTATGCACAACATGGTGGTAACTATGCATCAAGTAGCAATGATGGAACTACAAATCATTTGTTTGCCATGAAGCATCATGTTGTGGGTTCTATGACAACAAATGCTGAGAATGATGATACATGGTATATGGACTTAGGAGCATCAAACCATATGACATGTCATGGTGAATGGTTTGAGCATATGAAGCCTATGGATGTAAAAGGCTATGTGGAAATAGGTGATGATACCCAGCATGTCATTACACATGTTGGAAGTAAAAGGCTATGTGGAAATAGGTGATGATACCCAGCATGTCATTACACATGTTGGAAGTGTACCATTGGTCATGCACAATGGTCAGACAAAGTCTATGTTAGATGTGCTGTATGTGCCTTCGATCACTAAAAGCTTGGCCTCAGTTGGTCAAATGGTGGAACAGGGATTACAGGTTCGTTTCAACGAGCATGGATGCTTCGTTGAAGATTTCAAACATGGATGTAGAGTGATTGCTAAAGGCAAGAAAGAAGGAAGATTGTTTAACCTGGATGCTGGAATTCCTGAGCTAAAATCAGCCATGTTCTCAAAGAGCAGGAATGTGGTACAGGACATTGATATGTGGCACAAGAGGATTGGCCATGTCAATATACAGAGATTAAAGAACATGCAAACAAGAGGCATTGTCAATGGATTGCCTAGGTTCAAATATGATGGACATATGCATGTTTGTGAAGCCTGTCCCACAGTTTTGGAAGCAGGCAAGGTTCAGGTTTCCTAGAGAAGGAAATATGAGTAACAAGCCACTTGAGATAGTACACAGTGATGTATGGGGTCCTGCACAAAACCCATCTATCAAAGGCAATTTATACTATGTTACATTCATAGATGATTTTAGAAGGATGACATGGATATACTTTCTCAAAGAGAAGAGTGAAGTGTTGGAAAAGTTCATGGATTTCAAAGCTTTTGCAGAAAAGCAATATGGCTGTTGGATTAAATGTCTGAGGACAGATGGAGGTGGTGAATACACCTCAAAAGCTTTTGAGCATTTCTTGAGGAAAGCATGGAATAAGAAGACAGTTGACTTGCAGGTATACACCTCAGCAGAATGGTGTGGCTGAGAGAAAGAATAGAGTCATATGTGAAGTGGCAAGGGCGATGCTCAATGAAAAGAGCATGCCAGATTACTATTGGGCAGAAGCATGTGCTACTGTAGTGTATATATTGAACAAAACACCTACAGCAGCCATTCATGGAAGCATGCCAGAGATGCGACTCACAGGTTACAGGCCAGACATTGGACATCTTAAAGTTTTTGGATGCATAGCTTATGTACATGTGCCTGATGAAAGAAGAAGGAAGTTGGATCCTAAAGTAGAGAAATGTGTATTTGTTGGATATGCATAGGATCGAAAGGCCTACAAATGTTATAACCCTCAAACTAGACAAGTGGTCATCTCACGAGATGTGGTGTTTGATGAGCTTGCTAGTTGGTACAAAGCAAAAGATGAGGGAGTCATTGAGTCACTTGAGGCTGATGTGCCTGTGAACTTGCCATCACAAGCAAGTTCTAGTTCTACTACTATGTCTGGGCCAGCAGCACAGCAGAAGCTGAGAGTAGCAGTGTACATCCATGGTCAGGACATTTGAGGCATGAGAGTGTGAGCACTGGGAGGAGTAGTGCTAAGGATAAAGGCAAGAAGAAAGTCGAAGGAATTGGAATCACAGGTTATGAGTCATCTAGTTCTGAGAGTTTGGATGAGGAGCTTGGCATACCTGTTTTACGCACACCTGGTGCTAGACAGGATAGATATGTGCCACCACATGCTAGAGTTATAGGTGTACATAGTGACCCGCATGCATTGCGGAGATCCCAGAGGGTCAGATATCCTGTTGACAGGTTGACATATAGAGATTTTGCTATGCACTATGCATATATGACATCTATGGTGAAGCATGTGGAACCTACATGCTATACAGAGGCTATTGGAGAGCATGTATGGGAAAAAGCAATGGATGTTGAGATGGACGCATTGGTCCATAATGATACATGGGACTTGGTTGCATTACCACAGGACAAGAATGTTATTGGGTGTAAATGGGTTTACAAAGTGAAGTGCAAATCTGATGGTTCTATTGAGAGACATAAAGCAAGATTGGTAGCAAAGGGTTATGCACAGACCCAAGGATTGGATTATGATGAGACGTTTAGTCCAGTGGCTAAGATGGGCACAGTGAGAGCAGTCATTGCTATGGCTGCAGCTAATGGCTGGGAAATGCATCAAATGGATGTCAAGAATGCATTTCTAAATGGAGATCTACAAGAGGAAGTGTACATGGCACAGCCAAAAGGGTATGTACACCCTAGATATCCCACTCACGTATGCAGGTTGAAAAAGGCATTGTATGGTCTAAAGCAAGCACCTCGTGCTTGGAGTGATAAGATGAGCAGATATCTTATCTCACTTGGTTTTCAGATTTCTACAGCAGATTCTTCACTCTATGTGAAGAAGACACAGCATGGGATTGTTTTACTAGTCATCTATGTGGATGACTTGATTATCATAGGTGATCATGGTGTGCAGATGTGATGCATGTCAAGAAAGCTTTGAGTGGGCAATTTGACATGAAAGATCTTGGTGAGTTGAGATACTTCCTTGGAATTGAAGTGGTGAAAGATCATGCAGGTACTTGGTTAGTACAGCGTCAATGCATATTGGATATGTTGGCAAAGTATGGCATGACAGGGTGTAAGCCTATGAGTATACCATTGGAGCAAAATGTGAAGTTGCGGGCTGATTATGGCGAGGAATTGGATGATCCTTCTATGTACAGGAAGATGGTTGGTAGTCTCATATATATGACTATCACATGCCCGGATTTGAGTTATGCTGTGGAGTCAGCCAGTTTATGCAGAGCCCCAGGAAACCACATTTGGATGCAGTGAGACGCATCATGAGATATGTGAAGACCACAGCACATTATGGTTTATTTTATGAGAGTGGTAAAAGCTTGGACATACATGGCTACATAGATGCTGATTGGGCAAGTAGCGCATATGACAGGAGGTCTACTAGTGGATATGCTTTTACACTTGGAAGTGCCGTGGTGAGTTGGAGTAGCAAGAAGCAACCTACAGTTTACAGAGGCTGAGTACAGGGGTGCAGCCATTGCTACTTGTGAGGCTATATGGTTAAAGAGTCTCTTGACAGATTTATGTGAGCCTCTTGATGGCAAAGTTGTCATTCATTGTGACAACATGAGCAGTATACAGTTGGCAAAGAATCCAATGTTTCATGCGAGGACCAAACACATAGAGGTCCATTATCACTTTGTCAGAGAGAAGGTGCTGGATGGTACAGTTGATCTTCACTATGTGAAGATCAACTGTACCATGTGAAGACTGATGAGCAAGTGGCAGACATCTTTACGAAGCCACTTAGCAGGGAGAAGTTTGAGTACTTCCGGACTATGTTGGGAGTACATGGGATGAGCTTGAGGGGGAGTGTTGAGAGTCTTGATATCCCAAGCTCATCTACATCTTCATCGGCAGTACATCATGAGCTTGAGAGGGGCTGTTGAGATTCAAGCTCGATGTCAGTGTGAGCCAGCTATGCTATGTACTGGCACATTAGGTAGGAACATGTGTGAGACATAAATGACCGCGTGTCCAGCTGGTCATAATGTGTGGACATTAGCTAGGGTTAGTAGAGTGTGGACACAACTGATTGTGTGTTGTGTGGATTATGGATTAGTGCATTATGCTTTGTGTGAGAGTGGACATGGCTTCCCTCTATGGTTAGGGTTTGCAATATACATTAGGGTTTGCTCCTGTGTGTGTGTCTGCTCCTCCTCTACCGTTCTTTCAACAGCATGGTCGGGGGATGGTCTCCGCTAGACCATCCCCCGGCTCTGCCGGTGGCCTGGACTGGCCGGAGCAACGGGGGGCAAGGGGGGAGATCACACATGCCTGGAGGTAGACCCTAGCCGCCTCCACCTCCACCTCCACCTCCACCTCCATCTCTACCTCCACCTCCATCTCCACCTCGCCCTCCACCTCCACCTCCACTGCCGCAGCCTCCTCCCCCTCACCATCGTCGTCGCCCCTCTCAGCCCCCCTAAGGGACTCCTCCCATCCTGCACATCGACCCTAGCGGCCTCCACCTCCACCTCCATCTCCACCTCCATCTCCACCCCCATCTCCTCTTCCATCGCCGCAACCTCCTCCCCCTCACCATCGCCGCCGCCCCTCTCAGCCCCCCTGAGGGACTCCTCCCATCCTGCACATCGACCCTGGCCGCCTCCACCTCCACCTCCATCTCCACCTCCACCTCGCCCTCCACCTCCACCTCCATCTCCACCTCCACCTCGCCCTCCACCTCCACCTCCATCTCCACCTCCACCACCGCCGCCTCCTCCCCCTCACCATCGCCGCCACCCCTCCAGCCCCCCTGAGGGACTCCTCCCATCCTGCACATCTCCCCCCCCTCTGAGGGACTCCTCCCATCCTGCACATCTCCCCCCTTGCCCCCAGTTGCTCCGGCTAGCCGGCTTTGCCGGGGGCCTGGGACTCGCCAGAGCAACGGGGGGCAAGGGGGGAGATCACACATGCCTGGAGGTCCCCTGGCCGCCTCCACCTCCACCTCCATCTCCACCTCCACATCCATCTCCACCTCGCCCTCCACCTCCACCTCCATCTGCACCTCCACCGCTACCGCCTCTCCCCCTCACCATCGCGGTCGCCCCTCTCAGCCCCCCTGAGGGACTCCTCCCATCCCCCTCAGGCAGCTCAGAACAACAAGAGGAAATCTGGAGTGCTTGAGTGCTTACCTTCTTGGCCCAAGCTCGGAACTGGAGGAGAAGATCAAGATCTACTGCCCCAAGCTTCGTAGAGGTGGTCTCTATAGCCAGAGAAGATGGAGAAAACAGAAACAAAAGCCTAAGAAAAAATAAGCAAGCCCATGCAGGAAAGAAGTGTTCCTTTCTAAGGAGATTGTATTAAAGTTCGCCACCTCCCTCCACATCCCTCCTTGTCAGCAAATCTCTCCACCTCTCTCTCTGCCTTCCTTTTCTCTCTCTGGTCTCGGTCTCTCTCTCTTTTTTTTTTGGGTAGAAACTTTGATTTAAATTAGAAGAAAGTCTCTCTCTCTTTTTCAATCTTATTCAAACTCAATGAATAAATAGGGCCTATAGACAGTTACATATTATTTTCATTTTAAAGGTTACTTACATATAAAAAACTAATATAAAAAGATACATATAATACTTAGAACCAATAAATGTATAATTTAAAACATACATATAATAAATTAATATAAAAAGATACATATTTAACTTAGAATTTTTATATATTTGTATATTTTTATAAAAAAGTTGTCATGACCATTCTCAATCGTGATTGCTCCACCTTGTTTTATCATTTCAGTCGCCTTACCTGACAATGATTGATTCGGCCTAGATACCTGATCTTCTATTTTTGTTTTATAACCACTCCAGGCACCTGCAGAGCCGGGGGATGGTCTGCGCTAGACCATCCCCCGGCTCTGCTGGGTGCCTGGAGTGGCCGGAGCAACGGCGGGGGGCAAGGGGGGAGATCACTCCTGCCTGGACCACCTCCATCTCCATCTCCACCTCCACCTCCACCTCCACCTCCACCTCCACCTCCACCTCCATCTCCATCTCCATCCACCTCACCCTCCACCTCCATCTCCGCCTCCCCAGTGCTGCCGCCTCCTCCCCCTCACCATCATTGCCACCGGCCCTCAAATCGCCTCTGAACGCTGTGAACGCCTCATCTCCAGTGCTGCCGCCTCCTCCCCCTCACCATCATTGCCGCCGGCCCTCAAATCGCCTCTGAACGCTGTGAACGCCTTATCTCCATCCCTCATCTCCATCCCTTATCTCCATCCCTCATCTCCATCCTCCATCTCCCCCCTTGACCCCGTTGCTCCAGCCACTACAGGCACCCGGTAGAGCCGAGGGATGGTCTGTGCTAGCTGGCTCTGCCGGGTGCCTGGAGTGGCCGGAGCAATGGGGGGCAAGGGGGGATATCACTCATGCCTGGACCGCCTCCACCTCCACCTCCATCTCCACCTCCACCGCCATCTCTATCCACCTCGCCCTCCACCTCCATCTCTATCCACCTCGCCCTCTCCCTCACCATCGCTGCCGCCCGCCAACATCTCTAAGCGCACGGGACATCTTCTCCACCACCGCCGCCACCTCCACCGCCGCCGCTGGCCCTCAAATTTTCAGAAAGAGAACAGCAGAGAACAACAAGAAATTTTCAAAAAAGAGAAGTACCTTACCTGTTCAAAGTTCACAGATGCGTTAGATCGCCCAGCTGAGTTGAGAGTCTGGTTAGATGTAGATACATATGTAGATACATATAGGAGATAAATATAGGAACTTGCACTATAAACCTTGATATCAATAATAATAATCGTCTACTATTTAAATAGGGCCTATAGACAGTTACATATTATTTTCATTTTTGTTGAAATTTGAGCAAAATGATGAGCTATGGTGGATCAAACACTAGAATCAACATCATTAACAAAGTGATTAGTAAATAATTAAGACATAATTAGTGGGTAATTAGCAAATAGATTAATGTAGGCATGGATACTCAAAAACCAGCAAATTCTCATTAGGGCTATGCCTCAATTTATAGAGTTTACATCAAGCATCAAATCCCATTGATTTCTCCATGATTCACTCCCAGAATATCTCCACCTCTTGCCTGATTCTCTCCACCTCTTCTCTTTTCCCTGAATATCTCCCAGAATAACTCCACACTCCTAAATTCTCTCATGCTACCCTTTATTCTCTCCCAGTAGATTCTTCTCACCTTTTCACAGGTTCTTTCACAATTACATCTTCTCTTTTACAGCCTCTAACCAAGGGCTTGTTCCCACACACACCCTATTTACTTGTATTTTTCAACACCTCCCCTCAAGTGAATAATCCTAGCACACCTGGACCCTGTATCAAGTTTCCCTCTTACTTGATAGCCCGCGACCAGTGCCTCAAGTCCCTAAACTCCATAGTCCTTGACACTCTCTCTCTCTATATGTGTCCAAGGCTACTATAAGTGCCCGCGACCTTGACTAAAGTGCTCACACATACATCTACCACGTGGCCTACATCATCCGCCGGTGGCTCAGAGGTGGTTTTACTTTGTTGGGGCAGGTTACATTGGGTTGTGGGGTCTCTCTCTCTCTCTCAGAGATTTTCACATGGCTCCTCACTCTTTGGAGCCTCACATCTTCTCTCTTCTTCAGTCTTCTTGTCGTGGCAGCATCTCTCCATGCGTCCGTCTCTTCTTTCAGTCTTCTCAGGGCAGCTTCTCTTCTTGTGGCAGCTTCTCTTCTCGTGTCCATGTCTTCCTTCAGATCTTCTTCTCGGTGTGGATCCTCTTCTTGGAAAGAGATATTCTTCTTCTTTCATGGCTGGGGCCATGAGCTCGTCCGTCAGGTCATTTTGCTCCATGATGTGAGCAACATGTTTCAATGTTTTGCTGACAGTTCCTTTGGGTTTTTGATGTTTATCTTGTTTCATTATGCAATGCAAACCCAAATTTATGCAGGAGGTCTTACCTCTTGCCTTATTCTGGACAAGGACAGTGTCTGTTCCCATTTTTACACTGATGCAATGTGCCCAATACATAATGCGTATAGCATTCATTCTCATGCACATTCCAAATGCAACTCTGGCTGTGAATAATCTTGAATTTGAGTGAGATTTACAGGCATTAACCAAGGGTTAAATGCAAAATGATGATTATCACAAATTTATCAGCATAATTTTCCCAGAAATTACATTAAATCAAGGGTAACCAATTTGTACGGGATGGTTGGAGTATCAAACCAACTCCGAATTGCAATCTGAAGTTATAGGGATCTGTATCAGATACCTAATGGTTAATTTGAACCCTCAATTGCACCAAAATACAGTGATTAGCACTGATTAATCACTGATTAGCAAATTAATGCTCTGTTTTGTGTGCAAAAAAAAGAGTATGCGGGGAGCCCAGATGTGGTGCCTTAGACTTCAAATGAGCTCAAATGCTTTCAAAGGCATCAATAGCAATGAGTCTAGTAGAGGATTAAGCCAAGAAACACAAGATTTGACCAAATATTGAAAGCTTAATCTCTGTTTTACCAAAGTCACCTGCTGCAGATTTGATGAAGAGCTTGGATCTCACTGTAGACTTGATGAAACCGAATTCTGTCTTCACCAGCTTGTAGAGCATGCTTGAAAACCCCCGGGGCTAAGAGGAATTAGACCCATTTGATTTGATGAAGTAGAAATCATTGATTTACTACAGAAAAACATAGCTTTTTAATCAGCAAAAATCGGGAGCTTGCGTGGGCGGTTTGCGCTTCTGATTTGATGGGCTGGAGCTCCTATGGGTTAGCTATCTTGGGCTAGAAGGGTTTGGGAAATGGTTGAGTGTGCAAGGAGAGGGAGCTCCTCCACTGGCTAGGGGTACAGAGGCTAATTGAAAAAAGAGGAAAATTTATAATTTTTTACTAATCCTAATTAGCAAAATAATTAGCAAGATAATTGGCTCACAAATTAGCATGGCTCTGATACCATGTTGAAATTTGAGCAAAATGATGAGCTATGGTGGATTAAACACTAGAATCAACATCATTAACAAAGTGATTAGTAAATAATTAAGACATAATTAGTGGGTGATTAGCAAATAGATTAATGTAGGCATGGATACTCAAAAACCAGCAAATTCTCATTAGGGCTATGCCTCAATTTATAGAGTTTACATCAAGCATCAAATCCCATTGATTTCTCCATGATTCACTCCCAGAATATCTCCACCTCTTGCTTGATTCTCTCCACCTCTTCTCTTTTCCCTGAATATCTCCCAGAATAACTCCACACTCCTAAATTCTCTCATGCTACCCTTTATTCTCTCCCAGTAGATTCTTCTCACCTTTTCACAGGTTCTTTCACAATTACATCTTCTCTTTTACAGCCTCTAACCAAGGGCTTGTTCCCACACACACCCTATTCACTTGTATTTTTCAACACCTCCCCTCAAGTGAATAATCCTAGCACACCTGGACCCTGTATCAAGTTTCCCTCTTACTTGATAGCCCGCGACCAGTGCCTCAAGTCCCTAAACTCCATAGTCCTTGACACACTCTCTCTCTCTATATGTGTCCAAGGCTACTATAAGTGCCCGCGACCTTGACTAAAGTGCTCACACATACATCTACCACGTGGCCTACATCATCGGTGGCTCAGAGGTTTTTTTACTTTGTTGGGGCAGGTTACATTGGGCTGTGGGGTCTCTCTCTCTCTCTCTCTCTCTCTCTCTCTCTCTCTCTCTCTCTCTCTCTGAGATTTTCACATGGCTCCTCACTCTTTGGAGCCTCACATCTTCTCTTTTCTTCAGTCTTCTTGTCGTGGCAGCATCTCTCCACGCGTCCGTCTCTTCTTTCAGTCTTCTCGGGGCAGCTTCTCTTCTTGTGGCAGCTTCTCTTCTCGTGTCCATGTCTTCCTTCAGATCTTCTTCTCGGTGTGGATCCTCTTCTTGGAAAGAGATATTCTTCTTCTTTCATGGCTGGGGCCATGAGCTCGTCCGTCAGGTCATTTTGCTCCATGTGAGCAACATGTTTCAATGTTTTGCTGACAGTTCCTTTGGGTTTTTGATGCTTATCTTGTTTCATTATGCAATGCAAACCCAAATTTATGCAGGAGGTCTTACCTCTTGCCTTATTCTGGACAAGGACAGTGTCTGTTCCCATTTTTACACTGATGCAATGTGCCCAATACATAATGCGTATAGCATTCATTCTCATGCACATTCCAAATGCAACTCTCGCTGTGAATAATCTTGAATTTGAGTGAGATTTACAGGCATTAACCAAGGGTTAAATGCAAAATGATGATTATCACAAATTTATCAGCACAATTTTCCCAGAAATTACATTAAACCAAGGGTAACCAATTTGTACGGGATGGTTGGAGTATCAAACCAACTCCGAATTGCAATCTGAAGTTATAGGGATCTGTATCAGATACCTAATGGTTAATTTGAACCCTCAATTGTACCAAAATATAGTGATTAGCACTGATTAATCACTGATTAGCAAATTAATGCTCTGTTTTGTGTGCAAAAAAAAGAGTATGCGGGGAGCCCAGATCTGGTGCCTTAGACTTCAAATGAGCTTCAAATGCTTTCAAAGGCATCAATAGCAATGAGTCTAGTAGAGGATTAAGCCAAGAAACACAAGATTTGACCAAATATTGAAAGCTTAATCTCTGTTTTACCAAAGTCACCTGCAGATTTGATGAAGAGCTTGGATCTCACTGTAGACTTGATGAAACTAAATTCTGTCTTCACCAGCTTGTAGAGCATGCTTGAAAACCCCCGGGGCTAAGAGGAATTAGACCCATTTGATTTGATGAAGTAGAAATCATTGATTTACTACAGAAAAGCATAGCTTTTTAATCAGCAAAAATCTTGCGTGGGCGGTTTGCGCTTCTGATTTGATGGGCTGGAGCTCCTATGGGTTAGCTATCTTGGGCTAGAAGGGTTTGGGCAATGGTTGAGTGTGCAAGGAGAGGGAGCTCCTCCACTGGCTGGGGGTACAGAGGCTAATTGAAAAAAGAGGAAAAATTATAATTTTCTACTAATCCTAATTAGCAAAATAATTAGCAAGATAATTGGCTCACAAATTAGCATGGCTCTGATACCATGTTGAAATTTGAGCAAAATGATGAGCTATGGTGGATCAAACACTAGAATCAACATCATTAACAAAGTGATTAGTAAATAATTAAGACGTAATTAGTGGGTAATTAGCAAATAGATTAATGTAGGCATGGATACTCAAAAACCAGCAAATTCTCATTAGGGCTATGCCTCAATTTATAGAGTTTACATCAAGCATCAAATCCCATTGATTTCTCCATGATTCACTCCCAGAATATCTCCACCTCTTGCCTGATTCTCTCCACCTCTTCTCTTTTCCCTGAATATCTCCCAGAATAACTCCACACTCCTAAATTCTCTCATGCTACCCTTTATTCTCTCCTAGTAGATTCTTCTCACCTTTTCACAGGTTCTTTCACAATTACATCTTCTCTTTTACAGCCTCTAACCAAGGGCTTGTTTCCACACACACCATATTCACTTGTATTTTTCAACAATTTTAAAGGTTACTTACATATAAAAAACTAATATAAAAAGATACATATATACTTAGAACCAATAAATGTATAATTTAAAACATACATATAATAAATTAATATAAAAAGATACATATATATTTGTATATTTTTTATAAAAAAAATTTATCGTGACCATTCTCAATCGTGATTGCTCCACCTTGTTTTATCATTTCAGTCGCCTTAGCTGACAATGATTGATTCGGCCTAGATACCTGATCTTCTATTTTTGTTTTATAAAGTCCACTTGTTCCTTCCTTTTTTTATTTTCATTTCACATTTTTGTCTCTCCTGTCCTTTCTGCATCTTCGTGTATTGCCTTCCCTATGGAGCACACTGTGACCTTTGGAGCTTGATGGCTGCAGCAAAAAATCTCAAACTTTAATACTTCTCCACCAGACCACGCTTGTCAGTCATGGATATCTACAAGGGTTTCTGCCTTCATATCACACACCCTTTCTGGAGTGAAAGCTACTAGGACCAATGGAAGCCTATAGGAAATCATCGCTCATTATGACATGGAGGGCAATAAAAACTACCTTGTAGATATTACTCAAAGTAAAACATATATGCTACAATGTAGTCCTCTCTGTGCTGCTGATAGTCTTGATTCTAGTGCTAATGACATTGCCCAAGATGTCCGACATTTGGAGACCTCAGTGAAGAAAGAATTAGGGACACAAAACACCCATGTTCATATCTCGAGCTCCTCCTCTGAGAGTGACTTGAATGGCTCAGCTCAACTGTTTTGCAACCAGGTGAAGGCACAAGCAATCCAAAAGGTTCGAAGCACAATATCTCTGAAGATGAATGTATTGCTTCAGAGAGTATACTTTCAGTTCTTCGTTATTAAGAAGGAGCAACCTTCTCTTCTACGTTCATTGTTGGAAAAAGTTACTCGAGTCATCCAAGTCCAGGAGGTGCCAAGACATTATGATGGTGATTCCATCCTAGAGTTTCCACCAACATATGGCAAAATAGGAAATATGGATGGAATGGAGCAAAAATATGATGGTCACCTATGGACACATCCAGTAACATCAAACATGTCTGTAAGTTGTACCGTGCATATTAGCTATTGTGTTGGTACTTTGGAGTGCCATAGGCTCACCTGTCCTTTTTACTTGAACAATAAAAGGTATAACAACACCTTCTTTCATAGACATCTAACAAAAAAGATTACAGTTGGACTTCTGACAGAGGATGAGAAAACTAAAATAGTTGTCACTTTTGTCACAAAACTGCACACTGTGTGCAAGTGTGTAGATGTGTTGTGTATTACGTAATGCCTCGTGACACAACTATTACAACAATGATGCTCCACACTGGGCTGCATGAACATCCAGTTCAGCTAGGAACTTCAAGGTCAATGTTGGAGCGCGTGAAAATGTTTGTTTCTCAAGTGTTGAAAGCCCAGAGAAATGCAGGTCCTCGAAAAATACAGATGGATATTGTGAAGGATATGCTGTTTTCCTCCATGATGAATCAAAATGATGAGCTACCTACAAGTATTGGGGATCATGAGCTCTGTAATTTTTTGGAGGAGTCGAGTCCTCTTGTGGAAAACTAGAGCTGAGTATTCATTCTGTAACTTAATTATATTTGGATGTATTTTTCTACATTCGGTCCTCTCTTTATTTGTGAAATTACGTTTTTTAGGTTTAGACATTGTATCCCAAGAGAAAAGAAAATTGATGCCGGCAGGAGAGGGCTTTGATAGCATCCTTCTTATACAGAGAAGATCTCGCTATTCATTTATACAAGGTAGCCGTTTCCCAGGACAAGGTGGCCCTGATGATAAATGTTATGTCTTTGTCTTTGCGAGGACCAGCATCATGGACTTGGTGAATCGCATGTGGTGTGATAGTGGAGGTGACTTGGCAAAGTCCTGGGTTTTGTTTGATCACACTCATTGAGTTTTTGGTTGGTCAACAATGGCTTGTTATGTTTATGACCCAAGGTGAGACTACGTACTTCCGTTTTTTCCTTTCATTCATTTACCTTGAATGATAGTTGATTGAAAAAAATCCTCTCCAAAATCCTATAGTGTTCAAGAGCTGTTGACAATTGTCACATGCAAAATAAAGGAGGAGGAGGATAAAAAGCCAAGTACTATTTTGGGAAATGCTGAATAGCACAATGGAGCAATGCGGTTATGCACCCGCACACTTCTATGGGTTTATTGGCTGATGAAGCAGGGTCAAATTGGTGTGCAGTTAGGATCGTTTTCAATGGGGGTCTGCACAACATTATGGAGGACAGGGAGCGAACGTGCTTGTTCCATTGGAAACAAAGTTTGATGAAGCATGCTAAACAATGCGTGAAGGCAGAAAGTCGACAACACCATATTGACTTGTGTGAAGAATGGAGATTGGCAACCAATAAGGAGTCAGCTTTCTTAAAAAGTAAAGAGATTCGTGAGTGGTGGAGAAATGGACATGTTAATGAGGGAAAACTATCAGTAAATGGATACGTGGATGAGTTGGTGGGAAGTATGAATAGCACATTGGGGCAACCTCATGTCAAGGGTGAGAAATTTTATGGAGAAATGATATGTTGTATGGATGTAATTGCATTGGAGTCAATTTTGTGAATTCATGTATGAAACCTCTTGTGTGGAGGTGGTCTTAAGCTTGGTGGATTTAGCACAAACCCCTCGAACAAACTTATTTGAAAGTGTACATGGGAGTTGGCTTGCTGGTGAAGGATAAAGGAAAAGGTTAACTTGTATGATGAATGCGTGCATTTCAGATATGGCAAACGCTTTACTACAAAGTGCAAAGCAATATGCATATCAGATGGGGAAGCACAAAGGTGAGGGACCAAGCTTGAGCAAGTTGTTGGACAAGGTGGCAGCAAGGTCAAGACCGACACCACCACAAGTGGCTCGCATGGTCCATGAAACAGCTAATACTCCTATGTATGAGGAATCAAGGCCTCTACATGGAGATAAGGAGACTATTCAACGGAAGAGGGTGAGGACAACGGAAGTAGACCAATGTTCACATCATCCAGGTTATGTCATGCAGAGCAGACATCGTCAAAATTGGGGAACAGCAAGAAGAGTAAGTTTTGGAGATAGATCTAGAACAAACAGTGCAGCAAGTCACGCTTCAAGGGGAGGACCAAAAAGTCCAATGACTGGAGGAAACAAAGATGTCGGACATGAAAAGCCTAAACAACATTATGGCACAATGAGCGGAGGACAAGCATGTAAAGGAAGAGGCCGTTGGATGCACAATGTGGGCCATTAGATGAACCCCATTGAACTCAAAAGTCAAATGTTTGGGAGGTATTGATGGAAGACTTAAGTGCAACTCATACATACAGGGAAGCTCTATTGGAGTTATTGCCCCTAGCTTCTACTCAGAATGACGACATCCTGGTCCGGGTGGGCCAAAGGCTCAAATGATGTGGTTATGTCCTTCAGATGTTTCACATACATGGCATGTAGATCCAAACATAATATACAAGCCATCATACCCAGATATGTGGAAAGTGGATGTTGGGACCAACATAACCAGCCAAGAGGTAGAGAAATTAGTAAAGGCAGGGTTCAAGTTAGATGTTACTCATGAAGAACCTTTTGTGTTAGGGGTGGGAGAAACGTCCACACAAGTAGCGGGCAACAAAGAAAGTGACAAGAGGCCACATGATGCTACACAGAATACAAAGAGATCAACCAAGTGGTGGCATTGGATTTCCAAAGAAGCACAAAAGAGGATTGGTAGTGCCGAGGCCATGACATCAGCGAGTCCTTAATGAGAGTGCAATGCAGTCGTCCCCCTACTCTATTTTTCATTTGGCATGTGAGAGTGGAGAGGACTATTTTATACACATCAAGGTACAACCTTGGTGTACATGTCTTGATTTCATGCAAAGAGAATCTAGAGGAAAGTCTTACGTTGCATGTAAGCATATCTATTTTGTCTTCTTGCGAGTTTTGGGATTACATAAGAATGAGGATATGGTAATGCATCAACCGACACTATCACCAGAGGATGTGGGCAATATACTATCACGTCCTCGAAGCAAGGATGTTTGTGCCTATACTTAAGCTTTAATCAAGCCTCTCATGTTTGTGCCTACTTAAGCTTGTAAGGAAATGTGAAGTCAATCTTTTTGTAAGAAAATTTGAACCCAATATTTTTGTCTTGCTTTGGGATGGAGTATAGTGTCACTACTCTAAAGTCTTATTGTAGGTAGCTTGCAAAGCTATGGTAAAGGAGTTGTACCAACCATATATCTTCTTGTAAGGAAATGTGAACTCAATCTTTTTGTAAGAAAATATGAACTAGGTATACTTGTTTTTACTTGTGTTGAAATAAATATTGGTCTTTCTTTGAGGCACAAACATGAGAGGCTTGATTAAAGCGTAAGTATAGGCACAAACATCCTTGCTTCGAGGACGTGATAGTATATTGCCCACATCCTCTTGTGATAGTGTCGGTTGATGCGTTACCATATCCTCATTCTTATATGTAATCCCAAAACTCGCAAGAAGACAAAATAGATATGCTTACATGCAACGTAAGACTTTCCTCTAGATTCTCTTTGCATGAAATCAGGACATACACCAAGGTTGTACCTTGATGTGTATAAAATAGTCCTCTCCACTCTCACATGCCAAATGAAAAATAGAGTAGGGGGACGACTGCATTGCACTCTCATTAAGGACTGTCGTTGTTGTCATGGCCTCGGCACTACCAATCCTCTTTTCTGCTTCTTTGGAAATCCAATGCCGCTACTTGGTTGATCTCTTTGTATTCTGTGTAGCATCATGTGGCCTCTTGTCACTTTCTTTGTTGCCCGCTGCTTGTGTGGACGTTTCTCCCACCCCTGACACAAAAGGTTCTTCATGAGTAACATCTAACTTGAACCCTGCCTTTACTAATTTCTCTACCTCTTGGCTGGTTATGTTGGTCCCAACATCCACTTTCCACATATCTGGGTATGATGGCTTGTATATTATGTTTGGATCTACATGCCATGTGTGTGAAACATTTGAAGGACAAAACCACATTATTTGAGCCTTTGGCCCTCTCGGACCATGATGTCGTCGCTCTGAGTAGAAGCTAGGGGCAACAACTCCAATAGAGCTTCCTTGTATGTATGAGTTGCACTTAAGTCTTCCATTAATACCTCTCCCAAACATTTGACTTTTGAGTTCAATTCGTCTAATGGCCCACATTGTGCGTCCAACGGCCTCTTCCTTTACATGCATTTGTCCTCCGCTCATTGTGCCATAATGTTGTTTAGGCTCTTCATGTCCTACATCTTTGTTTCCTCCAGTCATTGGACTTTTTGGTCCTCCCCTTGAAGCGTGACTTGCTACACTGTTTGTTCTAGATCTATCTCCAAAACTTACTCTTCTTGCTGTTCCCCGGTTTTGATGATGTCTGCTCTGCATGACATAACCTGGACGATGTGAACATTGGTCTACTTCCGTTGTCCTCACCCTCTTCCATTGAATAGTCTCCTTATCTCCATGTAGAGGCCTTGATTCCTCATACATAGGAGTACTAGCTACTGTTTCATGGACCATGCAACCCACTTGTGGTGGTGTCGGTCTTGACCTTGCTGCCACCCTGTCCAGCAACTTGCTCAAGCTTGGTTCCTCACCATTGTGCTTCCCCATCTGATATGCATATTGCTTTGCACTTTGTAGTAGTAAAGCATTTGCCATATCTAAAATGCACGCATCATACAAGTTAGCCTTTTCCTTATATCCTTCACCAGCAAGCCAACTCCCATGTACACTTTCAGATAAGTTTGTTCGAGGGGTTTGTGCTAAATCGACCGAGCTTAAGACCACCTACACACAAGAGGTTTCATACATGAATTCACAAAATTGACTCCAATGCAAATACATCCATACAACATATCATTTCTCCATAAAATTTCTCACCCTTGACATGAGGTTGCCCCAATGTGCTATTCGTACTTTCCACCAACTCATCCATGTATCCATTTACTGATAGTTTTCCCTCATGAACATGTCCATTTCTCCACCACTCACGAATCTCTTTACTTTTTAAGAAATCTGACTCCTTGTTATTAGTTGCCAATCTCCATTCTTCACGCATGTCAATATGGTGTTGTTGACTTTCTGCCTTCACGCATTGTTTAGCATGCTTCATCAAACTTTGTTTCCAATGGAATAAGCACATTCGCTCCTTGTCCTCCATAATGCTGTGTGGACCCCCATTGAAAACGGTCCTAACCGCACACCAATTTGACCCTACTTCATCAGCCCCATAAACCCATAGAAGTGTGCGGGTGCATAACCGCATTGCTCCATTGTGCTATTTAGCATTTCCCAAAATAGTACTTGGCTTTTTGTATCCTCCTCCTTCATTTCGCATGTGGCAATTGTCAACAGCTCTTGAACACTATAGGATTTTGGAGAGAATTTTTTTCAATCAGCAATCATTCAAGGTAAATTGAAAGAAAGGAAAAATAGTACGTAGTCTCACCTTGGGTCATAAACATGACAAGCCATTGTTGTCCAACCAAAAACTTGATGAGTGTGATCAAACAAAACCTAGGACTTTGCCAAGTCACCTCCACTATCACACCGCATGCGATTCACCAAGTCCTGATGCTGGTCCTCGCAAAGACATCTTAAAGACATAACATTTATCATCAGGGCCACCTTGTCCTGGGAAACGACTACCTTGTATAAATGAATAGCGAGATCTTCTCTGTATAAGAAGCATGCTATCAAAGTCTTCTCCTGCCGGCATCAATTTTCTTTTCTCCTAGGATACAATGTGTCTAAACCTTAAAAACATAATTTCACAATAAAGAGAGGACCGAATGTAGAAAAATATATCCAAATATAATTAAGTTACAGAATGAATACTCACCTCTGGTTTTCCATAAGAGGACTCAACTCCTCCAAAAAATTGCAGAGCTCATGATCCCCAATGCTTGTAGTAGGTAGCTCATCATTTTGATTCATCATGGAGGAAAACAACATATCCTTCACAATATCCATCTGTATTTTTCGAGGACCTGCACTTCTCTGGGCTTTTAACACTTGAGAAACAAACATTTTCACGCGCTCCAACATTGACCTTGAAGTTCCTGGCTGAACTGGATGTTCATGTAGCCCAGTGTGGAGCATCATTCTTGTAATAGTTGTGTCACGAGGCATTACGTAATACACAACACATCTACACACTTGCACACAGTGTGCAGTTTTGCGACAAAAGTGACAAACTATTTTAGTTTTCTCATCCTTTGTCAGAAGTCCAACTACAATCTTTTTTGTTAGATGTCCATGTGAAAGAAGGTGTTGTTATACCTTTTATTGTTCAAGTAAAAAGGACAGCTGAGCCTATGGCACTCCAAAGCACCAACACAATAGCTAATATGCACGGTACAACTTACAAACATGTTTGATGTTACTGGATGTGTCCATAGGTGACCATCATATTTTTGCTCCATTCCATCCATATTTCCTATTTTGCCATATGTTGGGTGGAAACTCTAGGATGGAATCACCATCATAATGTCTTGGCATCTCTTGGACTTGGATGACTCGAGTAACTTTTTCCAGCAAATGAACGTAGAAGAGAAGGTTGCTCCTTCTTATTACGAAGAACTGAAAGTATACTCTCTGAAGCAATACATTCATCTTCAGAGATATTGTGCTTTTGGATTGCTTGTGCCTTCACCTGGTTGCAAAATAGTTGTGCTGAGCCATTCAAGTCACTCTCAGAGAGGAGCTCGAGATATGAACATGGGTGATTTGTGTCCCTAATTCTTTCTCCACTGAGGTCTCCAAATGTCGGACATCTTGGGCAATGTCATTAGCACTAGAATCAAGACTATCAGCAGCATAGAGAGGACTACATTGTAGCATATATATTTTATTTCGAGTAATATCTACAAGGTAGTTTTTATTGCCCTCCATGTCATAATGAGTGATGATGTCTTGTAGGCTTCCATTGGTCCTAGTAGCTTTCACTCCAGAAAGGGCGTGTGATGAAGACAACCAATTTAGCCCTACTGACCTAGACGCCTTTGAAAACTTGAGTGATGTCTTGATATCACTTGCCCCCCGTTGCATTGGCCAGTCCAGGCACCCGATAGAGCCATCCCCTGGCCGAGTGCCTGGATTGGCCGGAGCAACGGGGGGCAAGGGGGGAGATGTGCAGGATGGGAGGAGTCACCGTCTGCGCAATAGTAGTAGAGCAAGATTCATGACCTTTTGTCTCCTATCTGTCATTCAGCTCAAACTATTTGCTACTCATATTCAAGGCAAAAGAGAGAGAGATGGCTCCAAGAAAAGAAAGAAAACAACAGGCAAAGACTAAGAAAGGTATATGATGTGAATAGCCAAGATTCTACTAAGATTGTGTTTTAATGTTTTTAAATATACTTACTTGGGCTTGGTGTGTGTGTCTTACAGACAACAGGGGATACTCACTTAGATCTGGGCGTGTTTGTTTGACTCTTAGCGAGGAAGCTCAATCACGGACACCTGTGTCCTCACATGTATCTCCTCTTAGAGAGGAAACAGAAGCGCATAATTCTCTTGTTCCATGAGGAAGAAGCGCTTGTGTTGGAGAACAAAATTGGCTCAATGAGCTCACCTCCTCCAACTCACACGGAGATGCCTGAATCTAGTACTGGTCAAGGGGAGACCCATAGAAGGCTTCTTGGAAAATCTATTGAATTGGGATTGCTTGGTGATGTATTCACTAAGTTTTTTGTGCAACACAATTCCTCTACCCCATTGGTCCCTTTATGCAGGCTAATTCCAAATGAAGCCATCCGTACAGTTTCTAGCCAACTTGAGGTGTTTTGTGATTCCTTTGACTACCATGGCTATGTCGAAGCATCTCCTCCTTTTTTAGTTTCACTTACACGTCCCGGAAGCTCTATGTATTTCACAGTCACATAAATAGACTTGCAAGAATGGGGACCATACTGGGTGGTATAACATGACAGATTTGAGGATGAAATCAGAGTGGGAGGATCTCAGTGGTAAGAAGTTTCTTGTTTGGGATGGCAATCATCATGTGAAGGCATGGATGTCTCGAGTGCATGGAGGTATGTTCTTTTGAATGCCATAGAGTGGGAGGATCTCAGTGGTAAGAAGTTTCTTGTTTGGGATGGCAATCGTCATGTGAAGGCATGGATGTCTCGAGTGCATGGAGGTATGTTCTTTTGAATGCCATAGAGTGATTTTATACAACATTAAAAGTAATATATTGTAATATCTTTATTTTGTTTTCTCTAACTTGGTCTCATAGCCCCTCATGCCATGTCTGGGTCAAATGTCAATTTTTGGTTGTGGACAAGAAGCAAGAAGGAGAATTGCTATTGACTTTGCGATCTCAAAATAAGTAAGTGATCTCTCTCTACTTAATTACGGACATTGTGAAGTCATTGTGAAGTTCTTGGATCATTGTGACTCTTTACAACAGATTGGTGCGCACTAGTGTTACACCCACATTGTCACATGAGATCTTCATGTTTCAACGATTTGGAATGGCAGACAAATCATCCATATTGGACTACCTTGGTGAAGACGTAAGGAGGTGGGCTTTAATGGAGCTTAGTTTGGAGCGACGAAGTGGAGAGCAATGGTACAATGCTCGAGCTACAACCTTGGCACAGCTTGTGTGGAAGGTAGTGTTTACATTTCTCATCTTTTATTAATAAAAGGATTATCAATGTTTTTTAATCGTGTGAGTGATAATGTTTCCTTTTCATTATACGTAGACATCGTTTGAAAATGCGGTGAAGCAAGCTATATCATGCATTGATAGACATGCCATGGGGCTGCAAGAATATGAGACAAAACGTGAGAAAGTCAGACGTGTTGTAGAGCAAACATTTCGAGATAGAGCGTACAAGATGCTCATAATTGCAAACCCATCCAATGGTGATGCATTCTTTCAACTCGTATATAACTATGATTGGTCTAAGAAGGGATTGGTTGCTCTGACCAAAGAAAAGCTCTACAAAGTCGCCATATCTCGGATTTCAACTCAAAGGTATGTCACATGTCAATAAACCTCCCTTAACATAAACTAACCTTAACATCTAATCTCTTATGGCTTTGGTATGATGCTGAAATAGGAAGACGGAATTACTTCAAATGCTTATGACCGGGGGCGAAGGACAAGGTAATTTCGGAGATGTTTGGGGATAACAAAAAGACATTGCTGCATATGAAGAAAGAGTTGTATTGGGAAGAGCTAATAGGGGAGGCGGACTCTATTTTGGAGGGTTTATTGGTATATGATGAAGTTATCTACATCCCACCATTTATGCAATGGGTGAAAGAGGAGCGATCAAAACACATACCATGGGTCTTCCATGAGGTGCGGGCAAAGATTGGAAAAGTGAAGGAAGGCCAAAAGCAACCTGAGGTGGAGAATGCCGCAAAGAGGGTTGTGTACAGGTATATATCTTCTAATGCCATTCTATTTTTGCAGAAAATACATATACGCATTTAAAAAAATATTTTAGTGCTATTTGTTTTATTTTGGATATGTAGGTGGGTCCAGCTACTCATTGGCCAAACCTTAATGGACGAAGAGACGGAAGCAATCAAAGAATGGGCAGATCCAAATTCCTCGAAAACAATGTACCTGAAGGAATGGGTTGAGAGAGGGGTTTCTGATTGGGAATATAAGAGATTTCCTTGGTGGTTGGACTATCCTCTAAATCATGTGCCTCCAAGTGAGGAGCTCCTAGACAAAGGTACTTTTTTACTTTCTACTGAATTATATGCATGTAAATGTAAATGTAAATGTATATGTATATGTAAACCTTCCTACCTATACAAATACATACCTATACATGCATATAAATATATATAAACTATCCATATGCATATACATATTAGATACATATACATACATATAATTCTTAGCATATTTGAATTAATGAGTATTTTAATTAAATTCAAAGATGGAATTTAGATAAATTTATTTTATCTATGAGAAATATTTAAATGTTAAAAGAGGAATTCCTATGACAATTAGAATTCCATCATTTAGATGGGAAAAGAGAAATTCCTAGCATATTGAATTAATGGGTATTTTATTTTGGATGAAATTACTTTTTGAGAAATATTGATGGATAAAAGAGGAATACCCATGACATTGGAATGCAATTAATTAAATGTAAAAGAGGAATTCCCATGGTATTTGAGATCCAAGAAATTAAATGAGAAGAAGAGGAAATTTTTAGTATAATTCAATTTATGATTAATTATCAAAAGTGAAAATATGGGTAGAATTGATTTCTATAAATCCCATGAATTCTTTTATTCAAAAGAGGAATATTGAATACAATTCATTTGAGAAACTAAGAATGAATATGGAAATAGTCGTCGAGAAAAAGAACCTTTAATTAGGCCAAGCAATTGGCAAAAATTTAGAAAAAGTCCCATTTTATCGAGATCAACCTTGAAAAAGCTATTAAATGGGAATAGCATGTGAATGGATGAGATAAGGTGAAAAATAAGATGCGATAAGATGTGTATGGGATGTGATAAGATGTAAATGAGATGCAATAGAATAAAAATGGATGTGATAAAATGTGTATGGGATGTGATAGAATGTGAATGGATGTGATAAGAGGTGTATGGGATGTGATAGAATGTGAATGGATGTGATAAGATGTGTATGGGATGTGATAGAATGTGAATGGATGTGATAAGATGTGTATGGGATATGATAAGATGAAAATAGGATGTGATAAGATGTGATGTAATGAGAATGGATGTGGATGTGTATGTGGAAGAATGGATGTGGATGTGTATGTGGAAGAATGAATGTGGATGTGTATGTGGAAGAATGGTATGTGAAAGAATGAATGCGGATGTGTATGTGGAAGAATGGATGTGGTTGTGTATGTGGAAGAATGGATGTGGATGTGTATGTGAAAGGATGTGATATCGATGTGAAACGAATGAGATGAGATGTGATGTAAATTGAGATAGATGTGAAATGACAGATTGCTACTGTTAACACTAGACCTAGTGGATCCAGTTATGGGATGACAAATTAAAAACCTGCATAACTGAAACTTCCATGGAGGAATGTTTAAATGGAAATTTTTGGTCTGATGGACCATTATTGTGTTAAGAATATGAATGATATGTTCTGAATGAATTGTTATCTGATAATGAGTTGTATATAAGGGATCTTCATCCCATGATTCTGTGGAGAGCTAACCAATCTAAAGAACCCCAGAATCAGTTGGATCTAAAGTCGGATTTGAATTGTAAATAAAAGGACTTAACAAGAATTTTCGTATTGATAGGATCATGGATCGAGGTCGTCATGGTAGGAATGATAAACCCCAACTTGATGAGGAAGAGCTCGACTTGGATGTTCGTAAAACTCTTCATAGATTGCAGTCTAGACCTTTCAAGGGTGAAGGGGAAAACTTGGGCAAGACTGTGGAGAAGTGGATCGAAGCAATGGAAGAGAAGAGTACTTTGATGTCACCAAGTGCAATGAGAAGAGTACTTCGATGTCATCGAGTACAATGAGAAGAGCAAAATGGCTCTTGCAAGGCTGAAGATAGTAGAAACAGCCAGAGTGGCATGGAGAAACCATTGCAAGACAAATCGTGTGGATCGAAACACTCAGACATGGAATGATCTCAAAATTTACTTAAGGAATAGATTCTATCCTCCCGGCTTTTTGCAAACAAAGATGAACGAGTTCTTAGAGTTAACCCAGGAGAGCAAAACTATTAAAGTATATCACCAAGCATTTGCTCTCCTCCTCAAATACTCGCCACTGCTAGATGAAGAACAGCTGATGGCCAGGTTCATTTGGGGACTAAATGAACCTTTGAATATCCTAGTGAAGAACAGCTGATGGCCAGGTTCATTTGGGGACTAAACGAACCTTTGAATATCCTAGTGAAGAATGCCAAGCCAATTTCCATGGCCGAAGTAGTGCGGATGGCGAAGGATTTTGCCAAGGCCTTTGATGTCAAGGTCCCGCCGAACACCATCACCTTTGAAAAGGTTTTTAGCTCTAGAAGGTGATTCCAACCTTCCACCGTCTAAGAGATATAAGGGTCAAGCCCAAGATATGGGAAGTTCCAGAATGGAAGAAATGTCCTTTTCCGGGAACTCAATCCCTTGGAATTCAACTTCAGAAGTTTCGCCCTTGAATAAGGGAGTGAAATACTATAACTGTCAAGGATTTGGACATCACGGTATGGATTGCCCAACTCCTTTTGGAACAAGGTTTTCAGGGCGAGAAAATCATGGATCAAGATTCCAGACTCTAGCTCCTTCCTTCCAGAATAATCAGGTTTCTTTCCGCCAAAATCAGAGAAATCCCAGAGGTAGCCCCTCTAACCAACCTGCAGTTTCAATCCAAAGTAATGCAAGACCTCCGCCTCAGAATAGGGGAAGTCAAAGAGTGATGTTCCCAAATCGGCCGTCCACTTCCAAGGCACTAACGCTGGAAGTGATTGAAGAAGGAGAAGAAGATGAAAGAGATCATACTCCATCTACGAGATGAGGACATCTCATGTTTTTCTAAGTGGGGTAGGATGTAAGTTTCCTCCCTCCAGCTTTTGACGTGTACAAGTGTAAGAACCTCCCCTTCTGATCTTGTAATTATTCCCCTCTTTGAAATAAAAGAAAGATTGTGTTTTACCTTGTTTTTGACCTAGAGAGAGGTAATTCAAAATTGAGATATTTTTTGATATAAAAATCCTCCTAGTGTCTAAAATGGTTTCCCCTGAAACAAAAATTCAAAAAGAACTTTCCAATGTGCAATTGGAAATAATTGAAAATAGGTAAAAAAGACCTTAGCCTAAGGGTCCAGATTTTTAGAAATTTTTGAATTATGCTCCAATTAAGGTTCCTATGGGCCAATAGGATCAATCCAAGTGTAGGGAGGAGATAAATCCAATTTATAAAAGAAAAACTCCCAAAAATGAGTAAATGCTCACATAAGATAAAGAGTTGACTACTAAGGACAAGGTTTATTAGTAAAAAACTATGAGTATTACTTAAAAAATGAGATATTTTGGGTATAATGATTCAATTTTGACACCTTGGTAAGGAGAAGGGGGCTCTTCAAGGAGGCGCCTATTTCACATGTGTGGTGGAGTTTTAAACTCAAAAATATTGTGATACTTTTATCTCTCCTCTCTCCTAGATCAAACCAAATAAAAAGGGAGCCAAACTAGGTCCAAATCTTATCCAAATTCAGCCAAACTGAACCTGGAAAATTCTAGAAACTAGTTGGACTAGGCTAGAGGCCTCCCTCACCTATAAATAGATCCTTAGGCCTTTGTAAAAAAATATGAGAACTATACCATGCTAGTATTATACTGAAATAATGATATTTTCTATTATCCTCTCCTCTACAAATTGAAGAGATTGGAGCTTCTCTCTCTCTCTTCAATCTTCCTTGGAGACTTCATCAATTGATTGGTTGGTGGCCTCTACTTTGATCAAAGAATCAAGCAATCTAGGAGGTAAATTGTGGTTTATGGTCTTTTTTCGTTAATCTCCAAATGTTTCTCTCTTCTCAACCCCTCTCAAGCTTGAGAAGCATTTAATTGAATGGCTTTCTAATACAATTGAATTTCTTTAATGAATTGTGGTGATAAAACACATAAATTTTGATTTATGCTTAAATTAAATGTTTTTTTTAAGCATGCCTCTCTCTCTCCCAAAGAATGGTCATTCCTATGACCTGTTCTATATTCAAATGAAGCTTCTCATGAAGCAGTTCTCTAATCTAAAAGTAATTTCTATGCTTGTCGAATTAGAGGCCAAATAAGTAGCTTTTTAATGCTTTTATGCTATTTAATTTTTGAAAAAATTAAGAATCAAGTCCATAATTGGATATTGATCCAATTAATGGTTATTCCAATCATAGGGATATTACTAAACTTTATGCTTTCAAATTATTGAGAATTATCAGTAATAGCAGAGCGAAGCTATCGCATATTTCTAAAAAATTAACACATAAATCATTTTCATTCATAATATGAAAAGAGGACTTTCTACCATATTCTAGGATTAATCATCCTAGATTAATTGAATGATTCTTATTATAATCATGAAAATTTTGATTTTTATGTTTATGCATAAATAATTAATTTAAAAAAAAGAGAAATTTCTAGTAATCCATTTTTATGTTAAAAGAGTAATCCCCATGACAATGGAAATCCATGTATTCCAATGAAGTAAGAGAAAACTTGGGATGCAAAAATAATGTATATTTTATTTAAAAATTAAAGAAGAATTTTAATTAAATTTATCTTTTTGCATAGATAAGTTTAAATAATGAAAGAGGAATTCCCACCATATTGGAATTCAAATATTTAAATGAGAAAAGTGTAATTCCTAGTGTAAAGGAATTAATGGCGATTTTTATTTAAATTTTAAGAGAAAATTTTTGAAATTTATCTTTTTACTTAGATAAGTTTAAATGATGAAAGAGGAATTCCCACCATATTGGAATTCAAATATTTAAATGAGGAAAGTGTAATTCCTAGCATATTGGAATTAATGAGTATTTTAATTAAATTCAAAGATGGAATTTAGATAAATTTATTTTATCTATGAGAAATATTTAAATGTTAAAAGAGGAATTCCTATGACAATTGGAATTCCATCATTTAGATGGGAAAGGAGAAATTCCTAGCATATTGAATTAATGGGTATTTTATTTTGGATAAAATTACTTTTTGAGAAATATTTGATGGATAAAAGAGGAATACCCATGACATTGGAATGCAATTAATTAAATGCAAAAAGAGGAATTCCCATGGTATTTGAGATCCAAGAAATTAAATGAGAAGAAGAGAAATTTTTAGTATAATTCAATTTATGATTAATTATCAAAAGTGAAAATATGGGTAGAATTGATTTCTGTAAATCCCATGAATTCTTTTATTCAAAAGAGGAATATTGAATATAATTCATTTGAGAAATTGTTAATGAATATGGAAATAGTTGTCAAGATAAAGAACCTTTAATTAGGCCAAGCAATTAATAGAAATTTAAAAAAAGTCTCATTATCAGGATCAACCTCAAAAAAGCTATTAAATGGGAATAGCATGTGAATGGATGAGAAGGTGAAAATAGGATGCGATAAGATGTGTATGGGATGTGATAACATGTAAACGAGATGCGATAGAATGAAAATGGATGTGATAAGATATTTATGGGATGTGATAGAATGTGAATGGATGTGATAAGAGGTGTATGGGATGTGATAGAATGTGAATGGATGTGATAAGATGTGTATGGGATGTGATAGGATGTGATAAGATGTGATGTAATGAGAATGAATGTGGATGTGTATGAGGAAGAATGGATGTGGCAGAATGGATGTGTATGAGGAAGAATGGATGTGGAAGAATGAATGTGGATGTGTATGTGGAAGAATGGATGTGGATGTGTATGTGGAAGAATGGATGTGGTTGTATATGTGGAAGAATGGACGTGGTTGTGTATGTGGAAGAATGGATGCGGATGTGTATGTGGGAGAATGGATGTGGTTCTGTATGTGGAAGAATGGATGTGGATGTGTATGTGAAAGGATGTGATATTGATGTGAAATGAATGAGATGAGATGTGATGTAAATTGAGATAGATGTGAAATGAATGAGGTGTGATGGGATGTGAATATGGGTTGATGCGAGTGGATGAGATGTGATGAGAATAAATGAGGAAAGATGTAATGAGATGGAAAATGATGTGATTGGATGAGAATGGGTATACATATGAATTGGATATGGATTAAGTAATGTGGACGGATGTGGAACAATGTGAAAGACAAGAGTTCATTATAGGAACTGTATTTATGACCTATTTTTAAATGACTGTTTTATGTCAAAAATGCTAGAGAAGCATTTTGACCGTCTTGTGAATGAGGTCGTTGGTGACCTAACTGATAAAGTTACAAGAGCTGACGAAGAGTGAATGGAGGACATCTCGTGTAGCAGCCTGGGTTCGATTTAAATGGTGAGCTTCCGGTATGGTGGATGAGGGACCAAGGAAGCGGCCTATGAGTGAGGCGCTAGGTCACGTGCGAAGGATCCTAGAGGGTGCTGACCATACGGTGCTCGGGCTCTGGGTCACCAAGATACCCACACGTGCGTCAGGAAAGATATTGGAACAAAGAGTAAGAGTTATTTTCTGAAACCGGGCATGGATCTGGTTGATTGACCTTGCTAGTCCTCAACGGATGAGTCCATGGCTCTTTTATATGGATTTGTTGGTTGATCTTGCTGATCTTCAACGAAGATTCCATCTTGATTTTTATAAGTGAATATATTGCCAGTTACTATGAGCTAAGAACTATCGAAAAGGCTCCTGAGTGGACAAGTGGTGAGAGTTCTGGTTGCCAATGATGCCATAGATACACCGATGAAGGAATTATTGGAAATAAGGATTCAACCGGAGATTTTGAGGATTATGATCAGTGACACTATGGTTTCATTAAATGATTATTTTAAAGATAGCTGAATCTGTGAAAAATGCAATTTCATATTGGGTGTGTAAGTGGTGTGACTGGCGTTAAATTTACATGAATATCTGGCTAGGGGGCCTGGGAACTCTTTTCCGTGGTACTACCCGAGACAAAACCTAACCAAATTCCTAATTGGATCCCATCACTACTACAGTGGTTGGGCGGTTGACTAACCCATGGGACTGGATGGGGTGGGCTGATGGATCCGTAAAATAAGACTTAATTCTGTTATAGTATGATAGATGAAATAAATCCCGGATAGTAATTGTTCTATGGAAAAAGAATCAACGGCTGTGCCTCTCGATGGGGAAAAAAGCGTTGGTTTCTATGATCCAAGTGCAAGTTTCTTCCTTGATCTGACCAAGTGACTCACAGGTTCGGTCAGATCAGTTTGGTCAGTAATGACCCTGACTACGTTAGAGTACAAATATCCTGGTGGACTCGCCCGTGCTTTTGGTTTTTGAAGAACCAAGGGATTAGTCTCTTGTCCGGATATCCATGTGCGAGGCCCTGAGTGAGGGGTCATGCCCCGTGCAAGAAGTGCTACTTCCGCTGCTAGCACCCCCCGAATCTGTTGCGCGGAGGGGGCAGGGATCCTTCAGCTTCCGCCATATCCTGGTTCATGAGTATGACACTTATTCTCTCTACCCTTCTTCCCTTCACAATCTGGCACTTGTCCAGCTTCAGCATGAAGGAGACCTTAGAACCTATAAAACACAAAAATCAAACAAAATGTTAAGTCGTTCCCCATAAATGAGCACAGAACGAATGCGTACAATGTTACGGAACCTACTTACATCCATAAGGCAACCCATAGAATAATATCATTTGCTTTTGTAGCTTTCGCATTTCAACAAAAATGTTGTTAAACTCATTGAATTCAAATGAAACATTACCATCTGAAATCTTCTTCTTTCCCCATGCTACAATGCAGAGTGTGTCATTGATGTGGTAGTAATTCCCAATCCTGCATTTTACATCTTCATTGCTCACTCCCTTTGCTAGACAAACCCTCTTTGACGGTGGAAAAAGGTTGTGCTTCATACCTTTCTTACGAAGGGTGTCTTTATTGATGAAGATCTTTGTAGTCCTTCATGCTAATGCCTACCTCATCGCATGCATTGACAACATCAACACTATTGATACTTTGGGAACCCTCTTTGTATGATATCATTGGAAACAACCCTATGTATCTTCTTGCAATGGGGATTCCTAATCATTTTATGCACATGCTCCCTCGTTTGTGATAGAGCGCAAGAGCTCATTACAATCACCGGTTTGATCAAAACCTATGGCATCTTGAAGGAATACTCTAAAAACTAGCAAAATTACATTAACATTACAAAAGTGCACACATGATTTACATTGGCATTTTGAATTGGAAGTGCTAGAGAATAAGAAAGAGGAGCCATACCGCACTACTTGAACTCTCCACTTATTACGAGCGCCCCCCCAAGGACAAGTGTTTTGATGTGGTTGAGTGGCCTCTTACAATCCCTAGCTCCAATAGGAGTGCTTTTGATGTAGGAGATGGTCTGCGTAAGCTTTTCCACGCATGCTTCTCTCTCTTGATTTACACCCTCAAGCTCCTTGATTTTTGCTTGACCCTTAAGTAGGCCTTGGTGTACACTAGCAACGTTAACTTGGAGCATATGCCACTAACCATCTCCCACATACTGAATAAATGATGGTAAGTCTTTGAATGTGGGTGGGTAGTGCAATCTTAGTTCAGCTGGGTATAGATGCCCATCAACCCATAGATCCACATTAGTGTGACCCCCTTGTCTATGTACATTCCTCTCCTATTCTGTGAGATGAACCTTGCCTGAAGTTGCATACTCTTTCAACACCCACACATGCAAATCCACCTTACATCGATGCAATGGCACATTAGTGTTAGTGATTTCACGCAATGCCATGCTTAGAGGGAGTTGCTAGTGGAAAAGAAGAGGGAGGCAGCACTAAGCTCACAGTAGATAGATAGAGAGACAGAGAGAGAGAGAGAGAGAGAGAGATGAAATGAAATGAAATGTTATATTAGCGTCTTCAAAAGGCCAAAGTGACCTATGAGACCAAAGTTACAACCATGTGACATCTGATACACTGTGGAAAAGAAAAGAAAGAACTGAAGGTAAGTATCTAGCCCTACAATACATCAGTGCGAGCATCCGGAAAGCAGCAACTAGGGAGAGTGGGAAGCTAATGCTACTAGTCAAAATGGGGTACATGAGTACATGGATACATGAATATGTGAATATGGGGGAGTACAAAAGTGACAATGAGTACAACAGTATATGGCTAGAGTGGTAATCATCCTAGGAGCTCTAGCATGGGTCTCTGTCGGATGGCCTAGATATCTGCCATAGTGAGATGCCTGGTTGGACGAGCCCGATGCCTCGCAATGATGCTCTGAATCCTCCAGTGTAGGCACTGTCTCCAATGTGAGGATCTGCAAACCGTTCGGGCATCTGGATCTGCCCAACTAGATAGCTCTCTCAACTAGAGTCCCACGGGGTGCCCACTGCTGGGTTGTCGGCTGTGTGTCCTCCCGAGTAGTCCCTCTAAAGAAGTCAGTAATCTGTCTCTGTGTGGACTCCTTGCCAGTCGGGCGTCTGCTCTCCTGGTAATGGACTCTCTGAGCCTGCGGATCTCCAGGAGATAAAAACCCAAGCATCGCTGATCACAATAGTCCCCATGACTCTAGCCACCAGTGGTCCAAATCCCTCTCTGAAAAGGCAATGGTAGCGCCCTCGAATCTCATAATATGCTATGCAGTGACAAATGTAGTGCTCCTCCATCTCTGGCTTTATCCAACAAATCTGAGAAATCCTGTCCCCGGGAGGTATGCCTCTAAATCTGCCTGTCTCTATCTCTAACTGATGTGAAGAGGTGCGGATCTGCCCCCAATGGCGCACCTCAATCCATGAGATAGATGGGTATCCATGTAGCTCGGTCTAAGTATAAAGCCATCCTCAGTGGTGCGGAGAAGATGGTCTCTATAGAAAGCCATCTTCGTCCCCAACTCCTGTGAGGGCTCTAGCCATGTCCTCCTAGTGTCCAACTGAATGAGGTCCTGTGTGTCTGATGACTCTACTAATCTCAGAATGTGTCAAGGTGAGAGAGGGTGCCTCCAAAGAGTACTGGAAGGGTGGAAGTCTGTCTAAACTGAACCCATGGAGCTCAAACCAGGATGCTATCTGCGCATACCAACATGAAGTGTCTCCTTCCATGGCTAGCTGATGAGAGGACTCTAAAGCAAGTCATGCATACCGGTGTCGGGGAAGCTCCCATGTGCTATGAATGAAGGACACTGATCTGGCAAGTGCCTCGACTACGATCAGTGGTGCTCCCATCTTGGCTCTGATAATCTCATGGGGTACCGAGGCCTTAGAGAGAGAGGGATAGGATTTGAGATTAGAGAGAGTGAGTGCATGCCATAACCTTCCAAGGAGTTGAGATTAGAGAGAGAGAGAGAGAGAGAGAGAGAGAGAGAGAGAGAGAGAGAGAGAGAGAGAGAGAGCTCGCAGTCCATTAGCTCACATTAGAGAGAGAAAGGGAGAGTTGAGAGTAGATGAGAGGATTGTAGAGTGGGAGATAGAGTGAGGCTATGTAGGTCAAGCTCACAGTAGAGAGAGAGAGAGAGAGAGAGAGAGAGAGAGAGAGAGAGAGAGAGAGAGAGAGAGAGTTGGTTCAATTTTGGGGAGAAAAGAGGTTGAAAAATGATTTTTTGATATGTATATATGGGTTTGGGATAACTTTTAAAGCAAAAAAGCTCAAAAATGAGAAAAAAAAATTCACTATTTTTGCCCCCCCCCCCCCCCCCCCCCGCGCGCCCGTTGCAAGATTAATGATATGGAAAGTGACAAGAGATGATCTTGACACTTTCCACATTGATTTGGTTGATTTGGTGGGAAAAGTGGAGGCATTAAATGAAGGACAAAAAGATGGATGCATTCAATGATGAGATATAGTGGGTTTTAGGGAGAAATCAAGGTTAAAAATTGAATTTTTTCATATATAGGGGTCTCGGGTCAGTTTCAAAGTATAAAACTTGCAAAATGGAAAAAACAAAATTTGACCATTTTGGCCCCCCCCCCCCCTTAGTTACAAGCTTGCTAGAAAGAGAAGAGGAGAGAGAATGACAACTTTAGACCCTATTTTTATAGGGGAGTTATGGGCTAGAAAGCTCAAATTATAGGCTCCAAGTAGGCTTCTTTATTGACCTTGTCTCCTTAAGAAAGCACAAAATTAGCCTTAATCCCTAAAAATTAGGAATCCTTACAAGGCCCAAAAGATGTCCAAAGGTTTCCTAATGGCCAAAAATGACTTTTACACTCCACTTTAGGCCTTGCCCCTAAACTTTAAGAAAGTGTTATGCATGAAGTAATGTGAACCATCCTTGGGCCTTTTCTTTAGCAAAGTGTCATGCATGAATTAATATGGGCCATCTTTTAGGGGTAAACAGACCATTTGAATAAATATGTCCCTATGACAAATGTGCATAATAAATATGTGTGCCACCATTTTCTGTACAAGATAATGACGGCCTATCACATATAATATCGAATAAATATGATGTTGCCAAAAATATAATATATCGTCATAAACATAGTGATGCCAAAATGTGCATCCAATATGCACACAAAAAATGTGTAACCATCATCATGCTGCCCACACTACCCCTGCTCACTAATTTGCTATTAACAAAACATACACAAGCTTATATCCAATGACTTTCTACCAAACATGGTGTGACCAGTACACCTGGCGGTTAGTTACTAGCCATGTGGTGAATAATCAAAAATAAATATCCATGAAAAATATACCATAAAAATATTTCAATAGTTTTCATAATCCATAACGTGCCTCGGGGTTGGAAAAGAATGGACCTCAGTTCGTATGAAGCTAGGAAGATACCTCAATCAGCGAGTCTTCTTCCTCTACTTGTGTTGCCTTAGTCAGCGAGTCTACACGAAATCATGCTTCTTGAATTGGTGAGTTTGCATGTAAAGAGTGTATTGCCTCAATCGTCGAGTCCGCACATAGTATACTACTCAATTGGAGAGTTTGTACACAAATGGATATATGTACACTTCCTCAATCGGTGAGTCTATGCACATAGCTAGAATCAAGGTGATTGTGAATGGTAGGTAGTAATCATGACACGTAGCTAGAATCAAGGTGATTGTGAATGGTAGGTAATAATCAAGGCACGGTAGGCAGACAACGATGCGTCCTTAGTAGAGTGATTCTTGTATTTATCAAGTATCAATGATAAATAGTACCTCTATAATTGGTGGTATGCTGGTCATGGTCAAGGATGGATTATGGGACTAACATTTTCGAGTCTTCTTGTAAAAGAGGTGGGTCATCAATAACAGGGTAAAGTGGAAGAGCTCCCTTAAATGGGCATAGCAAACTGATATGTAAGGCGTTGTGTATACGCCAATGAGGTGGGATGTCTAATCTAAAAGCATTGTCATTGATTTTCTTGAAAGACCCATAAAAACATGGAGCGAGTTTAAGCTTGGGGTGTTTTTCAATGCTCTTAAGTCTACGTTTTTAGATTCTTAACCAAACGATGCCATTCTTAACCAAACATGGAGCGAGTTTAAGCTTGGGGTGTTTTTCAATGCTCTTAAGTCTACGTTTTTAGATTCTTAACCAAACGATGCCATTCTCTTGAAATTGCATAGCTCTTTGCTTCTTGTTTACTTGTTTTGTATATCTTTCTTAAGCTTTTTGAATAGATTGAGTCACTTCAGCCAGAATCTGGGAATGGTCACGGGAAAAATGGTCTACAGCTGGAGTTTGTGTTCTGATTCTAGAAGTCGAAGTAGGTAACTTTTTACGATAGAAAACTTTGAAAGGGTGCCTTTCCTGTGGTAGAGTGGGTATTGTTATAAGAAAATTGCAAAATGTGAAAATGCTCATCCCAATTAGAAGGTTTGTCAATGGTATAGGCCCTCAAAAGGTCCAAGATAGTGCTATTAGTAGCTTCGGTTTAGCCATTGCTTCTGGGTGGAAAGTGGAACTAAAGTCCATCTTAGAGTGTAAATTTGAAAACAAAGCTATCAAAAATGATTGCAAAAGCGAGAGTCTCTATCAAAAACAATTAGTCTAGGAAAACCATGATGAGTGAAAATAATTTTAATAAATATCTTTAGTAAGTGGAGCAGTCTTCTTGCATCCCACAAAGTATGCTTGTTTGCTAAACCTATCTGCTGTGGTCCAAATAATGTCATTATGTGAGGACGTAGTAGGTAATCCCGTAATGAAATCCAATCCATTAAAATTTCTTCCCACATGGACTATTCGGAATTGGTAAAGGCATCAGTAGTTTATATGGTTTTCCATGATGATGCTTGACACATTGACAAACAATGCAATCAGAGACATATTTTGCAATATCTTTTTCATGTTAGGCCAATAAAAACATTTTTCACATGATGTAAGATTACTCCCTCCAGCTTTTGATGATGTAAAGAACCTCCCCTTCAGTCTCTTGTAATCATCCCCCCCTTCAGAAATGAAAAAAAAGATCTTGTTTGATCCTGCTTGATGTAAGAACCTCCCCTTCAGTCTCTTGTAATCATCCCCCCCTTCAGAAATGAAAAAAAAGATCTTGTTTGATCCTGTTTTGGTTTAGAGAGAGATAATATAGTTTTGAAATATTTTTGGATAAGTATTTTCTTCCAGTCAATAGGAAGTGATCCCCTGAAACAGAAGTTTAAAAAAAGTTTTCCAATGTACATTAGAAATTAATTGAATATGTGCACTGGACACCTTAGCCATTAGGGGTACCTATTTTCAGAAAATTATGGAATAAGGTCCAAAGAGTGTTCTAATGGGCCTATAGGATTAATCCAAGTGTTTAAACAACTTTTGCAAGGTAAAGAATCAAGCAAACTAAGGGTAAGCCTAAACAATGATGTTTACTCTCTTTTTTTTATGTTAATCTTTTTCCCAAACCTCTCTCATGCTTGGGAAGCATTTTATTTTATGGGTTTCCTCTTAAAACCATGCATTTCTTAATTTATGATTTGTTTTAGATGAACTAATGTTTATGTTTATGCTTAGGTTTATGCATAAACTAATTTTTATATTAAAAGTAAAATTTTGAGCATTCTCAATTCATAAAAAATGCGGGGAAGTTATGGTAAAATTTTATCATTAGAAAATGAAGGTTTATGCATAACAAAATTTATTCTAAAAGTGAAATTTTGAGCATTCTCATTTCATAGTAAATACGAGGAAGCTATGGTAAAATTTTTATCATTAGAAAATGAAGGTTTATGCATAAATAAATTTTTATGCTAAAAGTGAATTTTTGAGTATTCTCATTTCATAGAAAATACGGGGAAGCTATGGTAAAATTTTTAGAAAATGAATTTAAATTTATGCATAAAAATTTGTATGTTAAAAGTGGAATTTTAAGCATTCTCATTTCATAGAGAATGTGGGGAAGCTATGGCAAAATTTTTATCATTAGAAAATAAATTTATGCATAAATAATTTCTATATTAAAAGTATACTTTTAAGCATTATCATTTCATAGAAAATGTGGGGAAGCTATGGAAAAAATTTTATCATTAGGAAATGAATTTACGCATAATAAATTTTATGCTAAAAGTGGAGTTTTGAGCATTGTTCATTTACCAGAAAAATAAAGAAGGTTATGCATAATTTTTTTTAGATTCATTCAATTTATGAGAATTATGGAAAGAATTATGAATATAATTCATTTAGAAAAAAATGAATTAGTATGTGTGCATAAAAATTTTATGTTGAAAGAGGAATTATTGGTATAACTGATTTTGTAAATCCCATAAGGATGTATACATAAATCTTTTATTCAAAAAGAGGAATATTGAGCATATTTTATTTTGGAAATTTGAGAAAAGAATGTGAAAATATTCATAGGAATGCATCAAGAAAACATGGATAAATTTTTAATCAAAAAGAGGAATCACGAACATATTAACTTTTTGAATTATGAAGTATACATCTAGATTCTCAAGAAATGGAATCTTAAGTACACTCTGAACGGGAAAAGGGATTTCCTAGAAAAGACTAGAAACATGCTTAGTTGGATGAAATGTAAATACTTGTGAATGACTTATTCCTAGATTCCCTCTAGGAAAGGAATTTGGAATTCTTGAAAGAATCAAGGATCCAAAAGTGAACGAAAATTTAGACTTAATTGAATTGAGTCGAGAAAAAGTTACCTTTAACTAAGCCAAGTAATTGGCTGAGACTTAGAAAGTTCTATCAATATGAAAAGTAGAGTAACTATACTCTTAACCTAGTTGATTGTGGAATAAAAATTCTGATAACAAGATCAAAGAAAGTTGATAATCAAACCTAATTCGCTCAAAGCGAAAAGAGACCATCTTGTTTGTAGAGATTGGATTGATGTGTGAAAATGATGTGAGTGAATGTGATTGAATCTGGAATAATGTGGGATAATGTGAATGAATCTGGAATAATGTGGGATAATGTGAATGAATGTGGAAATGATATGAAATGATGTGAATGAATGTGGAAATAATGTGGGATAATGTGAATGAATGTGGAAATAATGTGGGATCATGTGAATGAATGTGAAAATGATGTGGGATTATGTGAATGAATGTGGAATGATGTGGGATGATGTGATTGAATGTGGAAATAATGTGGGATCATGTGAATGAATGTGGAAATAATGTGGGATCATGTGAATGAATGTGAAAATGATGTGGGATTATGTGAATGAATGTGGAATGATGTGGGATGATGTGAATGAATGTGGAAATGATGTGGGATGATGTGAATGAATGTTGAAATGATGTGAATGAATGTGGAATGATGCTATATGATGTGAATAGATGTGGAAATGATGTGGGATTATGTGAATTGATGTGGAATGATGTGAATTGATGTGAAAAAATATGGAATAATGAGAAATGACGTGGAATGATGTGCGGAATGATATGGAATAATGAGGAATGATGTGGAGAGATGGGAATTTTGCTTGGAAACTATATTTGCATGTAAAACCTGTTTTTTAAAAGATTGTTTTTCGCATGGCAAGGTCAGTCGAGGTCTTTACCAACCTGGGTTCGGTTAAAATGGTGAGCTTACAGTACGGTGGATGAGGGGCCAGGGAAGCGGTCTATGAGTGAAGCGCTAGGTCACCTGCGAAGGAGCCTAGAGGGTGCTGCTTAGGCTCTGGGTTACCCAGGATACCCACGCGTGCATCGAGGAAGAAAATGAGTTGGAGCTGTTTTCTGAACACAAGCATGGATTTGGTTGATTGGCCTTGCTAGTCTTTAACAACAGATGAGTTCATGGCTCTTTTGATAAATGGATCTTGTTGGTTGATCTAGCTATCTTCAACGGAGAGTCCATATGGATTTTATGAGATTATACTCCTAGGTACTATGAGCTAGGAACTATTGTTGAAAAGGTCCCTAAGTGAAGTACTAGGTGAGCCTAGAGGGACTGACCAGGCGGTGAGCGTTTTGGTTGCCAATGATGCCATAGGTACGCTGAGGAAGGAATGACTGGAAATTGGATTTGGAATGAGGTCATGGGGACCTAAGTGAAAAGTTGGAAATTGAATCGTGGAAATGGAATACTAAGGATTATGATGGAAACAATGTGGTTTTATTGCAATTATGTTTGGAAATAGTGAATCTAAGAAAGGCAATTTCATATTGGGTGTGTAAGTGGTGTGTCTATTTAATTTTTGCATGAGTGCCAGCTAGGAGGCCTGGAAACTCTTTTCCCTGGTACCCAGAACAAAACATAACCAAATTTTTATAATGGATCCTATCAATATAATTGTTGGGCGGTTGGCTAACACATGGGATTAGATGGGGTTAGGCTAGATTAATGGATTCCTATAATAAAATTCAATTCTGTTCAAGTTCTGATAGTAGTCAAAGTAAGTCACAAGATAATCATTGTTCTATGGAAAAGAATTAATGGTTGTGGCCCTTTTGATGGGAAAAAAAGCGTTGGTCTCTATGAACCAAGTGCAAGTTCCTCCTTTGATTTGGCCATGTGACCCGCAGGTTCAGTTAGAATACAAAGGATAGTTAAGGCCCTTGACTACGTTAGAAGATTTTCCTGGAGGAAACGCCTATGCTTTCTGGGAAAAGAAAGTTTTTTTTGGGTTCGGTTTTGAAAGAGCCGCCGGACTAGTCCCTTGCCCAGACATTTATGGGCGAGGGCCCGGACATTCGTGGGGCGAGGCCCCAAGTGGGAAGCTCTGCCTTGCGCATGAGGTTGCTACTTCTGCTACCAGCACTCTAGAGTTTGTTGATGCGCAGAGAGGGCATGGATCTCATAGCTGGTATCAGAGCAATTTGGTTGAAGTTGATAAACCAAGAAGCAAGAAATGTCAAAAAATTATAAATTACCAGTGAAAGATTGTAATTGTGTGTTAAAACTCGTACGAATTTATATTTCTTGCTTCTTGATAAACCAAGAAGCAAGAAATGTCAAAAAATTATAAATTACCAGTGAAAGATTGTAATTGTGTGTTAAAACTCGTACGAATTTATATTCCGAATGGAAATTCATAAATTGGGAATTGGGTTTTTAGATGGAAGTACCACTTTTTTGTGGAATCCCGAACTTGCTTGAGGCCTAGATATGATAGCATTTGCCTTATAACACCAAGGGCCGTGAATACTTGTATATACCGTGGGTATAAATGCAGCTCTATACTAACAATATATACGAGTGAATCTTAGACCTTGTTATGAACAAAAATACTATCCTAGATGATGATTTCGAATGCTGGTTGATATGATTTTAGAATTCTGGTTGAAAATTGATTTTAGAAAATTGGTTGAAAACTGATGAATTGATTTGGATTCTAGTTGAAGGATGATGAATTTTTGAATTCTGGTTGAAGGTAGATGAGTTGAATAAGTTATGATAATGACAAATGGGGAGAATTCCAGTGATGATGTTAATAGCTTGGTAGATGATCAAGACTTTCAGCAGACCACTATAAGATTAGAGGATCGTACTGACAGATTGTTCGCAGCTTCCAATGGACCCAATTGTGGAATGACAAATTGAGAACCTGTACAATTCAAATTCCCGTGGGGAATGTTCAGATGTTAATTGGAAATTAGGATTTTGAGAGGGTTGATCAAACTTTAAGGAACCCCAAAATCAGCTGGATCTAAAGTTAAATTTCTTTTTGGATTTGAATTATAAATAAAGTGGTCTTTTCACCTGAGATTCTTTGAGTGTCTTGTTAAGTTGGAAAAAGGGACTTGACAAAGAGTTTTCGTATTGATAGGAACATGGATTGAGGTCGTCGTGGTAGAAATGTTAACCCCCATCTCGATGAGGAAGAACTCGACCCAGATGTTCGTAAAGCTCTTTATAG
This sequence comes from Cibotium barometz, assembly GCF_041138505.1. Lineage (NCBI taxonomy): Eukaryota > Viridiplantae > Streptophyta > Polypodiopsida > Cyatheales > Cibotiaceae > Cibotium > Cibotium barometz. Next base: position 13,108,183 of record NC_141063.1, read on the forward strand.
ATCTCATCCTGGACCTTTCAAAGGTGAAGGGGAGCACTTAGGTGAGACCATAGAGAAAAGTGGATCGAAGCTATGGAAGAGTATTTCGATGTCACAGGATGTCACAGGGTAAAACGAAAAAAGTAAGGTGGCTCTTGCTAGACTAAAGATCGTAGAAATAGCCAAAGTAGCATGGAGGAACCACTGCGAGACAAACTGCTTGGATCGGAACACCCAAATGTGGGATGATCTTAAAGCATACTTCAGAAAAAGATTTTGTCCTCTAGGCTTCTCGAAAACAAAGATGAATGAGTTTCTTGAGCTAACCCAAGGGAGCCAAACTATGGAGGAATATCATCAGGCATTCGCTCTCCTCCTCAAATACTCGCCACCGCTGGATGAAGAACAACTGATGGCCAGGTTCATTCAGGGAATGAACGAACCCTTGGATACCTTGGTGAAGAATGCTAAGCCAGTTTCTATGGTTGAAGCAGTGTGGATGGCGAAGGATTTTGCCAAGGCCTTTGTCAAGGTCTTGTCGAAGCCAACACCATCGTCTTTCAAAAAGAGACCCTAGAAAGTGATTCCAACTTTCCGCCTCCTAAGAAACAAACAACAAGGTCCTAATCAAACCCAAGATATAGGAAATTTCAGAATGGAAGGAAGGCCTTTTCCTCTGAACACAATTCCTTGCAACTCAACTTCAAAAGTTCCACCCTTGAATAGAGGAATTAGATGCTTTAACTGCCAAGAATACGGTCATCATAGTATGAAATGCCCAACTCCTTTTGGATCAAGGTTTTTAGGACAAGGAATTCAAGGACCAAGATTACAGATTCCAGATTCCAGCTCCTTCCTTCCAGAGTAATCAAGGTCCTTCTCTCAAAATCAGGGAAACCCTAGAGGTAGATTCCCTAACCAACCCTCAGCTTCGATGCAAAGTAATGCAAGACCTCAGTCTCACAATTGGGGAAGTCAAAGAGAGAAGTTCCCAAATCAACCATCTACTTCCAAAGCAATAATGCTAGAAGTAATAGAAGAAGAAAGAGATGTAAGAGATTATCCTCCAGTTGTTGCGAGATGAGGACATCTCGCGTTTTTTAAGTGGGGTAGGATGTAGACTTCCTCCCTCCATCTTTTGAAAAGATGTAAGAACCTCCCCTTCAGTCTCTTGTAATCATTCCCCCCTTCAGAAAAATGAAAAAAAGATCTTGTTTGACCCTATTTTGGTCTAGAGAGAGGTAATACAGTTTTGAAATATTTTTGGATAAGTATTTTCTTCCAGTCAATAGGAAGTAATCCCTTGAAACAAAAGTTTAAAAAGAGTTTTCCAATGTGCATTAGAAATTAATTAAATATATGTACTGAACACCTTAGCTCCTAGGGGTACCTATCTTCATAAAATTATGGATTAAGGTCCAAAGAGTGTTATAATGGGCCTATAGGATTAATCTAAGTGTTTGAATAAGAAAAATGCAAGAATAAAAGAAAATCCACCAAAAATGAGTAAATTCTCACATAAGATGAAGAGTTGACTAGTACTAGTACTTAATAGTATAAAAATGTGAATTTTGACACCTCAGGAGGGTGAGTGGAGCTCATGAAGGAGGCACCTAGAATCTCCATCTTACCCCAATTTTTAATTTTAAAAAATGAGATATTTCATCTCTCCTCTCATCTCTTCCAAACTAGATCAAAAATTGGGCATAACTAGTCTAAAACTTGTCTAAATTGGATCAAATTGAAGCTGGAAGCCTTTAGATCCCAATTGGATTTGGTTGGTGGCCTCCCTCACCTATAAATAGAGCCCCATTCCTTTGTATTTTCATCTTAGTGTATTTACATGCTAGTGTAATTTTCATTTTAGTGTATTTACATGCTAGTGTAATTTTCATTTTAGTGTATTTTCATCTTCTTTCTTCCTTGCCTCTCCATTGTGAAGCTTTGGTGCTTCACTAAACCTCTTCTTCTCTTCACGATTACCCTCTTTTTTTGGTGGCCAAGCCTCTTCTTTGAAGGCTACACAACTTTTGCAAGGTAAAGAATCAAGCATACCAAGGGTAAGCCTAAACAATGATGTTTACTCTCTTTTTTGATGTTAATCTTCTTCCTAAACCTCTCTCATACTTGGAAAGCATTTTATTTTATGGATTTCCTTGAAAGATCCTTGCCCCCTCCGCGCAACGAATTCGGGGGTGCTAGCAGTGGAAGTAGCACTTCTTGCAAAGCCTCTCACTCTAGGCCCCACGGATATCTGGACAAGAGGCTAATCCCTCGATTCTTCAAAACCGAACCCAAAAAAACTTCCCTCGCCTAGAAAGCACGGGCGATTCCTCAAGAAAAATCTATACTAACGTAGTCAAGAGCCTTAACTAACCAAACTGATCTGACCAAACCTGTAAGTCACATGGTCCAATCAAGGGAAGAGAGTTGTACTTGGATCATAGAGTTCAACGCTTCTTTCCTCATCAAGAGGCACAGCCGTTGATTCTTTTCCACCATAGAACAAGGGTTATCCAAGATTTACTTCAACTATCGTAACTTAACAGAATTGAGTCTCTTTTTAGGAATCCATCAGACCAGCCTACCCCATCCAATCCCATGGGTTAGCCGCCCAACCACTATAGGGATAGGATCCATTTAGAAATTTGGTTATGTTTTGCCCCGGGTACCAGGGAAAAGAGTTCCCAGGGTCCCTAGCCGGCGCTTCAAGTAAACTTCAAGATAGTCACACCACTTATACACCCAATATGAAATTGCTTGTTTCACAGATTCAGTTGTCTTTAAAATAATCTTTTAATGAAACCATAGTATCGCTGATCATAATCCTCCAAAATATCCAGCTTGAATTCTAATTTCCAATCATTCGTTCATCGGTGTACCTATGGCATCATTGGTAACCAGAACACTCACCACCTGTCCACTCAGGGGCCTTTTCAATAGTTCCTAGCTCATAGTATCCAAAAATATAATCAAGTATTCTATTCATTTCTTCCTCAGCGTACCTATGGCATCATTGGCAACCAGAATGCTCACCGCCTACTCACTCGTCGGGGGCCTTTTCAATAGTTCCAACCTCATAGTACCTGGAATTATAATCACTTAAGAAAAATCCAGATGGACTCTCCATTGAAGATCAGCAAGATCAACCAACAGATCCATATAAAAGAGCCATGGACTCATCCTTGAGGACTAGCAAGGCCAATCAACCAAATCCATGCCCGTATTCAGAAAACAACTCTAACTCCTTGTTCCATTTTCTTCCTCGACGCACGCGTGGGTATCTTTATAGCAACAACAACCAAGAGCCCGAGCACCGTATGGTCAATACCCTCTAGGCTCCTTCGCAAGTCACCTAGCGCTTCACTCATAGGCCGCTTCCTTGGTTCCTCATCCACCGTACCAAAAGCTCATCATTTCAAATCGAACCGAGGCTGCTCAAGACCTCAGCCGATCTTGCTACGCGAGACGTCCTCCATTGACTCTCCTTCAAGTGTTGCACTTTATCACTTAGGTCTCCACAACCTCATTCACAAGATGGTCAAAATGCTTCCCCAGCATTCTTAACATAAAACAGTCATTTAAAAACAGGTTTCATAAATACAGTTTCTAACGAACTCTCATCTTTCCACATTGTTCCACATCATTTCTCGTTATTCCACATTCTTCTACATCAATTCACATTGCTTATTCCACATCCAGTCATATGTATTCCTATCGTCCTTCATTCATTCTCATCCAATCACATCATATTACATCTCATCACATCACATCACAACATATCCACATTGCATCTCATCCATTCATATTACATCACATCCATCTACATTCATTCACATCCATCTACATTCATTCACATCCACATATCATCACATCACGTTCACATCTATTTACATTACTTCACATCCATTCACATCTACCCAAGTCCACATCACATCACATCTCATCTATCCACATCATATCTCATCCATTCATATCTAACCATATCCACATCACATCACATCCATTCACATCACATTCACATCTCACCTCAACCACTCACATCTCATCACATCCATTCACATCCATCACACCCATTCACATCCCACATTCATTCACATGCATATCTATCACATCACATCTCATCATATCCACATCCACATCCATTTACATCACATCCAGATCCATATCCATTTACATCACATCACATCTTATCCACATCCACATTCATTTACATCACATCACATCTCATCCACATCTCATCACACCCACTCACATCTTATCACATCTCATCCATATCCATATCCATTTACATCACATCACATCTCATCCACATCCACATTCATTTACATCACATCACATCTCATCCACATCTCATCACACTCACTCACATCTTATCACATCGCATTCACATTTAGTACCGTTTTCTACTTTCGATACCGATAGGACTTTTCTAAGTTTCTACCAATTGCTTGGCCTAGTTAAAGGTACTTTTTCTCGATGGATATTTTCATATTCTTTCTCAAATTTCTCAAGTGAAATATATTCAATATTCTTCTTTTGAGTAAAAGATTCATGGGATTTACAAAAATCAATTCTACCCATATTTCCCAATAAAATTAATAATACTCAAAATTTCACTTTTGATAAATACTCATAATTTAAATCATTCCAAAAATTCCTCTTTTACCATTTAATTACTTGGATCTCAAATATCATGGGAATTCCTCTTTTTGCATAAAAATAATTTTACCAAAAATTTCTCTTTTTGCATAAAAATACATTTACCAAAAATTCCTCTTTTTACATAAAAATAAATATTCTAAAAATTCCTCTTTTTGTATAAAAATAAATTTACCAAAAATTCCTCTTTTACCATTTAATTACTTGGATCTCAAATATCATGGAAATTTCTCTTTTTGTATAAAAGTAAATTTACCAAAATTTACTCTTTTCTCATAATAAGTTAATTATGCATAATTACAAAAGAAATTATTTCTCATGAATATGATGAAAATCATTCTTTTTGCATAGGATGTCCAATTCTAGAACATGGTAGGAAGTTCGCTGCTATTATTGATAATTCTCATTTTGTTTTTCTAAAAGAATAAAATCTTGTAATGAAAATATTATAGTAGTTCCTCTTTTATGCTTAAAATCAAACTATGAATTTAAATTATAATTTTAACCATAATCATAAACTTAATTATGATTATCCCACTAGATTAAGCTAATTCCATTAATTATCTTTTCCCAAATTGATAGGATAATCTATTTCTCATTTAGAATCAATCAAAGTAGTTTTTAACTACTTATAAATAATCACAAAATCATAAAAATACCATTTTCTTAATCTCTAGCTTATCAAGCCTAGAGTTTAGCTTTGAATTAAGAGACTATCATTGAGAATCATCCTTTTTCAAGGGATTTAGCCATAAAGATGACTATTCTTTTAGAGAGAGAGAGAGAGAGAGAGAGAGAGAGAGAGAGAGAGAGAGAGAGAGAGATTTACTTAAAGAAAATATTATAATTAAGTATAAAGATTAACTCTCTTAATTAAGCATTAAGACTTTAAGAAAAAACTTGATTTGAATTAAAATAATTATTTAGAAAGCTTCTCAAGCTTGAGAGGGGTTGAGAAGAAGAAAGTCATTGAGACAAATTGGAAAAAACCATAATATTTGATTTTACCTCCAAGTTTGGCTTGATTCTCTCCCCGACCAATCAATTGGTCCACCAAGAGGAGAAGAGCAACTCCAAGAGTTGCTGTAGAGAGAGAGATCTCCAAGCTCCCAAGAGAGAGAAAAAAATTAAGGGATAATAGAAAATATGATTATTTTAATATAATACTGGCATAGTATAGCTCCAATATTTTTTTACAAAAGAGTGAGGGTCTATTTATAGGTGAGGGATGCCACTAACCAAGTCCAACTGGGTTCTAGAATTTTCCAGGTTTAGTTTGACTCAATTTGGACTAGATTTGGACCAGTTTGGCTCCCTTTTTTTATTTGGTTTGATCCAGGAGAGAGGAGCGATAAAAATATCACAAATTTAACCATAGATCTTGTGCCACCTGGATAAAAAGGGTGTCATATCACCCCAATTAACAAGCATGCAATGATGTGGCCACCAGGATCGAATATGAAATAATGCCACCCCACCATCAAAAGATGGTAACCAAGGATGCTCAGATCGAATAGAAATCCATGAGGTATGCCACACCAAGATCATGGTCTAGATGTCCACCAAGGTCAAAGATGAACATTGTGTCGTGATGGCATTCCATGTAAGACTAAAAGTGAAAGCCTAATAAACTATATCCATATGATACATAGACATCCATGAGCATCACAAAAGAATGCCTCGTAATCCAAGTTAATGTTGCTCAGATAAAAAACTGATATATCATCACATGTATGGTATGTCCCCATCAATGGTGCCTCCATAACCCCACTAGATCTACAAGAATACCTAAGTTAAATGCAAAGCTATCAAGATTCAAGTGATCCCTATGTATAATCATGCCTCTCCTATAAGGCCTCACTTCAATGAAGTCATCACTACTATCGTGCACTATGCTTGACTTTTCAAATAGATGAACTATATCCAAACGAATGATGCCCCACTAGATACACTATGACCAAGGTTACCAACAACACGGAAACCCTAGGTGCAACCATAGCAAAGGGTAAGGCAAAAATTTACCAATTTATGGAATGGGTCTGCGGCAATATACAAAACATCATAGTCAAAAAACATCGATAGAAATGTCATCCTTACTATTCAAGAGCATATTATGTCTATAAATGTCTACTGATCACCTACAATGCTCCACATGTATAACCATAACATAAGAAATCATGTCAAGTACCATGGATCCTTCTCCTCATCATCTGGATCGAACCACTTTGGTGCTATACAGTTCTCCCATTCATTGGGGATAGATTTGTAACGGTCATTGTCAAAACCAATAGCATGTTTTATTTGTTAAATTATGGAAATAATTCCACACACCATCAAGTTTCTTCCAGAAAATTGGTTATCCAAGTGCTTATGATGTTGGATGCCCCTGAAATCATATGATCATTGTGAATAATGATGTTGCAAGAATTGACCTACAACACGATAAGTATTGTTAAATATTAGTTCAAATATTTGTAATAATAATATTACTAAAAAGAAGAGATCAATATACCTAAAAATAATTTACTATCTTTGTCTATGAAATGTTTCCTTCATTGCTTCATCCATGTGCATGCCATACAATTGGTCCATATCATTAGGTGGAAACACTTAGAATACCAAATCAAAAACTTCTCAACATCATCTAGTCCTACCACAAGCACTAGTTTTTTATTCTTGTGAATCGCTTGAAAGTCTCCACATGTTTGTGCTCTTCTAGAAACTCTTACATACCTATACAACCACTATCTTGGTTTAGTAGTAGCCAATTCATGTGTAGTACCAACAACTAATTTTTTTATTCAAAAAGAGGAATAATCATTTTGATCGTGGAGTCGTGGAAGAACACTTCATCATTAACAGCATAATCCTCATTTCACCTTGTCTACCTTTACATGGTCTTCACCCTATCTACCTTTACATGGTCTTCACCCTGTTAAGCCCCCTCCGCATGGTCTTCACCATGTTTATCCTCCACATGCTCATCAGAAGCATCCTCACTTTCATCTAAATCATCATCCAGAAACTCAATTGCCTTGAGTATTAGGTCACTATTCTCATAAGTTTCATACTTGAACATCATCTACTTGGGTAACCCTCTACCAGTAGATGATGTTCTTGTTTTATCAATTTTAGGGCATATAGAAGGTTGTTTATTAGTGTCCAGGCCGAATACACTAGGTTGTTTTTATCAGCATCCGAGTTGGATATCTAGGTCGGATGCTAGGTTATTTAACATCCACCTGGGTAACCCTCTACCATAGATGATGTTCTTGTTTCATCAATTCTAGGGCATGTAGAATGTTATTTATCAACATCTAGGTTGGATACACTAGGTTGTTCAATTATCCACATGCCCAAAATCCACATGGCCAATTATCCTACGCTTTTCAATTATCCACATGCCCAAAATCCACATGGCCAATTATCCTACGCTTTTCAACTTCATCCACATGCCCAACATCCATATGGTCAATAGGAGGCTTTTCCTCAGCATCCACATGAGCAGGCTCTACAATATGCTCAAGTTGCTCTCACCAATCCCAAGATGAACCTTTAAGTCTTCCTAGACAATGTTTAGAGGAAGTTGTTGAGCATTGTCATCTATTTCAGCCAAATACCCAGCATCTGCATGGTCAAATATCCCATGTTGAGCATTGTCATCTATTTCAGCCAAATACCCAGCATCTGCATGGTCAAATATCCCATGTTGTTCAACATCATCCACATGATTAATCTCATCGACACATGCACATGCTCATTCCCATCAATTTCAAGGTCATGTGCCTAACATCTACACGGTTTAATATCCCATGTTATTCATCATATACATGCTTAGTGGCATGGTCCTTTACATCATCCACATGATTAGGCTCATCGGCATATGCAAATGCGCATTCCCATAAATTTTAAGGTGATGTTCAGCATACACATGATCTCATGCTATTTAACATCAATTTCACGGTGATGCCAAACATCTACATGGTCAGATATCCCATGCTATTTAACATCATATACATGCTAGTAACATGCTCCTCCACATTATCCATCTGCTCGGGCTCAACATGCACATGCTCATTCTTCCCATCAATTTCAGGGTCATGTCTAACATCCACATGGTCAAATATCCCATGTTGTTCAACAACATATATACATGCTCAATAGCATGTTCCTCCACATCATCCACATGATCAGGCTCATCGGCATACACATGCCCATTTCCATCAGTTTCAGGGTCATGCGCCCAACATCCACATGTAATGTAACCCATGATCCATAACATGTTCTTTGCTCCTTTGAATTTCATGTATTTATGATTGCTCACATTTCTTATCTACACTACCTATTTTGGCATAACAGATCATCATGGAAAACAAAAACACGAGGGCATAACAATATTCGAGAAATTACAACATTCCATGAAAATATAGAGTTTTTGAGGTCTAACAGTTTGCACTGTGGACAGGAAGTCAGACCCTCCACACTCCACCAAGAGCCTCCCACCATCACCTCTAACATTTCCAACCGCGGTGCCCTCCGATGACCGCTCCGATCGTTGTCATCGCCAGTTCTCCAACCGCTCCGACCGTCATCATCGCTGGTGCCCTTCGACACCTCCGAACACCGTCTCACCGCCGGTGCCATCCGACACCTCCAACCCTCCAACCGCTGCCGTCAACATCGGTGCCCTTCAACATCTCCAACCATCGTCACCCGTCGGTGCCCTCCGACCGTCGTCACCACCGATGCCCTCCGACCACCACCGTCATCGCTGGGGCCCTCTAACGGCTTTGACGGCTCTGACCGCCATCACCACCGATGCCCTCCGACATCTTCGATGTGCATGGCCAACTCCGATGGGGTGGCAGTCATGGAGGCAACACCCCTCTCCCTTTCCCAAGGCAGGGTGAGATCCTCTTTACCATCTCCTTTTTCCCAACAAAAGATCTTCCCTCTACACTACATGATGAGGGTTGGGACTTCAAGGAGGAGGACACCCAAGGAGGAGATAAGGGGAGCACTCTCTCGTAGTGGAGGACACTCTCTCTTGTGACACATTCACTCTAGCAAATTTGACAGAGAGCACATTCTCTGGTGTATGGTATTCTCTATGTATGAGACTGTGCTCTATGTTAGAGCACAGTCTCTCTTGTATCATTCTTGTCTACAGTTTGGTATAGAGTGTTGCGCTCTTGTGGTGTTTTGTCTATCTCTCTATGTGAGTGAGTAGCCAGTGGTGGGTGTGGTGTGAGTGAGAGGCCTGATGGGATACTGTGGTGCTAGGTGGTGGTCAGAGAGCATGGTAGGACAGTGTAGAGCATAGGTCTTTCATGTCTAGCCTGTGAGGTCGACTTATCCTTGGCAGGTATACTTCCCTAAGAGGATCCACACTCCCTTTTCCCCAACCCTAGTGTTTGTGTTGGTAGTCCTCGAGTTCCCTACTAGCGAGGACCGATGAATGGAGTCATCTTACATGCACATTTTGAGAAACTCATTTGAACACACAATAAATAGAATATTGGCACGATTTGAACACAACAAATTGAAAAAAAAACAATCGGCAAAATTTTGGAAATCAATAGTTGTTACTATTCAAAAGATAATTACAAGTTGGTAGGTAATTGCACCTAAACAATGGTGAATCCCAAGAACCATGTTCATGAAGAAAGCCATGACTTCCATTGATTTGGTGCCTAATCTCAAGCCCAAGCCTTATAGTAAAAAAGAAAACTTTTTCTTGAGTTTACAATAGGTGACAATGCCTATCAAAGTGGCTGATTATTATTTTTCCTACTGAAGTTTCTTGCAAGGCTTGGGATTTTTACCACTTTGTTAGTCCTTGTTGAGCAATCTTGCTCTTTTTTATGGGTTTTGGGTGTGTGTACGTTGACCACTCCTAAATCTTCATCTACATTCATGGGAGTATATTAATACTTGACTTCCAAATTATGGTTCCAACATTGTAGAAGGTTTATGGATTCAAACCAGTTAGCTGCCCTTTCTTGGACAACCTTGACCTTTTGTGGGGTTTCGGTGTGTTGGTCTTCCCAACCTCATGACCTATATTCCATAAGTTTAATATAGATTATACTATAAACATAGCAGAATTAACAATTTATCATACCAATTATTTTAGATTTAAGTTTGTCCTTCTTGTGCTTATTTATCAGGAATGCAAGGTGAACATCTATTTCATCATCTTGCACTTCAACCTCCTCCTGACTGGAAAGGGGAATAGATGCTTCGTCATCATGGGCACATCTTTAAAGTTGTCATTCCCACCACCTCCACTAGTTTCATCCTATAAGTGTTCCGTTAACGTTGTTTTAGCCTGCTCTTTGGCATATTCGATTGCAATTTGTTGCTGCACATCATAAAAGAATGAATTCTTTGGAGTTGTCGATGCCCCAAACTTTCACCTAGATGAAAGTGGCTTCTCATTTGAAGCCTATAAAAATTGTTCTATAGCAGCCGCATATTTATTACATCGAATTCATAATAAATAACATGCTTACATTCATTTCCAAAATTTAGAGGTCATACCGTATATAATAGCAATTCCAATTTGCATATGTGCATGTCCTGAAGGTGGCCCTCAATGCTTCTGACAAAAACCATATCATTGAACTAATGCATTCCATGTAAACCCTACACCCTCAAGAAAGAGAAAAAATAAATTCTGATTACATGTAGACATAGAGATCATTTTCCTATCACTTATCTACATCATCATGCCTTTTATCCTCTTGGTGTCATGTGTAAGACATGCATTGGCTGATCTCAGAGCTAGCCCTGAAGAGGGAACAAGAGAAAGAACCAGATTTTGGAGCATAGTTGTTTCTTTTGGCAAGTGATTGACTAGTGTTGGACAAGGGGGGCTATCGGCCCAGCATGTACCATTACATATGTTCAATCGGCTATAGCAAGATCATTGGATTTTGTCCAAGAGTTGGCCGACCGGCAATTGGCCAATTCACTAAGTCACTTCAAGGCCTATAAAAAGCCACAAGTGCTTATTGTATAGAAGATTCAATCTAGCCAGGATTGGGTCTTAGACCTAGGGCTAAATTAGGTATTTTATTACCTTTTTAGGCAAGCCTAGGACTACCATGACTTGTACCTTTTGTACATTTTATGAATATACTGAATACTCAGCTACCTCTCTCTCTCTTCTCTAGAATCTACTTACATTTTGCATCAGCATGTTCCAAGGGCTGAAAGAAGACTCCCAAGGCTTTTGCATGTAACATTGATATTAGAGCATCACGTTCAGCAAGGCTAAACACATTGATTCAGTCCCTAGATGAAGGTGCATAGGTCCAAGGCACAGGAAAGTGCACAGATATGAGGCCCAAGGCAAGGAACACAAGACATGGAAGAATTCCCAGGAGGTTGGTTGGTGGTGTTCCACAAAGCCCAAGGGGATGGCAGTCATGTGAGTCGGGTGCCACTTGGGGCACACCAAGAAAGGCTTTCAGACAACAGTTCCATGGGAGGTTGATCCTCCAAGGGGTGGAGTGAGAGTGCCAAACTCAATACTCAAGAAAGACGACTAGAGACAGTGTTCAGTAGTATAGGGCCTTATAGAGCAAGAGTATATAGTACTAACCATTGCTACATATAACACTATATGAGGTGCTATATTTCCCTTAAATGTTCCATATAGCAGTAAAACAAATTATAGAGAAATATAACAAGTTCTATATAGCCATCACCATAGATCTATAATAGCATGGTTGCAATTAGGAAAAGTTAAGAGGTAGCTAATATGAAAGCTCTATGGAAAGTGTGTAATAAATAAGAGGTAAGTGCTATATAGCACTTTTCTTATCTATCTAGGAGATTCTCCACCTCTCCCAGAATATCTCCACACTTCCTAAATCTTCTCATGCTACCCTTTATTCTCTCCCAGTAGATTCTTCTCACCTTTTCACAGGTTCTTTCACATTTACAAATTCTCTTTTACAGCCTCTAGCCAAGGGCTTGTTCCCGCACACACCCTATTCACTTGTATATTTCAACGAGAGAGAGAGAGAGAGAGAGAGAGAGAGAGAGAAGAAAAATTATATTAAATGTCTTTAAAAGACCAAATAGGTCTATGAGATCAAAAGTGATACAATAATGGCCATGTAATCTCAAAGACTAAAGCTATGAGCTGGGAACATCAAAGCCAAGACATATGATACAAAATGGGATCATCATCATCATACAGCCTATGGAGCTAGAGAGAGGGGGGGTTTAGAGCGCTTCCCCATTGAAAGGGAAAAGGGAACATGTATGAGAATTTTAGTAGCTAGTTGTACCCACTACATGAAAATAAGGGGCAAAGGAGAGAGAGAGAGAGAGAGAGAGAGAGAGAGAGAGACCTTCCCCATTAAAAGGGGGAAAAGAAAATGTATGAGAATTTTGATAGCTAGTTGTTGTCCCCATTTTGATAGCTAGTTGTTGTCCCCATTAAATACAAGGATGGGAAAGAATGGAGAAGAAAATTACATGAGAATTGTGGAAGCAAACATGTTCTTTGCCATGTGACTGTGTTAGCCTTGACCTATATGAAGGATTTGATATGCTTTAAAAATGAATGGCTACTCAATTGGCAAGTGCCATACATACTTAATCCTTAATTCTCCAATATTAATAAAAAAAACATTGTCCAAACTTGGAGCCTAAGTCTAGCTCATTAATTAGGATCACCTTTTAGAAAACATAGCCTCTAAATATGGAAGGGCTCCAGATAGAGTTAAGAGAGACAAAGAGAGAACCTAAAAAAGACATGAATAGGGCATACACCTAGCCTATGTAGGTGTTATTATGTGGGCCCTCAAAACAAAGATAAAGATAGTCTTTACACATGCACCTAAGAAAAGAAACAGGCTAGGCAAACATCATGAGCACATATCCCCTTCATTCATGTGCACCTAGGAAAAGAAAAGGTATTCCAAAATTTTTAAAATTTCTTCATTTTTTAGTAACTACAATATCAGTAAGGCATTCCTTTTCCAAAGGCATGCCAAAACAATTTCTTGTGTATAGAAGTGGTTGCATATGTTTTCACAGTAATGCCCTTAAGAATCCCTAATGGGTTTGGCAAGTGTATCAAAAACCATCTTGTGGACTTGATTGCCGTTTCTTTTCAAGCTTGAGAAGGCACAATTGAGAGTTATCGCTTTGCCTTGATTATACTGCATACACTTCAACAACAAGAATCCTTGTGGAACATTTCTTACATTTTAACCAAAGGGCTTTTGACACTTGGTGTGGATGATCTTCTTTGTAGTGGAGTTAATGCTACAATCATGTGCAAATCTTTGAAGATAAAGATACAAAAGAAAATATAAAAGGCATGCCAGGACTAATCCACTAACTAGACAAATACTTGAGGAGAGTAATTGGAGTGCTTAGATGGAAAAACATTTATACCTGCATTTGAGTCATGTAGGTAATAAGGACTCTTATGCACGGTTAAATCACCTTATTACAATTTTAGGTGAGCTAATTAATATATAAGAATCATGTAGCCAAGAAGAATACATTGGTTCTCAACTCGCTCAAGGTTTATTAGAGATACCTTTTTAATTAGTAGAGCAAAATATGGAGCATAACTTTTTCTATACATAACCAAAGTTACAAAATGTCATGTAGTTGATGTGTTAGCAGTACCTATTGATAGAAAAGACGGTAGGCCCCGCCGATGGTCGAAAGAGGCGATGCCGAAATGATATACGTGTACTTGAATCATCAAAACTTGGGGGAGGGCAAGTCTAGAATCACGGACATGCACATGCATGGGGATCACCAACACGGTGGAACCGAAAATCGAAGATCATTAGCATGTTGCAAAAGCACGATAGAAGAAGGCAAAGTGCCATCAAGTTGTTCTCATTGGTGCAGTTGGATGCACATGGAGCTGGATAGGAGCCATGACATGTCCTCCTCCTACAAGGCCACTAAGGTCTCCTTTTGTTTCAACATAGAGCATGCAGCTCATATAGCAACTCAAAGCCTTCCTTAAGCAACAAATAAGCCTAGTTTGGACCGACCTCTTGGACTTGTTGTTCTTGCCCAATATAGAAGGGGCAAGCATGGTGGCAGGCAACTTCTTGTTAGAAGTCTGCCTTCTAGTAGCGTCCATGTTGAGGCTGATGTTATCCCTGCTTAGCTCAAAATTCTCGCTAACTTCAAAGATGGCGGAGAGCATATTCACACAGTCTTGGTAGCTTAGGATCTCGAAGGCCTCCACATGCTTTCGTGCAGGAAAGAGGCCAGGATCCTTCCATGCTTGGGTGGCAGTGAGGATAGCCTGCAAATCATGAAACCCATCATTTCTCTTCATTGAAAGCATTGCATCAGAGGGAAGAAGATTAAGCTTAACATCATCATCATGAGGATTTGCTCCTGTTTGCTCTTCATTTTGCGCCATCTTGAGACGACCTGTGTTTTCGTCTTGATTAGCACGCCAGAGAAGCCTGTGGGCGAAGCAAATATATTGCGCATTCGTCAAAAAAAAAAACCCTAATTCGCGGGCCTGCAGGCCAGCATCAAAAGACCCGGTCAACAAGCTCCCGTGTTATTACTTTAATAAATATGTCTAATACTTTTTTATTCTAATACATATATTAGTGTATAATATTCGCAATATTCTGTTGCCAATACTCTAATAAATTAGTGTATAATATTCGCAATATTTTAGTGTATAATATTCGCAATATTTTGTTGCCAATACTCTAATAAATATTAGTGTATAATATTGCCAAAAAATTTTGGTCCACTCATGTTGTGTAGGCCCTTCACATAACAAAGATTAGCCTATTCTTCAGTTGAGGGACCACATGGTACTAAGCACACTTGCCTCCAGGGACCACATGGCACTAAGCACACTTGCCTCCAAGGAAGGCTCCCTGTACATCTTGATTTCGATAGCACACATCAGCTTCAATCTAGATACCACAAATGGCCTCTTGACTAGTCAACATAACTTTAATCTATTATGCATAAGACTCCAAATGTGTCTAGACTCTATACTCCACAATTCCTCATGAGAGGCATATATGACTTAATATGATTCCAAATGTGCCTCATGAGAGACATATATGATGCTATATTGCAGGCACTTTTTTAAGGTGGGGACATATATGATGCTATATTGAAGACACTTTTTTGGGGTGGGGACATGTATGATGCTATATTGTAGACACCCTTAATACCATGTTGCAAGTAAACACTTTTTTGTGGCAAGGACGATAACCCAATGGTAGATCTCCAAGCTACCACATCCCAGACACTTTTTGGGGTAGGGACATTAGTCTAGGGATAGAGCTCTGGGCTACCACATTCCAGACACTTTTTTTGGGGGGGTAGGGATAATATCCCAACGGTAGATCTCTAGCTACTACTATATCCCAAACACTTTTTTTTGGGATGGAGACAATAACCCAACAATAGAGCTCTATGTTATCGCATTCGAACAAACACTTTTTTGTGGTGGGGGTAATAGTATAGCTCTAGGCTACTATCCATGGGATACAAGTTCGATTCTTGACTCACCCCTCCACTCTAAGGAAGTGTGGAATAAAGAGTGTTGGGTAAAACCATGGCAATAAAAAAGATACATACTCACACTACTAAGTTAGCCACATAAGGCCTATTCAATGAGACATTTTTGAGTAGGAGGCCACTTAAAAATATCTAAGGGTAGAGTAGGATTACAACCAAAGAGCTAAAGTGTAATCTCTCTCTCTCTCTCTCTCTCTCTCTCTCTCTCTCTCTCTCTCTCTCTCTCTCTCTCTCTCCAAAAAAAACACATCCCCCAACATTGTGTGTGCATGCATGCACATGTCCATGTGTTACACATACATGCACCACCCATACATGCATGCATGCATATGCATACAAATGTGTTACACATACATGCACCACCCATACATGCATGCATGCATATGCATACAAATGTGCATGTACATGAGAGAGCGAGAGAGGGGGGGGCATAGGTGTGGGTGTGGGTGTGGGTGCGGGTGTGGGTGTGGGTGCGGGTGCAGGTGTGGGTGTGGGTGCGGGTGCGGGTGTGGATGTGGGAAAATCAACAAAGGCTCTTTCTTTTTTAAATCTTTTGTAATCAAGTAATCCTTGCAATATTTTTAGGACAAAAAAGTATAATCACCCTATTAAGATTGTCTAGTGATATATAGGCAAGATGTTGCAACACATCTATCTCTTTCAAACTTGAAAGTGGCTTGCCTACTATTTTCCTTGTGTAAACTATGCATATATGTGAATGAGTGAGTGCTTTAGATGTAGGATGACATCACAATGATGTCAAATGGGCTGTGTGGATGTTTGCATGTGGAAAAGGGGTAATCCCAAGTACTAAGCCAAGCTTAATTTTTTCAAGTGCATATTTAAACATTGACCATTCTCTTTTAATGTGTTGGAATGCTTTACAATGCAAAATATCGTTTGTGCTTTGGTTCTTTGATTGTTTATCCATATTTAAGGCTAGTGAAATGGGCTTTTGAATATATGGTTGAGACATGGTTTGAAGGAAAAATGTCCTTCTTGGTACATGACAATTGGCAGTCCCAATTTGTAACATGGCTTGTTACACTTTGGACAATGTGCACAATTCTTATATTCCCTCTATATAAAATAAAATTGTACCATGCATGCATGGTAACTTTTGTAATTGATTCCTAAGATAGATAACATAGACTTTGTCTCTTCTCTTGACTTTTGGATAATGTATTATTATTTGGAAATAGTTTTGACTGTAGAAATCTACAACACACTTATCATACTGTTGTTTTCTAGCTTTAAATTGCTACTTCACATGATGAAACTAACATGCATTATAACAAATGATAAATACATACGAAACAAATGCCAAAACTAAAGTTTTTTTCCAACTATGTTGAGCTTGTAAGTTTAGAATAACATGCTTGCCAAAAGTTTTAATAGTATTATGTTTTAGTAAACAAGAATTGTAGATTCCTTTTTTAAAATGATCGTGTCTTTTCTAAGTGTTTGCTTTTTTTAGTTGGTACCTTTATTATTCATAGGTATTTATTGAACAAATCAATTGCACATGATTAAAAACATAGTATATCAAATCAAATCATCCAGTCTAATAGGATAGGCATCCCAATGCAACATCTAATGGTATCCCTACATGCTCATGTCTATGTCGAGCAAGATTAGGTCTAGAAAATGAGTAGTCCAAGTCCTCTTCAGCTCATAGACTCCTTATAGCAGCAACTACTATATATTTACAAGAAAGCTGAGACATGTGATCCTTGGAACATGTATGATCCTTTAAAGTACATTTTTGATCTAGTCCTAACTTTCCCCTGGAACTATTTATCAACCTTGCTATATTGCAATGGGTATAAGGTTAATCCTCTATATAAGCACGATCATTGTGTGTAGTAGTATGACCAACTAAATCTCTCATTTAAAGTGAGATTATATTTGAGCACAAGCCATAATAGTCATGTTAGTAGCAATATGGTGTGAGCTAGTGTCAATCCATCCTAGAACACAGAACTCTTATCTTCTGAGTTATTGGTGGTGGCACCAAAAATGTGGTTCCAAATGAGATAACATGAGCATCTAGATCTTTGTCACTCTTCCCTTTGAAATTTGAGTATTTTAGTGCCATTGTTATTTGGTTGAGATTAAAGAGAATGTGGGGGAGAGGGAGAGTTTCAAACCCTAGCAAGCAAACACACACACAAGAGAGAGCAAACACACACAAGAGAGAGCAAACACACACACACAAGAGAGAGCAAGACACAAGAGAGAGAGATGGATAGTTGAATTTTCTTCTATCTTCTTCTTATCTACTCAACCAACATAACATAAAGATAAGAGTACACACTATATGGGTTAGTACTCAACTACTACAAAACATACAAGGGTCGGTCCATAATGTGAACCCGACTAAATGAGCTGGTGCTATACCTATGCCAGTCTCTAGTAATCCAAAATGGCTATCACACAGCCTGTCATCCCATTGGCTGCATATCACCCATAATCTCACCAACCATGCCAGTGGTGTAGATGCGGAAGCTATCACCCAGGTGGGTCATCTCAATGTCCGCCGTAGCACTAGTTGAACTCGATATCTCAACACTCCCCCTCGATCTCAATTCCACACACTGCACTCCAAGTAAGCTCCTAAAAAACAAGGGTAACTCATTGAGGAATGTAAGATTCCTCCCCAGCCCTCAAGATGTCCAGTTTCTTCCCCTGTAATCAATCCCCTTTTCAGAATAATAAAAGATCTTGTTTCTACCTAGAGAGAGAAAATGTTCTAGAGAGAGATAACTCAGTTTTTAGATATCTTTGGATAGAAAAATATCCTTTCTTATTAAACTAAATTCCCCCGAAACAAAAGTTTAAAAAGAATTTCCTAAGGTACATTAGAAATAAATTATAATCTGCTCAAAAGACCTTAGCCTAAGGGTCCAGATTTTTTTGAAAATTTTGGATTAAGGTTCTAAGGGACCAATAAGATTAATCCAAAATGAAGGGAGGAGATAAATTGAAGAAATAAAGAAAAACCCCCCAAAAATGAGTAAATACTCACATAAGATGAAGAGTGGACTAAGGACCAAAGAAAATAGTTAAAATTTTGATTTTTGACACCTCAGAGTGGGGATTCCCCCTCATGAAGGAGGCACCTTTTTTATCATCATTGCTTCCCATTTTAAATCAATAAAATGAGATATTTCATCTCTCCTCTCTCCTATTTCAAATCTAGTTCCAAAAAGTAAGCTGAACTGACCCAAAAATGGTCAAAAATTGACCGGAAAATTCTAGAATCAGTTTGCTTGGTTTGAGGCTCACTCTTTCCTATAAATAGAAGCCTCCCCCTTTGTAAAAGCTTAATAGTGTTTATGCATTGTTACTCTACTCCTTCCCAAATCCAATTACATTAAATTCACTTGATAATTCAATTGTTTTTTGACTAAATCCTCTTCAAAAGAATTGGTGGCCACTCTTGATCCAAACAAGAGTAGAACCCTCAATCCCTCAAGCCAAAGGAAATCTCACAAAACTCCATGTAAGCTAAAAATTTTACTTTTTAATTTCTAATCTATGGATTTCTGATTTCTTTGCTTTTTTTGTTGTTGATTAAAGTGAATCTTGATGTTCTGCGTCCTTGATGAAAAGGCTACCCCTTCTCTTCCTTAAGAATTCAGCCCTTCTTTATCCTAAAATGAGTAACAAATAAATTGATTTGAACTTTTCTTATTATTTACTCTTTAGAAAGTGAAAATTGAATAGATAAGAGTACTTTACTTCAAATTGGGATTAATTTTAAAGTGATATTAGAATGTAAAAATTGAGAAATGTTCAGCCATACAAAGGAAATTATGGCAAAATTTTCTTGAATTTTGTGAAAAATAAAGTTTATTTTTATGTTATTCTAAAAGAGTAATCCCCATCGTTTGTGCATTCTAAAAGAAATATTTTTATTTACTCCATGCACATATTCACCTATGAATATGTGCATGGATATCATTGATATCAATTACTGAAATTAATTTTTATGCATAGAAAGATGCATAAAGAAATTCTTTTTATTTTAAAAGTGTTATTCCTATTAAATTGATTTTATGCATAGATAGATGCATAAAAGGATTTTCTTTTATATAAAAGTGTTATTTCCATTGAAGTTGGATTTTATGCATAAATAGATGCATAAAGAATTTTTATATCAAAATTAGATTTCTCTTTAATTCTATGTTTAAGTATTTGATAAGTGAATAAGTAAATACTCTAAGAGGAATTTCTATTGTTTATATTCACTCGGATTGTAAAGAGAAAATTCAAGAAATCTATTGAAGTCAAAATATTCAGATAAATGAATAATTTATTCCTCATCAAAATTCATGATTAATTTAGAAATCAGTTAAGTGAATATTCAATGAATAAAATTCAGTAAAATAGTAACTGAAATATCACCCCCTTTTTGGGAAAGATAGTTCAAGAAAAACCTTATCAGACTCGAACCCTGAATCTGAGACTATGACTAAGACCAAACTCTTTCATTAGTTTCGAGGAAAGACGATGTGACCACTTCAAGAAAATACACTCAAATCTCCCAACAAATCTGAAACTAAGTTGAGACCCTTTGTATTGATCTGAGGATCAGGTTACAGAATTCGAGGAATTTTGTTTTGAAATTCAGTATTACGATTATGAAGTTTTGGGGATACCGATTTAAGATATACTTACTGTATTCAAAAGAAAATCAAACTGAAAACTTGCATAGAAACCCTGTTTTCTTAAAGAAATGTCTTACACCAGAATGCTGGAGGGAGCATTTGGTATATGTGTTTTTCTAAGGGAAGTTCGATTACAATAGCTCGCGGCGGGGAGTGTTCAAAGGACAGCTCACGCGCGGCAAAGCTTGCCCAGGTCTTGACCAGCCTCGGTACGGTTAAAATGGTGCGCTTCCGGTATGATAGACGAGGGCCGACGAAGCGGTCCCTGAGTGAAGTTCTAGGACACCTAAGGAGGATCTTAGAGGGTTCTGACCAGGCAATACACGGGCTCGCATTGCTGCCAAGGACACCCATGCGTATGTCATGACTCATGGAAGATATTCTATGATGGACCAATGATTATTGTAATCTGTTACACTGGATCTCGTTGGCTGACTAGCTAGTCTCAACGAAGAGTCCAGAGTGATACTGTTTTTTTTTAGAAACAAGGATTAGATGGAAATTTTGAGTTATGACATCTATAATCAATATTTGTTTATCAATGGATTGTTTTATAAGTTAAAGTTTTAAAGAGGAGTGTGTGCATATCTGTATTCGAAAGCAAAAGTTAAGAAAGGCATTCAATTATGGATGGGTGAGTAATTGTCTAGATCTACCAATTCCAGTGGTTGGGTGGTGGCTAACCCATGGGCCGGATGGCTAGAATCAGTAGAGTTTTAATAATGATAATTGAATAATAGGAATACGCTTAGAACTCGAATAGTTAAATAATAACCTGAAGACTTCTCAAATGAATAAATCAACGACTGTGCCCGATTTCAGTTAGGAAAAAAGCATTGATTTCTTCAAGTTAAGTCTGTAATAGTTTTCCTTCTATCTAGTTTAATCAGGTGAAGGTTAGTTTAGTCTCTTGACCCTGTTAGAAAATTCGTTTTAAGGAAATCAAAAAGGTGGAATCGTCCCCGTTTTTTGGGCAAGGGAAATTTTCTTGGTTTCGGTTTCGGAATGACCACCAGATTAGTCTCGTGTCCGGACATTCGAGGGCAAGGCCCCGAGTGGGAAACTCTGCCCCACGCATGAAGAAGCTTCTTCCGCTGCTAGCAATCGGGAATCCGGTGCACAGAGGGGACAGTGGGATCTCACAGCTACTAGTATCAGAGCGGTGTTGTAAACTTATGAAACAGCAGCAAAAAATTGCCTAAAATTCTAAAGTAAATCTGTGAAAAAAAAATGTTTTTACTTGCTAAGATTATGTTTGAAATGAATTCATAAATTGAAAACTCATAATTGAATTGGATTTTTAGATGGATACCCCAAACCTGTCTAGCATTCCTGGACTTTCCCAGAGTCAAGATATGATCGCCTTTGCCTTCAAAAATCTCATCAACTCATCTACAACCCGAGAAAGCAGAGTGAGGCTCGCTCTTCACTTTGAGGATCTATACTTCCCTGATCCAGTAGAGCAACGTCAGCACATGTGGTTCTCTGGGGAGGGTGATGTATTAACGTCAATACCAATCATCTTCAAAGACTCAAGCAGAATATCTCACTAGCCATGATCTTGATAAGGCTAGGAGTTGTTCATTATGTCCAACTCTTTAATCTCATTCGCCCCGAAATTTTAGAAATTCTTGCCAAATTTTTAGACTTCTAAGCCGCTTTATTCCTAGAAGTAGAATTACAACAGCTTTATCAGTGATGAATCGTGTATATCATAGCATGTCTTCATCGCAGTATCGCCTTTTTATGCGTACGCGATTGAGGCAGTGGCTTTTGGAGCCGAGACGCTCTATGTATATATCAAAAACTTTTGATAATAAATGATGTTTTACAAAAGATTCCAAATTGATTTCGTGGTTGTGAATATTGGTTGACAAAATTATCAGAGTGAATCTTGTTTTCAAGAATTATGATGGAATATTTATTTGTTTAAGAAATAGATCTCAAAAATGAAATAGTCATAAATCTGATGACAAAGTTAAGTTGACAAAAATCTCATTTTGTCAGAATCATGAGGCGCGCGGCCCGTGCTAGGAAACAGATCTCATTTTTGAGATCTATTTGTTTAAGAAATAGATCTCAAAAATGAAATAGTCATAAATCTGATGACAAAGTTAAGTTGACAAAAATCTCATTTTGTCAGAATCATGAGGCGCGCGGCCCGTGCTAGGAAACTGGATCCTCTTACCGATGATGAAGAGTTAGATCCGGACATTCGTAAAGCCCCCTGCACCGATCCCAACCTGGTCCATTCAAGGATGAAGGGGAACAATTAGGAGAAACAGTGGAAAAATGGATTGAGGCAATGGAAGAGTACTTTGATGTAATCGATTACAATGAGAGGAGCAAGATGGCTCTTGCCAGCTTAAAATTTGTGGAAACAGCCAGGGTCACATGGAGGAACCATTGCGAGACGAACCGTCTAGACCGAAAGACCCAGACCTGGTCAAATTCATCTCTCCTCTCTCCTATTTCAAGCCTAGTTCCAAAAAGTAATCTGAAGTGGCCCAAAAATGGTCAAAAATGACCAAAATGATCTGAAAAATTCTAAAATCAGTTTTCTTGGTTTGAGGCTCACTTTTTCCTATAAATAGAAGCCTCCCCCTTTGTAAAAGCTTAATAGTGTTTATGCACTGTTATTCTACTCCTTCCCAAAGCCAATTACATTGAATTAATTCATTTTTTGACTAAATCCTCTTCAAAAGAATTAGTGGCCACTCTTGATCCAAACAAGAGTAGAACCCTCAATCCCTCAAGCCAAAGGAAAGCTCACAAAACTCCATGTAAGCTAAAAAATCTACTTTTTAATTTCTAATCTATGGTTTTTTTATTTCTTTGCTTTTTTTTGTTGATTAAAGTGAATCTTGATGTTATGGAAAAGGCTAGCCCCTTCTCTTCTTGAAGAATTTAGCCCTTCTTTATCCTAAAATGAGTAACAAATAAATTGATTTAAACTTTTCTTATTGTTTACTCTTTAGAAAGTGAAAATTGAATAGATTAGAGTCCTTTTGTAAGATTCCTCCCTCCAGCTTTTGAGCTGTACAGGTGTAAGAACCTCCACTTCTGATCTTGTAATTATTTTCCTCTTTGAAATAAAAGAAAGATTCTGTTTTACCCTATTTTGACCTGGAGAGAGAAAATATCTAGAGAGAGATTCTGTTTTACCCTATTTTGACCTGGAGATTCTGTTTTACCCTATTTTGACCTGGAGAGATTCTGTTTTACCCTATTTTGACCTGGAGAGAGAAAATATCTAGAGATAATCCAAAATTGAGAAAAATCCTCCTAGTGTCTAAAATGGTTTCCTTTGAAATAGAAATTCAAAAAGAACTTTCCAATGTGCATTTGGAATTAATTGAAAAAAAGTATAAAGGACCTTAGCCTAAGGGTCTAGATTTTTGGATTATGGTCCAATTAAGGTTCCTATGGGCCAATATGATCAATCCAAATGTGGGGAGGAGATAAATCCAATTTATATAAGAAAAATACCCAAAAATTAGTAAGTGCCCACTTAAGATGAAGAGTTGACTAAGTACAAGGTTTATTAGTAAAAAAAACTATGAATATTACTTTAAAAAAAGAGATATTTTGGGTATAATGATTCAATTTTGACACCTTGGTAAGGAGAAGGGGGCTCTTCAAGGAGGTGCCTATTTCACATGTGTGGTGGAGTTTTAAACTCAAAAATATTGTGATATTTTTATCTCTCCTCTCTCCTGGATCAAACCAAATCAAAAGGGAGCCAAACTAGGTCCAAATTCAGTCAAACTAAACCTGGAAAATTCTAGAAACTAGTTGGACTTGTTTAGAGGCCTCCCTCACCTATAAATAGATCCTTAGCCCTTTGTAAAAAAATATGAGAACTATACCATGCTAGTATTATACTGAAATAATGATATTTTCTATTATCCTCTAAAAATCCTCTACAAATTGAAGAGATTGGAGCTTCAGAATCAAGCAATCTAGGAGGTAAAGTGTGGTTTATGGTCTTTTTTTTTTAAATCTCCAAATGTTTCTCTCTTCTCAACCCCTCTCAAGCTTGAGAAGCATTCAATTGAATGGCTTTTAAATACAATTGAAGTTCTTTAATTTTCATTTATGCTTAAATTAAATATTTTTTTAAAGCATGTCTCTCTCCCCCCTAAAGAATGGTCATTCCTATGACCTATTCTATATTCAAATGATGCTTCTCATGAAGTAATTCTCTAATCTAAAAGTAATTTCTATGTTTGACAAATCATATGATATTACTAAACTTTATGCTTTCAAAATTATTGAGAATTATCAGTAATAGTAGTGGAGCTATGGCAAAATTTTTGAAAAATTAACACATAAATCATTTTCATTCATAATATGAAAAGAGGACTTCCTACCATATCCTAGGATTAATCATCCTAGGTTAATTGAATAATTCTCATCATAACCATAGATAAATTGATTTTTATGTTTATGTATAAATAGTTATTTAGCAAAAAGAGAAATTTCTAGTAATTAAATATTTAAATATTAAAAGAGAAATTCCTATGACATTTGTAATTCCATCATTTAGATGGAAAAATAGAAACTCCTAGTATATTGGAATTAATGAGTATTTTATTTAAATTCAAAGATAAACATTTAGATAAATTTATTTTATCTATGAGAAATATTTAAATAGGAATTCCTATGACATTTGGAATTCCTTCATTTAGATAGGAAAAGAGAAATTCCTAGCATATTGAAATTAATGGGTATTTTATTTAAAGATAAATTTTAGATAAATTCATTTTATCTATGAGAAATATTTAAATGGTAAAAGAGGAATTCGTATGACATTTGGAATTCCATCATTTAGATGGGAAAAAAGAAATTCCTAGCATATTGAAATTAATGGGTATTTTATTTAAATTCAAAGATGAATTTTAGATAAATTTATTTTATCTATGAGAAATATTTAAATGGTAAAAGAGGAATTCCTATGACATTTGGAATTCCATCATTTAGATGGGAAAAGAGAAATTCCTAGCATATTGAATTAATGGGTATTTTATTATAAAAGAGAAATTCCCATGACATTGGAATGCAAATAATTAAATGCAAAAAAGAAGAATTCCCATGGCATTTGAGATCCAAGAAATTAAATGGAAAGAAGAGGAATTTTTAGTATAATTCAATTTATGATTATTTATCAAAAGTGGAAATATAGGTAGAATCGATTTCTGTAAATCCCATGAATTCTTTTATTCAAGAGGAATATTGAATATAATCTATTGAGAAATTGAGAAGGAATATAGAAATAGTCATTTAAGAAAAGGAACCTTTAATTAGGCCAAGCAATTGGTAGAAATTCAGAAAAAGTTCCATTATCGAAATCAACTAGAAAAGGCTACTAAATGAAAATAGCATGTGAAATGGATGTGATAAGATGTAAATAGGATGTGATAAGATGTGAATGAATGTAATAAGATGAAAATAGAATGTGATAAGATGTAAATGGGATGTGATAAGATGTGTGTGAGATGTGATAGGATGTAAATGGAATGTAATAAGATGTAAATAGGATGCGATAAGATGTGTGTGAGATGTGATAGGATGTGAATGGATGTGATAAGATGAAAATAAGATGTGATGTAATGGAAATGACAATAGATGAAGTAAATCCCGGATAGTAATTGTTATATGGAAAAAGAATCAACGGCTGTGCCTCTCAATGGGGAAAAAAGCGTTGGTTTCTATGATCCAAGTGCAAGTTTCTTCCTTGATCTGACCAAGTGACTCACAGGTTCAGTCGGATCAGTTTGACCCTGACTACGTTAGAGTACAAATATCTTCATTAGAGTACAAATATATTTGTACTCTGACTACGTTAGAGTACAAATATCTTCGAGGAATCGCCCATGCTTTCCGATAGGGGGAAATTTTTTCGGGTTTGGTTTTTGAAGAACCAAGGGATTAGTCTCTTGTCCGGATATCCGTGGGTGAGGCCCCGAGTGAGGGATCTTGCCCCACGCAAGAAGCTACTTCCGCTACTAGCACCCCGAATCCGTTGCACGGAGGGGGTAGGGATCTTTCAACTGGTATCAGAGCGAATCGACTAAAGTGGATCAACTGAAAAGCCAAAAATGTCAAAAATTTGTGAAGTAACAGTAAAAGGTTGTAATTGTGTGATAAAATTCATACAAATTGATATTCAGAATGAAGATTCATAAAATTGAAAGTGGGTCTTCAGATGAAGTACCGCAATTGTATGGAAATCCCTGACTTGCTTGAGGCCTAGTCATGATGGTATTTACCTTATAATTCCAAGGATCGTGGACTACCCATACATATCGAGGGTATAACTGCAGCTCTTTACTGGCAGTATATACAAGTAAATCTAAGACCTTGAAATTATAAGTAAAAATGCTATCCAAATGATGACTTCAAATGTGGTTGATATGATTTTAAAATTCTGGTTGAGAATTGATGAGTTGATTTGGATTCTAATTGAAAAAAGATGATTCTTGAATTTTGGTTGAAAATCAATCAGTTGAACAAAGCCACAATGAGGATAAATGGGACGAATCCCAATGATGATGATAATAACTGGAATGATGATTATGACTTCAGCAAATCACTACGACATTAGTAGATTGTCAGATTGCTATTGTTTACACTTGACCCAGTGGATCCAGTTAAGGGATGACAAATTAAAAACCTGCATAACTAAAACTTCCATGGAGGAATGTTCAGATGGAATTTTTGGTCTGATGGACCATTGTGTTAAGAAAATGAATGATATGTCCTGAATGAATTGTTATCTAATAATGAGTTATATATAAGGGATCTTTATTCCCCATGATTCTGTGGAGAGCTGAACAATCTAAAGACCCCCAGAGTCAGTTGGATCTAAAGTCGGATTTGAATTGTAAATAAAAGGACTTAACAAGAATTTTTGTATTGATAGGATAATGGATCGAGGTTGTCGTGGTAGGAATGATAACCCCCAACTTGATGAGGAAGAGCTCGACTTGGATATTCGTAAAACTCTTCATAGATCGCAGCCTGGACCTTTCAAGGGTGAAGGGAAAAACTTGGGCGAGACTGTAGAGAAGTGGATCAAAGCAATGGAAGAGGGTATAATGAGAAGAGCAAAATGGCTCTTGCAAGGCTGAAGATAGTAGAAACAGCCAGAGTAGCATGATCGAAACCACTGCAAGACAAACCGTGTGGATCGAAACCACTGCGAGACAAACCGTGTGGATCGAAACACTCAGACATGGAACGATCTCAAAATTTACCCAAGGAAGAGATTCTGTCCTCTCGACTTTTTGGAAACAAAGATGAACGAATTCTTAGAGTTAACCCAGGGGAGCAGAACCATTGAAGTATATCACCAAGCATTCGCTCTCCTCCTCAAATACTCACCACCACACTGGATGAAGAACAGCTGATGGCCAAGTTCATTCGGGGACTAAACGAACCTTTGAATATCCTAGTGAAGAATGCCAAGCCACTTTCCATGGCTGAAGCAGTGCGGATAGCAAAGGATTTCGCCAAGGCCTTTGATGTCAAGGTCTCGCCGAAGCCAGCACCATCATTTTTCAAAAGGTTTTTAGCTCCAGAAGGTGATTCCAACCTTCCACCGTCTAAGAGATATAAGGGTCAAGCCTGGGATATAGGAAGTTCCAGAATAGAAGAAAGGTCCTTTTCCCGGAACTCAATCCCTTGGAATTCAACTTCAGAAGTTCCACCCTTGAACAAGGGAGTGAAATGCTATAACTATCAAGGATTTGGACATCGCAATATGGATTGCCCAACTCCTTTTGGAACAAGATTTTCAGGGTGAGAAAATCAGGGATCAAGATTCCAGACTCCAGCTCCTTCCTTCCAGAGTAATCAGGTTTCTTTCCGCCAAAATCAAAGAAATCCGAGAGGTAGACCCTCTAACCAACCCGCAGTTTTAATCCAAAGTAATGCAAGACCTCCGCCTCCTCAGAATAGGGGAAGTCAAAGAGAGATGTTCCCAAATCGGTCGTCCACTTCCAAGGCAGTAATGGTGCAAGTAGAAGAAGATGAAAGAGATCATACTCCACCTACGAGATGAGGACATCTCGCGTTTTTTAAGTGGGGTAAGATGTAAGATTCCTCCCTCCAGCTTTTGAGGTGTACACGTGTAAGAACCTCCCCTTCTGATCTTGTAATTATTCCCCTCTTTGAAATAAAAGAAATATTATGTTTTACCCTATCTAAGGTGGAGAGAGAAAATATCTAGAGAGAGGTAATCTAAAATTGAGATATTTTTGCATATAAAAATCTTCCTAGTGTCTAAAATGGTTTCCCTTGAAACAGAAATTCAAAAAGAACTTTCCAATGTGCATTTGGAATTAATTGAAAATAAGTATAAAGGACCTTAGCCTAAGGGTCTAGATTTTCAGAAATTTTTGGATTATGGTCCAATTAAGGTTCCTATGGGCCAATAGGATCAATCCAAGTGTGGGGAGGAGATAAATCCAATTTATAAAAGAAAAATACCCAAAATGAGTAAATGCCTACTTAAGATGAATATTTGACTAAGTACAAGGTTTATTAGTTTAAAAAACTATGAATATTACTTTAAAAAAATGAGATATTTTGGGTATAATGATTCAATTTTAACACCTTGGTAAGGAGAAGGGGGCTCTTCAAGGAGGCGCCTATTTCACATGCGTGGTGGATTTTTAAACTCAAAAATATTGTGATATTTTTATCTCTCCTCTCTCTTGGATCAAACCAAATCAAAAGGGAGATAAAATCTTGTCCAAATTCAGCCAAACTAAACCTGGAAAATTCTAGAAACTAATTGGACTTGGTTAGAGGCCTCCCTCACCTTTAAATAGATCCTTAGCCCTTTGTAAAAAAATATGAGAACTATACCATGCCAGTATTATACTTAAATAATGATATTTTCTATTATCCTCTAAAAATCCTCTACAAATTGAAGAGATTGGAGCTTCTCTCTCTCTCTTCAATCTTCCTTGGGGTCTTCATCAACATACCAAACCAATTGATCGGTTGGGGGCCTCTACATTGATTAAAGAATCAAGCAATCTAGGAGGCAAAGTGTGATTTATGGTCTTTTTTTTTAAATCTCCAAATGTTTCTCTCTTCTCAACCCCTCTCAAGCAATCTAGGAGGCAAAGTGTGATTTATGGTCTTTTTTTTTTAATCTCCAAATGTTTCTCTCTTCTCAACCCCTCTCAAGCTTGAGAAGCATTCAATTGAATGGCTTTTTAATACAATTGAAGTTCTTTAATGAATTGTAGTTCTTTAATGAATTGTAGTGATAAAACACATAAATTTCCAATTATGCTTAAATTAAATATTTTTTTTTAGCATGTCTCTCTCTCTCCCAAAGAATGGTCATTCCTATGATCTATTCTATATTCAAATGATGCTTCTCATGAAGCAATTCTCTAATCTAAAAGTAATTTTTATGTTTGAAAAATTAGAGGCCAAAAGAAGTGGCTTTTTAATGCTTTTATGCTATTTAATTTATGGAAAAATTACGAATCAAGTCCATTATTTGATAGTGATCCAATTAATGGTTATTCTATCGTATGGTATTACTAAACTTTATGCTTTCAAAATTATTGAGAATTATCAGTAATAGTAGCGGAGCTATGGCAAAGTTTTTGAAAAATTAATACATAAATCATTTTCATTCATAATATGAAAAGAGGACTTCCTACCATATCCTAGGATTAATCATCCTAGGTTAATTGAATAATTCTCATCATAAACATGGATAAATTGATTTTTATGTTTATGTATAAATAGTTATTTAATAAAAAGAGGAATTTCTAGTAATTCAATATTTAAATGTTAAAAGAGGAATTCCTATGACATTTGGAATTCCATCATTTACATGGAAAAAGGAAAATTCCTAGCATATTGGAATTAATGAGTATTTTATTTAAATTCAAAGATAAAATTTTAGATAATTTTATTTTATGGATAAATGAGGAAAGATGTGATGAGATGAAAAATGATGTGATTGGATGAGAATAGGAATACATATGAATTGGATATGGATTAAGTAATGTGGATAGATGAAACAATGTGAAAGACGAGAGTTCATTATAGAAACTGTATTTATGACTTGTTTTTAAATGACTATTTTATGTCAATAATGTTGGGGAAGCATTTTGACCGTCTTGAGAATGAGGTCGTAGAGACCTAACTGATAAAGTTGCAACAGCTGACCGAGAGTCAACGGAGGACGTCTCGTGTAAGATCCCTGACCCCACTGCGCAACGAATTTTGGGATGCTAGCAGCGGAAGTAGCACTTCTTGTGCAGGGCAGGGTCCCACACTCGAGGCCTCACCCACGGATATCCGGACAAGAGACTAATCCATCGGTTTTTTTAAAACCGAACCCGGAAAAACTTCCTTTGCCCGAAAATCACGGGTGATTCCACCAAGATAACTTTTTCCTAACTTTTTCCTAACGTAGTCAAAAGCCTTAATTAACTGAACTGATCTGACCGAGAACTCGTAAGTCCCATAGTCAGATCAAGGGACAGATTGCACTTGGATCATAGAGACCAACGCTTTTTTCCTCATCGAGAGGCACAGCCGTTGATTCTTTTTCTATAGAACAATTTTTATCCGGGATTTACTTCATCTATCGAACTAAACAGAAATTGAGTCTCGATTTACGGATCCATCAGTCCAGCCTAACCCCATCCAGTCCCATGGGTTAGCCAACCACCCAACCACTGTAGTGATGGGATCCAATTAGGAATTTGGTTAGGTTTTGTCCCGGGTACCAAGGGAAAGAGTTCCCAAGCCCCCTAGCCGAAAGTTCATGCAAACATAAAATTAGTCACACCACTTACACACCCAATATGAAATTGCCTTTTTCTCAGCATCAGCTATCTTTAAAACAATATGAAATTGCCTTTTTCTCAGCATCAGCTATCTTTAAAACAATCCTTTAATGAAACCATTGTGTCACTGATCACAATCCTCAAAATCTCTGGTTGAACCCTTATTTCCAATCATTCCTTCATCGGTGTACTTATGGCATCATTGGCAACCAGAACCCTCACCACCTGCTCACTCAAGGGCCTTTTCAATAGTTCCTAGCTTATAGTACCCAGCAATATATTCACATATAAAAATCAAGATGGAATCCTCGTTGAAGATCAGCAAGATCAATTAACAGATCCATATAAGAGAACCATGGACTCATCCATTGAGGATCAGCAAGGTCAATCAACGAGATCTACCCGGTTTCAGAAAACAACTCTTACTCCTTGTTCCAATATCTTCCACGATGCAGGTGTGGGTATCTTCGGCGACCCAGAGCCCGAGCACCGTATGGTCAACACTCTCTAGGATCCTTCGCAGGTCACCTAGCGCTTCACTCATAGGCCGCTTCTTCGTTGGTCCCTCATCCACCGTACTGGAAGCTCACCATTTAAATCGAATCGAGGCTGGTCAAGACCTCGGCCGACCTTGCTACGCGAGACGTCCTCCATTGACTCTCCGTCTCAGCAGTTGCAACTTTATCAGTTAGGTCTCCACGACCTTAATCACAAGACGATCAAAATGCTTCCCCAGCATTCTTGACATAATACAGTCATTTACAAACAGTTTACAAATACAGTATCTATAAAGAACTCTCATCTTTCCACATTATCTCTCATACTCATTCTTATCCAATCACATCATTTTCCATCTCATCACATCAGATTCATTCACATCATTTATTCACATCCCAATTCACATGTCATCACATCTCATCCATTCACTCATATCAACGACACATCATTTCACATACACATTCGCATTCATTATTCTACATACACATCCACACTCGTACATCCACATCATACATCTAATTTCACATCCGCATTCATACATACACATCTATATCCACATCCATACATCCACATCCACATTCATACATCCATATCCACATCCACATCCATACATCCATTTCCACATCCACATCCACATACATACATCCACATCCACATCTACTTCCATACATCCACATCCACATCCACATCCACATCCACATCCACATCTACTTCCATACATCCACATCCACATCTATATCCATACATCCATTTTCACATCCTCGTTCATACATCCACATCCACATTGATACATCCATATCCACATCCACATCCATACATCCATTTCCACATCCACATCCACATACATACATCCACATCCACATCTACATCCATACATCCATTTTCACATCCTTATTCATATATCCACATCCACATACATACATCCATACATCCACATCCACATCCACATTCACATCCTACATCCATACATCCATTTTCACATCCACATTCATACATCCACATCCACATACATACATCCACATCCACATCCACATCTACATCCATACATCCATTTTCACATCCTTATTCATACATCCACATCCACATACATACATCCATACATCCACATCCATACATCACATCCACATCTACATTCATACATCCACATCCACATCCATATCCATACATCCATTTCTACATCTACATTCATACATCCACATACGCCTTCACATCTATTCTTTTACATCACATCCATTCTCGCCCTATCACAATCCATATACATCATATCCCATCAGATACACTTCTTATCTCATCCCATACACCTCTTATCAGATCCTAACTCATCTTATCACATCCTAACTCATCCCATACGTATCTTATCACATCCTATCACATCTCATACACCTCTTATCACATCATATCACATCTCATACACATCTTATCACATCCTATCACTTTCCATACGCATCTTATCACATCCTAGCACATCTCATACGCATCTTATCACATCCTATCACATCTCATACACCTCTTATCATATCCTATCACATACATACATCTACATCCATTCTTTTACATACATATATCTACATCCATTCTTTCACATACATACATCTCCATCTATTCTTCGTTCATTTTCATCTATCTGATTCATTTCACATCCTCATATCTATTTATAGAATACAAGAGAATTCTTATTTTTGATTTAAGATTTCTTTACGTATCTATTTATGCATAAATTCCATTTTAAGGAGAATAACACTTTCGAATTAAAAATCAATCTTTTATGCATCTTCCTATGCATAAATTCATTTTAAATGAGAATGACACTTTTGAATTAAAAATCAATCTTTTATGCATCTTCCTATGCATAAAATCAAAATTGATGAAAATAACTCTTTTAAATTAAAATAAAATTCTTTATGCATCTATTTATGCATAAAATCAAAATTGATGAAAATAACTCTTTTGAAATAAAAACAGATTTCTTTATGCATAAATCCAATTTAGTAGGAACTACACTTTTAGAATAAAAGAATTTCTCTTATGCATCTAATTCATGCATAAAATCCATTTATGATGAAAATCACACTTTTAATATAAAAAAATATCCTTTATGCATATGTTTATGCATACAAATCATTTATGATGAAAATCACTCTTTTAATATAAAAGAATTTCTTTTATGCATCTAATTTACGCATAAAATTATTTATGATAAAAATCACACTTTTAATATAAAAAAATATCTTTTATGCATACAAATCATTTATGATGAAAATCACTCTTTTAATATAAAAGAATTTCTTTTATGCATCTAATTTATGCATAAAATCATTTATAATGAAAATCACACTTTTAATATAAAAAATATCTTTTATGCCTATGTTTATGCATACAAATCATTTATGATGAAAATCACTATTTTAATATAAAAGAATTTCATTTATGCATCTAATTTATACATAAAATCATTTATAATGAGAATCACACTTTTAATATAAAAAATATCTTTTATGCATATGTTTATGCATACAAATCATTTATGATGAAAATCACTCTTTTAATATAAAAAAATTTCTTTTATGCATAAAATCATTTATGATGAAAAACACACTTTTAATATAAAAATAAAATTCTTTATGCATCTTTCTATGCATAAAATAAAAATTGATGAAAATAACACTTTTTGGATTAATTTAAATTCTTTATGCATCTATTCATGCATAAATCCAATTTAGTAGGAATTACAATTTTAGAATTACAAAGTAAAACTTATTTTTACACAATTTTAGAAAATTTTGCCATAACCTCCTTTGTATGGCTGACCATTTTTCAATTTTTAACTTTCTAAAATTAACTAGAATTTCACCACGAGTATTTAAATCCTTCTAATGTAAACAATTTCTACTTATTTAGAAAAAACATTATGAAAAACTTGATTCTATCCATTAATCATTCATCTAGGATAAAGAATGGTTGGATTTACTAAAGAAGAGAGGGGAATGCCTTTTTTTCAATGAGGCATAACATCATAATCATTTTAGAGAAGACAAAAATCATAAAAGCCATTAAATTAAGCATAATTGGGAATTTTATGTATTTCCTTACTAGCATTCATCAATTAACTTCAATAGCATTAAAAATCCATTCCAATTAAGCTTCTCAAGCTTGAGAGGGGTTGAGAAGATAGAAACATTGAGATATTATGGAAAAAGATCAAAATTCACACTTTACCTGACAAATTGCTTGATTCTTTAATCACAGTAGAGGCCCCCAACCAATCAATTGGTTTGGTGTGTTAATGGAGCCACCAATGGAGATTGAAGAAGGAGGGAAGCTCCAATTTCTTCAATTTGGAGAGAATTTTAGAGTATAGTAAAAATTATCATTATTTTAGCATAATTCTGGTATAGTAAAATTCTCCTATTTTTTTACAAAGGCTCAGGTTCTATTTATAGGAGAGGGAGGCTCTAACCAAGACCAACTGATTTCAGAATTTTCCAGATTTAGTTTGGTTGAATTTGGACTAGATTTGGACCTAGTTTGGTTCCTTTTTTATTCGGTTTTGATTCGGTTTGATCCAAGAGAGAGGAGAGATAAAAATATCACATTATTTTTTAGTTTAAAACTCATTCAAGCATGTGAAGTAGGTGCCTCCTTGAAGGGACTCCCCTTCCTTACACATGTGTCAAAATATCTCATTTTTTAAGTAATACTCATAGTTCTTTACTAATAAACCTTGTACATAGTCAACTCTTCATCTTATGTGAGCATTTACTCATTTTTGGGTATTTTCTTTTACAAATTGGATTTATCTCCTCCCCACACATGGATTGATCTTATTGGCCCATAGGAACCTTAATTTAAAATTTTGAAAAAATCTTGACCCTCTGGATAATGCCTCTTGAACAGATTAGGGTTTGATTTTTTTGCGAGCTTTATTTGGCGAGCTTTTTGGAAATAAGAGAGTTTTATGCGAGCTTGTAAGAAAAATGATACATTTTGGTGAGCTTTTATATAGTAAAGTATTTATGAAAGAGAAATAAATACATTCACATACATACATATATACATGCATATTCTCAAACACACCTACCTACCTACATACATATATACATGCATATTCTCAAACACACCTACCTACCTTCCTACATATATACATACATATATACATACATACATATACATTATGTTTGGTTGCCAATCTCCATTCTTCACACAAGTCAATATGGTGTTGTCGACTTTCTGCCTTCACGCATTGTTTAGCATGCTTCATCAAGCTTTGTTTCCAATGGAATAAGCAAGTTCGCTCCCTGTCCTCCATAATGTTGTGCGGACCCCCATTGAAAACGGTCCTAACTGCACACCAACTTGACCCTGCTTCTTCAGCCATAAACCCATAGAAGTGTGCGGGTGCATAACCGCATTGCTCCATTGTGCTATTCAGCATTTCCCAAAATAGCACTCAATGGCTTTTTGTATCCTCCTCCTTCATTTCGCATGTGGCAATTGTCAACACCTATTGAACACTATAGGATTTTGGAGAGAATTTTTTTCAATCAACTATCATTCAAGGTAAATGAAAAAAAGGAAAAAATTGAAGTACGTAGTCTCACCTTGGGTCGTAAACATGACAAGCCATTGTTGACCAACCAGAAACTCGATGAGTGTGATCAAACAAAACCTAGGACTTTGACAAGTCACCTCCACTATCACACCGCATGCGATTCGCCAAGTCCACGCTTGATGCTGGTCCTCGCAAAGATATCTTAAAGACATAACATTTGTCATTAGGGCCACCTTGTCCTGGGAAACGGCTACCTTGTATAAATGAATAGCGAGATCTTCTCTGTATAAGAAGGATGCTATCAAAGCCCTCTCCTGCCAGCATCAATTTTATTTTCTCCTCCTGGATACAATGCGTCCAAACCTAAAAAACATAATTTCACAATAAAGAGAGGACCGAATGTAGAAAAATACATCCAAATATAATTAAGTTACAGAATGAATACTCACCTCTGGTTTTCCACAAGAGGACTCAACTCCTCCAAAAAATTGCAGAGCTCATGATCCCCAATACTTGTAGGTAGCTCATCATTTTGATTCATCATGGAGGAAAATAGCATATCCTTCACAATATCCATATGTATTTTTCGAGGACCTGCACTTCTCTGGGCTTTCAACACTTGAGAAACAAACATTTTCACGTGCTCTAACATTGACCTTGAAGTTCCTGGCTGAACTGGATGTTCATGCAGCCCAGTGTGGAGCATCATTCTTGTAATAGTTGTGTCACGAGGCATTACGTAATACACAACACATCTACACACTTGCACACAGTGTGCAGTTTTGCGACAAAAGTGGCAAACTATTTTAGTTTTCTCATCCTTTGTCAGAAGTCCAACTGCAATCTTTTTTGTCAGATGTCCATGAAAGAAGGTGCTTTTCTTGAGTTCTTTGTCTGGTTGTCCGTACCTATGAGAAATCTATATCTAGTTACTCATCAGCAGCAAAGATTTCATTCTTCATGCGAAGGATATGTGGAAGCACCACCCTGCGACAAACAATCTCAAAAGGTGCTTTCCCAATGGTGGTGTACACCATATTGTTATAAGCAAGCTCCACAAGAGACAAGTACTTCTCCCAATCTAATTTCCACTTAGCTGCATAGCATTTGAGCAAATCAAGTACAATTGCATTTGCAATTTCACTTTGCCCATCTGTCTAAGGATGACAAGCTGATGAAAAATTCAGCTTTGTGCCCATATTATCAAACAAAGCCCGCCAAAACAAACTTGTGGTTCTCGGATTCCGATCACCCACAATAGTCTTGGATATACCATGATGCTTAAAAATATGGGCCAAGAATATTCTCACCACGTAATATTCTTTCGCACAGGAATGAAATGAGCCTGCTTCCTAAACCTGTCAATGATAGTCCATACGGCATCATTCCCCTCTCGCGTTTTAGGCAAATCCATGATAAAATCCATGGCCATGGACTCCCTGATCCGGAATAGGCAATGGTTGAAACAAACCAGGTGCCGTATGCTTGTTACGTGTATTCATCACATGCTCATCATCACTCACATGTTCAGCCATGATTGCAAACCACAAATTTATGCCAACACAACAATTTATGCGCTCGGAACGTTCTATCTACTACTCCCCGAAAAGAGGATTTACCATAGACTAGAGAACCGATGCTCCAATACCATTGTCACAATCTGAAAACCTATGCATAGAAAATCTTAATCCATGCATAACATAATGGCATAATACATAGGCATCTGGCAATACATAAACCTGGTTTGAAAACCACTGAAACACTAATATGAAAGCTTGCACAAGACACAACACTAGGGGCTGAAGTTAGCCCAGCACCCTCCCCCCCCCCGCCGGTGAGGTATCTTTATTACCACAACAGAGTGTTCCAGTACAAGAGAACAAATGGCAGTGACACTCTACAGGGGCTGGCACCAAATACATCCAGAATATGATGAAAACAAGAAAAATAATTTGCCTAAGGCCTTGATCACAACCATAATCTAGTACGTGATCACACCCTCTAGCAATAGTAATGTCCCAAATAACCAGCCATGAAAACCTTAGCTCTAGCCACTCAAAGGTTCCACCCTAGAGCCACAAGCCTCACGCAGGTTTAAATAATGTTTGCCTTCGATTTTGTCATGAAGAACCTTGCTGAATTTGACTCAACAGCACTGTTTTATTGGCATATATGCTATGAGTTATGCCACATATGCTATGAGTAATGCCACATGTGAACATGGGTTAACCAAGGGCACTTTTATCCCTTTGGGTTTTTCCCCTTGGATATTACGTGTGAAAGGACACCACACTTATTTTGATTGTATTATGATATTGTGGAGTCAACTCCCTTGCTCCACACATCTTTGTACCTCATCTACTTTGAGTAGCAATATTCATCTCTCACTCTCTTGAGAGCTTGCTGCTATGTACCATCTTTGTGTGTGTGTGTCTTTGTTTCTCTGAAACCCTAACCCCCCCAACAATGGTATCAGAGCCTGCCTCTGCAGGTCCCTAGCCGTGGAGTACCCGACCCCCTCTTCCCTGTGCGTTTCCATATGTCGAAACTAATACAATCCGTCCATTGCCTAGCGCTCTTGCTGCCCGTTTCAGCCTCCAAGAGGGGTGGAGTTAGTGGGGAGGGCTCCACCATCGCCTTGCCAGTCGACGGAGCTCGCAGCTCGTGAGGAGCCCCACGTAGAGAGCTTAGCCCCCCTTTTGGGCTCACGTGCAATAGGCCACAGATTTCAAAAATTTGGGTCCAACATCCATCGCTGTTAGCAGCTCCGACCGACATCCGTGCCAAGTGTCATTGCCAAAATTTGGATCCAATGTCCATCCTTGTAGTAGCAGCTGCGATCGGCGTCGGTGCCAGGTGTCATCATCGTCCAGACGCCTACGCACCCGCCTGGCCTACCACGTTGCCATCCAGCCGTCTTCGTGTGCCCCGAACTGCCATGTCACCATCTTCGCACCCTCGCTGGCCTGCCTCATCACCCAATTCCACCGCTCTGCTCGTCGTCGTCACGTGCACAACCGGCTGCTCTGGTCAGCGAGTCTGCCTGCTCTAGTTCTAGTGCTCACCACACTTGGAGCCGTCGCGTGCACACCTGGCTGCTCTGGTCAGCGAGTCTGCCTGCTCTAGTTCTAGTGCTCACCACACGTGGAGCTTGCCGCGCTCCGATTCTAGCTAGCTCCTGCACGTCACCTCCCCGCCTACTCGCCATCAGCTGGCCACCTGTCGTGTCAACAGTAGCAGAATGCTATAGTCACCTAAACTGGCCAGCGACTCCCGCGCTAGTTGCCCCCCTTGCTCCAGCCACTCCAGGCTCTGCCGGGAGCCTGGAGTGGCTGGAGCAAGCAATGTATGTTACATTACAACATTTTTGGCTAGCAACAATTAGTGCATGGCCATGGATTATTTCATAAAATGTATGGACCTCTACTTCCTAAACATTCAGTTGCAAATCCTCATATAGACCATGTTATGCCACTCCAGGCTCTCGGCAGAGCCTGGGGATGGTCTGCCCCCCAGGCTCTGCCGGGATCCTGGAGTGGCTGGAGCAAGCAATGTATGTTACATTATAACATTTTTGGCCAGCAACAATTAGTGCATGGCCTTTTCATAAAATGTATGGACCTCTACTTCCTAAACATTCAGTTGCAAATCCTCATATAGACCATGTTATGCCACTCTAGGCTCTCGGCAGAGCCTCGGGATGGTCTGCGCTAGCGCAGACCATCCCCAGGCTCTGCCGAGAGCTTGGAGTGGCTGGAGAAAGAGGGATGTAAGGAATTTCTAGGGCCAACATTTTTGTATATAGCCCAACATTTTCCTTTGAATTTCTAGGGCATACTATCATTATGGAAGCTTTTGGGTAACCTATTTTTTTGAAATATTTTTTCTTCTGTAGTCTACGAAGAAGGTCACGTGGAAACTAAATACCCAAACATAACCCAAGGAGAACCAAAAGTGCCGATGAACAAGCCAAGCCACTATTTTGGAAGCATATTTTGTGGGATTCAGGGTTAACAAAATCAAACAATTAGGACTAAATGAAATTCTTGAAAACTAAGCATATTCCCTAGTGGATAAAGACTCTTAATAGAAATCTAAGTGCATATCTAGCTACCCTTTTTCTCTGTAATCTAAATAAAATTTCACATAATATCCACGCAAGGCCTAAGTGTTTAGGGGAGATAAGAGAGTAAGCACAAATAATACGAGGAATACAATTTTCATTAAAACTAAAGTAGCTTATCTTTTAGTGCAACCAAACTCAAATTATTTGCTTTACTAGAATTACCATGCATAGCTATTTATTATCAACATGGAAAGATTCACCACTAACATGATGTTGTCCATTCAAAATTAAGTACAATAGTCATAACCACCAGAGAGCATTAAAAAGACCCTATACAAAGATAAATATAAACTTGTCTATAAATCTCGTCTCCTAGTAGCTAGTTTGTTTTACATTCAATTCATGATGATGCAAATTCATATTTGTGAAAAAAAACTTATGTGTGAACTTGTAAAATTTACTACTTACACTCAATACATAATTGAAGATAAATTAGATGTGTTTGCATGCCATGTAGACCTTCAATTGACCAAAAAGGGCTATATGTGAGTAAGTGTCCCCTTTGTTCTCATGCCCCCCTCATGAGGAGTCACATCCTCATGCAAAACAAACCCCAAAATTTGCTCTCTAATTATGTAGATCTTAACTTCTTTATGATATTCTAAAAGCAACAAGATCCATTCCCAAAGTTGAATGGTCCAAAATCCAAACTCCAAGTGTGACAAAATAAGCTATTACGTAAAGTCCTCTAGCATGCCTTGTGCTGCCTTTTTTCCAAGTACTATTATTGAAGTTCCATAAGGAGCATTGGCTTGAGCCAAGTAACCTAGTTACGTAATCATTTTATTGGACTCTAGCCTTCTTATAGCCTAATTAGAATCATTTTCTCCTATCATTCATACATGCCACATTTGTGAATGCCTTTTTATCTTATTGAAGAGAGATTAAAGAAAGTTTCCTTTTATCGAATGGCCTCCTTTTTTGTCTCTATTTTAATACTTCATGTAAACTTCTTCAATCATCACCATGTGTGTCAAGTCTACCAAATTCACGTTGGACATAGAAATTATCTCTATCGACATAAAATGCTCTCAAAGTTTCTCTAAGATCGGGTTTATCAACCAAGTGCATACATGTCAAATAGGAATCTCAATATGAACTTGGCATCTGACCATTCCTAGATCCATTGAAGCTTCATATATAAGCATACGTGCGTTCCAAATTATGAGTATACTCTATGATACTTTGTCTGTCACATTATCAGTTAGTGGCAAATGCTTCATTCTCAAATGCCTAACTATGAGGACCATCCTTTACAATGCAAAGAGCTCTACATCCTAGTGTGCACTATTACTACTCTTCAAAGAGGGTAAACTTGCCATCCCTCACTCACATGAGTGGTGTTTCACCACTTACATATAGGATATTTGTAAATGTCACATCAATTTAATGGTGTAAATTTCTACTTGTAACGCACAACTTTGTGATCTTATATAGACGTACCTTCTTATTACATATATATTTGCATGATCCCTCTTGAACAAATGAGGATTCTTAGCACCCTATAATAAATAATACTCTCTATAAAAATGGGATATCTACATGTTATCTCAAAGTCTATTCTCCTTTTTTTGAAAGGAATGTAATGTTCTCCAAGCTTTCTTCAAGAGAGTAATGGTGGAGCTTAACATCTTTTGTTTTGAAAGGGATGTAATGGTGTCCAAGCTTTCATTGACCTCTACTAAAGAGTAATGGTGGAACTTGGCATCTTTTTTTTTTGTTGAAAGGGAGGTAATGGTCTCCAAGATTTCTTGGAGGTATGTTTATTTAAGCTTTTTTACTTTAGTCCCATGTTTTTTAATCGTGTGAGTGATAATGAGTCCTTTTCGTTATACATAGACATCGTTTGAAAATGCGGTGAAGCAAGCTTTACCCAAATTGGCATTCATAGGGTTTAAGGATATGCGGTAAAATTGACACCTTTCAAACACCCTTTTTAGTAGACATGCTAGTAGGTGCTCTTTCCAAGACAAATTAATGAATAAATCATCTAAGAAAGCTTCAAAAAACTTTCTTAAGAAGTCCTTAAAAGCAATATTCATAAGTCTTTGGAATGTGGCTCTAGTGCATTGGTTAGACCAAATGGCATACACACCTTGTTTAGTGACAAAAATTATTTTAACTTGGTGTTCAAGTGAAACAGAAATCTGATTGCAGCTTGAGTATCCATCCAAAAAGTTATAAGCCTCCTTGCTTGCCACCTATTCAACCACATGTTTCAAATATGGCAAGGGATAGTGATCCCTACAAGTGGCAGCATTCACTTTCATGAAATTGACACAATTACTCAAAGTTTTTCATTTTTTCTTGGGCACAATTACAATGGGTGAGACCCATTTTGAGGTGTTAAATCTCATAGATAAATCTGTACACTCAATGAGCTTATCAATCTCCTCTTTCACAATACTTGCATATTTGGGATTCTCATCGAATAGGATTGTTGTTGGACTGGTTTAGCATCGAGTACCATGGGGATGGTGTGTTATACCACCTCTGTGGAGGAGAGCAACAAGGTCAATGTCCTCTTCCTTTGATGAGTTATTTAGAAATGTAGATTAGTTCAGAATCTTCACCAGATTTTGCTAA
This sequence comes from Cibotium barometz, assembly GCF_041138505.1. Lineage (NCBI taxonomy): Eukaryota > Viridiplantae > Streptophyta > Polypodiopsida > Cyatheales > Cibotiaceae > Cibotium > Cibotium barometz. Next base: position 13,151,638 of record NC_141063.1, read on the forward strand.
GTTTGCCTCCTTCACTTTAGTACATCCATAATAGACTCTAATCTCCTCACTCATAGGTCCTTGTTTTGCATTATCAAACACTAAATTATGATCCCCTATGGTGTATGATTTGTAGTGCTCCGGTACCAAGCATAAGTCAGGTTTGCGTTCTTTCTCTTCCTCAGCTACTTTGAGAGCATTAGCCTCAGCCTCTCTTTCCTTTTAATCTAATGCATGGTTTTGGTTCCTTCCGGTCAAACGACTAAGTTTAAGTTTGCTAGAGACTTCCACCTAAACTATATTAGTTGAAGGTGGTCTACAATCAATGACTTTTATAACTCTTCCCCAATTGTCTATAAACTTTTGATGAATGTCTATTGCACCAATGTACTGTAGCCATTGGGCTATGGTTGTTCTTTCTTACAGTCTCATGAGCATGTTTATCTTATAATTCTTTCGTTTGTTTTGTTTCTTTAGTGTTCTTTTGTTATGGTGATGAGAATCTCCTTTATCCAATTCTGTTTTTGTTTCACTTGTCTCAATTTTTCTTGGTTCAGTTCCACTCACTCGTGTTTGCTTTGGTTATATTTATATCTCGTTTTGAGACTCCTAGAGGTGTAAGAGTTAGAAGTGTACGAATCAGAGTCTTTTGCCCATGTGGATTCAAGCTCACTATACTCCCTAATTCCCTCATTATCTATGTACGTGGCACTCATCATTCACAATGGTACAACTTTGGGAAGTTCCTTGCCATTTAGTGTTACCCATGTTGATCCTCACTTCCCCAAGTGTCTATGGTGGCCATCATTTTAATCCAATTTGAATCATCACCCCTCATCTATGATCTTTGATTTGATGGTCCTTGGCTTGTATCAGTGTCCTTCTTACATGTGAAACAATATTATAATTGAACAAAATTGATGGTGGTATCCGATTGATTCATTGAAAAGTCAACCACCACTACCCATAGGATGTACATGACCAGTCACAAGTTCTACTCCAAGGATTAAATCATCAAATTACAAGTAGGCATGGTTCCTTGCCCAATCAGTCGGGTTGTTTGGAGAAATCCATCACGATGATGTTTCAGCACCTTGATCTCATAACATCCCAATACGTTTGGCAATTGTTCCATCCGCCATCTTAAAAACAATGTCAGACACTTCAAGACACGATTACCCATCTTTTCCCTTCTTGGTGATTAAACTCACTCCCGCACCACCATCTAGGATGCCCATTACTATGATTCCCTTGGTAGTGATGGAGAGGGTTGCATTAGTCTCATCACTCTCAAAGTATTGTCCCAATTTGTTCAATGGTATTTTGACCCACTGGTCGTAGCCCAACACTAAGTTCCCCATTAAGAAGAGCTTTCAGTAGCAAAGATTTCAAGGTCTCCACACATACATGCATGGTCTTAGTTTTTAAAGCCATGAAATCCATCAACTTAGGGATGTTCAATGGATTACTCAAATCCTCTCTACCATATGAGGGCAATGTAGTGAGATAAGAATCTACACCTCTTGAATGGACGCAGGGTTTTTATACTCAAACATTCTCCTAAAGAGTTCAGAATCCATGCTTAGAATAGGTGAGGTCTCATTGACCTCAAGGATGACACTAGGTATATCCAATGGTTTGTGGGTTGTTGCTGGGCAAGCTTTAAGTTGTCTGGATGAGCAATCTTAGAGATGTTTACTTGTTTTGGTCTTGGTTTAACTCCTGAGTATGTGTGACCATATCCCTGAGCTCATAAAGTTGTTTCAATTCTCTTACAGGGTCAAGGTATGAGCCAAGTTTCCGTTTTTTCGGTTTCTTGATGGCTTGCATCCTTTCCTTTTTGGTCTCCTTAGTTTTTATGTGAGTGTCTCTAGTTTGCTCAGCCTATGTGTCTCCACCAAACCAAAGTCCTCATCAATATCATTCATCTAGATTGGTTCGTCACATGCGTTCCCAAGTTCACCCATTTTGTTTTCTCAATTTTGCTCTCTTTTACACAGATTTATTTCTTCTATGGCCCCTCTTCTTTTTTGGATCCTACTGAAGTAACCTGGTTTTCTATTTTCTTTTCCACAACATGTGTATTTTAAGCTATGAGTCTCATTATTGCATTCACAAGTGGGTTAGGGTTTCTTAAAATTGATCTATGAGTTTGACCACCCACTCTAATCATGTTAAGAGGCGTGATGGTAGGACCATTTTGCTAATTTACAATTACAACGTCAATTAGGCAATCTTTGATCCCATGATCTATGCCACAATGATTAAAGGTTACAGCAAGTGGCATGCTAGAAGATATAGTTTGGGTGACTAGTTAATGTCTAATGGGACACTCAAAGACTTAGTGTGGTCTTTGACAATGATAACATTGAAGAGGCATTCTCTTAATAGTAGAGTTGTTGATGTCTCAACCTCTTCCTATTTTTGCAGGCTAGCTGGTATCCTAGTTTAACTCTACCTCTTACATTGATTACATAGTAGGACTAAAGTAGTAGTCTACCTCTTACATCAATTACATAGTAGTCTGGATAAAGCTCTGTGGAGTCCTCAGCGACCTGTGATGCACTATCCAAGTCTGTCTCGTATTTTGGACACTCAAAAGATTCCTCAAAACCTATTTAGTTCAATGTTATATTCCTCAAAGGTGGACATTAAGGTCCCAAAACTAGTGGAGGTAACGACACATTTTGTGCATTGTAAATCCCCTTTGCAATAGGTTTTTGTGCCATTGGCTCAACATTGGGTTAAGGTGCTGTAGTAGGCGTTATGGTTTGTGATGACTGTGACGAAGCTGGTAAAGCCAACCTACTAGGTCTAGAAGCATTAATAAGGGTTTGTAAATGCATGTGGCACTATGAAGCCTCATGACCAAATAAACATCCACAAAAAGTACAATTTCCATTATAGCATGCCCTAGGACTAGACACTCAGTAGTCAAATGCCCTTGTCGTCATCACAGTAGATTGGGTGCACCACTGAAGCTCTCTTCTTAGATATATATGTACATTTTCAAGAGCTTTATTTGCCTTCATTCCCTCTTGGAGTGCTTTCATAAAGTCTGTAAAATTTATCTCTGCTAAAGTGTTACCTTTAGCAATGGGTTTGACAGTAGAAGTGCTATATCCATTGACTTCGAAAGCAACAAATTTAGAATCCGATGCTTTGGCTCCCTTGACCATCAGATTATCTTCTAATTAGATGGCATTTACTGTGACTTCATCCCATGTAGTGATCCCTTTAATGTGGCTAAGCCATTATAGATTGCTTCATGTTTAAGCCCATGGATGAATCCATCAAGCAGTTGATTATTCAAATAACGTTCATGCAGAAGGCAACAAGAGTTCAAATGCTAGAGCCAGCTAATGAAATCTTGTACCAACTCTCCTCTTCCTCTCTCTCTACTTTGTGCAGTATGAAGCTACACCCCATAAGACTCTTTCACATACAAATTGCTTTAAGAAAAATCTCCTAAGATCATTGAAGTTTAAGCATTCCTCCACCCTAAGAGTTACAAATCCCCAGCCTTATCATCTAATGTTAGACTAAAGGCATTGGTCTTGGCAACCTCATTTCGTTCTCCTACGGCCTCACACATTTTATCACAAATACCTCCAAATGTCTCCTAGGATCACCATATCTAGTGAATCTTTGAGTCAGCTTGGCTATTTGGGCGGCCTTTCCATAGCTATGTTGACCCCTATCATAACAAGTACTATGCTCTCAGCTCTATCACTCTTCCCAGGGCTTGTGCAAAAGCATAATTAGGTCTTCGGGGTAGAGCTAGCATTAGCAAAATAGGTGCAACAAGTGCACGTGTAACATGCAACACGGCATGAGGAAACATTGGTCTAAATCTAGGTGGATCTGGATGTGCAACATAAGGCGTGTGTCCAATTGGTGCCCCAATAGGTACTATAGTCATGTGGGGATTTAAGTGCAGTCGGCCTCACAACAGGAGTTGATAGCACACTCACTCTAGGAAATGGATGTGTTATGTGGCTAAAATGAGACATGATGTGCAAGCACAGGGAGGATTGTGTGGAAAGTGGGGGTGGCTTCTACCATGGTGTGGACCTGTGGCTCATAGGTAATAATGATGTGTCAATTACCACTCAATCAAGTCGTGCGCTACTCTAGCAGTGTATTGGGTAGGGACAGCTCTAGGATCTAAGAATGTGAATCTCATGCTAGCATGCTCTTGAGTCCCTACATGGCCTTGTGGGATAGAAGAGATGTGGTTGGTTCCATGGTATAGCCAAGTGATACTACAAAAGTAAGATCCATCGAGCTCACAGGGGGTGTTCTTTCTTTGGACATAGGTCTTTGGATCCTTTCATGTTCGATGATCCTATGTATGTAATCACAAATGGGCCTTGTAAGCATTCCTCCTCCGTTGTGTCCTAGAGACTAATTAAACAATCTCTTCCCAACTAACACCATAGATTTGAGTCATAGATTTGAGTTGTGCCTAAATCCATAAGGGTTTCAATTTGCTGCGTCATACTCCTAGTCTTCTATAAGAAGACATTGGTCCAAAACTTACATGCCTAGTACTTCCCTCAAGGTCGATGCAATGTTATTGCATGTTTCTAGGCTACTGGGCATTATTTGTGTGGTCATGGCATGGGACTAGCTTTGGATATACTGAGTTGTTCGGGCTACTAATTGTTGTTGTGCCAATTGTAAAGTCTCTTATTCTTTGGCTCTAGCAACCTTGATTAATTCCTTTACTTCATGCCTTGTAATCCCCCCTTTCTCCCCCATGAATCAAGGAAAAATGCATATAAGAATACTAAAATAGTGGCACTCTCTCTCTCTTCATTTTGCATCACATTGAATCTCATTTATATTATTTTAGGAAAGACTCACTCATTTTCAAAGTAGATACTAACTAGATTCATCAAAATTTAAATAACTCAAAAAATACATATCTTCTTGAGTTGAAATCTTGCATCGTGACATATGGCACTGTCATAAATACGCTGCTACGTTTTCAACTTCAGACTCTACATACTTTGCTTGATTTCTTATTTTTTATGTTTTACCTTTGATTTTTTGAAATATTTTTTAGAATTAGTTTTTGGGAGACCTAAGGAGCTTGCTACTAATTTTTTACAAGATTTGGCCTCATATTGGTTTGGGAAATTTGATTTTCTTCTTTTTCAACTTTCCCTCCAACTTCCTACCTCCTCTCTTTCTCTCTCTAGGATGATGCTATTTGCAGTTTACTAAAAGACACTATGTTTGTTTGAAGCCATTAGTTTGGATCCAAACAATCAAGCTTTCTTTAAATAACCTGCAACTCTCATAGAGGAAGAAGAAAGACAAGGAATTTGAGGCTGATAAATCCAAGTTGAAGGAGCAAATAGGTACCCTACATTTATATGTGTTGATGCTAGTATTAATGTGGTTATTTTATGTTGTTGAATTTATTGCCATGATTTTGAATAAACATATAAGTTTTTAGGGTTTATGGTTCATTTTAGTTTTGACTAGGGCTTACATCTCATAGATGATCGTTGTTGACAAGTAAGCTAAATAAGGACAAGTCAACCACCCTTATTCCTAAAAAATCAGGTATTCCATAATCAATTATGTTGATTAGTACTAAAATGGTTAGTGTACTGGCATTAGTATACTAATGGTTAGTTTATTGACATTAGTATACTAATGTTGGTTCATGAAGATGTGTAGTATGACTATTTTGTAGTAATTGAATCTATTTATAGTCATGAAGATGTGGCATTAATATACTAATGGTGGTTAGTGTATCGGCATTAGTATACTAATGTTAGTTCATGAAGATGTGTAGTATGACTATTTTTTAGTTAATTAAATCTATTTATAGTCATGAAGATGTGTAGTATGGTAGTAATTATAGTAATTAAATTAGGGAATTAGTATGCCAATTAGGGAATTATAGTAATTATAGTAATTAAATTAGGGAATTAGTATGCCAATTTTGAATCTATTAGTAATTGATTAGATTAGTCCTCTATTATGTAGTATAGCTACACCAAAGGACATATCCAAGTGGATGCAGAGAACCCACCATTGACCCAATTTGCTCATGCCAACCCTACATCATGCAAGGCTATAGGGACATGGCCTTAAGCATATTGACTTGTGGGTAGATGGTCTATATACTCCATTGACCCCCTCACTAATTCTCATCCTGATTTCTCAGGCCTAACAAACTTTGTCAAGTTTGTTTGTAAGGGCATAATTGGCCTTCTAGGGTACGCAAGGCATCTAGACAGCTGACCAAACCTTGAGGATATTGGGTAGCTCTCAAAACACCATACATGCTCAAGGTGCCACCATTCAATAGTTGCCAACTCGGCTTGCACATATCTCAGGTTTAAAAGTTACAAAGCATGAAATAATACAGGACACAATGCATGACTTGTCAATATAGTTCGAAGAAACAAGGTCACAGCTTGTTGATGTTCAAAAAGATACAAAAGAAACTATAAAATAACACGGCTATGGGGCCAAGGGAGCACAAGAGAAAGTAATGGTAACAAGATACTCCTTGATCTTATTTAACCATGCTATGGGTGCCTGCTTCAAGCCATGCAAGGCTTTGCATAACCTACACACAAAATCTCAGTGTGCATCACTCTCATAACCTAGTGGCTACATCATGTATACTTCTTGCAAATTACCATGCAAGAAGGCATTCTTTACATCTATTTGATGTAAAAACCAATCCTTTGCTACAAAACCATAGAAATGACAGCTCTCACAATTGCCATTCTTGCAACCGAGTTAAATGTCTCCTCATAGTCAATGCCATAAGTCTGCGCATAGCCCTTGGCAACCAACCTTGCCTTATACCTGCTCACTGAACCATCAGTGTTATGCTTGGGGTGGAGGGGACCTTGATTCCTCAATTGGTCAAATCGTGAGGACCAACATGTTGGAGTCTTCTTTTAAGTGCCTAAAATTCAAAGTTGTACAAGAGAAGGTTATTGCATCTACACTTAAATATGTCACAAATGAGCTCATAGCAATGGATGCTCAAGCTCTTTGTGCTAAGGCTAGCATTTACAGACTTACTTGTTGCAACTATACAATAAGGTGAGAGATGGATTCTCTCGTGTGTTGAATAGAAGTAGGGTTCTTCCTCTCCCTAAACCTTCTCACGTGCTCGATGCATGTAATCTAAGTCTAAATGAAAGGGTTTTGAAGAAGGTTGGGGAACCATTGCATGTGGTTAGTGAGAATACACTAAAGGTAGGCGCCAAAGATGCATACATTATGAAGTTTACAGAGCACAACAACTATGTACTGGATATATGCAAGGTGCACATTGCCATGGTCATGTACTATGACATGACTATAGATGAATGCATGGAAAAACGTTAATTTGTCATCAAGTTGGATGAAAGTGAGGCTGTTAAGGGGATAAAGCTTGAAACAGTCACCATCACTCTCATGAATCAAGCTAAAACAATCTGAAAAACTTCAGTGTCCAATCAGAGCATAATATACAGTGGCTTGTTGCCTTTGAGGTTCCAAAGGAGAATCACGAAGTTCTAAAGTTGTTCTTTGATGAGACAACCATTCCTGCTATCATTGATCGGTAATCCTAAGGTTAAAAACTCAATGTAGAAGGGTACAGTGAGTATAGTGTTGAATAGCATCTAGCAGGGGACTTGAAGACTTTAAAATGCATGTTTGGCATCTCTAATGCTGTGAATGCAAGTTTTCCATGTTTATATTTCAAGAGAGGTCTATTGAAAAAGATAAAAGAAACCAATGAGGAACGCTTCAGGCACCTACCCCATCAACTTGTGGCCAAGAAGATCCACGATGGGACCCTATTTTCAACCTACCTTTGGTACAAGGTCATATTTGCACTATGCATAGCTTTGTTTGGATTGTGGAGAAGATAGTATACAAGTACATTTGTTTTGCATACAAGATGCAACCTGAGGCTGAGGCTGATGCAACTTGTAGGAAGTGGAACAAGTACTCTCAGAGATTGGTTTACACAAGAAACAAATGAAAATTAAATAAGATGAGAAGGAATCGGGGAAAAGTGGATATGTACCTAAGAATCCTTGATTTGGTGGAGCCAAAGGAAAAAAAATACATATCCCCACCTACATATAAGCTTGGTATCATTGAAATATCTGGGTGATAAGAATGAGCCCAAGACTGTCAAAGTAAGTGCAAAACTAGGGAAGGAACTGAAAGATGAACTGAGAGTTGAAGAAGATGAACTCATTGAAATCCATTTGGGTGATAAGGATGAGCCCAAGACTATCAGAGTAAGTGCAAAGCTAGGGCAAGAACTGAAAGATGAATTAACACAACTACTTACAACATACAAGGTTGTGTTTACTTGGGAATTTACATATATGAAGGGCATTGATCCAAGCTTCTATCAACATAAGATCAACCTCAAGGAAGATGCAATGCCTATCAAGTAAAATACGTACAGAATGAACCCAAACTATGTAAGAAAACTAAAGGAAGAAATGGACAAGTTAATAAAGGTAGGGTTCATTTAGCCCATTGATAAAGCAAAATGGTTGTCACCCATTGTAATAGTATCAAAGAAGAATGAGAAGTTGAGAGTCTACATTGATTATAAAAAATTAAATGAAACCAAAATCCCTTTCTTTTTCCATTCACATAGACTCGCTTCTTGATACAATAGAAAGACATGAGATGTACTCCTTCCAGGATCAATTTAGTGGGTCACAATCAAGTCTGGTGGGCTCCGGAAGATCAGGAGACGATTGCATTCACAAGGGGCATTCGCATCAAATATAATGACTTTTGGCCTTAGGAATTCACTAGCAACTTTCCAATGGCTGGATAGTGTAGGAAATCTTTGCTGAATACCTCACCACATTTATGAGGGTGTTCATTGATGATTTCAGTGTGTTTTTTGGAAAGAAGACTCAACATCTGCATCACCTGATGCTATGTCTGGAAAAGTGCCGAAAAGAAAGAATAAGTTTGAATCCAACAAAGTGTGCATTTGCAATGACCAGCCAGGTGGATCCCTACTAGGCCATGTGGTGTCAGCAAGTGGCTTGGTAGTAAACCCAGCCAAAGTGGAGGTGATCGTGAAGCTACAAGCACCAAATTAAGTGGCATAGCAAGTTCTTGAGATTCTTAGCATTGACTATAAAAAACACGGAGTATACCTAGTGTTGTGGAGGATACCATGCAACATTCTAGAATCTGAAGAACATGTTGGTATTTTGCACCCATCCTGCAAAATAGCCCAACTACGAGAAAATCTTTCATGTATTTATGGATGCATCAAATGTGGTTGGCCACATTTGATGTGTATTTATGGATGCATCAAATGTGGCTGGCCACATTTGTGGATACATCAAATGTGGCCACATTTGTGGATACATCAAATGTGGCTGGCCACATTTGTAGATGCATCAAATGTGGCCACAATTGGGAGTGCACTGACATAAAAAGGCACAGAAAGGGTGGTTCCGGCCACTATATTATGCAAATAGAAGATCGGTAAAGGTAGAGAGGAACTACACCACAAAGAAGGAAGCATTTGGGGATGATCTACTCCATCAAGAAGTTTAGGCATTACGTATTAGGAAAGCTATTCAAATTTCATATGGATCACAAGGCACTACTATACCTGGTGAACAAGCCAAATTTAATAAGGAAATTAGCAAGGTGGATGATGTTTAGTACACGAATTCACCTTCATCACATGAAGCACACACTAGGAAAGGATCATGTGATGGTAGATGATTCAATCCAATTGTCTGATTTCAAATTCTAAAATTGACAATTCTTCATCTCCAATTGGTAATCTGACTAAGATTTTTTAGTAGCTTTTTAGTAGCTTTTTAGAGAGTTCATCGGCACAATTGTTGCTAACTTCAATTTAAGATTTATTTTAGCATCTTTCCTTCTTCAATTCTCTTGCAGTCAAGTATGGCCAACAACTCTACAAATAATTTGTTTAGTATTCTTTCCAAAGAGGATAAATTGGATGGGTCAATTTACTCCCTATGGAGTTAGTTTCTTGAGTGGTGCTTCTAAGCACACAACTTCTCAAAGAAGTTTGGTAAAACATATAAAGAATGTACAAAGTGATCACATTGTCAGATTTGTTGATAGTGCCTCTTACCCATCAAAGGTATTGGTTAGATAGTTCTCACTACTGTTATTAGTGGCGTGAGAACCTTCATCTTGAAAATGTACTTTTTATTCCAGGAATTCATAAAAATTTGCTTCTATTGCCTACCAAGGGGAGGTCTAAATGCTAAATTTGTAGATGATAAATACATTTTCCATGACAAAGAACATGATAAACAAATTGTGCTCATTGGATCATCCACAGTGGTTTATACAAATTGGACATGTATAATAAGTGTGATCTTGCTTTTCTAGAAGAGACACTTCTAACGTAATGAAAGATGCCCAGTTGTGGCATGCCAGGTTTAGCCACACTTCTATTGGTGGTTTGATGCTTTTATAGCAACATGGGATGTTAGAGGATCTTCCTCATCTTGATCCACCACCAAGATATGTTTGTGAAGGATGCATCCTTGGCAAACTTACTCACCAACCTTTCTTAAAGAATGCAGTCAATATAGCTATCAAATTGTAGCTCATACATAGTGATGTGTGTGATCTAATGCAGACTCCTTCTTAGGGAGGAAAATTATATTTTGTTACATTCATTGATGATTACAATAAATTTGGTTATTCTTACCCTATGAAAGTAAAATCAAAGATATTTTCTCATTTTCAACACTTTGTTGCTACTATGATGAAAAATGAAACTAGCTTAAAAATTCAAACTCTCCGTTCTAACAGGAAGGGGAAATACATGTCTAATGAATTTAAAGATTTTTGGCACAAAAAGGCATTAAGCATCATTGTACAACTCCTTATACACCACAGCAAAATGGTGTTGCTAAGAGACATAACATGACTCTCATGAAGATGGTTAGATGTATGGTTAAAGGTCAGAGTAGTTCTTTGTGCTACCTATGTGTTGAACAAGTGCCCCACTAAATCTTTGAAGACTATTGCTCCTTATGAGACTTGGTTCAATCAAAAATCTATAGTTGAACACATGCATGTTTTTACACGTGCTAGCACAAAGAAAAATTAAGCTCAATAACAAGGCAGTGAAATGCATTTTTATTGGTTGTAATGCTGAAAACAAGGGTTGTCTTCTCTACAATCCTCTCACTAAGAAGATTATTATCATAAGGGATGTCATTTTTACAGAGGATTCTATCTATTCAATGATGGAATTCAATAAGCATGCCTGCTAATTCACTTGACAAGTTTAATGGGTTATTACCTGTGTTAGTTTTTGCTGATCCTCAGCAATTTTGCCTCTTGAATCCTTGTTTGTTGTTGCAAGAGGAGAATGCTCAAAGATTTGATGCACCAACTTTAGATTATCTAGAAGATGTGGTTAATGGTGAAAGATTAGAAATAAATAAATCTAGGGTTATGCCTAGATAGCTTAGAAGCACCTTGCAGAGGATAGCAAATTGTCCACTCTTTTGCATAGTAGAACCAAATATAATGCTCAAACCACTTCTTCAGCACATATTGTTGAGTTTACATTTCTTAGTTCTCTACATGATGTAGATGAACCTAAGTCTTTTAAAGAGGCTCAAGAAGATCCAAATTAGGTGGAAGCCATGCAAGTAGAAATTAGCTCCATTCAAAAAAATATACTTGGGATTAAGTGGATCTACCACTTGGCAAGAAAGCTATTGGTACTAAGTGGGTTTTCAAAGTTGCAAAAGGTTATGCGCAGCACAAAGGAATTGATTATGATAAAACTTTTTCTTCCACTTATGATCACTATCTAATTCATTATTGCTATGGCGGCCCATCATGGATGGAAAGTGCAACTTGACATCAAAATAGCATTCTTGAATGGTGACTTGTAGGAAGAATTGTATGTGGGTCAACTAGCTGGATTTGTCCAAACTAGTCAAGAACATAAGTTATGCAAGCTTAATAAAGCTTTATATGGTTTGAAACAAGTTCCTAGAGCTTGGTACCAAAAGATTCATGCCTACTTGACTAGATAGGGATTTCAAAATAGTCCTACAAAAAGCACTTTATATGTAAGAAAGAGAGGTTGTAGTAGTAGCTCAACCCCAAGGTTAAGAGAATATGAACCTTAAGTAAGAAGCTAGTGGAGAAGAATTGGAAGGACAAAAAAGAAGACAAGAAAAGGTTAGCATTAGTCCTTTGAGAGGAGCCAGAATATACGCCATGGCATTGAAATACACAAAATTCACATGCAAGGTCAATGAAGATTCAGATGCACATGTATTCACCTTTGAAACCACTTTCTTGGGCCACCATAGCTCCATTAGAATTATTTTTTTGCCACAACACTAGGAGGAAAAGCAACAAGCTACTATGCACAGTACGGTATGGATTACTTCCAGGCCTTTGAGATACTAAAGGATTGTCAGCTTTGATGAAACCAAAGTTGCACTCACTTACTCACTCAATGTTCATAGATTAAAGAGAACACGAGAGAGAGAGAGAGAGAGAGAGAGAGAGAGAGAGAGAGAGAGAGAGAGAGAGAGAGAGAGAGAGAGAGAGTATGTGTGTGTGTGTGTGTGTGTGTGTGTGGAAGGCTAGTTATATTGGAGCAATAGCTCATGGTACAATAAAGTACAAAATGAACAACAACCCTAAACTAAGGATGAGATTGTTTATATACTAGCTAACCCTAAGATGCTCGTTCACACCTCAATGGCCATAGGAAAAAACCTAGTGGGATAAGAGTTTCCATGGCATAAGTGCATGTCCTCACATTGTAGTACTACAAAATATCTAACAAAGCCCTTTTAGTACAAATGTGAGGTCTATAGAGATTACAGATCAGTCTCTGAAAAGAAAAGAGGCCCAAAGCTTTCTACAAAACCTGAAATTTTTCAAGTGATAAAGCTTTAGTGAAAAGGTCTTCCACATTGTCATGCATACTGCAAGGGATCACACTGATCTCTCCAGTATGGAGTCTCTCTTTGATGTAGTGATAATGCACTTTAATGTGCTTGGTCCTGTCATGATGAAAGACATAATTCTTTGCAACTATACCATTACACTCTGACTGTCAATGAGAATAGGAGTAGTGATGTCTAAAGGGACACAAAGATCCCCCATCAATCTTCTCAACCATACACATCCAACTGTCACAGTGAATGCTACTCTCTGTATTCATCAACTTCACAAGATAATGTTGGCATAGTTGGTTGTTTCTTGCTTAGCCAAGATATGCACAAATTTCCAAAAAAGAAATAGTTTCTAAATGTGGATTGTCATGTATCATAATTGCTTGCCCATGCCCCAATCTAAATCACTAAAGGCCTCTGTTGCAAATCATCCCCCTTGGCATAAAACAATCCAAGATCTTGAGTGCCTTACAAGTATCCAAAGATACGTTTAACTTCCTGCCAATGCTTAGTGCCTGGACAATGCATGAACTTTGAAAGTTGTGACACATCATGAGTTGCAGAAATAGATTAGGCATCCAACAGGTTGATCATAACTGGTTATGACCAGTTATGATCAACCTGTTATGTTGAATGGTACATCAGCATCCTGCATATTTTTACATCAAGTTCCATTGGTGTAGAAACTGATTTGCAACTTTCCATGTTGAAACTCTTGAGTAGTGCCTTAATATACTTTGATTGCTTAATGATTATACTATCATCTTGTTGTCTAAACTGCATACCTAAATAGTAGTGCAAAAGACTAAGATTTGACATATCAAAATTTTAGGCAAGATCAGCCTTGAAGGCTGTAAATGGTATAGGGATGCCAACAAAGACTCATAGTCTGTAACAAGGTGCAACATAAATGGAATGTTCTATTGCACTAGCACACACACCTATAAGCTATGCCTCTATACCGCCTATAATGCATCAAAATTTTAGGCAAGATCAGCCTTGAAGGCTGTAAATGGTATAGGGATGCCAACAAAGACTCATAGTCTGTAACAAGGTGCAACATAAATGGAATGTTCTATTGCACTAGCACACACACCTATAAGCTATGCCTCTATACCGCCTATAATGCATCCAATTGAGTAGCTAGCTCTCCATGTGAACAACCCCCAACCCCAAACACCCTACCCAATGTGAATGGACTAGTGTGAAAGGAAACAAGATTTAGGATCCTAAAGATTATTCTTAAGCACTCAACTAGGCTTAAGTAGTAGCAAGCTCTCTTTTTAGTTCAGTACTTTTTCATTTTGTTAGGATGACAGAGGATACCCCACACAGGTACACTGATTAGTCTCATAGCCGAGTTCGGTCTTCTAGAAGACGTTAATAAAATCTCTCTCTCTCTCTCTCTCTCTCTCTCTCTCTCTCTCTCTCTCTCTCTCTCTCTCTCTCTCTCTCCTCTCTCTCTCTCTCTCTCTCTCTCTCTCTCTCTCTCTCTCTCTCTCTCTCTCTTTGGGAGAAAGTGAAGAATGAGGGGGGGGATCACCTTTTATCTATCTCATACAAGATCGAGAGTTAATCTAGGGTTTAAACAAAACTCAATGAAATCAAGCCACACGGCCATCATGAATTTCATCACAGTATCTCGTACAAGATATAAACGCCCAAACTTCCTTACATCTCGTACTAAGATATGAACGGATGGTCCAAATTTTGTGCAAATGCATTATTCATAATTATGTTTTGTGCATTTTATGTATCTCGTACGAGATATGTGTATACATAATTTTATTATATAACAAAATAGGTATCTCATACGAGATGTTTAAAGGTATTTTGTAATTTTTTTGGGGACATTTTTGTATATCTCATAAGAGATACATGTGGATCCTATGTGGCAATATAATATCTCGTACGAGATACATGCTGGATCCGATGTGGCAGATAACATGAGATGCTCGTTGGCATGTGATATCTCGTACAAGATATGGTGTTGGATCCTACATGGATGCATTTAAGATCTCACACAAGATAGCTGAAGCTAGGTTTGGGTGGACACATACAACTATCTCGTACGAGATACCTTGCCCACACCGCATGTCCAAAAAGGGCGGTCCCACTTTTGGAGGAACTAGACAAACTAGGTACCCACATAGAAGTATAGGAAGATGCATCAACTCAAGCATAATTCAGACATGATAATACAAACGAAGATCAGAACCAAGTAGGATACATACATGGTATATATAGAAATCATACTTAGTAAACATACATAGTTTAAAAAGCAGTATATATATAGATGCATAGTAAAGAGATTGGACAGAGATCAAATGGAGAAACAAAGTAAGATAAACACATGGTGGTATATACATAGAGATCAAACCAAGTATGCATAGATTAAACAACCCAAGTAAATAGACATGGTGTAATATACAATATGTAGATGGTACTATGTACATGTAGATGCATAGTATGAATGGCAATATATCATAAGCAACAATGTGCATTAAGAAAATAAAGCGATTGGGCACGGTCTACCTCATAGCCACCGAGAAGAATGTATTCCAACTTTATCCCTTGATGCTTCTGATTTTTTGCTCTTGAAGACACCTCTCAAAGAATCCATGCACATCAACGTCTTATGGCGATTCTCAATGTAGAAGCATACAAAATTGCAATTTTGTTTCTTACTAAACACGTTTGGGTAGCAAAATCATACAAAAGCGATAAGTGAGATTTCAAATAAGGGTGTGTAGAAACCTTGATTTACAATTCTGTATCACCTAAGTCTTGGTGAATAATCACTAATAGGAACCTTAGAATAATAAGGTTCAGTAGTCTTTCATTAAAAAAATAATCTGCTTACACCCGTCCGGTGAATAATCACCAATAGGAACCTTAGAATATTCTTTCTACCTACACCCTCCTGTCTAGTGGCTTGCACTACCCTCAGCACTATATCACACGAGGTCCTTCAAGTGGGGATCAACGATTGAGAGAGAGGCACGTCCCATTGTCGTTTTAAAGTCGTCCGATCTAAAAGTAAACTAAGAAAAGTAAACTAAGAAAAGTAAACTAGAAAAGTAAACTAGAAGCATGGCTGATAAAGTTTTCCAGCATCTCTTTTCTAACAAGTAAACTAGGAAAGTAAACTAGGGCCCTTAGTTTACTTTTTTCATAGTTTACCTCGAAGTCAAGCATAGCCCAAAAGAATTCTAAGTCACACGTCTCAAAATCTAAAAGATTTTCTTTTAGTAGGTATAGCTAGGAATTAAGCCCGAGACCTCTAGCTTAAAGAGCTAAGCTCGAACCAATTCAATACTAACACTACGTCGTCAACCTTCCTTTTTTTATTAACAAATCCTAGTTTAAAACCCAAGCCCCCAGTTTTCTCTAGTTTTTCCTAGTTTACTTTCCTAATTTTCTCTAGTTTACTCTCTCAATAGTTTACTTTCCTAGTCTTCCCAAGTTTACCCTCTCCTCCCTAGTTTACTTTTCTAGTTTACACGTCAGAAAAGAGATGTCGAAAAACTTTATCAACCGCTCCTAGTTTACTTTCAGATCCAACGGCTTTAAAACAATGGCAAGATGAGACTCTCTCTCAATCGTTGATACCACTTGAAGGGGGTCTTAAAGAGCCCATGTGATATAGTGATGAGGGACTGGCGTGGATCCGCACCACTATATCACACAGGGTCTTTAAGACTCTATTCTCCTTGGCACAACCGCTTGTCAGCTATGTGCCAACCAACCAATCACCTATGCAGCCATGTATGCCCACCCAACCTACCCTCAACACTATCTCCCACGGGGACTTATTAAAGACTTTTGTCAAATGGTATCAATGGATGGCATTGATCAAATCGCAATGCCTTATTTCGATCTCGTCGGATAAAGTAAACTAGGGTAGGTAACTAGGGCAAGTAAACTAAGGGTGAAAAAACATAAAATATAATGGCTTGAAACCACATGGTTTCATTGCTAGAAGGTATAGTGTAGTGGTAAGATGTTTCCAATGGTGACCCAATGTCTCAAGTTCAAATCCACTTTTGCACATTACATCTTGTTCCAAATTTTTATAAGTCCATCCCATGATGTAAACTATGAAGTGCTGAGTAAACTAGGAAGTAAACTATGCCCTAGTTTACTTTACTCGCCCTAGTTTACTTTATCCGACGGTCGAAAAAAGGTGTTACGAATTTTTTATCAATGCTATCCATTGATGCCATTTGACAAGGGTCTTTAAGACCCCATTGGAGATAGTGCTAAGGTCAACCTACCCTCACCACTATCTAGAACAGGGTCTTAAATCAAGTGACATCAATGGATGGTATTCATATAAATCACGTCGTCTTCTTTGACCGTCAAATGAAGTAAATTCAACCGAGTAAACTATGAAGTAAACTAAGAAAATTCTATCTTAGTTTACTTTATCGTTTACTAGACCAAGTTTACTTTTGAAGATGCATGGTCAAGATTTGTACGTGCAGGGTGACCGTGGATGTCACATGACCAAGGTCTTTTAAGACCCGGCGGTAGATAGTGGTGAGGCCAGCCTACCATGTGTGCGTTCTCCAGTTGTGCGTAGTCACTTGTACATCTAGTTGCGCCCGTCCACAGCCCACTGTGTGCGCGTCCTCCAGTTGGATGCAGCCGCGTTGCTGAGATGCATTGTTGTGTTGCTGTTATTGCACACAGGCACATGCGTCCAACACGCCCCAATGTCATGTCGACAGAGGAGGACGACGACGACGAAAACTGGCTTAGCCGCATTTGGGCATATAAGGTGTATCCGTCACTCTAAGAGGCGGCTGGAGCGGGGGTCGCGAAGTGGAAGCAGCTTCGGGATCCTACAGAAGCAAGAGGACCAGGCATGAAAGGAAGTAAGCCGAGGCGAGGGACACGATAGGCAGCAACTAGATATTCACAACCAAGTAGATTGGGAGGGCTTTGTGAACTAAGAGGGTGATCAGTTCGAGCCTGTACAAGCTTTCTGACATCATGTAACTGGGACTGCAACAGGGACCGCATCCTGCTATTCTATCACCAAACTCACCGCCGTTGCTCCTCAACAAATCTTCAAAATAGAAGTTAACTTCCATTTTACAATCTACCATACTGTACCGTCATGGACTCAACTCATAAGTTAGGATGCTCATGGCAACCATTCGTGATGTTGTGTCCACATCAATGAGAATGTGGGATCTGCTAAATGACAAATTGTGTGGGACGCACACAGATCCTGACGACATCTGCAAATTCAATGAGACGATCATGCTAGCCCTTCCATTCTTGTGGGTGTTTGCATCTGTGAATGAGAGGCTTCATTATGCAATGCAATCCCAAGCATGACCATATTGGTGGTATAGACTGGTGGAACAATTCTTGGTTTCTAAACCAATGAAGTGGATGAGAGTTCATGGTCTTTCTAGATGCTTTTGCACCATTTCAGTATCTTGGATGGTCCCATGCATAATCAAGCAAGAATATAATAGTCATGAAAGATGGCGTTTGGCAGTTTTACATCCGAAGATGTATATATCTAGAGACACCTCCGTCAAGGACGTGCCTATTGTGAGATCAATTTCTAATACTGACAACACATGAGTTTATTCTTATGCCACATTTTGCATGCACTGGAGATCTCAATGGACAAGCTCCACACTTATCACATAAGACTCCACATTGAGGCAAGGAGAGGTGACATCTGCAAACGTGAGTTCAAGATCTAAGAGCACGGTATCCTTTGATCTCTGAGAGCACATACTATATGAGATTAGAGGCCACTTTCATTGCCTATTCAAAGAGGCATCTGGTTTTCTTCATCAAACCATGGAAAGCATTCCACAACAAGGATCTAGGTGGCTAGATGAGGAGAAGATAATGCAAGTACACAAGCCTTCAAGGTGCATATAGAGAGATTCCAACAACACATAATACATAAGAGACCCAAAGCTCAAGAAAAGGGACCACCCAGACACATCCCTCCACATTATGCATATCCCGCCTTTTATCATCATTGGTCCCCTTGGATTGTTTCATCATAGAAAGAAGTTAATAAATGTGTGTGTGTTAAGTGTATGTGTCTCAAAACATACAAGAGACCCAAAGCTCAACAAAATGGACCCCCCTCCATGTGACACCACACCGAATCACATCTTAACAGTCTGATTTGTTTAAGCTATAGGGGATGCCTTAAGCATAGCCCACCATTGTATCATCATTGGTCTTGCGGACTGCTTCACCCCCCAAACTCTCTCTCTCTCTCTCAGCTCCTCTAGCACAAGCACCATTTCCTATTGGGTGCAGCTCCACTCAGCTGGAGTGCTAATCAAAACTAAGCTTTCCTCACACAATCATTCCAAGAAGAAGCACCACCCTAGTCTGTTAATGAACTGTTGCAAGTTTCTTTAGAGTTGCCCCGTGCGGGTAGAGGAGGCTGTTCTACATCTTCAGCAGGGCAAACATCCTAAGCAAGCATCTAGTTGGGAATGTGATTGGTGCCAGAGTTCAACTACACTCCTGGCTAGGAAGGACGTCTACATTAGAAGTTAACCATTCGCAAAGTTGGGATTTGAGCTACACAAAGCTACTTTTTCAACAGCAATGCTAGCCAAATCTCACATTACACAATGAATACTGGGTGCACGTTTTCATTTGTGCCTCACCAAGAAAACCCCTTAACACTACATGACAATGAAAAAAGGGTGGACATTTTCATTTGCAACTGCTCTTTCCTCACCAAGGAAACCAAGAGATTGAAAAGTTGCATCAAGAGAATTGATGCACTCAAGGCAAGGTTCAATGTCCTTAAAGGTTAGCTAACCAAGGTAAGAACACGCGAGAGAATGTCAGGATGCACACCAAGAAATCTTTTCAACAGTAAAGATGGAAGAAATTTCAACAGACTCTCAGACTAGTAGAGTTCCAACAAAGTCAACTCAATCTTGCACAAGAGAGGAGAGAGATGTTATTGATGAAATAAAACACAACGGAGGAAGGTCTTAGCACTACATGTTACTAAGGAACCACCTGAGGGAATTTTCTTTTGTAACACTCTAATTATGGTATCACCCTGCATGGTCCAAGTTTTGTACTAGACACTTCGACGAGAGACATGGTGTTCATCCCATTCTCTGCACTTTGGTGCCCTCATATGGATCTTAATATTCTCATGGCTCTCTCTCTCTCTCTCTCTCTCTCTACAAATTCCCAATGCAGCCCCAATCCATGGTGCAGTGGGAAACAAGGTTACGCTGTAGCCCCATTTTCTGCACTTTGGTGTTATCACAAGACAGTTTTCTGGTCAAAAACATGAAAACATGTGTGTTTACATTAGGGATTACTTATTCCTTCAAAAATAAAGGTATCCAATCCTCAATTCACTTTCATTGATATATTTTCTTGTGAAAGACAAACATAAGTTGCAGTCTTGGACACAATCTATTCTTGACTTCTGTAACACAGCGTAACCATCTTGAACATTCTCAACACACCTGCACACAATATCAATGTTTGTAAAGAATAGTTGCATCAGGTGGTCTCGTTTTAGTAAACATTATATTTTAAGGACCAACAGAGGGTGACCTAGGTTTAAATCCTCATGAAAAGGGGACAGTTTTTGGCAGACTTACATCAAAAACCAAAGCCATTAATGCATTAACTACTTTGACTTATGTTCAAGCCATTATTCCGATGCAGCTAGAAACAGGGCAAGACACAGTCTTACCCTCAGCAAGAATCTTGGCATGGCTATTCACGCCAAAAACCCTTTGAATAGAAGATTGCCTAGTTGATGCACGCGGGGGAAGGCTTAGAAATGTTCCACAGCTACAATTGCATGATGAAGAGGGAAATCGCACAAATACGTCCACCGCTATGCAAACTTCATATGAGACATTTTTCATGAGAGCATTTTCCTACTCCTAGAGTTCACTCTCCAAGGTTTCGCTGCCTTTCTTGCCATTGACAGAAACTAATTCGGTGTCAAAAATGAGGGTTGCACCACCTGCATTCAACCATCACGTGATGCCCATTTCAGAAGTAAGAGATGACAGTGCTAAAAGAAAGAGCATTAAAGAAATAATTTATGTCTGAACACTAAGACACAATTAATCATCTGGACATGCTTTTTCTTTGTATTATTACCAAAAAAAGAGGACAATAACTCTATGGAAAAAAGCATGTAGAAAGCATCATAGAATGAGGTTGTAAGATGAGAAGGTTTCTTGTGCATGATAAACCAAAACGCCACTAGGTCGGCCAATGACGTGATAGTCAAGTGGTAAAGGTGCTTGTCTAGGACCAAGAGGTCCTGGGTTCAAAGCCCCACAAGGTGCTTCGCCATCGGCATAGAATAAAGGCGGCAAATGAAAAAGTGCCTACTGGCGGCCACCTACAAGTGGTAAAAAACGATAACTACGGGGAGGAGGGTCTTGGGCCTAAAGCCAGTTGGGGGAAAAAAAACGCCACTAGGTCCAGTCAAGTCCGTAGAGGGCCCCCTCAGTTATGGCATTACCTACAAGAGGAGCCTTTCTTGGGCAGCTGGACCACAGGATACTTCTTCACACTCCGTTCAAAGCTTATTTCCTGGACAGGCAACAGGCAATGGCTCTCTAAATTACCGAGGAAGGGTACAGGGTAGCATATGTGAAACCGATCCCGTCAAGTGGGAAGACTCCGTTGGACACCCACACGCTTAATAGCACAACTTTAAAACCACAATTTGAAATGGACAACTTAATACAACTTGAAATTGAAATGAAATGAAATGGAAAGAACCAGCACGGGGGCCGGAACGGGCCGACCTCCCCCCTCAATATATGATATATTTATTGGGAGTATTTAACAAATACAATGCTCCATGGGTTCCAAGAACCAGATGATGTCCATGTACATATGAATACAGTACCAAACAAATAGGCTCGAAGTCGAAATTCGATGTAGATGCTCGAAGCAGAACGACCACTAGCGTGCTCCAATCTCTACGGTCCTGTGCTTTCACTGGACTCCGTGGAGAGCGCCTCACTGGTGTTCCGAGACCACGCACAAACAAGCGCTCTCGTACTAACGCCTGGCTCTCTCGATCTCTGCACCTTTGGACCGAGGTTCTCCAATAGAGCTTGGACTACCCGGCACCGAATGGGTGTTGGCCGTATAGGGAGTCGGGAATCCCTTATCAGATTTAACACAAAATACTTTACTTAAATTTGAAATTCACTTACTTGTGGATGGCAGATAGAGGACCAATACCCGTGGTATTTGTGTAGAAGGTGTAGCCACCCAGGAGATATGAAGTCCTTTTGTAGTCGTCAGTGGAGAAGACGTGCAACCTTGTTGAGATGGCACAACCGCCTCGCAGAGAACTTAGCGCAGCCACCAAGACAAGTACCACCGCAAAGGGCACAGCCGCCTGATGTGAGAGAAGGAGCACCCACTTGCAAGGGAGGAGTTGCCTGGCTGCAGCATGGAGAGAATGAGCAGCTCGCTGGAGTTAGAGCGCACAGCCACCTGCCTTACTGGAGATGGAGTGCACAACCGCCTGCAGGTGGTGATGCTGTGAACAGTCGCCTACAGGTGGTGATGCGCAGCCTGCATAGATAGGAGACGTCTGGCTATAGAAGTGCACACAGCCGCCTGTATGAAGAGGCAGCGCAGCAGTTCTTGAAGTGGAGGAGGAGGCGCACCCAAAGTGTCTACTGTAGACAGGCGCAGCCTGATGTGCAGCCGCCTGAGAGCATTAGCGCAGTCGGTAGAGCAGCCAGCCGCCTGGGAAAACAAGCGCAGAAGGTGGTCGCCGAGTTGTTTTTCTTTTTCGAAAGATGATGGAAGCCAATCGCCCTGGTGGTACTACGATGGAGGTGAAGGCTTTTTAATAAGAAAATAAAGTGGAGTTAAACCATTAGATTTGGGCTGGCTCCCCCCACGTTTGCATGTGGGTGGCCAGTTCCAAAGGGATGTGGTAGGTGACCATGCCTACTTCCACACACACTTAAGTGGGGCTCCCCACCTTGGCCCCTAAGTGGGTGCCCAAAGGGGGTGCCCACTTTTAAGTGAATGTGAACATTCAACCTTATAAAACAAAGGGTTAGAATATAAAATATTAAAACAACATGTGCAATATACTTACCACCTGTTCACATGCACCAAAACTCGTCAGAAGACAGGGCAGACTTCACGACTCACTAGCAGGCGTCCCCGCTCAGTAAGTAACACGTCAAGCAGGCAAACACAAAAATACATGTCATACGAAAACAGTTTCAAACATGCAAATCATGAGTGCATGTGCAAATAGTATCATGGACATATCTCCCGTTCATGGAACAAGTACAAAATATCTGTCGGCACAAAATGGCACGACGTAAAACATAAAAACCTGGTCTTCCTATGGAGTGACAGTCCCATAGGTAAGACATAGTTCCAGGCACGAGTCTCCCTATGGAGTGACAGTCCCATATGTAAGACACGGCACGAATACTGGCTCTTCCATGGCGTGACAATCCCATGGGTCGAACACAGTCCAGGTCATACACGGGTGGCACCAGTCTGGCATCCCGTCCATACGACACCATCCTGCTAACACACGGGTGGCACCAGTCTGGCTCCCGTCCATGTCAGGCTTCAGCAAAATACTAGCCTCTTCACATGAGACACTGGCCTGGCCTCAAGTGAACGAGACACAAAAACTGGAGATGGACCAAATGGTCGGCCAATTGGTGACAACGTGCGTCTTATTTGTGAGGCCATATGGCTCAAGAGACTACTTGAAGATGTTGGATGTGATCAAGAAGAGTCCATTACCATACAGTGATAACCAAAGCAGCATAGCAATGGCCAAGAATCCTACATTCCATGCCCGGACAAAACACATAGAAGTTTGTTGCAGAGACGATCCTTACAGATGGAGTCTTCCTAGAGTATTGTCCTACTTCTGACAATGTAGCTGATCTTTTCACAAAGGCATTGCCTTGAGAGCAGCTGAAGCACCTCTTCAGGCGAGTTGGTGTCAGCCCACAACCAGCAGGGTATGTGAGTCTGCAACAATTTAGCATGATGAAGGATTGGCTGCTCATGTGAAATAAAGCAAAGAGTCTATGCCTTTATATAGACTCTTCAGCCGGTCCCTTGTTTTATGTCCCTAAAAAGTGCCTAGCGCTGTGGTCTGATTGGTCTCTCTTTTAGTGTGCCCAATTAATTGCCCCTTTTTAGCCCTTGTTCCCATTGGCACATTTAAAAGGGGCTGCCCAATTCACTTAAAAGCCTTGCCCATCACTCGGCACTTGTCCTAATAGGTCGCCTAGGACATTGTACACATTTCAATCCCAACTGGATTACGAACTGTGCAGGAGTATGCACAGGTGCCTTGTGCAGGACTTTGAACAGGCAGCTGAGGCAACTGGCTAGCCTACCCTATAGCCTGCTGTAATGATGACAGGTGACTTGTCCCTGGACTAGGGCACATAAAATGCAAACTGTGTACATCTTCTAGCCCAAAGGATTAACCCAAAACTTCACGTGGTACAGTTATGTTCATGTGCCACCCAGGTGGAGTGGGTGCACTTGACACCAATGCCGAGGTGCACTAACCAGAAGCATGGAGCTTTAAACTTCTTTAAAGCACAAAAAACACAGTAGTCAGAGATAAGAGAGCACGAGCAATGACAACGAAGGATCTCTCAACTAATATAGTGTACACTCCTGAAACTTGCAAATAAATCTTCTAGATTTGTTTTAAAGCAAACTATTTGCTAAACTCTTATGCTCTCAAAATCAAGGCTGCAAACAGAGCAAGAAAACCTTCTATAGTATCTCCAAGCTGTTCAAATCTGCTGCAGACAGAAGCTCTGGACTAATCTGTACTAGTTCCTACTGCTAAAGTGATTCCAAGGGCTGTATCTGATGCTCCTTAGGTTGGTTGCTCCGAACAACTTGTAAGAGCTGTTGAATAAAAAAGGATGGATTCTATTTCTAGCCCTTGTAAAAAAAGCATGCTAATGCTAGTTTGTGTATGTTTGTGTTAATTTGCATTATTTGCATTGATTGTGTTCACAGTTCCATACATAGTCACATGAAAACGCATTTCGTCCCTTTGAAACAAGATTTGAAATGGGACGAAACATTTCGAAATAGCACGAAACCCCCTAGCTGAAACAGTGTTTCGCCCAAAAGTCGTTTTTTAGGTTTTTCTTTTTGAAGTTTTTTTAATCCCCAAGCCTTAGGTTTGAAGCTTGCATAGATATACATATATATGTTTGAAAATCAAAGACAAATGATGACCAATTTCACTTGATATTATCTCGAATTTCTCATTTGGCTTTTCAATTTCAAGTAACTGCACACCCAATTGCTGAAATTCTTCACTAGGAGCCCAATTTCTTACTTTTTCTAAATTTTTCACCTGCATTGCAAATCCCAAACCCTCTTCCATCATGCTTCCTTGCAAATCCCCTAATCAATATGACATTTGGGAGGATTAGCAAGTATGGACTTCCGGCATAAAATGTATCGTTTGCAAATTTTCTGGAGAATGTATCTTGAATGTTTCTCTTTCTATGTTACAGACTTAAATGTGACTTTGTATCAGTTACCAGCATGCTTATATAACAAGTGTCTAGCATCCTCCACCCATCATGAGCACCCTTCCTATATTATGACTGTTTTTGTCCCCTTAAAGTTTGGGCTCAAGCATGGGTAATACTAATTAGTACGCCCAACATGACAGAGTACGAAACTAATGCAAATCACATTCACGTACCCAAGAAAAAAGTGGCCTTGTTTGTTTTCTAACCAGGTGTGAAGTCCTTCCCAAAATCTACCCTGAACACAACTGAAATCATAGTCAGTACAAAGCCAAATCATGAGTAGCTCACCTCCCAACCATGACCACCATCCACCACTGATCTCCCCCAAGCCAAATCTAGGGCTCCTACACAATTCCATAGGCCAATGTCCAACTCCAACGTTCATACCACCGAAGCTTGCCTAAAGTCCTTCGACACGCCAACCTACATACTTGCCATGTGCATGGTCATAATAACCCAAGCTCTCACTTGATACCTACACCATCAAGAGCTAACCTGCTACTGTAAACAACCATTAAGCTTGTTTTATCAATCCAAGAACCCTAGCCAAGTATCTCCCTGTTAATCCCTAATCTCAGGACCCCCTAACTCCACTACATTAGATCCCTAATCGATAGATTAGTGTCCAAGTCCACCTCTTCAAGAATTTACTCTTAAATGGAATGAAAACTAGCTACTAACTCGCAAGTTGAGTCATCCTCCGTCTTATCTTTCCACTTAATCTTATATTTAGGGATGAACTTGTTCCTAAGTTCTCTTTCCACTTAATCTTATATTCAAGGTTCATATGGAACAGGATAGTCCTCAACCTCGACAAGTTCTTGAGGAGTTACAAGGTTATCCTCAACTCCCAGCATCTCTTTTAATCGACCAACATGAAAGACTGGATTTAACTTTCACATTCGGGGGCAACTCTAGTCTATAAACAACCTCACTGATCTTTTTCAAGATCCTGTAAGGTCCACAGTACCTAGGGGGTAACTTCCCAACCTTACCCGTACCTAACGTCTCAAGTCAGCCCTAATCTCGATGAAGCTCAAAGAGTTCACCTCCCCAATTCTACTCAAGGCATCCGCCACTCGGTTCAGCCTACACTTCCAATACTTTATTTCCATATCAAAATCTTGCATCAACTCAACCCATCGTACGGTGACGTACCTTCCTCCCCCTCAACTCACGTCTATCATAAATGTTCTTGATCAACTCGTGGTCGGTCAGCACAGCAAACTTGGTTCCATAAAGATAATGTGGCCAAGTTATCAGAGCATGCATATCCTGATCTAGCTCTTTCTCCTAAGCGTGTCATTTGACATGTGTATCGTCAAGCTTCTTACTTTCAAATGCCACAAGTCAGCCATCCTAGAACAATGATGTGCCTATCGAGAAATCACTAGCACATGTCTTGATCACAAATGGTCTGCCAAGATCCGGCACGACCGATACAAATGCTTCCTTCACCTTAAGCTTGAGAGCTCGAAAAGCCTCATCAAGCTTCTCATTCCAAGAAATCTAGCTATTGGACTTACGTTCTCTTTCCCAAAGAAGGTACCTGAAAGGTAAGATTAACTATGAGTAAATCCTTGCCGACTTCTTGAGAAAGATGGTGAATCCCAAAAACGCCCGAAGTTGCCTTGCAGTCTAAGGAACAAGCCAATCTAAAACCTTCTGTATGTGCTCAAGATCTATGCTCATCCCATCTAGAGAAATCCGATGTCCTAGATATATGAGTTCTCGTTTGAAGAACTCACCTTTCATATACTTGGCATACAGCTTCTACCATCTTAAAATCCTCAAGACAATCTGGAGATGTTCAATGTGCTCCTCCACAATACGACTGTATATCAAGATATCACCTAGAAACATTACCACAAATTTTCCTAAATAATCTATAAAGAGATCATTCATCATATGTTGAAAAGTAGCAAGTGCATTATCCGTGAGTCCAAATCCATATCTGGTGATAACCAGTACAAAGGTCGATATTTGTAAAATAGGCATCTCCTTGCAACCTATCAATCAAATCATCTGCACTAGGAAAGGGATATCTATTTTTGATCATAACCTTTTTCGACTTTTTATAGTTGACACACATTCTCCAACTTATGTCCTTGTGCTTTAGAAGTACTAGTGTACCCCCAAGGAGATTTATGAATTTGTCCCATCCTAAGATATTCTGACAACAATCAAGTAAGTCTTCCTCTTCCAATTGGCTCATCCTGTAAGATGCAACGTGCTCAAGCTAAGACCTTGGAACTAGATCAATCTTATGGTCAACAGACCAACTAGAAGAAAGACCATGAGGTAACTCAACTCGCAAAGCATCTGCAAACTCTGATTTTCTCTAAAGCTTGTGTCTCCCAAATAAGACCAAACTCACAATTAGCATCTAATGCCATGGTATCTCATTGAAAATTTAATATATTATGAAGTTCAACTCAATTTACAAGAGTAGTGGATGGGACATCAAAATCCACCTAAAGACAAATGTTGCATAATAACTATCGTGTTGTTAAGGTTCAAAATCTCCTCCTCAAGCAAGGTCTTATATATCCTGCTCAAGCAAGGTCATCCTTGCGTCAAAGTCTACTTTAGTGACCAAGTCATCGACCGTCACATCATCATCCTGCTAGTCATCGTCAAGATGAACATTTTCGCCCATCGCAAGATCAATATGTGCTTCATCACCCATGATAAACCCAAGCTAATCTGCTGCTACTCAAAGAAAATATTACATTCCAAGGTATAGAGATGAAGTGCTGCTGAATCCCCCTCTCCCACAATCACAAGTACAAATCTTGCTCTTGGAAGCTGGCCAAGTTCTTTCAACCCTCTTGACAAAGGAGACATGCACTTCGTATGTGGAGAACCCATAAGTAAGGCTCTCCTTTTATACTCAAAAATTAGACACTCCCATGCTTCTTCTTCTTTTTTTTACCTAAGAAAACTATAGTTTTTTTTCCCTAATGTGCATTTACTTGGCTTGGAGTTTCTCCCACTTTGAGCTTTTTCTTTTTTAAAAACATTGATTATAATTAGCCAAAAAATGTCTACTTTTTAATGATGCTAAAAATACATGAGCTATTTCTAGAAAAAAAACGGCCTGCCTGTTGCGCATGTTTATTGGTGCAAGTAGCTGTTTGTGATGCAGCACATGCTTAGTTCCATAATAGGGGATGTGTCAGGATCTCAAGATATATGGTATGTGGATTCTGGCGCCTCTAACCACATGACCAGTCATGCCGAGAGGTTTAGAGATATGCAGAAAATGGAAAAACCAAGTTACGTAGAAACAGGTGATGATACTCCGCATCCCATTGCGCATGTTGGTAAAGTGCCATTGTCTATGCAAGATAGCAAAATGAAGTACTTGGCTGATGTACTTCATGTTCCGAATATTACAAAGAATCTTGTTTCTGTTGGACAGATGGTTGAGCGAGGTCTGCAAGTGAGGTTTAATCCTCAAGGATGTTTTGTGGAAGACTTCAAAAATAAGTGTTACTTGGTTGCAAAGGGTAACAGAAATGGCAGGATGTTTACTTTGGATGTGAACATGCCTGAGATAAAGGCAGCCATGTTTGCGCATGGAACAGGTGTCATTGCAAATATTGACATATAGCACAAGCGCATTGGTCATGTGAATGTACAACGACTGAAGTCTATACAGGCCCAAAATATTATTACAGGTTTGCCAAAGTTTAAGGTTGACGGTATGCATAAGGTATGTGAAGCTTGCCAACTTGGTATGCAGGCCAAACATGCTTTCTCACATGAAAAGCATGTCAGTGCAAGACCATTGGATGTAATACATTCAGATGTATGGGGACCGACCAAGACTGCAACAATTGCAGGTTCCAAGTACTATGTTACATATATACCTAGATGAATCCAGGAACATGTCCGAATTCACCTTTTAGGAACGTGCATGTACTATGTTACATTCATTGATGACCACACTAGGAAAGTGTGGGTTTATTTCATGAAAGAGAAAAGTGAGGTGTTTGCTCACTTTCATAGATTTAAAGCCTTGGTCAAGAAAGAAAAAGGCATGCAAATAAAATGCCTAAGATCATATGATAGGGGAGAATATTTCTCCAATGAGTTCAACGATTTCCTAAGAAAGCAGGGAATCAAGAGACAGTTTACGTACAGGTGCACTCTGCAACAGAATGGTGTTGCAGAAAGGAAAAACATGCACATTGCAGAAGTGGCATGTGCCTTGATGACTGAAAAGAATATGCCACATTACTTTTGGGTATTAACAGCAACAACTGCTGTGTACATTATGAACTGGACACTCACTACAGCTGTTCATGGTATGACTCCTGAACAGAAGTTTACAAGCATAAACCAGATGTGTCTCACTTGAAAGTGTTTGGGTGTATTGCATATGTACATGTTCCTGATAAATTGAGAACAAAGTTAGATCCAAAGGCAGAGAAATGCATCTTCATTGGTTATACTATGGAGCAAAAAGGTTATAGATGCTATTACCCTACCACTCGTGAGATGCGAGTAAGCAAAGATGTTGTCTTCGATGAGATGAGTAGCTGGTATGCACCAGTAGTGAAGGCAACAGAAGATGCAGATGTAAGAAGTGCTGATGTTGCACCACATGTAGAGCAGCAATCACAAGTGTTGAGTGGACCTGGGGAGGGAGTCCTCGAGCAGTGGATCCAATGTTAGCCCATGGTCAGGCAGG
This sequence comes from Cibotium barometz, assembly GCF_041138505.1. Classification (NCBI taxonomy): domain Eukaryota; kingdom Viridiplantae; phylum Streptophyta; class Polypodiopsida; order Cyatheales; family Cibotiaceae; genus Cibotium; species Cibotium barometz. Next base: position 13,181,841 of record NC_141063.1, read on the forward strand.
TTGAGGAATGATGCAGGTACACATGTATCACGAAAAGGGAAGGAAAAGGTGAATCAACCTTTTGTGCCTGATCTGTCAGCAGGTCACTCATATGTGGATGGTTAGTGGCTTTGAGCAGAGCCTTGATGAGGAGTTTGGCATTCCGTCTGTGATTACTCCTGGTGTAAGGAGGACCAGGATTGTTTTGAGGATACCTGGCAATGATCCAAGTGTACCCACGTCTACGAGAGTTATATACCCTATTGACCAGTTCAGATATGATGGATATATAGCCCATCATTATGCTTACATGGTAAAAGCAATACAGGAGGTTGAGCCCACTTGCTTTGTGCAAGCAATTGGAAATAAGAAATGGGAAGATGCCATGGATGAGGAGATGGCAGCATTGGATGCAAATGTAACATGGGAGTTAGTGCCTTTGTCTAAGAAAAAGAAGGCAATTGGATGTAAGTGGGTGTATAAAGTCAAGCATAATGCTAATAGTTCAGTGAGCAGGTACAAGGCAAGATTGGTTGCCAAGGGCTATGCCCAGACTCATGCAATAGACTATGAGGAGACATTCAGCCCGGTTACAAGAATGGCAACTGTGAGAGCTGTCATTGCTATGGCTGCAGAGCGAAGGGTTGGTCTTTACATCAAATGGATGTAAAGAATGCTTTCTTGCATGGTGATTTGCAAGAAGAAGTGTACATGATGCAGCCACCAGGTTATGAGAGTGATGCACATCCAAATTTTGTGTGCAGGTTACGCAAAGCCTTGTATGGCTTGAAGCAGGCACCCAGAGCATGGTCAAACAAGATCGAGGAGTATCTTGTTACCATTGGATTTCAGATATCCAATGCAGATTTTTCACTATATGTAAAAAAGACAGATAGAGAGATCATGTTATTAGTCATCAATGTGGATGACTTGATTATCACTGGTGATAGTGATGCAAACATACATGATGTCAGGATGCTCTTGAAGCAGAAGTTTGAGATGAAGGATTTGGGTGAGCTGCGGTATTTCTTGGACATAGAGGTAGTGAGATCACCTCATGGCATTTTGCTATTGCAGAGGCACTATGGCTTGGACATGTTGTGCAAGTATGGTATGACAGGCTGTAAGCCTATTTCAGTGCCATTGAAGCATAACACAAAGCTTTCCGCAGATACAGGTGAGCTTTTGGAGAACCCGACTACATATAGGCCCTACATGACCATTACAAGGCCAGACTTGAGCTATGCTGTTGGACTTGTGAGGCAATTTATGCAGGCCCCTAGGAAGCCAAACTTGGATGCGGCTAGACGGATCCTCAGGTACATAAAGTCCACACTTGATTATGGACTTTTCTATGAGACTGGTACAAAGATACAATTGCATGGATACACAGATGCTGATTAGACTGGTAGTATTGCAGACAGGAGATCTACCAGTGGTTTTATGTTCTCATTTGGCAGTGCTGCTATGAGTTGGAGCAGTAAGAAGCAACCAACAGTTGCCTTGTCGAGTACAGAGGCAGAGTACAGGAGTGTTGCTATGGCAGCTTGTGAGATAGCTTGGTTTCAGAAGCTACTTGGTGACATGGGAGAGCCCGTGGATAGGGCAGTTGTCGTATATTGTGACAACATTGAGCAACGTACAGTTGGCCAGTAACCTAGTATATTATGCTAGAACGAAGCACATTGAGGTGCATTATCACTTTGTGAGGGAGAAGATACTAGCAAGAGATGTAGATCTGGTATATGTCAGCACAAAGGATCAGGTGGCTGACATCTTCACGAAGGCATTGGGCACAGAGAAGCTCCACACGTTTAGGAGCTTACTTGGAGTGGAGTATGTGGAGTTGAGCTCGAGAAGGAGTGTTGAGATATCGAGCTCAACTAGTGCTATGGCGGACATTGATGACCCGCCTGGGTGATAGCTTCCGCATCTACACCACTGGCATGGTTGGTAAGATTATGGGTGATATGCGGCCAATGGGATGACAGGCTGTGTGACAGCCATTTTGGATTACTAGAGACTGGCACAGTTATAGCGCCAGCTCATTTAGTCGGGTTACCATAGTCACAGGGGACAGAGGGGACGGAGGCTTGGAACGCCGGGACGGCGAAACGGGACGGCGCAGGGACGGGGACGGCAGGGGACGGACGGACGTCCCCCTGGAGGCGTCCCTCACAAGGGACGGTGAAGGGGACGGCAGTAGAAACAGGGACGGTTGTGGGGGACGGCCCTATGGGGGGACGGCAGGGAGCCATCTGTGGTTTTATTTGTCCGTTTCTAGCCGTTGGTGGGGCCGTTTCTAGCCGTTTGGGGTGGCCTTGAGCCTTTGAGGCTTGGGCCTTGAGGCTTGGGCCTTGGGCCTTGCCTCTCTCTTGCCTTGAGGTTTGGCCTTTAGGCTTGAGCCTTGGGGCCTTGGGCCTTGGCCCTTGAGGCTTGGCCCTTGCCTCTCTCTCTCTCACTTGCCCTTGCCTCTCTCTTGCCTATCTAATATCTATATAAGAACAAGGCTACAAGGCTACAAGCATGGAGTTTAGGCTTTAGCGTAAACGGCCCTTCGGGCCGGGGGGGAGTCATTCCCCCCCGGACCCCCTGCAAAGAGGGGCTCACGCCCCCCTCCGCACCTTCCCCCAAGTAGGCTGGTGTGAAACTGCGCGCCGCAACGGACCCAAAATTTACAGCCCATATGCAGTAGGTGTATAATAACTCACCACATATGCATGTAGCCTGGTTGGCAGTGTGCCAACCTTCTCCAAAATCGTCTCATGCTATCTGGCCACAATCGGCCACCATCCGGTGTTAATATGACTCAAAAGCTTACCATTTTATGTAAATTTGTGCTCATTTTGATGTACTTCCAAAGTAGAATAAGGGAAGAGTAGAAAAACTTAAAAAAAAAGTTTTTTTGAGTGCCGTTCCCTCCCCCGTCCCCATTCCCTACTTATGGCCGTCCCTCGTCCCGTCCCCGTCCCCGTCCCCCGTTCCTTGTGACTATGCGGGTTACACATTATGGACCGACCCTTGTATGTTGTAGTAGTTGAGTACTAACCCATATAGTGTGTACTCTTATCTTTATGTTATGTTGGTTGAGTAGAGAAGAAGAAAATAGAAGAAAATTCAACTATCCATCTCTCTCGTGTCTAGCTCTCTCTTGTGTGTGTGTGTGTGTGCTTGCTAGGGTTTGAAGCTCTCCCTCTCCCCCACATCTCTTTACGGACGGCAGCCCTCTCTACTCCTCACCACTACTTAGGTATTGCAGCACCCTCATCACCAAAGCCTGCACAACTCGGGACGGCAACCCTCTCTGCAAGTACCATAGCACCCGTGTCACCAGAGCCTGCACCACTTCACCCTCCGCTACCCACTACATCTACCACCTCGGAGTGCCTTCACCTCACTTCATCACGAGCCTTCGTCACCCATCGTGTTTCAGCTCCAACCTCGTCTTTGCTTCTACACTGGTCTACTACTCAGAGTCACCTCACATAAGAGGGCCTCTTGTACATGATTTATCATACATACACTCATTCACCCATTTCATGCTGTGTTGATTTGCTTTAATCTCTTGTACATCTGGTCCTTTCGTCCTTTTGCCCTCACAATACATACCACTACATCCCAGAGGCTTGTGCTTGCATGTGTATTACATACATGCATAAGTACATCTGTACATATGTATGCAATATAAAACCACATCTCTCTCTCTCTCTCTCTCTCTCTCTCTCTCTCTCTCTCTCTCTCTCTCTCTCTCTCTCATGGAGTCAGATGTGCTATTGACCAAATCCGCACGTCTTCACATCAGCTGAGGATACAGACCAGTCAATATGAAGCTGTCTCCCTTGCCCCCCCCTGAGGATCGGATTTGCTAGCTCTGTTAGCTCGAGCCAGAGACTGAGGAGCACTACATATGTCGGTGCCCAATGTACTACGAGATCCAAGGGCGCTTTCATTGCCTCTTCCGAGATGGATTTGGGCCATTGTCCGGAGTGATGGACTACTCAGACTAGCATTGCCTTGGGCTTTTTCTCCTCGGGCTACGCAACATTGAGACCACATCCTACGCTCCAGACAAGGGGGACGTGTCCGAGAGACAGGCCAACGCATCCTTACCGACTTCTTCAGAGTAGGAGCAACCCCGTGCACCATTGACCATGAGTCGACTGGCCCACACAGCCACCTCGTGGAGTCACCCTGGACAGAGCTAGAGAGCTATGTAGAGCACGGCATCCACGACCCGCTGGACCGTGGCCCCAACCGAGACATTATTAGAGGATACAGGTAATTTTGACACTATGTCGTGCGGCACGACCTCGACGCTTTAGCTTGTCTTTGCTGGATCGACCTATGTGAGACATTATGGGATGAGTCTATCTCAGCCGTTTCCCATAGCCTACCATTTTTCCAGTTCCACGCTTTTATCAAATATGCCTTTTTCTGGCAATTGTATCGGACCACTAGTTCTTCTTTGGCCACATGTTATAGCTAGTTGTTTTTCTATTTATGCTTTTCATTTTCTACTCGGGACATGTAGTTTCCTTGAGTTTGGGATGTATTGGTACTTTTGTCCCATAGGCCACTTTGGCCTCTTGTAGATGTTAATATATCTTTCTTTCACTCTCTCTCTCTCTCTCTCTCTCTCTCTCTCTCTCTCTCTCTTACACACACAAACACACATAGATAAGATGCATCTTTTGACATCATGGCAAAGCCAATGGACTACATGTGCACTTTGAAGTTTGAACCAGGATTTCTCATGCATTCCCAAGTTGGACAAGGAGGTTGTAATCTTATGAAAGCTTCCAAGTAACAACTTCATCAGCATGTAAAATAGATGCTATGACATCCCTCTCACATCATGAGCAAGGTTGTCTATAACTTTCAAGACTTATATACAATACATTTCAAACAAGCTTTGAAAGTTTCAATCGTCAAGGGGGAGATTTTGTACACCTCTATATGTGAAATTTTTTTCCAAGTGCCAAGGGGTAAGGGTAAACAACTATAGGTGGGAGGAGGTCTCTAACAAGCTTTGTTGACATCTAAGAAACAAAACCTCAAACGGGTGGGAGTGTAGAAACATCAAACCAAGAAAGCGTTCCATAAGTGGAGAGAGTTCTTAAATATTCATACAGTATGAAAGCAAGTCTTGAAACAATTCTAAGACTGAGTAGGTGGAGATTCAAGATATGTTTTACAATAGCATTCACAACTTCATATATACATATGAATCCAAAAGACTTGCCTGGAATTTTTGGAGGGGAACCTTGTGCACCATAGCCCAACTTGGAAGGAATCTTCAATTTTCGTTTCTCCCCTACGCACATACCAAGAAGGCCTTGATCCCACCCTGCAAAAAAACACATGGTTACGTACACACATAATGTACCCTGGTAAAAACAAATGTGATTACACTCGTTAGCATGACACCTAAAATATCAAACCTTTTATAACACGACCCGCTCCGAGTTCAAACTCAAAAGGAACGCCCCTACCATAACTTGCATCAAATTCTGTTCCATCTGTGAGAGTTCCCTGCTTCATTATTCCACCATCAGTAAAAGGGCCTCAGCAGCCTCCTCCGTAATCAGCCCATCCAATTGGATTAAGCCAAGATTAGAAGTTAAACAAACTTGGCAGTCTTTATGGTCTTTTACCCCATACAAATCAGCACAATTGTATGTATATGTATATATACATACATGCATGTATGCATCTCTCTCTCTCTCTCTCTCTCTCTCTCTCTCTCTCTCTCTGTGCGCTTTTTGACTTCTTCCTAATCAACCCTAAGATTTTGTCAATAGGTGTTCTTATTAGCTTGTAAATATTGAATGTTGACCAAAGTTAGAAAATATACAGCCTTTGCAGATCTATTAAGTTGCAAATTCGCAAAAAGAGAAGAGTGGATCCACCCGGTAATGCACTTTGATTTTATCGCCCTTGTGAGCTTGTATTTCGCAAGTTTTAGGCTTGAACTGGGAAAAAAAAAAGGGGGGCGGGGGGGGGGGGGGGGGAGGAGGAGGGTGTAGTTAAAAAACTGTTCAGGTAAGTTTGAGAATGCGAATTTTCTATTTTTTGTTAAGCAGGTCACCATTACCTTCACTCCGATCTGAAGCTCTTGGACGTCTTTATCTTTCTTCTTAGCATGAGCTGCAAAAGCAGGTCAGGCTCTCATCTTACTCAAGAAAACAAATCTCTAAAATGGGAGAAATAAAGCATCCGACCTTGTGAAGCAAACGAGCTGAGGAGCAGTAACCCCGCGAGAACAAATGCTAGATACCGATGAGCACCCACCATCGTTCTCTCTCTCTCTCTCTCTCTCTCTCTCTCTCACACACACACACACACACACACGTGATTTATATACACACTTGAATCTCTCTCACACACTCTCGTGATTTATATACACACTTGAATGTGTTTCCACACACAAGTGTGTACACACACATCCCTCTTTGACATGGCAAAACACACCCAAAAAAAAAAACCCCAAAAAAAAAAACCAACTTGCATCTCATAAGAACATCCAGGAAAAAAAACATTTGATCTATACATCCTGCAGACAAGAATATGGGCCCCCATCAAGATTCAAACTTATTGACCTCTAGTAGAGAAGGTGACATACTAACCACTTGGATTTGTTGAAGATTAGGGAAAAAGACAAAAACATCATTTGTGTGAAAGGGTGTTGGACAGCTCCACATAGCCACCACTTTTTCACCTCGGCACGTGGGCCAAGAGAATGAAGAGAGGGCATGAAGAGAGGAGAAAGCAAGAATGTATGTGGATGAAGCCATGTATGTGTGAACCTACCATCTCTCTCATCAATGTAACCAGAAGCCCACCTCAGTGTGTCCATCATAAAGAGGAACCCTATTTGCTAGAATGTGCTATCATGAAAACCCTATTTGTTGAAAACTCTAGGATGAAGGCTAGTGGAAATTGCCTCGTAATGCAAGTCAACCTCCAGGTCACACGTCATGTATAACTTTTGCCTCTTGCTTTGGTGCAAATCCGCCCTCTACCTGGAAGGCCCCTACTTGTAACTCATTTGTAAGTTGCATCCTCATGTGTATCATTCTCCTATTCACAATATCTTGATTGTCACCATGTACTTCATGTTTAACCTATGATATCAATAGCATCAGTTGTAGGAGTTCATGAAACCCTGGTCAAGGAAGAGTAATCATGTCCAAGTGGAAAAATGATATTCTTTCATTAAGTGGAAAAATGACCACAAATTAGAAAATAAATGAACCCAAAGGCTAATAATAATTAACGTCACTCATGCTTTAAAGATCTATCACTACCATCAAATGCATGGAACAAGAATTCAAACCTTCTTGTCGATCCTCTCACCAACCAAATACTCTCGAAGAAATGGATGACTCACTTCTCTTTTACTCAAAGTCAAATATATGACTAAAGCAACATCATGATACCCATTGGGTTTTAGCCTACTTGTTCTGAAGCCAAACACTCCTTGGACATTGTGTTAGGTGTCTTGCTTATTTAATGCTTGAGCAGTGTTATTGCATCTCTCTAACACTTAAAAATTAAGTTGGGAGCTCACTAGGGTGGATAGAAGTGGAGTAGGCTAATCATTCGTTGCATAGTGAAAGTAGAGAAAAAGTGCTAAACCTAATGACAAGATAATAACAAGTCAAGAGATTAGATTCACACACGTTTGTACTAGATTGGGTGCCTTTAAATAGCTTAGAGTGCATCATCATTATTTTTGCTTAATCCATTTGCCTAATCTAGCCCTAAGATGGCTCCCATGATTGTATTTATCTCATCTCATACCATGATCTGAGAGCCTGCTTAATGCCATATAAAGCTTTTCATAACCTACATATTGTTGCATTTTTTAAAGAGCTTCAAGAGCATGTTATTGTGTGAGCATTGCATGCATGTATGTGTTTTTTGTCCGCACGTGTCCATTTACTAACATTATTGCATCTCGCATAATATTTATCTCGCCCACTCACACCGTGACAATTACAATGATGCTCTCACTTGGTCTCGACCAAAGTTCTCTCGCTCTCGCAGGAAATTTCGCACATACGTATGAAGATCTTGACACACTTAACCATTTTCAGTGCTCAAAGGACAAAGAAGATTATCTCATTCATGATATAAAAAGTGAACCAAACTATGATATCAAAGGCCCATGAGTTTCAAGATAAGCTACAAGAAGTATAAAAAAGGACTTCGAGATAAGCAAGAAGTTGACTCACCTTACCTCTTCAAGAATCAAAGGTAGAATATCAAATAAAGAAGGAGACACTTTAGGCATTAATCTTTTGAAGACCCTTAAGGGCATTTGAGAAGGGAGCAACCAAAAAAAATAGAGAAGATATCAAGGCGATGCATGAAAGTAGAAAGGGGGGAACAACTTTTGATAGACTTTGAGAGGCTACACAAATGAGAATGGAGGGGGGCCCTTAGAGACATTAGCAAATTTAAAAAGGGAAATTTTAAAAGAAGCCTTGAAAGGGTGCCTTTTGGGGCACTTTTGAGGTGGGTCGCCGTCGTGTAGAACAAGAAGGGGCAGTTGAACAACCAAAAGAAGAGGGAAGCAGGCATGTGGCTCCAGGAACCACATTTGGCGGAAGCACCACAGCAATAAGCACCACAACAAAAACACAGGGGCATGAATCGCAGGTAATAGAGCCGTTGTCGAGTGCGCATTCAACGGAATAGTAACCACGACACAACAACGCGGCCTTAGCAACCCCCGCGTGTGTGGTGTGGAGTCTCTCTCTCTCTCTCTCTCTCTCTCTCTCTCTCTCTCTCTCTCTCTCTCTCTCTCTCTCTCTCTCTCTCTTATTTGATGAAGACATTGTGTATTTGATGAAGACATTGTGTATTTAAAAGCTGACTATGTACCCTAAACATATAAAGCTCCTTACACTGTATTGAATTATTACAGCACATGTGGTAATTTGTAAAGAGTTCCCTCCTTTAAAAAAAAGACATACACATTCACTTGCGTTACACATACAAAAAGTCTTACTAAAAGTCGTAAAATTCTATTGATTTGTGTATCTTGAACATCGAGAGAACACACACACACTTGAGAACAACAACATCGAGAGAACACACACACACACACTTGAGAACAACAACATCGACAACAATGAAATAAACGGATTCAGTAGGAAAAACTCAGCGAAAGAAAATAATCTCTTCTTTTTCTTTTGCCTCCTCTTTTATGATAAACAATAATAAACAAAAATATTTAAAAAAATCCATCATCACACATATTAAATATTTTGCCAAACTCTTAAGATTCATACATTTGTACACTTGTCAACATCACCATTATAAATTTAGTTAGTAAAATTTATACTCAAACTTGCTTTGTTTTCATCAATGATTGCATGATACATTATAAACATTAAAACAATATTAATCACATAGCATTTGTGGAAAGAAGTGGGGGTTGAGTTTTAACTGCATTTTGCATACTCCTGGGAGAGAAATATTAGTTGCACACTATAGCCTTTGGTTCCTTCTTATAGCTCTGGTATTGTTATGTGTGTATCTCTCTTTTGCTAGGTGTTTCTTATCTAGGTATAGTTTTATACCTTAGGCTCAAGAATATTTCCTGATAGTGGCACGCCGATGGGACTCTATCTCTAGTTTTGGGTCTTGTGACACAAAATCTCACAATCTTGGGTAGATGGAGCCTTGCACTACATGAGCACTAGTGGGAAAAGCAATTGAGAAAGTCTAAGAGGGTTAAACGATATAAGCATCGAGAAGAACTACAAAAGAAAGCACAATCTTCGAGTCCACCGAACCATCACCAGGGTTAGTTCACCCCCTTTTACACAATTGAGTGTTGGTATACCTATCATTAAAACACCTCCCATTTCACCTCCCAAAACTCTTCAAGTAACTCACATTCCTACATAACCACCATTACCTCAAGTTGTCATCATGGTAGTCCAACCCTAGCACCCCAAGCAATTGTGATACCTACAGACATGGCTAATCCAGAAAAGCCAATTGTACCTTTGCCTGAATTTAATGCTAGCCTAGTGGAGGATCCCCAAAGGCATTTAAATGACTTCAAGAGAGCTTGCCGTGTGTCTAAGATCTATGATGATGCTCATTTAATGCTTTACTTTGCTACAACTCTTAAGGGCATGTTATTGTTGATTGGAACTATCGAACGCAATTGTTGATTTTGCTGATTTTGAACCAAAATTATTGTCTGAGTTTATACCACCAGTGTGACTAGCACTCAAATGGTGCATGAGTTATAAGAGGGATCGCCCCATAGCTTCTTAATAGTTTTTTGATCTTATGCTTCAAAAAATTTCCCCTTAAATATGCTTCTCATAATATATAATTAGCCTTAAAGTATTTATTTATGTACTCATCAAACTAGAGATTCACACTTCACTATGTACATATCTCTTCTAACTTTTACTCAATTACACCTTTCCTAATTATGAATTTTCACAATTCCTTTTCTGTAATTTTTACTCGCCATGTATCCCATGCAAAAAAAGTGCTAAAAATGCCTTATAGATCAAAACATATGCATGTGCCCCATTTCCCTTCATGCACCACTTTTCCTTCTTATTTTTCTTCCATCCCCACAAACTCTCACATAGCCTCTTGTGAGGACTAGGGTTTGCATCCATTTGTACCACATAAGGTGCATTTACAAACCCCAAAATACTATAGATAACAAAAGATGCATACCTTTATTCATAATAAGGAGCTGAGGGGAGAGGTGCTCCTTCTCTCCTCCACCCTAGGAGATGATGAGTGGAGAGGTGCTCCATCTCTCCTCCACCCAGTGAGATGAGTGGAGAGGTGCTTCTTCTCTCCTTCATGCCTACATGCGCCAGCTTTGGGGGATGGGTTGGTCCTTGTGGGCTACACCACGTAGCTTGCTGGCATTCTTCTCTGGGCCTTCGTCGTTCTCCTCATGGGTTGTGTTGGAGTCCCCTTTGGCCTAGATGACTCCCACCAAAATTTTCTTTTTTCAGGCAAGTTCATCACCTTGGCTACCATGTGAGTTCCTGCTCGCCGACTTAGGCCTACTCTACACACACATTTAAACCTTAGAAAAACCTTTCCTTTGATGTTATAAATTTAAATTTACAATAACCTTCCCAAGTAATAAAATAGTGATATGCATGTTGTGAAGACCATATCTTTATCATATATTAGCTTTCCTTTGATGTTATAAATTTAACCTTACAATAACCTTCCCAAGTAATAAAATAGTAATGTGCACATTACGAAGACCATATCTTTATCATCTCAGCTCCAAATTTGAAACCATATCTTTATCTTCTCAGCTCCAAATTTGAAACCCATCAACTTAAGGACTTCTTATTTAAGCCAAAAGTATATATTTTAAAAATAACCACCTTAAAAGGACTGACATATCTATAAGACAATCTTTTTTCTCGCCGTCCCAACTTCAAATTGCTTGCCATAGGAAAGACCATATCACCTTGAACAAATTCTCTAGGTGATGAATGTTTTTTATCGTAACAGGCCTTTTGTCTATCCTAGGCTTTCCTCAAATGAGATTTGATTATTCTCATATCTCCTTCCAATTTCTCTAACATCTACCTATATACTACCACTCTCTTTGTTGGATCTAAGAAATTTGTTGGTGTAACAATCTTGTCCATACATAGCTTAAAATGGATACATTTTGGTCTAAACATGCCATGAACTGTTGTAAACAAATAATAGCAAAATTTCTTCTTTGCTTCTTGTTTACATGCATTATAAGCATGTCTTCAAGAATGGAGTTAACCTTCTCGATTTCTCCATTAGTACGAGGATGGAAAGAAGGGCTCATTTTGACCAATGGATTTGAATGTTACTTGCTAGAAATTAGATGTGAATCTAGAATCCCTATCAGACATAATGTTTTTGGGTAAACCATGGAGTTGGAATATTTCTTTGGCCATTCCTATGGCTCCATTCATCTTTTTCATCAGAAAGGAATGTGTCATCTTCGTGAGTATATCCATACTACCAAAAAAAGTGTATTGTAACCACCTCTAGTAGTAGGTAACTTAATGTGAAATGGACTCCCACTTCCTATTTGGAATGTTAAGAGGTTTCATTTCCCTAAAAATCCTTGTTTGCTACACTTTAACTCTTTGACAAAAAAAAGGCACTTTCTTCCATGATTCACCTTGATTCTAGGCCAAAATAGTGACTATTCTACCTTCATATAGGTCTTATTAAATCTTGCATGTCTTAAGGTACATCGATAATCTTTAAGGATTCTTCTTAAGTTTAGGTACATAGCCAAGAAATTATATATTCCTATCACAAACCACATACTTGTTAGCTAAAATCTCATATGTGCCTAGATGTTTGAGGATTGTATCAAAAATAAGGATTTTTCCTTGTAGCATTTTTAATTGGGTCCTCAAATTTAGATCTAACTACAAACATAACATTGCAAAGAGGTATTCTACTCTAAGCATATTCCACTTTGTTCTCTTTTCTTGTGATGTATTTGATATCAAAATCATACTTGCATAAGAGTTCCATCCTATTCCTTTGCCTAATTGTTGAGAAGAGGCTAGGTAAAAAGATAATTCTTGATAACGTTCTCAGTTCAAATTTGGTACCCAAAAGGAAGTGGTCCATGCTTAAGTGAATGGACCATGGCTACTAGTTCAAGATCAATATAGGATAAATCTCTAAAATTTTAAGGTTTATAAGCCACTACTCTCCCATGTTGCAAAAGTACACACCTTACATATAACTATGCATAGCACTTGCATATTATCTTAGCTCTTAACACTTACAAGGTCATTCTCATCACTTCTATTCTCATCACATCCATCCATCCATTCATTCCCATCTATCTGATTCGCATCCCATCTCATCACATCTATTTACTGCAAACTTCTCTGGCTCTAGCAACCCTACTATTGGCCAATCTAAATGAGGTGGCTTACCCTGAAACTTCTTCCACCTAAAACCATTGACAGGTTTCTCTACTCTAGTACCAAAAACATCAACCACAATAAATGTGCCTTGACCCAAATCCTGCACAATCTGATAAGGTCCTTTATACCTCAAAGTCAGCTTTCCTAGATGTGGTCCTAGCCTGGAATTGTACAACATCACCTAGTCTCCAACTTGAAATACCTTAAACTTCACATTCATGCTTACCCATGCTTGCCTTCTTCTCAGAATCACCTTAGTAATGTAAGCACTAACCAATCTATCTTCTTCTAGCTGCATTAGATATTTACTCCTGTGCTAAACTGACAATTTAGGAGACATCTTCTCTGCATTAACTCTCAGAGTTGGTACCACAAACTCCATAGGTACCACAACTTCAAGTCCATAAACTAATTCAAATGGTGTCATACATGTTTGTGACTTTGAAAGCTATTCTGAAAGACCATAATATAGAGTCCAACTTCTCATCCAGTCCTTGTGGTTCTCCTGCACAATCTTCTTCAAAATTCTGACCAAGGTTTTATTAGTGCTTTCAGCCTATCCATTAGCCTAGGGATGATATGCTATAGACTTCTTATGCATGATCATGTGAGTCTTGGTTAGCTCAGAGATCACCTCATTCAAAAAATGAGTTTCCCTGTCACTCACCAACTCCACAGGGCATCCAAACGTGGTCATAATGTTGTGGTACAAAAACTTGGCCACACTTTGAGCTTTCTTGTCCTTAAGTGCTATAGCTTCTACCCACTTAGTGTACTAATCAGTTGCCACTAGAATGTACTTACATCCCCTGCTGGTAGTTGGCTTCACATGCCCTACAAAATCCAATCCCCACTTCTGAAATGGCTCTAATGGCAGAATAGGATGATCAAACATTCTATCCCTAGAATTAGGCTATCCAAGTTTTTGGCAAATAACATAACTTTTTACATGCTCATTTGCATCCTTCAACATAGTAGGCCACCATAATCCAACTTGCAATATCTTCTTACCTGTAATGTCTCCTGGAAAATGTCCTCCTACTGCACCTGAATGAGCTTCTTGAAGTACAACCTTTTGTTCAAAATCAGGAACACACCTTCTAATCACCTGATCAATCCCCTTCTTATATAATGCTCTTGCAATCACCAAAAAAGGTCTACTTTCAAGAGCAAATTTTCTTCTTTGATCAGCTGAAAAACCTATTGGCATAGTCCCATCTGTCAAAAATATCATCTGATCATACCATGACTCAGATATTGCATTTTGCACCTCAAACAGCTATGCATCAGGTAAATCATCATTGATACCTATTGGCTCTTCTCCAGTTTCTAATCTACTCAGGTAATCAGCTATAGCATGCTCCTTGCCTGGTGTATGGACAATGACAAAATCAAATTCCTGTAACAACAGCATCCATCTGGCTAACCTTCTAGTTAACAATGGCTTCTTAATCAAATACAGCAATGCTTGATGGTGGTCAGCATGAAAAATCACCTTGTTGCTCAATAAATAATGTCTAAATTTGTTCAAAGCATACACCATCCCAAGAGCTTCTCTCTCAATCACTGTATAATTCCTTTTAGCTACTGTCAAGACTCTACTAGCATAATATACATGCTTGAACCACCCTCTGACTTTTTCCTACATAAGAACATCTCCTATAGCCATATCCGATGCATCAACAAACACATGAAAAGGTAAAGTCCAATCTGGAGGTTGTAATTATGGAGCCACTGAGAACATTTTCTTTAACATCTGAAATGACTTCTCCTGAGGTTCAGCCCAAACAAATGGTACATTCTACTTTGTTAAATGAGTAAGAGGCATACAAACATTAGCCAAATATCTGATGTACCTGGCATTCCATTTTACCTGTCCAACAAACCTACTCACTTCCTTCACATTCTCTGGAACTTTAGCTACATTGATAACTTTAATTTTCCTTTCATCAATAGATATCCCCTCTTTGGACACATGTCCAACAAAATTCCACTCGACAGTAAAAAACACTCTTATAGGGGTTGAGGGACATCCTGAACTTTCTACATCTTTCAAAACACAACTTCAGATGCTGCAAATGCAAATCCTTCTTTCCAAACATTGAAAAATCATCCACAAATACCCTCATAAAATCCTGTAAGTAAGGTTCAAATGTTTTGTAGGCTGGTGGTCCATTATTGAGCCCAAAACTCATGACTGTATAGACAAAAGCTCCCCATTCCGTAATAAAGGCTGTTTTATGCTGATCCTCCTCAACAACCTTAATCTGATTTTACCCAGAAAAACCATCTAAAAAGCTATACAACTCTCTTGCCCTACTGCATCCAATATTGCATCACAAAATGGCATTGGGAATGGATTAGTAATGGTGGCTGCATTTAGCTTCCTATAGTCAACACACACTCTTAACTTGTGGCTGCATTTAGCTTCCTGTAGTCAACACACACTCTTAACTTGCCATTTTTCTTAGGCACCACAATGATAGGAGATAACCATGTCACCTCATTGATAGGTTTGATAAATCCTACAGCCAACAACTTATCAATCTCCACCTTAACCTGTTGAACAAAGTTTGGATTCATCCTGTACCTCTACTGCACAATCGAAATTGCATCGTGTTTAAGATTGATGTGATGCTGGTGCAGATCTGGATCAATACCTTTTACATCAGCATAATCCCATGCAAATACATCCTTATACTCTAGCAATAGCTGGAATAGATCATTCAAGAACTGTCCTTCCACATGAATGCTCACCTTTACCATCTTTGGATCCTCGTTTGTGCCCAAATTGAGCTCCTTCAACTCATCCTGTTTCACCCTATTGGGAACCTCCAAATCTCTTGTTGTATATCTTTTCTGCCATATGCCTTGCTTCCCTCTCTTCTTGAGCTAGGGCTTCTTTTGAGCTAGAGGCTTCATTCTGATCTACCATCTGTATCAATTCAAATCCTTCTATTACCTGTCCAGGAACTAGATCAGAGCTTGTTTCCACTGACTCATCTTCCTTATGCAAGATCCCTTCAACATCAACTTCAAAGACAGGCATAATTGATGGGTTGGCCTTCAAAAATGCTTCCTCCTCATCATCTTCAACTTCCTCTGCCAAATTAATGGTTTGGGCATACAATGGTCTCTCTTTGAAAGGAATGTTCCTCCTGCCCAGCATAGGTATAGTTACCACTTGTTTACCTTTTTTCAGAACAACCTTATTTTCACCCCCCCAATCTTGCTTAACTTTAGCCAGTCTGAACCAAGGTCCCCCCAATCCTACTTAACTTTAGCCAGTCTGAACCAAGGTCTTCCCAATCCTGCTTAACTTTAGCCAGTCTGAACCAAGGTCTTCCCAATCCTGCTTAACCTTAGCCAGTCTGAACCAAGGTCTTCCCAATCCTACTTAACTTTAGCCAGTCTTCCCAATCCTACTTAACCTTAGCCAGTCTGAACCAAGGTCTTCCCAATCCTGCTTAACTTTAGCCAGTCTGAACCAAGGTCTTCCCAATAACATCTCATAAGAGTCATCTCCCTGCTCCATTTTCAAAACCACAAAGTTCACCAGAAAATTCATATATCTGCAATCTGAATGGACTGCTGCCTCCGAATCCCTAAAGGTTGAACCCTTCTCTGATCTACCATCTTAAACTGAAAAGGTGCTGGGTCTAACTTTCCCAACTACATTTTTTGATAGACTGACTCAGCTAATATGTTAACTCCAGATCCTCCACCATCAAGCAACACTTCTTCAAATAAGCTGCCATGAAAAGTTACCTTTATGACAGGAACTATAAAATCAACATCTACTGGATCAATCTTATGCACTGCTGCCTCAGCTATTTGGTTCAATCTTATGCACTGCTACCTCAGCTATTTGGTTCATCTGAACTTCATATTCCTTACCTTAGCAGCTTATTCAACAACCTCTCCTTGAATGCTGGTACAATACATAACATTTGATCTAAGGACAACTACAATGGAAAGTTAATCAAGACCTTAAACCAATCCTTTTGATCTCCTTTCACTTTAGGCTTGACTTCCACATGCTCCTTCTGCTTACGAATCTGATTGTCTGTATTCATCTCATCCAACATCTGATTTCTCTGTTCATGCTTGACCTGTTTTTGTACCTGATCCCTAATTCCTTTCTACTCTGTCCAATCAATTGGTCCTTTACCTTTAGACCTTGTAATAGCCATCACATCAACATCCTGATTTTCATAACATTGGTTGCAATCACATGCCCACTCATCAAAGTGTTCCTTGATAAGCTGCTCTTGATTTGGTTCATGCGCACCTCTACCGGTTCTTATTGCTAAGTCGTGTCAATTATTATCACATTTGCTTGAGCCTGTGGCTGATTTTATTGCTGCTGAGGCCTTGCTTGCTAGTCATCTTGATTATATTGTACCATTGGCATCCCTCTTTCTTCTCTATGTTTCAACCATAGTGCACAATTCAGGCCTACCCAATGATCTGGTGCATCACAATACACACATAGCATTACTCCAGGCAGTCTTCTCTGATTATTTTCCTGATTCCTCCAAGGTGGTCTTGGAGCTACTTGATTAGCTTCCACATTATTTCTTCCTCTACCTCCATTGGGAGTTGGCCTCGCCCTATTATTAGGGTTATACTAGCACTGAGCAGTGCTATGGCCTTCTCTCTCACAAATATGACAAAACTGCTTCTCTTTTGGTACTACGACAGAATATCCAATTTTCTTTAACTGACTTACCAAATCCTCCTCATTATCCTTCTTCTTCTTACCACTATGCTTCTTCTTCTTCTTTCCTTTACTTCCCTCATCACATCATTGGGGCTGATGAAACTTCTGATTCACTTTCTTGCTCAGACTCAGACTCTGCTTCTGACCCTTCTTCTGAATCAGAGCTATCCCTGCTTTTACTACTGGTCTTGGTCATGCCAAGCCTCCTCTCAACTCTAGCTCTGCAGCAGTACCTAGATTATTGATTCCACCTGCAATGTCAATGCTTGCCACAGCATTCTTCAAACCTTTCCTTAAACCCTTCAAGAAGTATCTTGCTAACATTTCATCTGTGGGTCTTTCATTTCATCTGTGGGTCTTTCATTGCCCTGCAATCTATCAACCAAAATTCTAAATTTCTGAGCATAATCTTCCACCAACATATTCCCCTGCTTGATGTCCCTGATTTTCTTTAAGACATTTGTTGGAGTCTTCTCTTTTCTGAATCTTTGTAAAAATGCTACTCTCAGTGCAGCATATGTTGCAAAATGTGCAATACCATATTGGCTAAACCAACTCATGGCTTTTCCTTCCAATGTTGCTGTAAATTGCTGTAATTTAATAGGGTCAGGATACACAACCTAATACCCACTTGCTTGCCACTTGGACTCAAACTGAGCCACATGACAATTAGCATCTTCTTTAGACCTTCCTCTGAATTTTGCTACTTTGACCTTAGGGTTGGGAGGTTGTTGAGCCATTGGGATAGTCTGAGGTACTCTCCTAGGTCTTTGCCTGGGAGATACCTGTAGTGGGTCAAATAGGAGTCTTCTTCTACTTCTTGCTATAGGTCCTCCTATCAAGAGTAAAGCTCCCACCAATTTCCTCACATGCCTTCCCTCTGTTGCTCCTGAAAACTCTCCCCCTTGGCCTGACAGTTGCTCTTCAGGGATAGGTTGCTTAACCTCTTCATCTATGGCTTGTTCATAATTAAAAGGATCAATGTTTCCTGCTTGGGCTTGGGCTCTGGTGTAATACACTCTGGATACTCTTCTTGGATGCTTTGACATGCATCATCTCTCAACAGACACAACCAACACAACCAACAGTGCTGACATAGCAAACTCAGCAGCAGCAGAGCAGGCACAGCAAGAACAACAAGCACAATAGGATCGCCAAATGTGTTGGGGTTCATCATGATAGACTCACTCTAAAACACCATTACTCACAATGAATCAACATAGAAAGCACTTCAGACACAGCAGCACTTGCACAAAGACAACTTCAGATTGAACAAAATAATGCACAGAGGTAGATCTTGCAGAGCAAAAAACATGACTGAACTTGCTTCATTGAGTAAATACATCAGCATTAGAACACGACTACATCACCCTAACTCTGCCCCACAAGGCACATTCTAACCTCTTGAAGTAACAAGACAAAAGTAGTTGTAACTGCCCAAGACAATGTTCTTGGCATAAACATCCGACTCAGCCACATTAGACCTAGCAAAACCTGACTTAGCATAATCCAACTAAGCATTACAATATCCAGTTCAACACTCATGTTCTTGATGATCGTTATTTAAGAATAGACAAAGATGTCAACTAAAAAAATGTACTCATGACATACATTATTCATGAGACACATTAATGTTGTACGAGAATTAGTCAATTTGAAGGGAAGGACTATAAACTCATGATGTCCATGCCTAGTTTGAAATGTAGTCTTAAAGGTTTCCTCATCTTTAATATATGTTGATGATATTTGGATCTAAGGTCAATCTTAGAGAGAACTTTAGTTTTTGTTGACAATTGTATAAGAAGTTCATCAATAAGAAGGTATAGGATACTTATTCTCTTTATTGCACCCTTTATAGTCTATACACAACTTGAAATTCCCATATTTCTTCTTTTGAAAAAGAGAACAGGTGCAACCCAAGATGACAGACTAGGTCTAATGAGTCCTTTCTACTTATCGAGTCCTCTATAGTCTATACACAACTTAAAAGTCACATCCTAGGTTCACCCTAAGGTGATAGACTAGGTCTATTGAATCCTTTTTATAAGAGATCATATATTTGTTGTAGCCATTTATGTAGTAGTGATGTGTGGACGTAGGCTAATAATGGGCTGAGGCACTTTTTTCCCTCTTTAGGAGGTTTTTTTCCTTGGAGAATATGTACAACTCAAGTGTGTATAAGTGACCTTATCATTTCACTTCACTTGTGCTTCACTCATTTCCATTAATTTACATTGAGTGTTGTGCTTCCATCTATCTCTCCTTGTACTTCACTCATTCTCATCAATCTACTTTGAGTGTTGTGCTTCCATTTATCTCTCCTTGCTTGCTCTATCTATTTGTGCATTCCTACATCAATCTCCACTCAAATAATTGGTATTAGAACATGTTCTCTTTGCCCTCACCACCTTGTCACATTTTTCTGGATTGAGCTATCATCTTAGGTTGAGAAGGTATATCCTATAGTGTGATGTTAACTACGTTAACGGTATTTTGCGCATTTCAAAATATTTTTGGGCTCGTTTACGTTCTATAAGGTCTTTGCAATCATCCCCGAGGAAGCGTTAGTTCAAACTGTTTTTGTTTGATTTTGGGTTTTTTTGCATAGCATCAGCATTTGGTGTGCAAACAAGGTCGTCCTCATCTTTGACATTGCATCTTCAAGCTCATCTTTAATAGCATCGTCAAAATTATCATTGTTTTTTACATTCCAACTAAGTTGTTTTTTACATTCCAACTAAGTATTGTTTCCACACTCTACTCTCTACATTTTTTCATACACTTTACAAGGCTTCCTTTGTCATCAGTGGTCTATTGGCATATTGGGTTGCATTCCATGGACATTGATAGTACCTGGAAGTATTGGGATATTTTTATTATGTGTCATTTGCAAACTCAAATGGCAAGGGATGCTTTTTGTTAACGAGAAGCTTGGCGAAACCAACTACCCTTTGTGGTCATATTTGATGCATCATGTATTGGTTGCCAAAGGGCTTTGGAATGTTGTCATTGGCATTAAGGCACACCCTATCTCACCAGCACAGGATAATGTAGGTACTTTGGATTGTGACACTAGTTCAAATGTAACTTTGGATAAGCTTATTGAGATCAACTACCCTTTATGGTCATATAGCATCATGTATTGGTTTCCAAAGAGCTTTGGAATGTCATCTCATTAAAGACATGCCCTATCTCATCAGCACATGATAGTTCATGTAAAGATACTTGGTGAGACTAGTTCAAATGTATATCGTATCTCACACCTCCCATAGTAGAACAAGTTAGGTGGGATGGCAAGGATACATAGGCACATGCATTAGTGGCACTTTCAGTAAAAAGGAGCATTATTCTTTATATTTGCTCATGTAAAACTATGAAACATGCTTAGGATACGCTTGTTGTGTTTTACTGGCTATGTAATGAGGCACGAGTGGCTTACTTGCGCAAGCAATTAGAGTCCAAGCATATGAACGAGAGAGATTTAATGGATAAGTTCCTCATAAGGATTAAAGATCTCAGGGAGTAACTTGCACATATTGATGAGGCCTATCTGGATAATTCTTTGGTATCTATTATTCTCAGAACTTTATTAAAGATCTCAGGGAGTAACTTGCACATATTGATGAGGCCTATCTGGATAATTCTTTGGTATCTATTATTCTCAGGACTTTATTAGATTCATATACTAGGGTTTTTATCTACACATTTAGGCTCATGATGATGAAGGATAACTCCAATGCCCTTACTTTTGATTGCAGTACTCTTACAAGAAGAGCAATCGTGGTAAAACCAAACTAGTATATGTGTGGGAGATCATGCATTTATTACTAGTCAAAAAGGTAAAGGAAAAAACTTTTCTCTGGGTGGCTATAAGCCAAAGATAGAATCAGCATAGTCTTCTAGAAAGGATGCCAAGAAGGGGGTGATAAACCTAAGAAGAAAGGCAAATGCAACTACTATGAGAAGCCAAGCCATTATATAAATAAATGTAGAAAAAGGCTACAGAGTGAGAAGAAGAAAGAGTCAAGCATGGATGTGGGGGGCAGACGCATTAACACCAAGTGCTAAAAAGGAGGAGTCAACAAACTACACACAAGATGATTGGGGATTCATTGTGCATTGTAGTTATGATCCTTTTGTCCCCATTATGATGTATGCATGTCAATGATAATTCAGCATTTCTGGTACTTTGATAGTGGTGCCACCAAGCACATTACTTTTTAGTGTGATTTATTTTCCTCCCTTGAGTCTGCTCCTCCTTAAGGAGGCACAATAAACAGCCCCTCATATCCAGTAAAAGAAGTTGGTAAGCTTGTTCTCTCACTGTTTGCAAATGGTGGGACAATCACTCTCTCACAGGTCTTCTGCCAGGCATAAAAAAGAACTCGATATGAGTCTCTGCCATTGTTAGGGCAACCTAGTGGTCAAATGGTCAAATTTGTTAATGATAGATGTACAATTCATGGACTGGAGCGATGGAGACATCACTTTGGCATCTAGTACCCTAAGCCATGGGCTTTATAAGGTGGAGAAGCATGAGATATTGGCACATAATGCTTGTTTAATTATTGCCACATGCTATTAGCTGATGTGGAGCTATGGCATGGCTACATTGGACCCCTGTCAAACATGTATGTGAGGGGTGCATTTTGGGCAAAGATGCAATACTAATAGGCATCATTCCAAAAGATGCATCAGCCCTAAGGAAATCATTGATTGTGGGATATCTCTACTTTGTGAATTTTATTGTGATGAGTGACTACTTTAGGCACACCTGAGTGTATCTATTAAAAACAAAGTCAAAGGTTTTTACATGCTTAAGAAGCAGACACTTTGTTTATGGCAAAAAATGTGTCTACATGTAAAATTAGCACTCTTCATATAGATCGAGGGTGGGAATATATGCCAAAGGAGTTTCATGTATATATGAATAAAAGAGGTATAAAACATTAATGCGCATTGCCTTATATACTTTAACAAAATAGTGTGGCCAAGAGGAAGAACATATTTCTCATGGAGATGGCATGTTGCATGGTTGAAGGCCAAGATTTACCTCGTGTTTTTTGGTTGGAGGTAGTTACATGTGCCACTTATGTACTAAATAGATGCCTCACCAAGGCCTTCAGAAAATTACCTCTCGTGAATGCATATAACAATGGCAAGAATGCCTTTATGATTCATTTTCTTGTTTTTGGTTATGCTCTTATGCTTGAGAGCAATGACACAATAAACTATATGATAAGGTGGTAAAATGTATTTTTGTGGAATAGAACCCAGAAAGCAAAGGGTATAGACTCTACCATCCAACTAAAAAGCAAAGGGTATAGACTCTACCATCCAACTAAAAAGCAAATTTTGGTGAGTAGAGATGTTATCTTCATTGAGAACTTAGTTCAGCCCATGCTTTTATGTAAAAAACAACAGTGTATACTCATAAGATACCTTTAATACACTTCTACCTTTGTACAATGTTGCGCAACCATATATGGAATAAATGAATGCTCAAAAAGTGACGCATTTCAGCCCTTATAGATCAACCTATTGATTGTTGAGATATCGAGCTCATCTAGTGAGGCGGTGACACTGATGACCCGCCTGGGGGGGATAGTTTCCACACTTACACCACTGGCATAGTTGGTGAGATCATGGGTGATATGCGGCCAGTGGGATGAAAGGTTGTGTGACAGCCATTCTAGAGACTGGCATAGTTATAGCGCCAGCTCATTTGGTTGGGTTCACACTATAGAGAACCCTAGTATGTATTTGGTTGAGTACCTTTCATATGGTGTTTCATTATGGTGTGTACTCTTATCTTTGTATATTGAGTGTTGAGTGTTGTGTGAAGAAGAAGAATATTTTCAGCCTCTCACCTTGTGTGTTCCCTATTAGGGTTTTGTGAGTGTGTGTGTGTGCTTGCAAGAGCTCAAGCTCTCTTCTCCCTTGCATCTTTTCATGGTATCAGAGCCTGGCTCATGCTAAGGACTGAGCTGCAAGCAAGAGAAGCACAGGAAGCGGTATGAGGGTAAGAGCTTCAACTACTCTTCTCTATTTGTATTGGCGAGACTACACCCTTATCGGGAGCTCTATAGGTGGCACCGGCAAACGATCTCTGATTGAGGAGCTTTCTTCACGGGAGTAAAGCTATAGGGTAACTATTCTGTCCTATCGAACTACATTTTTGGGTCGAAAATGCGTTTCGGGCGCATCACGACCTCCGTTTTCTAGAAAGCAGGTGATTTTGAGCACTACGGTGGGTAAGTCATCGATTCTCTACAAAACTCTGTTTTTTAAGAACTACAGGAAGACAGATTGGTTGTGCAGACATTGTGTGTGCTACAAGGATGTCAACAGTTGTTGCCATTGGGTGTATGTATACACATTGAGGTCATTGGTTGTGACATTTGAGTGTACTACAGTACCGCTGCAGAAAATACAGCAATTTGTGCAGGACAAAACCAGAGTGCTGTTTCTAGTAAATTTGTGTGTCTAGCAAGATGTTAATGATGGCATAAACTAGATTGTTGCTGAGAATCTTGATAAGAACAACTTCCATGCTTAGAGGTTCAGGTTAACGAATTTCTTGATGGGAAAGGGTTATTGTTGGGACTACAAAGAAGGTGAGCATGAAGAGGCACCAGAGATACCGAAGATCAATCCGACTGCTACAAATGTGAAAGAGTTCAAGGATTGGAACCAAGGAGCCAGAAAAGTTATGTATTGGCTCTATCAATCCGACTGTTGCTTGCTGTTGAAAAAGAAGCTATTGGTGGAGGCTGATGTGAGTGGAAATGTGGTTGCACAGAATGCAAGTCAGCAATCATAATCTTTGAGTGAACCAAGAGAGTCCTCATCTAGTGGTTCAGTTTTGATAGACCATGGAGTGGCAGGCTGCGTCATAATACTAGTCCTACAAATGTGATTAGTACATCACATAAAGGCAAAGAGAAAGTGGTTGAGCCTCTTATTATGCTTGACATTTATGCAGGGCATTCTCATGTTGATGGAGAGTCTAGTGGCTCAGAGATGAGCCTTGATGAGGAGCTTGGGATCCCAGCTATGAGAACACCTGGTGTAAAGAAGGCTATGGAAGCCATGAATGCAAAGCTATGAAGATCTGGGAGAGTGAAGAATCCTGTGCAGAGGCTTACTTATGATGGTTATGTGGCACATCACTATGCATACATGGCAAAAGTTGTGCAGGTTGTAGAGCCCACATGCATTGATGAGGCTGTTAGAAATGTGTATTGGGAGAAAGCTATGGATGAGGAGATGGATGCACTATATGGAAATGAGACTTGGGATTTAGTGCAATTGCCTAAAGGCAAGAAAACCATTGGATGCAAGTGGGTGTACAAAGTAAAACATAACAGTGTATCAGCAACATGAATCTACAGTTTACTAAAAAATTTGATGTGATCAAGCATTACAGCATATACGAACAAATCATAGTGTACGGGTGATGTGATTCTGTAGTCATGGTAACAATCATGGCATACGACCAAAATCACGGTGTATGAGCAAACCTATTAAATCATGGTCATGAAAACTTAAACTTGCAAAATTTTAATGCAAGAACAATGTCAAAAGAAGGTAGATGGGGCCTAAAATAGAAAAAGGGAGTAAGGGAGAAGCTTTTGAGAATCTAGGAACTTACACTTTGGCTCAGGAATCCCAACATGTCTGAAAGCTTCTAGAGGCCTTGTTTTGCACCTAGGAGTCCAATTTTTGTTATCTATAGGGGGTCCAAATTGACCACCTCGATGAGTGTTACACTTCTAAATTACTTGCACTTGGAGGTATCTTGTAATTACATTTTTAAATGAAATTTTAATGCAAGTTTAAGTTTGAGCTCTATCACCTGGAGGTATCCCAAAGTCATGTATGACTTTCAGAGGGGTCCCATATGCTAGAAACTTGAGGGAAAAGGGAGCTCCTTATGCAAGAAGAGACTTACAAGAACAAGGTTAAAAGAGGAAAGAATAGCTAGTCTAGGAGGTCAAAGCTTACACTTGGAGGTAATTGAATTTTCTTTAAAATTTTAATGCAAGTTTAAGTTTGAACTTGAGGGAAAAGGGAGTTCCCTCAAGTTTAAGTTTAAACTTGAGGGAAAAGGGAGTTCCTTAGCCAATGCATGACTTTCAAACTATGGGGTCTCATATGCTAGAAACTTGAGGGAAAAGGGAGTTCCTTAGCCAAGAGACTTACAAGAACAAGGTCAAAAGAGGAAAGAATGGCTAGGTTAGGAGGTCAAAACATATCCCTACACATGTAGATGTTTAATTTAGCCCTTTAAGCTAGCCTTAGGCATCCATTGAGACCTTTGCCACACATTAACACCTCACACTCCTTAGGGATTTCATATCTACATTAGACCAACATTATATACATAGGTGCTTCACTAGGTTTCACCAAACCTCTAGTAACCCCAATTTTGCCAATCTCAAGTCCCTTACATATCACTACTTTCAACCCAATCACTTCTCAACCCCCTTTATCCTTTAGTGAACAAGCTCTTTCTCAACCCCCTTTATCCTTTTTTTAAAATGCCCTAAAATGTCCAAAATTGGGTGAATATTTTCTAAAACCCTTTAAAATGGCTAAAATTTGGGCGAATGTTTTAATATGGGCGAATTTTTTCTAGAAAACCCTAAAAAATAGCCAATTGGCAAAGATTATCCCCTATTTTTTTCCTTGGGGAGAAAGATGTCCTAAGCCAAGAAGGAGCTGCACATAGCTCAAGGGATGTTGTTAAACCTATTGCTTAGGAAACAAGTGGAAATTCTTCCACGATGGCTTACCAACTTCCAATTAGAGTGAGTGTGTGTGTGCGCGCGCGCGCGCGCATGAGTCAAAAATTATCAAATCCATGAGGGGTTTTCAGAATTTTAAAATTAAATCCAACTAATTTTAAAATTAAATCCATGTGTGTGTGTGTGTGTGCGCGCGCGCGCGTGCGTGCATGCATGAGTCAAAAATTGTCAAATCCATGAGGGGTTTTCAAAATTTTAAAATTAAATCCAACTAATTTTAAAATTAAATCCAACTAGATTTAGAGAAAAAGAGAGAGAGAGAGAGAGAGAGAGAGAGAGAGAGAGAGAGAGAGAGAGAGAGAGAGAGAGAGAGAGAGAGAGAGAGAGAGAGAGAGAGAGTGTGTGTGTGTGTGTGTGTGTCAAATCCATAAGGGGGCTTTAAAAAGTGAAAGTTTTGAATCAATTATGCTAAAGCAAATTGAAAGAGCCTTGAAAAATAAAATAAAATTCATAAAAGAAGCAAGACTCTCACGAGATAGGTATGGAGAGAAAAGTCTCTTCATCATGGTATTTGACATCTCTTACATAAATGTGTGACATACCACATATCATGAGAATGCAAACGCTAAGAGAAATGAACATAGAATCCAACAACAAATCCCAATTATCATCACTGTTCCTAGAAGTTTTAAATATTTAATCATAGTTTTTCTCGAGAGTTCCCCTAGGGAAATTGTGAAATCAACCACTAATGCCTTTGCCTTTGGCAGGTCAATATCCAAATATATGAATAAATTTGATGGTTCCACAGACCCATATGAGTTCCTGAAAGTGTGTAAACAATGATGTGATGCTTTTGGAGCTATTGACTGCCCATCTAAGGTTCAAGCTTTCACATTTTCCCTAATGAGAAAAGCTAGATGATGGTTTGCAATACGAGATCAAAGTTAATGTAAGAACTTTGAAAGTAGATTTCATTTGTGGGTTGCACACGTGAACTTTACTTAATTAAGCAAAAAATTGATGAAACCATATGAGATTTTATTCTCCCGATTAAAAAAAAATGTGGAGGGGATTGTAGACCAGAAGAGGCTCAAGCTTGCCGTAATAAAATGCTGCTCGAAACTGCAAGCCTGGCCTTGAAGCATTGAAGGGGAGAGATGAGGAAACATGATGCTACGGAGAGGGAGAAAGGGGGGGGGAAATAGTTGAGGAAGACAGACAAGCGGTGGAGAAAGAGGAAAGGGAAAAAAGGAGGGGACAAGAAGAAGGCAAGAGGCAAGGGAGGGGGACAACAAGCAAGGGAGAAGGTGGGGGCTAGGTAGGCACCTCTAGCAGAGAGGGAAGGATGGAAACACAAGGGATGAAGGAGGGTGGGCACAGGGGGGGAGAGCAGGCTTACCAAATTCCAATTAGAGTGAGTGTGTGTGTGTACGCGCATGCGCGTGCATGCATGAGTCAAAGATTGTCCAATCCATGAGAGGTTTTCAGAATTTTAAAATTAAATCCAACTATATTTAGAGAAAAAAAGAGAGAGAGAGAGAGAGAGTGTGTGTGTGTCAAATCCATGAGGGCTTTTCAGAATTTTAAAATTAAATCCAACTAGATTTAGAGAAAAGAGAGAGAGAGAGAGAGAGAGAGAGAGAGAGAGAGAGAGAGAGAGTGTGTGTGTGTGTGTGTGTGTCAAATCCATGAGGGCTTTTCAGAATTTTAAAATTAAATCCAACTAGATTTAGAGAAAAAAGAGAGAGAGAGAGAGTGTGTGTGTGTGTCAAATCCATAAGGGGGCTTTAAAAAGTGAAAGTTTTGAATCAATTATGCTAAAGCAAATTGAAAGAGCCTTGAAAAATAAAATAAAATTCATAATATAAGCAAGACTCACGAGATTGGTATGGAGAGAAAAGTCTCTTCATCTTGGTATTTTACATCTTTTACATAAATGTGTGACATACCACATATCATGAGAATGCAAACCCCAAGAGAAATGAACATAGAATCCAACAACAAATCCCAATTATCATCATTGTTCCTAGAAGTTTTAAATATTTAATCATAGTTTTTCTCGAGAGTTCCCCTAGGGAAATTGTGAAATCAGCCACTGAGGCCTTTGCCTTTGGCAGGCCAATATCCAAATATATGAATAAATTTGATGGTTCCACAGACCCATACGAGTTCATGAAAGTGTGTAAACAATGATGTGATGCTTTTGGAGCTATTGACTGCCCATCTAAGGTTCAAGCTTTCACATTTTGCCTAATGAGAAAAGATTGATGATGGTTTACCACATTGCAATACGAGATCAAAGTTAATGTAAGAACTTTGAAAGTAGATTTCATTTGTGGGTTGCACACATGAACTTTACTTAATTAAGCAAAAAATTGATGAAACCATATGAGATTTTGTTCTCCCCATTTTTTTAAAAAAAGTGGAGGGGATTGTAGACCAGAAGAGGCTCAAGCTTGCCGTAATAAAATGCTACTCGAAACTGCAAGCCTGCATTGAAGGGGAGAGATGAGGAAACATGATGCGGCGGATAGGGAGAAAGGGGGGGGGGAATAGTTGAGGAAGACAGACAAGCGGTGGAGAAAGAGGAAAGGGAAAAAAGGAGGGGATAAGAAGAAGGCAAGAGGCAAGGGAGGGGGACAACAAGCAAGGGAGAAGGCAGGGGCTAGATAGGCGCCTCTAGCAGAGAGGGAAGGATGGAAACACAGGGAGTGAAGGAGGGTGGGCACGGGGGGGGGAGAGCAAGCTGGGGAGAGGAGGAGGCGAAGCTGAGGGAGAAGGGGGTAGAAGCGAGCTGGGAGATAGTGAAAAGGTGAAGGAGGGTGCAGGCGAGTTGGGGGGAGAGGGGGCAAAGCAAACACGGGGATGGTGTAGGCAGGCAGGGGGGCAGCTCAACTCAACATAGGACTCCAACCTTTGTTACTAAAAACCTTAACTTATGCATGGCATGGATACGCTTTTTTTAGAAGAATATAAAGAAGTGTTTAAAATGCCTAAAATCCTACCACCAAAGAGAGATGTTGATCATCGTATTGAGCTTGAACCAAATGCAAAGGCCGCCAGCAAGCCTCCATATAGACTCTCTAAAGGTGGAAAAAGATGACATAGCAAGGTAAGTCAAGGAACTCTTGGATGTGGGATGGGTGGAACAACCAAGAAATCACCATTTACTTCACCCGTACTTTTGGTGGAAGAAGAAAGATGGGACACTATGTATGTGCATTGATTATCGCGATATTAGCAAGATCACCATCAAGAATAGATTTCCCATACCCCATGTGGTTGTGAGATGAACATAAGGATATTAAGTACTTCTATACGATTGATTTGAGGTCGGGTGATGAGTTCAAAACATCATCACCCTCCTTCATTCTAATTTTGAACTCATCACACTCCTTCATTCTAATTTGAACTCAAGGATGCCAAGTACTTCTGTAAGATTGATTTGAGGTCAGGTACCATCAAATTATAATGAAGGAGGATGATGAGTTCAACAACATTTAGAATAGAAAGAAGGCTATTTTATTTTATGGTTATACCACTTGCGTTGTGCAACACACCCGCTACTTTTCAAGCTTTTATTGAAAAAAATACTACATCCCTTCCTCTTCAAGTTTATGTTGGTCTTTGATGATATCCTCGTCTCTATAGCAATGGAGAGGATGACCATTTGAGATGCATGTTAGTAGAGAAGTGCTCGAGGTATTGAAGAGCAACCACATGTATTCAAAGGAGAGCAAATGTACTTTTATGGCTCAAGAAGTAGAGTATCTTAGGCACATTATGAGAAAATAAGGCATCAAAGTGGATCCTAAGAAGGCTGAGTGTGTGAGAAAGTGGCCTAAACCTACAAATACAACTCAACTAAGGGGATTTTTGGGCTTACTATCTTTTTATATAAGATTCATGCAGAGGTATGCAAAAAATTATAGTCCCACTCACTAACTACAAGCTTAACAAAGAAGCTTTCTTTTGGGATGCAATTGCAAATAAGAGCTTTGAGGATCTTAAAAACATGCTCACATCAGCCCCTATTTTGGTTTATCCAGATTTCACTAAGCCATTCACGTGGT
Organism: Cibotium barometz; assembly: GCF_041138505.1. NCBI lineage: Eukaryota > Viridiplantae > Streptophyta > Polypodiopsida > Cyatheales > Cibotiaceae > Cibotium > Cibotium barometz. Next base: position 13,212,319 of record NC_141063.1, read on the forward strand.
GAGGACCGATGCATGTGGAAAAGGAATTGGGGTAGTTTTGCACCAAAATCACGGTGTGATTGCTTTTAAGAGCTTCAAGTTGAGTGAGAAAGAGATGCAAATGCATGTGTATGTCCAAGAGATGGTTGCTATTTTACATGCTATTAAGAAATGGCATCACTATCTTTATGGGAGTCACTTTTATGTGAGAAATGTTGAGTTATTTTCTCTATCATGTAGCTTGTATAGCGGCAGCATCACCATGGAGCTCAGCGCCCATATAACTTGGAACGCCCAGCAAGTTCTAGTGGGGTCTAGGGGTGAGGGTGCCCAAGTCAGAGCACCAAAGCCCTTGAGCAGTTAGGAAGGCTTATGGGTGGGTAGGCCCCTATAAGTGCCCGAGAGTGTGGAGATATCCACATTCCCCTCTATGGATGGGTGGTGACTAGATATCTCTCTTTGCCCTCTTGAGCAATGGTGGTGGCTATGGTGGATGCAACATTAGTATCAGTGCCGACGTACTCCTCTCTCCTCACATGTGTGTACAAGCTCTGAAAAAAGATAAGATAATCCTTATTTTCTTTTTAATGGTTAAATTTAATCTTCTTCGTCTTGTTTTCCTTCTGCAGAGTATGTGTGGGAAAGAAGTTGTCAAAGAGAAAATTGCATTTTTTTGTCTTATCTCTATGTGAGAATGCAAAAGTGTGTGTGATAAAAAGAAGGTTTCTTTGAGTGTAATTTGAGAAGAAGGAGAAGCTTTGTGGTGCGTGTTTGAGTACACTCCACACCGTGTGAATTGAGATTTGTGTGTGTATGTGTGTTGTACACCTTACAACCACACAATTTGTATAAAATTGGCAAAACAAAGGAACACTCATTGAAGTTTTAGTACATGAGCACCCACCCACCCATGGCCAACATGCCCAATTAGTACCAGCCACAACACCAAGGCGAGAGCGTAGCAGGTTTAAGAGACATCATTACCATGGAGTAAAAGAACAGTAACAAAAAGCCACTATTCAATAGCCATTGCCTAATAGAAGCACACAAGCTTTGCAGTATGAGATCAATAGTAGGTCACCCATCAGCAAGGCAATAGCAGATGACATCCTCTATCAAGGGAGAAGCAACCAAATGAGTAGTTGTCCACGAAGTGAGCACTAAAGTCAATGATAGCAACAATGGTAAAGATGGTATGCTAGTACTAAAGGAAGCCATTAGAGCAACATCAATGTAGCCGTTAATAGACAGCACCACTTGGAGTTTCCTGTAGAAAGGGATAATGATCATACACAAAGGGATAATGACTTGTATACCAAGCGCCCATTGTTCTTTTGAATGCTACAAAGAATGTGTTACTTTATGGAAAGGGCTCTATAAGCTTGGTGTTGCTTTTGTGACCATGATTACTTAATGTGGTGTACATGTCAAAGTAAAGAATTGCATGCATTTCTTGGTATATGAGGCTTGTCATAGTTTGTACATTGTCATACGTGGTTGTTGAATGTGGTGATCAAAATCATCCGCCTCCTCCTCAGAGTCGAAAGTGGACCTTTTTGACTTCCTCTTGCTTTTGCTCTTAACAGACCCTACCAACACTCGCTCGGTGTCTTGAGAGCTGATTCAACCAACTGCTCTAGAGCCATTGTTGTGATATCGGCTCCAATAACTAGCCTTTTCAATTGCTTGCTTAATCTCTTCAATGAAATAAGAATTGAGTATTCTTCCGCTGGTCAATTGGCTACATCCAGCAGTCGTCGCCTGAGTAGCTTCTAAAACTTTTTGGCATAGCCTTCAACCATGAGGTTCTTCTGGTTCATTCGGTAAAAGCTTATCACGCACATGCACGAATGTTTTATCTTCTTGGAACCTTTGAAGAAAGGCTTCTCTGATCACATCGTATGTTAGGAAATGAGCATACTTGTACTAAGCAACCTAGATAGCAACACTTTTTTGTAAAGTTGAGACAAAAGTTGCTTTCTTGAGGTTTTGATTAATCAGCGGGGGGATGTTCACACTGTCAAAGAGAAGGATGTGGGCATCCGCATCCTTCGAGGATTTCCCAAAGAATTTTGGATAACAACTGGTCATCCGTTGAAGCATGTTGTATTATAGAAGTCGGGGAGGTGATGGTGGGGGTGGTGACATGAATAGTGGTGGTTGTGGCAAAGTTACCGGTTCTTCTTTCTTGTGTTGATTCAGAGTTGGATTTAGCAAACTGGAGTCCCCAAGCTTCTAGCCATGCCAAGTAGTGTAATTCACCTCTACTGACATGAATGGTTGATTCGAACATAAAGGAAATCAAGCAGGGAGTGAAACAGGCAACAAGATGCATCGTGGTGGTCACCAAATGCTGGGGCCATTGCCCTAACATGGAATTATTTACAAAGAAAACAAAGAGGGAGAGAGATTACATGCTCATGAACATAATACTTAATGAATTGAATTAATTAAACATAATAAGAATTAATAAACACGTATAATTGGGGCATAAGTAGAGGATCACATTATCATCTTCTTTGATTATTCAGGAGTTTGAGTTCAGCATCGTGCACACTCTAGGAACCAGCAATACAGTAGTGGATTACCTGTCCTGAATGGAATCTCGTGAAGCCCCAATCGAAGTAGCGGATGATGTAGCCAGAGCTGTTTACAAGAGTGTTATGGGGCTCATCCAAACCCCTCTTGGAACACATCCAGCAAGAAGATTACCTGGTGAACCATAATTATCATGAGGATCTTTCCAATGACCGAGCTTGTAACTCTTGAGCTCTCCAAGCTCTACAACTCCTTGAGAAGCAATTCCATCGCGCCTCCCATGAGCGTTATCACACTACCGCGTTGCACTATGTGTACTCGTCCCTCCTCTCAACTCACTTCACTCACACACACTCACTAGCAAGGATTAGAGAGAGATAAGCAAGAGAAAGAGTCTATTGCACAGTGGGAGAGTCCTTTGTATTATTATGAGATATATTCACTTTTATACATGGCCATAAGTGTTCACACTCACTTAAACTGTGGGGCTGGCCAGGCACATTAGGCTCATAAGAGGCCTAATGCTATTACAAATACCACTCTCATAATATATCCATGAAGTACTTCACTTGGGACTTTATCCTAACTTGCTACCACACGCTCTTGAAGTGGAAATCACCATAAGTATTCCACCAGACCATTACGGGTGCCCGTCCAAGTTATAGATTTATCTTGAATGTATGATCTTTTGGTGTATCTACCTTGACTCCTTGATATAAGATAATTGTGGTAGATCTTGTTAACCCTAGGAATGGGTTAACAGTTCCCCCTTCTTGATGTCGATCGTGTCCTTGTGATTGCGTTGAAGACCTTTTTGTGTGTGGAGAATTGCCAAGCTTTGTTGATGTCTTTTAATGTTGAATGACATTCAATAGTCCTTATTTCTCCGGAAGGAATAAGGAATGCTAGTTAGTAAATGAAAAGGTTAGAGATTAGTAGGAATTCCTATAACGGGGTGGGGGTGGTGGGGGGTTTTTGCCGATGATCGCATTTTTATATTTTTGTAAGCATGTTTTAGGAGGATTATATTTTTTGATCACTTTGTGTAAGTTGGGAAACTAATAGATTTTAATGATGGGGGAGAAGAGAAGAAAGGATCCAAAGGAACGTAGACAAAATCATTAGAACGAGAATGTGATTCTTAGGTCCTCATCTGATTCATTGAAACAACATTCATCATTTGAAGAATCTGGCCTTTGATGATGTCCCTTTTTTTGTGGCAGGATTCTTGTCAAATGTTGTTGAGTATGTCATGTTCTTACTTGCTTCTTCCCATGTGCTTTTTATACTATTATGTATTTTATATTGCTCTATGAAACATATAAACATGAAGTACATTAAATGAGTCAAATAGACTCTTTTTGAGCTGCTTCCTGTTGAAGTAGCCCCACAGGTTGGTGAGGCATGAAAGAATTACGCCAACTTGCAAGGCTAATATAGATATCTTCACTAAGGATTAGAGATTAATGTGTTGTGAAGACTCAATTTTTCATAGGGAGAGGTTTGCAATGTGAAGGAAAATTCCAGGCATTGGATTGTACCATTGACCAGGCTTTCACCCAACATGGCCCCCCCAGTTAGAGATGTATCTGGAAAGTTATAGATGGTGAGGCTCTGGTGTAAATGTCCTCCAGTGCATTAGTATGGATATGTACTCTCATGGAGTAGTTACTAAATTAACCTCTCCAAAAGAATAGTAAGCTATAAGTTTAACAAAAATGTATTGGTTATTGAAGATCGTGGGGAGTTTCTTGTGATATTCTACCTTTTTTAGGTAGGTCATTTGTGTGACTCCCCTGTGTTTGTGTCCTTTTATTTCTTTTTGGTGATGGGAAGAGTGTTAATAAAGTAAGCAATAACAACACTAGAGTGATATGGGAAATTAGTAGAGTAATTAGTTTGTGCTGTGAAGTAGCAAATTGTAGGTCATGACATGAAAGCATCACACATGAAAGCTTAAAGCGTGAAGTGTTGGTCGTGAGATGTTAATTCGTGAAGCGTTATTTCATAAAGTGTTAAGGCATGAAGACTTAAGGCATGAAAGCTTAAAACGTGAAGTGTTAGGGCATGAAAGATTAAAGCGTGAAGTGTCAGGGCATAAGATGTTAATTCGTGAAGTGTTATTTTGTGAAGTGTTAAGGCATGAAGGCTTAAAGCGTGAAGTGTTTTTTTTGCATTAAGTTACCACCTTGCAAGCAACAAGTTCTTGTGGCTACTCTCCTTGTTCAGAGAATAGGTTCTTATGTCTGCCGCCTAGCTTCTACACTTATGCTTCTCATCCAGAGGGGTGAAAAGAGCATTGTGAGTTTGTCCTTGATGCTCTCATAAGTCTCTATTGTTGGCAGATGTGGGAATTGATTCTTGAATTTGTGGTTCAAGTGTTGTTGAGGCGGTAGGTATAGCTTCTGGTTGGTTACCACCATTGGGGTTGACTGAACAAGAAAGCTCTTGTGTATATGTTATATGCATGAGAGGGGTTGAGTGACTTGCTTGGTTTTGTGTGGGCCTCCATTCTGGTTGGTTACCACCATTGGGGTTGACTGAACAAGAAAGCTCTTGTGTATATGTTATATGCATGAGAGGGGTTGAGTGACTTGCTTGGTTTTGTGTGGGCCTCCATTCTTGTCAAACTTTAAGTGAAGCTGTTGGTGAAGCATTCCTCCCTTTGTTCGTCGATTTTGGCAACCATATGATGGGATTACCATCATAATACCCTTGTTCCTCCTGAAGCATGTACACAAGCACCCATCTTTGATGAACATTATGAATTGGTGGGCTAATGCTGATGTTTCTTTCTTTGTGTAGGCTTAGGGGACTTTTGATGTGCTTGGGAATCCAAGCTTTGGTATTACCTTAGTAGTACCCTTATGCTTACAATAATCTTTTTGGTACCCACAATTGTTGAGATGTTGGAGTTCTTTCAAGAACTCGCATAGGCCTTTGTGGACGGTGTTATGGAGTGCTTTTGTGGACGGTGTTATGGAGTGCTTTTATTCTTCCTTGTCCTCTTAGTGTTGTGTTGAGGAAAAGTCTTTGATGATTAAGGCCCCCAAATTGGATTGGCACCTTCGTAGTAGCCCTATGCTACGAGTAGCTGCTTCTCCACCCACATTTTGATACCATTAAGATACCTTGATCTTGGTTATCTTGGTGGAGTATTCTTTGTGGATGAAGTGGAAGGTTTTGGGTCCTCCTTCACATTGTTGAGGTTGTGCTCTTGTTGTGGATAAAGTTGTGCTTGGATTGTGATGATTTTATTGGAAAGTTCTAATCCAACCATAATTCTTGGGATATTCTAAGTAAGATATGTTGGAAGTTCTAGCTCCTCGAAGGTCTCATCCTCTCGTAAGAGCAATTTCACAATGCTTGCAGGAGTGTTCAAGGTGATTGTTTACATGGTTTCATCAATTGAATACCACGAGTCACGTACCGAAGTTCTAGCAAGGATGACATCATACTCAAGGGAATCTGGGGTAACATGGAATCTAAAATCTACATTTGCATAAATTTTTTGAGTAGCATACCTAAACTAACGTGAAACTTCAATGTTTTGTCCATTGGCACCTCTTACAAGACCATTGTCTTTAGGGATGATTTCAAGTTATCCTAATGACACCCAAGTGTCTATTGTCATGCTATTATAACTAGCTCGAGGGCTAATCAATGCACATTTGCACTTAACATCATTGCTCGTAGAAAAATCTAACCATACCATGAGAGAATCTTCAAGTGGAACCATAGATGTTTCAGTTTTTTTTTCCAGCTTTTAGATCTCGTTTTGTTTCATATTCCCATTCACTTTCATTCTCCTTTTGGCTCTCAACTTTTTCAAGAGTGCCCAATGTGCACACTCAGTCCTTTGACCACTTTAATTGAGGTCTGTTTGGAAACTTGTGAATCCTCACAGTCTTGTTCTATGTAGCTCTTGATGTCTTGGTATAACTCATGTTTAGTCTTTAAAGGTGCAAGTACTGACGCTATGTTGGCTTCACCACCATGAGAGAAGAGCACTCCTCCAAATGAGGATTTGAGAGACTACTTTAATTTTGTAAGGGATTCATCGAATTCCTCATGTGCTTTTTCAATCACATAATTCGTGCAATCTGCCTCTAATGACTCTTCTGTAGAGAGTACGTCTTCCTCTTGAAAGAAAAGCGATACTCCTCCGATTTTTGTATTTTGGTTGCTTTTTTAGGTTTGACATTATGAGGTTCAATCACAATCTATGATCCTGTATGACACTCAACAATGCTAAACATGATCTCTTGAGCTTACTTTTTGCATTTCGCATATGTCATGCGATCATGATTTTCAAGTCAAGGGTGGTTGGGTGGGTTCTAGTTTCTTGATTGGTCTACACTAAGTGAGAAATTAGAACTTGTTTCATGCTCACTAAGTGACGTAGTAGAACTTGTTTCTTCTTTTAACTTTCCTTGGATTTCCAGCTTTCTTTATGTTTGTCCTTGCGACGAGAAGAACGAACTTTCTTTGGTGCTTTTTTATCATCTATTGCACATGTGGGTTTTTTGGTTTGAGTGGTAGTCTTTGAGGTGGATACTTCTGCATCATATGTAGCTTTTGGCTCTTTTGGGGTTAGGACTGCCACAATCTCTTTTTCCTTGACTTTAATTTCAAACTTTATTTCAATAGTTTGTTTAGGTTTAGAAGTTTTTGCATCCTTTTGTGGTTTCTATTTTAAAACATGCTGTTCTACCCATTTCAAAGTGTTTTCTTTTGCATTCCTTTTTACTATTTGCTAGTGCCTTAGCTTGTAAGCATGTGAGCACATTTAAGGGTACAGTGGATAATTTCCCATTTTGTACTTTCAAGATGTTAAGAGTTATATTCTACGAGACAGGTTTCACTGAAGCATCTCGCCTATAGGGCCATCTTGGAATATGTGATCGATGCCACATTGTTCACATATGGGTTGTAAAGTGTCAACGAATGTGGGCATGAAAGTATTTCAAACTTTGTATTTTGCCACTTTGTGCAGTTCACGACAATAGAAACACTAAAGTGTTTGCTTGACTGCTTCTTGAGCAGTTTTGACCCTTTGGACAGTTTCTGTTTGGGGCATGGGAGATTGAGGTTTTGAGTTAATTGTGGGTGAATTGGGACATTGGGGTGTATCATGACCAAAGTTTTTGCAATATATGCAATACAAAAAGATAGGCCTATTGTACGCACATTGGGGATTGGGATGGACATAGTGGTGGAATGAACACAAGGCATTTCGCCCATCACCTTGAGAGGCATGAAGGATGCTTATTTTTTAGGGAACTCATCCTCTCTTGGAGATGTCAGCTCAAAGCTTTTAAGAAAGACTACATAGAATTCAAGGAATGACAATTCTGAGATTAGTTTTTCTTTAGCCTTTACTTCACTTTGTTAAGTGAGGAACATCTCATTCATGGTTATCCTCTATCATGTTGTCATCTAAATGTATTGCTTCTTTCTAACATTGATCGAATGTTTCCGGATTGGATATAATGATCAAGTTGTGTAAGCTATTATTTTTTAAGCCTATCATGCAACATCTCTTCAATTGAGCATCGTTTAGTTTCTCCCATGGCTCACATCGTGAGTCCAAGATTTTTATTTGAAGGATAAAATTTGTAATGGTTTTGTTTTGTTTTTGCTCAATCGAATAGAGTTCTCTTGCTGCACTCCACCGATCACCTTGTCGTGAAAAGCCATGGATAAAGGCTATTTTCAAGGTCTTGAAGTTTGTCTTAATCGCCGACATTAATGTAATAAACCATCGACTAGCATTTCACACTAAGCAAAGGTTCAACGCATGTACTTGAGTGGGACAGTTTGGATTTCCAAAGGCTTCACATCTTTGTTTTCAAACATTTGAATGAATTGAATAGGATCAGTCATTTCATCGTTGTAACTCCCCATGATTTTGGAAATCTATATAGCCGTGTTTTTGTACGAGTTATTAAGGCTTTGTGTGGGTGCTAATGTGGGTAGGGACTCACTTAATCCTTGGGAAACCCCCCTTCCTATATTAGTCAATATGTCTAAGGTGTGGGCATCTAGGGTTTACAAAGGGTTGGTACCTAGCACTTCTAAAGGTTTAGGTCTTATGGTCGTGCTAGGCAATGGACCAAATCCCGGAGGGATTGATGTGATAGAGGGTGTAAAACCCGATGACACTGTTGTTGTCGGCATGGCAAATGGTATTGGGAGGTACATTTGTTGGGGCATGGATCGCAATGGCTCAAAGATATCAGCCATTGGGTCTAGTCTGGGTGTGAGTCCACGTAACCCTCTATCATTGCCATATCTTGATGTTTAATTGCTCCTTAGTGAGCAAGCACACGTGTGGTTTTTTTTAAGGTTTTCTTACAGGCCCTTACAGCTTCAGGAGGCATGGCGCACCCTTCTCTAGGTTAAACGAGTGTCTATTTGCCTTAATTTGCTTAGGCGCTAAGCGTACGTGAATTTTTCACAGAATTTTTTAATGTTTTATTTTTACTGTGGGGGTCTATTTCATGCCATGAAACAGGTGCGTTTCACACCTTGAAATGGAGTTTCACATATTATTATTTTTAGTATAATGGGAAATTCGAGCTTCCTTGTGTGGAGAGAATATTTTTTTAATTTTAAATTGGGAAGATATGGGCATTTTCCCAAAAAGGCAAGTGAAAATCAAAAAAGTCAACACTTTTATGGCACCCCCTTACACCCTTCATAAATGACCCCCAAAATGGGCAAATTGACAACTCATTGACATCTTTTCATTCTTTTCATTTAATTCTCATTAGCCTTATTGAGTTATATAAAAAGGTGCTTAAGAATTAATCACAGATTAATCCTTTCACTAATTTTCTCCCTTCTAGACTAAGGACTCTAATTAACCACTAATCATTAATTAATTCACACCATTGAGCACATCATTGGATAGAGCATGAAATTGCTAAGCTATGTGCACTAATGTGTAAATTAATCTATAATTAGAGATTAATTAAACTCTTAATTTTGGTCTCTTCTCTTTATGTAAAATTAAGCAAAGAGAGAAAAATTCATCCAATTGATAAAGAAATTGATATAATTAGGTGCTTTGATGCATCTAGATGCTCTCAAAACTTTCAAAAACACTAATTTCAACTCTTATATGCTCAATTTTGATCCCGAAAAACACATTTTCTAGTTTTTTACCTCTTAAATTGGATTAATCTCCCCTTAATGATAAAAACCAATCGATTTTAAAAGTTTTTATGATTTAAAAAAAAGGATTAAGCTACTCCTAATACTTGCTATGCATATACAAACCAAAACAAAAACACACAAATCCAACAAAAATTAATGATTCTAGTTCTATGTTTAACTCTAAAGAGAGCTAAAACTCACTAAAAATTGCGTTCTATTGCATTTTTTGATGCAATGAAGCAAATAAAGCCTAACACACTCTATGTGCAAGCCCTAGGAACATTAAAAACCACATTAAAAACAACAAAAACAACAATTTAAGCAATATATATATATATATATATTCTTTATAAAACAAAAAAGAGAGTATTCTACACCAAATCACACATAAATCACCATCAAAACCACATCTTTTTCATGGCAAACGAATAATCAATACAATGAGCAATGGATAATGGATCATGGGTAAATTAGAGGAAAACAATGAAAAAAGCCAAGGGATGATTCCCCGCCAACAGAGCAGCAGTGCCAAAAATGTTATGGCTCACCCAAACCCCCCTTGGACACATCCAACAAGAAGATTACTTGGTGAACTGCAACTGTCGTGAGGATCTTTCCAATGGAGGAGCTCATAACCCTTGAGGTCTTTAAGCTTTACAAATCCTTGATGAGAAGCAATTCCATCGTGCCTCCCGAGTTGTAACACCATCGCGTTGCACTACGTGTAGTCGTCCCTCCTCTCACCTATCACTCACACACACACTCACCAGCATGGATTAGAGAGAGATTAGCAAGAGCAAGACTCTATTACACAATGGGAGATTCCTTTGTATTATGAGAGATATTCACTTATATACATGGCCATAAGTGTTCACACTCACTTAAACTATGGCCGACCGAGCACTTTAGGCTCATAAGAGGCCTCCTACTATTACAATGACCACTCTAATATATCCATGAAGTAAATCACTTGGGACTTCATCCTAACTTGCTACCACATGCTCTTAAAGCAAGAATTGCCACATAAGTATTCTGTGAGACCATTACGGGCGATCGTCCAAGTTGTAGATTTGGACACCATTGCTTCATATCTTGAATGTAAGATCTTTTGGTGTATCTACCTCCACTCCTTGATATAAGATAATGGCATTAGCTCTTGTAAACCCTAGGAATGGGTTAACAAATAGACGCAGTCATGTCGATACCTTAGACCTGGTACAATAAAATGTTAGCATTTGTGGCCACATGTCTGATGGAGGATAACCTTTCTTGAGATCAGAGAAAGCGGCTACCTGTCCAAAGTCAGTATTTTCAGGTAACAGCCAGATCGCTATACACAAAGGCCATTAATCAGATCCTCCAGAGGTGCATTTCACCTCATGTGAGCAAGAAGCGATCCTCCGAGAAGCTTATCAGGGGATCGGCGGAGGCCACTTTGCAAGGGAAGTAATAGGAAGGAAGATCATCCAAGCTGGTCTTTAGTGGCCATTTGTACTTTGGCGATGCCTACAAATGGACTAAACAATGTGATGTGTGCCAGGCGACTCAGCCAATTGACTGATAGAGACCGAATGCCTCACAATCCAATCCTCTCACCTGAAACCATTTCCAAAATGGGGCCTTGACTTCATGGGCCCATTCAAGCCGCCGCTCGTGCGCCCACTTCACTGGCTTCTTGGACTCGCTCAAAGACCAAGTCCCCCATTCAAGCCGTTGCCCGCTTCACTCGTTTCCTGGACTCGCTCAAAGACCAAGTCCTTAAGGACAAAATACAAATTAGCTTCTTGGACACTGAGCTCAAGGCTTTGCAGGACGAGCTGAGTAGTCTCTGGGAAAATCGCATGGACGAGCTATACCTGATCCTCACCGGCCCAGTGCAAGTAGCCGGCAATCCAACCAATGGAGGATGTCGACTTGGATGACAAAGCGGATGCTCAATCCAGAGTGTCGAGCCAAACACATGCACAATAGCAAGCGGTAGTACTGAGATCCCAACAACTTTGACATAGTCCCGCCACCACCAAAAGCATTGATCTTGTCCGCAGCCCATGATGACCTCCTCATCATGAAGATGGACCAGCTGGAGCAAGAGCTCGCTCAGTAGTATAGAGAGTAGAATGCCAAACTGACTGCCAAGGGCAAGAAGCCTATCCAGGAACCAGATGAGCCGAACCCACAGTAGAACCTACAACTAGCGATGGTGCCATACCTCGAGGGAGCCACATCAAGGAAAGACTAGGCCATGATGGCCCCTCCGAAAGACCGTGTAGCGACACTCCATAAGAACTATGATGAGCTATAGGACAAAATGGGAGCCATGAAGATGGCCTATAAAGACTAGCATCAGTGGGCCGCCATAGAGGACACAGGGGGAAAATGTAGGCTCACATTGTGATGAGCTCAAATATAAGGTCGCAGGGAAGAGGCTTGTAACTCGGCGGCGGTGAAGGAAGACCAATGAGACACATGAGGATATCCATTTATCCATTGCCAGCATATCGAAGAGGCCAAGAATGTGACCCTCCGCACCGAGCTCACCTCTACCCAAACAGAGATCACACAACTAGCAAGCAGCAATCCGGCAAGGGAAACCTCACCCAAACAATCTGCTAGGGTTGTTACTACATGTAGATCCTAATTGTTGCCATTGTGGTAGACAACCTATTCGAACCTCAAGCCTAGAGGAGGATGGACACCTTTCTACAGAAGCACCCATTAGCCCCTCCCCAACCTTGTCCTGGCTCCACCCGGCCCGAACAATCCGAACCCACCTGCTCCTCCTGGCAACGATGATGATGAGATGGGCCGAGTCGAACACTAGAGCTTCTGGATCTCTGGGATCATGAATGTGCCCAAGTGTGTCAAGATTAGAATTTCTTGGAAGCACAATGTTAAGGCAGAACTAGGTTTAGGAGTCTGGGCACTAAGGTTATAGAGGCAGATTGAACGGTATGGCTATCTGCAATCCAAAATCAGGAACATGCTCAGGCTGAGAAGGATGCTAAGGAGCATCCTCCTCAGTGGCTAGGCTAAGGAGGATGCTAAGGACCACCACTGGGTTCAGGAGTTTGGGCACTAAGGTCACAGAGGAGGATTGAACAGTATGGCTATCTGCAATTTGGAATCAAGAATGTGCCCAGGATGAGGAGAATGCTAAGGAGCATCTAACATGGTCTCTATCTCCGGGTGATCAAATCCACTATACTAACAACATCAAGGAAGACTAAGGGTTCTAGTCATCGGATTGGGAATCCGCCGACCCACCGGACGTGCTAGGTGTTGGGGCGAGACAACTGCTAGGCCAAAATGCCGCTAGAACATCAGAGTCGTGGCCTAATCCAGTGCACTTAACACTATGGTCCAGCTAGTTAATTAGGCCATTATGGAGGTAATTCAAGCGTGCTCAGAGCACGAGGACATTATGGAGGTAATTCAATGTTGGAATTAGGGTTGCAGGAAAGCACACAAAGCTTGGAGAAGAAGAAGTAAGAATGCACACAACACACAATGTATTAGATTGTGTCAATGTACAAAAGATAAGTTAGCCTTAGAAGGATGGGCGTATATACAAGCCGGGGGAAAAAACCTCCTAAAGAGGGAAAAAGTGTCCCGGCGGTCCTAAGTGTGTTCACACACATCACTGCCTATATATATATATATATATATGGCAACAAATCCCCCCTGGGAGTGATGGTGTGAACGAGAGCTGGCACTCATGTATAGGGGAGTGCCATGCCCGAAGTAGATCAGTCCACAAAGGGGAGCAAGCCCAAAGCTTTGCGGAAAGCTTCGAACTTCTCATGAGGAAGCGCCTTTGTGAAAAGATCGGCGAGGTTGTCCTGTGTTGGCACATAGGCTAAGCTGATCTCTCCTGCTGAGAGTCTCTCCCTGACATAGTGATAATGCACCTCAATGTGCTTTGTGCGAGCATGAAAAACTGGGTTTCTCGCAATTGCCAATGCGCTCTGACTGGCAGACTCCTGTCCAACACCCAAGTCAGAGCCATAAGCCGTCTGAGCCACACACACTCAACCGTAGCTGTGAAAGCTGCCCTGTACTCAGCTTCACAACTAGAAGTGGCCACAGTAGGTTGCTTCTTGCTCAACCAAGATATGCATGAGCTACCGAGCATGAAACAAAAACCACTTGTGGACACTCTTGTGTCATAGCAACCAGCCCACCAATCTGAGTCCGAAAAAGCATGTAAATTTGGCGGCAACGATCCCCCTTGGGATAAAACAACCCAAGATGTATGGTGCCACTCAAGTAGCAAAAGATGAGTTTAACTGCCTTCCAACGCTGAGACCCTGGGCTATGCATAAACCTGCTCACCTGTGAGACTACAAACTGAATGTCCGGCCTCGTAATGCATACATAAATGAGGCAACCAACAGTTGTATGATAGAGTGTGACATCAAAGTGATCTCCAGCATCATGAAGACTCAACTTCAAACCTGTCTCCATTGGAGTAGCAATAGGCTTGCTGTCTTCAAGGCCAAATCTCCGCAACAATGTCTCAATATACTTTGTCTGACACAAAGCAATACCTCCATCACACTGCTTAAATTGTATCCCCAAATAATGATGCAAATTCCCCAAATCTGATATCTCAAAAGAGGCATTCAAATCAGCCTTAAAATTAGCAATATGACTCTCATTTGGTCCTGTGAGCAGCATGTCATCGACATAGAGAGCAATGATTAGATGTACACCATCCACACATTTAGCATATAAAGTGCTTTTTGTTGGACTATTCTAGAACCCATGTGCAGTCAAATATGCATGTATCTTTTCATACCAAGCTCGTGGAGTTTGCTTTAAACCATATAAAGCCTTTTTCAACTTGCACACTTTGTTTTCCTGCCCTCTTTGAACAAAACCAAGAGGCTGCGATACATACACCTCCTCATGCAAATCTCCATTCAAGAACGCAGTCTTTATGTCCAGCTGATGTACATTCCAACCATTATGAGCTGCCAATGCGAATGGTAGTCATACGACAAGTGGGAGCAAAGGTCTCATCAAAATCAATGCCCTTTTCTTGAGCATAACCCTTTGCAACAAGTCTAGCCTTATAGCGATCAACGCTGCCACCTGGCTTTTGTTTCAACTTAAAAACCCACTTACATCCAATGGCCTTTTTACCAATAGGCAAATCACACAAAGACCATGTACCATTCTTCATTATAGCATCATATTCACTTTGCATTGCAGCCAACCAATTTTCTGATTTTTGTGCCTCATCAAATGAAAGAGGTTCTTCCTCTTCACACATACTAGACACAGCCAAAGCATAACAATCTGATGCATAAGAGGCATGCTGAAAACCGGAACGAGTACGACTAGATATAGGTGCATCGATTTTACTATCACGCAAGGTTTGCACCAGCCATTTAGGCATACCTCTAGCCTGTTCATTTTCAGCCCTATCCTCAGAAATTACATCCTGTAAACCTGCATCAGAAATAGGCTGATCTATCTACATAGGCTGAATATTTGCCTCATTAGGACTTACATTTGAATTCCCACCTGTAAACAGAGGCAACAATGTATCAAATACATCCCGTGAGCTCACACCTGTCTCTTTGGTACATGATAACAAAGGCTGCACAGTATCTTCCACAAAAACAACATCTCGACTAATCAAGCTACGCTTTGACTACGGATGATACAATCTGTAACCCTTGCTCTTAGCACTGTAGCCAACAAAAATGCATTTGTCTGCCTTATCATCCAATTTTTTGCATTGTTGCACAGGCACTAAAGCATAGGCCAAGCAACCAAAGACACGCAAGTGAACAATAGAAGGCTTCCTGCCATGCAAAGCTTCGTATGGAGTAATAGACTGCAAGGCCTTAGTGGGACACCTGTTGAGTACATATGCAGCACACATCACAACCTCAAGCCAAAACGCATGTGGCAAAGCTTGGCTCTTGACCATACATCATGCCATCTCCATAAGTGACCTGTTTTTCCTCTTAGCAACACCATTTTGCTGAGGGGTATACAGCACTGTACATTGGTGTTTTATCCCACGACTAGCCAGAAATGCACCAAACTCTTTAGACATGTACTCCCCCCCTCGATCAGAACGGAGGGTGCCCACAGTATAATTGGATACATTCTCAACCATAAGAAAAAATTGTTTGAAGCACAAAAACACTTCGGACTTTGCCTTCAGTGGATATACCCATGCATGCCTTGAGTAATCATCAATGAAAGTCACGAAGTACAAGTGTTTACCAAATGACGGAGTTTGCATAGGCCCACATACATCACTATGTACAAGTTGCAATTTGCGAGTGGCCTGCACAGAACCATCCTTTGGAAACACAGAACGCTGCATTTTGCCCAAAATACAGCCTTCACAAACATGTTTCAATGGTACCTCAAGAGGGGGCAATGAAGCAACCATATCAAATTTCTGCAAACGCAGCAAACTAGCAAAGTTCAGATGACCAAAACGAGCATGCCATAGTTTTGCATTTGAAACTGCCTTTTCATCAAAAACTGCATTTGCTGAATCTTCCACACACTTGTCATAAGAATTGAGCCTATACAACCCACGAAACAAGGTGCCAGATGCAATAATCGTATCACCAGAAGTCAAATCATGAACAGTACATCTGTCATTCACAAATTTGACTACAGGTCCAAGTCTAGCAAGCGCAGAGATAGACAATAGATTCTTCTTTATCCCTTGCACATACAAAGCATCTGAAAGTGTGAAAGCACTGCCATTTGCAGCAGTAAGCATAATTTTACCAACGCCCTTCACTGGATAAGAAGCATTATTGGCACATGTGATAGTATTCCCATTAGAGACAGCCTCAAGACAAGTGAACATATCACGATGCGAGGTAATGTGCTTTGTAGCACCACTGTCAAAATACCAAACATGAGAGTCAACAGAAACTGCCAAACATGCATCATGTACAGATGGGTCATACTGGCAATACACGCTAAACATCCATTCTGTATCCTGCACAACATTTGCAGAATCTGCATTTATAGAAGCATCCGCTATTGTGGCTGCATTTGACTCTTTCTTCTTTGCCTCTTTAGCCTTTAGCTTAGGGCAATTCTTAATGACATGATCATTTGCCTTACAATAGTTGCACCTGGTCTTTTTCTTGTCTTTATCAAGAGCCTTCTCAGACTTATTGTTGCTACCTGTGGAAGGAGAAGAAGTTGCAGACCTACTAATAGGAGAAGAAACAGTGGAAGGGGCTGCCTTACCACTTCTTCTCTTGTCTTTATCAAGAGCCTTCTCAGACTTATTGTTGCTACCTGTGGAAGGAGAAGAAGTTGCAGACCTACTAATAGGAGAAGAAACAGTGGAAGGGGCTGCCTTACCACTTCTTCTCTGCTGCTGCTGGGCAGCAATAAATGCTTGATCAACTGCACGCTGCCTTGCCCTATTTTGCCTGGACTGCGCTTCTTGTTGCAAGAGTTTATTGACTAAAGTATCATACTTGACAGCATCAAGTCTGCACGCTGCCTTGCCCTATTTTGCCTGGACTGCGCTTCTTGTTGCAAGAGTTTATTGACTAAAGTATCATACTTGACAGCATCAAGTCTGTCCTCATTAAGAAGTCTCCACGTGTGGAAGCAAAAGTCTGATATGTCTCAGCAGGTAAAGCATCAAGAACAGTCGGCACAAGAGAATGATCAGGAATAATCTCACCTGCAGAAATCAACTGTTCTTTGAGATCTTTAATCTCAGTAAGAAAAACATTCATGTCATCATCGTCCTGCATAATCTTCAATTCTAGCTCTTTACGTAGGTAAGAGATTTTTGCCTCGTTACGACCTGCATACAAACCAGCTAGAATATCCCAAGCCTGTTTAGCTGTTTTAGCTGAACGAATATGTGGGGTGATGTTACGTTTGACAGAAAGTGCAATCAAGGCATGAGCCTGCGCATCTTTACCATCCCAACGAGCTTGTTCAGCAGTGGGTAAAACAGCAGCAACAGTAGAGCTGCTAGAACCTGCAACATCCTCAATAGATCCTACATCCAAAGAACCTGGACGTACATCCATACCCTGCACAATGTTCCACACTCCTTTTGCAACCAAAACATGCTGCATCATGTATGCCCAAAGTGGGTAGTTGCTGTCTCCATCCAGTTTGTGTTCAGCAGACAACATGGGAAATACATCATTGTTGTTATCAGCCATGGCCACTGACTGAAACTGATGCAAAAGCTACCTGTAATGAAGCAAAGACTGAACAGAGAACAACTCGTGCTATGTAGCACAATCCACAATAGAATACGTATGCTTGTTTTGCAGAAAACCGCACTGACAAAATTTTTGCACAAAATGACGAAAACACCTGTGTAGAAATTGCGCAGCAAAAACGGAGCCCGAAACGACCTCAGACATAGTGTGCAAGAGTATAGGGACCTGCAAGCGCTCATGAAAGCTCACCTCAATCGGAGAACTTGAGTCGGAGGGTGCTGGCGGTGTAGCCCTGGAAGCTGATGCCTGCTCTGATACCAATTGTTGGAATTAGGGTTGCAGGAAAGCACACAAAGCTTGGAGAAGAAGAAGTAAGAATGCACACAATGTATTGGATTGTGTCAATGTACAAAAGATAAGTTACCCCTAGAAGGATGGGCGTATATACAAGCCAGGGGAAAAAACCTCCTAAAGAGGGAAAAAGTGCCCCGGCGGTCCTAAGTGTGTTCACAACCCATATACGTCTTATCCCATCAGATACACTTCTTACCTCATCCCATACACATCTTATCACATCCTAACTCATCTTAGCACATCTTATCACATCTCATACACCTCTTATCACATCCTATCACATCTCATACAGATCCTATCATATCCTATCACATCTCATATACCCCTTATCACATCCTATCACATCTCATACACATCTTCTCACATCTTATCACATCCTATCACTTTCCATATCTATTTATAGAATACAAGAGAATTCTTATATTTGATATTAGATTTCTTTACGCATCTATTTATGCATAAATTCCATTTAAGGAGACTAACACTTTCGAAATAAAAATCAATCTTTTATGCATCTTCCTATGCATAAATTCATTTTAAATGAGAATGACACTTTTGGATTAAAATAAATTCTTTATGCATCTTTCCATGCATAAATCCAATTTAGTAGAAATTACACTTTTAGAATAAAAGAATTTCTCTTATGCATCTAATTTATGCATAAAATCGATTTATGATGAAAATCACACTTTTACATTAAAATAATAATCTTTTATGCATACCTCTATGCATGAGATCCAAATATGATAAAAGTAACACTTTTACATTAATATAATAATCTTTTATGCATACCTCTATGCATGAAATCCAAATATGATAAAAGTAACACTTTTACATTAAAATAATAATCTTTTATGCTGCATATCTCTATGCATGAAATCCAAATATGATAAAAGTAACACTTTTACATTAAAATAATAATCTTTTATGCATACCTCTATGCCTGAAATCCAAATATGATAAAAGTAACACTTTTACATTAAAATAATAAACTTTTATGCATACCTCTATGCATGAATTCAATTATGATAAAAATAACACTTTTACATTAAAATAATAATCTTTTATGCATACCTCTATGCATGAAATTCAATTATGATAAAAGTAACACTTTTACATTAAAATAATAATCTTTTATGCATACCTCTATGCATGAAATTCAATTATGATAAAAATAACACTTTTACATTAAAATAATAATCTTTTATGCATACCTCTATGCATGAAATCCAATATGATAAAAGTAACACTTTTATATTAAAATAATAATCTTTTATGCATACCTCTATGCATGAAATCCAAATCTGATAAAAGTAACACTTTTTAAAAAAATATCTTTTATACAAATAATCAAAATGTATCTTTTATGCATGAAAATGATACTTTAGAATATAGAAACCATAAGGATTACTCTTTTAGAATAATAAAAAATAAATTTTATTTCACTAATTTCTAAAAAAATTTGCCATAACCTCCTGACTATTTTTCAAAATTTTAAGTCTTTGAAACTAATTAAAAGTGCACCAAGAGTATTGAAATTATCCTAAGTAAACATTTTTCCACTTACACACATTATAAAAACTTGACTTTAATCATTAACCATTCACCTAGGATAGAGAATGGTTGGTTTTGCTAAAGAAGAGAGGGGAATGCCTTTTTGTAATGAGGCATAACATTAAGAGAATGATTAGAATGATCCCTAATTGGATCATTAACCCATAATAGATTGAATCATCAATATTCATGAAATACAGAAACTAAAAGCATAGAAAAAAAACCATTAATTTAGCCTCAAGCATAGATTAATCTTGGATTAAGAAAAAGCTTTATGAAAAGCTTCATTTGGATTGAGAATGGGTCATGAGTATGACCATTAATTTGGCCTCAAGCATAGATTAGTCTTGGATTAAGGAAAAGCTCCATTTGGATTGAGAATGGGTCATGAGTTTGACCATTAATTTGGCCTCAAGCATAGATTAGTCTTGGATTAAGGAAAAGCTTTATGAAAAGCTTCATTTGGATTGAGTGAGAGAGAGAAATTACATAAAAACCATTAGAATTAAACATAAATGAAAATTTATGTAATTCTTTACTATCATTAATCAATTAACTTCAATAGCATTCATCAAATTATGTAATTCTTCACTACCATTCATTAATTAACTTCAATAGCATTCAAAAACCATTCCAATTAAGCTTCTCAAGCTTGAGAGGGGTTGAGAAGAGAGAAACATTGAGAAATTATAGTAGAAAAGATCAAAATTTACCATTTACCTTACAAATTGCTTGATTCTTTGTTCACGGTAGAGGCTCCCAACCAATCAATTGGTTTAGTATGTTGATGGGGCCACCAATGGGGATTGAAGAAAGAGGGAAGCTCCAATTTCTCCAATTTGGAGAGAATTTTAGAGAATAGTAAAAATTAGCATTATTTCAGCATAATTCTAATATAGTAAAATTCTCCTATTTTTTTCAAAGGACTCATGTTCTATTTATAGGAGAGGGAGGCTCTAACCAAGGCTAACTGATTCTAGAATTTTTCAGATTCAATTTGGTTGAATTTGTACTAGATTTGGACCTAGTTTGGTTACTTTTTGATTCGGTTTGGTTCTATTTTGATTTGGTTTGGTTCAAGAGAGAGGAGAGATAAAAATATCACATTATTTTTGAGTTTAAAACTCATTCAAGCATGTGAAGTAAGCGCCTCATTGAAGGGACTCCCCTTCCTTACATATGTGTCAAAATGGAATCATTATACCCAAAATATTTTTTATATTTTGGGTATAATGATTCCATTATTATACCCAAAATATCACATTATTTTTGAGTTTAAAACTCATTCAAGCATGTGAAGTAGGCGCCTCATTGAAAGGACTCCCCTTCCTTACATATGTGTCAAAATGGAATCATTATACCTAAAATATCTCATATTTTTTATATTACTCATAGTTTCTTACTAATAAACCTTGTACATAGTCAATTCTTCATCTTATGTGAGTATTTACTTCTAAATATCTCCCCTTTTTAACTATTAGCCTTGTCTTTAGTCAATTCTTCATCTTATGTGAGTATTTACTTCTAAATATCTCCCTTTTTTAACTATTAGCCTTGTCCTTAGTCAACTCTTCATCTTATGTGAGCATTTATTCATTTTTGGATAATTTCTTTTACAAATTGGATTTATCTCCTCCCCACACGCCCTCATCTCGCAATTCGGGGATAATTTTGTAAGATGCACAAATATGAGACTAAGAGAAAATTTAATTAAGAGTAACCACCAAGAAAAGTCTCAAAGAGAGCAAGACTCAAGACAAGAACAAAGATTTCAACTTTATTCACTCTTGGAACATATACAACAAAGATAGAAGAACTTTTTACAATTCCATAAGCCCGTCCATCATATGGTCACAAAAGCAGCACTCACAAGTAGCACACGTATAAGGTAACTCATCTATGGGAATAATTCGGCCGGTTATTGCAGCACCTATCTCATTGGTATGAGGTGACCTAATAAAAGGACCTCTAAGAGGCAAGCCAAAAATGGGATAAAGGCATATCTTTTGGTGAGGAAGAAAACACGCAAGTAAGAAGACCTGCTCAGAAAACCCACCATGCCTTGATCTCATCACGCAATAGTATTGGGGACCCAAACCCAAGGCTTCAATAACCATAGCCAAGCAGACATTGTTACGAAAGTGATGCTGACCCCATGGTATTACCCTAGTTATGTCTCGATAGGTCCGCCATTTGGTCTGAGCTACAAAAGTTCCCAAGTGAGGGAAAAGTGAGCACTCATACAGTTCTATAAAATCCTTCTTCACAGACTCTCTTACGTCTTGAAGGTGAGAAATCATCATGGATAAAACCAAGTCCTGCTGCCAAGCCATAAAGGAGATTAAGAAAGAAAGGAGATCGATGGTAGTAAGATTACTGCGAGCGACAAGTAAGAGCTACGACTTATATAAAAGAAGGAACTAGCGTAACCTAGAAGCCGACAGTGTATCTTACCACTGAAGTTTTACTGTCTTTCCATGATTTGGGTTTGGCACATATTTCTTTAGAAGGCTTACATGAAATACATTATGAACTTTGAGTAAAAGAAGCTCATAGGCTAAGTCACCTACTTTCTTTGAAATTAGATATGGCCCACAATATCTGGGGGATAACTTCTTATACTTCCCAAGAGATAAAGAACTTCTTTTGGGTCGTGCCCATATCTGCTTCTTTGAATTCTCTGACTGTCCTCTTCTTATCTGCATACTACTTCTATCGATCCTGTGGGCAGTCTTTTAATTGATGACCAAATCCTTGGCATCCAAAACACCGGTTCTCACTTCTGAACTCATCGTTCTGAATCCTTCAAACAGGTGGGGCTCTTGAGAAGTATCTAGGGAAAGGGTCTTCCTTTTTAAATAGAATCTTTATTTTATTTTAGAGAGGGAATAATTACAAGATCAGAAGGGAGGTTCTTACTCCTGTATAGCTCGAAGGCTGGGGGAGAATCTTACATTCTACCCCACTTTAAAAAAATGCGAGATGTCCTCATCTCGCAAGGCAGAGGACAACTCTTTTTCTTAAGATCCAATTTATTCTGGGGTTCCTTATATTCTGGTCAACCCAACAGAATACTGGGATAAATATCCCTTATATAGAACTCATCATTAAATAATAATTCATTCAGATCATACCATTCATATCTTTAACATGATAATGGTCCATTAGACCAAAAAAAAAAATTCTTTCCTCCACCCCATGGGAATTTCAGTCAAGCAAGTTCTCAATTTGTCATTCCTTAACTTGATCTACCATGTCAAGTGTTAACAGTAGCAATTTGACAGCATAATCTACTAATCTCATAGTGATTTGCTGAAATCATTATTATCATTCTAGTTATGAATATCATCACACAGGGACTCGTCCCATTCATCCTCATTGTGGTTTCGCTCAGGTTATTATATTTCAACCAATTTTCATGGGTCATCATTTTTCAATTCAGAATCCAAATCAACTCATCAATTTTCAAACAGAATTTAAAAATCATATCAACCACATTCGAAATCATCATCTGGATAGCATTAATACTTATAATTTCAAGTCTTAGATTTACTCGTATATACTGCCGGTAAAGAGCTGCAGTTATACCCTCGGTATATATAGGTAGTCATGATACTTGGAACTATAAGGTAAATACCATCACGTCTAGGCCTCAAGCAAGTCAGGGTTCCATACAATTGCGGTACTTCCATTTGAAGACCCAATTACTAATTTACGAATTTTTAGTTTGAATATCAATTGTATGAATTATATCACACAATTACAACCTTTTTGTGCTTCTTGATAAATTTTTGACATATTTGGCTTCTCAGTTGATCTTTATTAGCCAATTTGCTTTGATACCAGCTGTAAGATCCATGTCCCTACCACGCAATGGATTCGGGGTGCTAGCAGCAGAAGTAGCACTACTTGCGCGAGGAAGGGTCCCACACTCAGGGCCTCGTCCACGGATATCCGGACAAGAGACTAATCCGTCAGTTTTTCCAAAACCGAACCCGAAAAACTTCCCTTACCTAGAAAGCACGGGCGATACCACCAGGATAACTTTTTACTCTAACATAGTCAGGACCATTACTGATCAAGCTGATCCGACTGCACCTATAAAGATACTCGATCAGATCAAGGAAGAAACTTGCACTTGGATCATTGGGATCAACGCTTCTTTCCCCATCAAGAGGCACAGCCGTTGATTCCTATCCATAGAACAATTACTATCCGGGATTTACTTTATCTATCGTAATAACAGAAATTGAGTCTCGATTTACGGATCCATCAGTCCAGCCTAACCCCATCCAATCCCATGGGTTAGCCAACAGTCCACAACCACTGTAATGATGGGATCAAATTAGGAATTTGGTTAGGTTCTGTCTCGGGTACCAGGGAAAAGAGTTCCCAGGCCCCCTAGCCGGAAGTTCATGCAAACATAAAACTAGTCACACCACTTACACACCCAATATGAAATTGCCTTTTTCTCATACATCAGCTATCTTTAAAACAATCCTTTAATGAAACCATTATGTCACTGATGACAATCCTCAAAATCTCTAGTTGAATCCATAATTCCAATCATACATTCATCGGTGCACTTATGGCATCATTGGCAACCAGAACGCTCACCACCTGTTCACTTAGGGGCCTTTTTTAATAGTTCCTAGCTCATAGTACCCGATAATATTTTCACATATAAAAATCAAGATGGAATCCTCGTTGAAGATCAGCAAGATCAATCAACAGATCCATATAAGAGAGCCATGGACTCATCCGTTGAGGACCAACAAGGTCAATCAACCAAATCCATGCCCGGTTTTAGAAAACAACTCTTACTCCTTGTTCCAATATCTTCCACGACGCACGTGTGGGTATCTTCGGCAACCCAGAGCCCGAGCACCGTATGGTCAGCACCCTCTAGGATCCTTCGCAGGTGACCTAGCGCTTCACTCATAGGCCGCTTCCTTGGTCCCTCATCCACCGTACCGGAAGCTCACCATTTAAATCGAACCGAGGGCTGGTCAAGACCTCGGTCGACCTTGCTACACGAGACGTCCTCCAGTGACTCTCCGTTCAGCAATTGTAACTTTATCAGTTAGGTCTCCATGACCTTAATCCACAAGACGGTCAAAATGCTTCCCCAGCATTCTTAACATAAAATAGTCATTTACAAACAGGTCACAAAATACAGTTTCTATATCGAACTCTCGTCTTTCCACATTATCAAAATACAATTTCTATATCGAACTCTCGTCTTTCCACATTATCCCTCCTCAGTCCACATTACTTATTCCACATTCCATTCATATGTGTACTCATTCTCATCCATTCACTCATATCGATGACACATTATTTCACATACACATTCACATTTATTATTCTACATACACATCCATGTTCGTACATCCACATCATACATCCAATCCCATATCCGCATTCATACAAACACATCCATATCCACATACATACATCCACATCCACATCCACATTCACATCCACATCTACATACATACATCCATTTTCACATCCTCATTCATACATCCACATCCACATATATACATCCACATCTGTATCTACATCTATACATCCACATCCACATTCACATCCATACATCCACATTCACATTCATACATCCACATCTACATCTACATTCATACATCCACATCACATCCATTCTCGCCCTATCACAACCCATATACGTCTTATCCCATCAGATACACTTCTTACCTCATCCCATACATATCTTATCACATCCTAACTCATCTTAGCACATCCTATCACATCTCATACACCTCTTATCACATCCTATCACATCCTATCACATCTCATACACCCCTTATCACATCCTATCACATCATACACCTCTTATCACATCCTATCACATCTCATACACCCCTTATCACATCTTATCACATCTCATACACATCTTCTCACATCTTATCACATCTCATACACATCTTCTCACATCTTATCACTTCCCATATCTATTTATAGAATATAAGAGAATTCTTATATTTGATATTAGATTTCTTTACGTATCTATTTATGCATAAATTCCATTTAAGGAGACTAACACTTTCGAAATAAAAATCAATCTTTTATGCATCTTCCTATGCATAAATTCATTTTAAATGAGAATGACACTTTTGGATTAAAATAAATTCTTTATGCATCTTTCCATGCATAAATCCAATTTAGTAGGAATTACACTTTTAGAATAAAAGAATTTCTCTTATGCATCTAATTTATGCATAAAATCGATTTATGATGAAAATCACACTTTTACATTAAAATAATAATCTTTTATGCATACCTCTATGCATGAGATCCAAATATGATAAAAGTAACACTTTTACATTAATATAATAATCTTTTATGCATACCTCTATGCATGAAATCCAAATATGATAAAAGTAACACTTTTACATTAAAATAATAATCTTTTATGCTGCATACCTCTATGCATGAAATCCAAATATGATAAAAGTAACACTTTTACATTAAAACAATAATCTTTTATGCATACCTCTATGCATGAAATCCAAATATGATAAAAGTAACACTTTTACATTAAAATAATAATCTTTTATGCATACCTCTATGCATGAATTCAATTATGATAAAAATAACACTTTTACATTAAAATAATAATCTTTTATGCATAACTGTATGCATGAAATCCAAATATGATAAAAGTAACACTTTTTTTAAAAAAAATATCTTTTATACAAATAATCAAATTGTATCTTTTATGCATGAAAATGATACTTTAGAATATAGAAACCATAAGGATTACTCTTTTAGAATAATTAAAAATAAATTGTATTTCACTAATTTCTAAAAAAAATTGCCATAATCTCCTTTGTATGGCTGACCATTTTTAAAATTTTTAAGTCTTTAAAACTAATTAAAGTGCACCAAGAGTATTGAAATTATCCTAAGTAAATATTTTTCCACTTAATTAAGACAAACATTATAAAAACTTGACTTTAATCATTAACCATTCACCTAGGATAGAGAATGGTTGGTTTTGCTAGAGAAGAGAGGGGAATGTCTTTTTGTAATGAGACATAACATTAAGGGAATGATTAGAATGATCCCTAATTGGATCATTAACCCATAATGGATTGAATCATCAATATTCATGAAATACAGAAACTAAAAGCATAGAAAAAAACCATTAATTTGGCCTCAAGCATAGATTAATCTTGGATTAAGAAAAAGCTTTATAAAAAGCTTCATTTGGATTGAGAATGGGTCATGAGTATGACCATTAATTTGGCCTCAAGCATAGATTAGTCTTGGATTAAGGAAAAGCTTTATGATAAGCTTCATTTGGATTGAGTGAGAGAGAGAAATTACATAAAAACCATTAGAATTAAACATAAATGGAAATTTATGTAATTCTTTACTATCATTAATCAATTAACTTCAATAGCATTCATCAAATTATGTAATTCTTCACTACCATTCATCAATTAACTTCAATAGCATTCAAAAACCATTCCAATTAAGCGTCTCAAGCTTGAGAGGGATTGAGAAGAGAGAAACATTGAGAAATTATAAAAAAGATCAAAATTCACCATTTATCTTACAAATTGCTTGATTCTTTGTTCACGGTAGAGGCCCCCAACCAATCAATTGGTTTAGTAAGGTGATGAGGCCACCAATGGGGATTGAAGAAAGAGGGAAGCTCCAATTTCTCCAATTTGCAGAGAATTTTAGAGAATAGTAAAAATTAGCATTATTTCAGCATAAAATTCTCCTATTTTTTTCAAAGGACTCATGTTCTATTTGTAGGAGAGGGAGGCTCTAACCAAGGCTAACTGATTTTTAGAATTTTCTAGATTCAATTTGGTTGAATTTGGACTAGATTTAGATCTAGTTTGGTTGCTTTTTGATTCGGTTTGGTTCCATTTTGATTTGGTTTGGTTCAAGAGAGAGGAGAGATAAAAATATCACATTATTTTTGAGTTTAAAACGCATTCAAGCATGTGAAGTAGGCGCATCATTGAAGGGACTCCCCTTCCTTACATATGTGTCAAAATGGAATTATTATACCCAAAATATCTCATATTTTTGATATTACTCATAGTTTCTCACTAATAAACCTTGTACATAGTCAATTCTTCATCTTATGTGAGTATTTACTTCTAAATATCTCCCCTTTTTAACTATTAGCCTTGTCTTTAGTCAATTCTTCATCTTATGTGAGTATTTACTTTTAAATATCTCCCCTTTTTAACTATTAGCCTTGTCCTTAGTCAACTCTTCATCTTATGTGAGCATTTATTCATTTTTGGATAATTTCTTTTACAAATTGGATTTATCTCCTCCCCACACATGGATTGATCCTATTGGCCCACAGAAACCTTAATTGGACCATAATCCAAAAATTATTGAAAATCTAGACCCTTAGGCTAAGGTCCTTTATAACCATTTCCAATTAATTCCAATTGCACATTGGAAAGTTCTTTTTGAATTTCTGTTTCAGGGGAACTTATTTTAATAATATGATAAATTTTTCTATCTAAAAATATTCAAAATCTAGATATTCTCTCTCTAGAATATTTTCTCTCTCTATGTCAAAATATTTCTGAAGAGGGGATTGATACAGGGGAAGATGCTGGACATTTTGAGAGGCTGGGAGGAATCTTACAGAAAGAGCCAACCTTGGATAAGAGGGGGAAGCAAAAGGTTGTCAGAGGCAGGAGCAAAACAAGGTTCGGAGGACGGAGGTGTCCAATTGGGTGGAGTAGCAGCAAGCCCGAGAGGTGCTCTATAGAAGAAGGAGCCAGAAAGGCCCAAGCTGATCAATCGTCATGGCACGAAGCAAAAATCAGCATACAACCAATAAATCCAGTCCAACAAACCACCCCCCAGACTAGGGAGGATAAGTGTCAAATACACATTCACCCAAGACGAACAAAGGTGCAGAGGCACCAAGGCCGGAGAAAGGTGCAAAGGCATTGAAGCAGGAGGAAAGCCGAATTAGGCTTGCAAAAGGAGAAACGCTGCCGTATGATCTGTGGGAAGATTTGAAGCCAATCCATATGTTGGTGAAACTTCAGAGAGCAGGTGGTACGCTGTCGTATGATCTGTGGGAAGATTTGAAGCCAATCCATATGTTGGTGAAACTTCAGAGAGCAGGTGGTACACTGCTTGATGCCATAGGAGGAGAGGACGAGACCCTTATTGACTCTAGAAGCCATGCACATTGAGAAGACAGAAATTCCACTGAAGGAAGCCCCAATCTATGATGAAGCCATCCCAATGATCCAAGTCAAGCTAGTCGGAGTAGAGATAGCAGATCAGGAGTCAACATTTTGTCAGATATGACATGCCAAATGCTCGGAGATTGAGAAGCTGGGATCTAGCCCCGTTTGTGGTATTTAAAAAAATGGTGGACTAGCAGCAAGTCTAGCCGCTCAGATTAATCCGCGAGCTCACACTTGAAGTCTCTGGATTCACTTTCCAAATCGCAGTAGTGGTGCTGTGCATGGAGGACACATCAAAGGTGCCTACCCAATGTTGCTAGGAAGACCATGGCTTAGGTAGGCATGGATTAAGCATGATTAGGATGCAGATAGAATAACCATTTGGAGAGGAAAAACGAAAGTTAGGCTTTCACTGGGTGGCTAGTCATAGAAAAGTGGAGAACCCTTCTTGGTCGAAAGTAGCCGAAGGAGTAAACATGCTGGAAGGATTGGACCTAGATGAAGAGGAGGAATATCTCCAGTAGAATGCAAATCTGACTAGCCTATTCAAGGTTGATGTGGTTTATATCATGGTGGAGAGGTGTTAACCACTCCGGTTAACATGACCATCACGCAGCTACTACGCCCTTTTGTAACTAATCTTTTTGTAACCGCGCAATGCACTAATTGTAAATGAGACATGGGATGACCGAGCTTATGGCATGTGTAACATCAGTCCATGAGGATTTGATGTACATAGAGGTAGTAAAACTAGGAAGACTAGTCTTGGGTCCCCACTTGTAATTGGGTGGCCGAACATTGTAAATATGAGCTCATGTATATAATACATTTTATGAAATATGAAAAGGGATAATCCCATTTGTCTTAATTGAGTTTGCCTTCTCTCTCTCTCTCTCTCTCTCTCTCTCTCTCTCTCTCTCTCTCTCTCTCTCTCTCTCTCTCTCTCTCTCTCTCTCTCATTTGAGCTAATGGTTGCTTGCTTGCTTGTGTGATTGCTTGCTCGCTTTGATTGTTGGTATATGTGAGTAAGAATGGTAGTGTTGTTCCTTCTCTTCTCTTCTACCTTCTCATTGCTATCTACCATGTCCCAGTTGCATACGATTGGCATGAGGTAGAGTTTGAGCTCTCCATAGCCCCTTCTCTCTTGCTCTCTACCTAGCTTTAAATCTCTCCTTGGGTGACACAGGGAGAGTGTGCAGTGAGCCCCTAGTGGATTCACATCGAAGAGTTAACCCTTATAGGGTTGGCCAAGTTCCATTAACCAGATTCAACCCTTACATGTATTTATCTCTTCTCTTTTCTCTTGTGTATGCAAGATAGCATGTTATCTCTTGACCATTTTGGTGCCGTTGTCGGGGGAAGGCATTTGGCTTAGGGTCCTTTACTTGATTCATTAGCTAGAGTCATTGATTTAGCCTGGTTGGAGTGTAAACCCACCGGTAGGTTGATTAACCTTGTTTTTGTTTTATGTTTTAATGATGATTACCTAAATCTTTGGTTTGTTGATTGAGCATTGGAGCATTTAAGTCTTCACCGAGAGTGGGAGAAGCATGTGAGTGCCCTTACCTTGCCCTTAACATTCAAGCAATTCTTAAATTTCTATGTTTTATCTTCATGTTTACATTTTAGCTTAATCATCTAATCCATTTCAATTTGTTAGCATAAATCATGCATTATAGGCATCAATAAGTACCTAGGGACTAGCTCTAACTCCTTGTTAAATCAAAAACATTTAAAAAAAAATACTAGGAAGATACTTGAATCAACAGGAGAAAGAAGATACCTAAAACAACAGGGAAGATATCCATGGAGGCTGTTAGACATGTAGCCATTAAGCCCCAATCAATTTTGAATTGACTGTGCCACGGCCATTCCTAAACTCCCCACGTTCATTCCTTCTTCCATGAGAAGCGAACACCCATTCTAGTGCACATTTGCAAAACAACTGCCATGCTCGTGTCTTATCTCTGATCCTATTATGGGCTACCACATCTGCAACAAGAGGGAACTCAATGCATTCACCAAAAGGATGAGCAATAGAACACAATTGTCGTAAGGCACTTACCAATGCTTCGAACTTGAGTCCCTTGAGGCTTCCAAGCTCACTTGTTAAGCTCCAAACCTCCAAGCTCCACCTCCACTCTATCACCGTAGAGTCGCTCACACCATCACATAAGGCAATCACTCTCTCTCACTCTCCCAAAAAAGCATGAATCATACAAGCATAGAAGAAGCAGAAATGCTAGAATACTCTCTCCTCTCAATCTCTCTCAAGATACAAAGAAGATCTCTCATCAATAGCACAAAGGGGGATTGTCTCTTTTCATTTATTTTATGAGAAAATGCCTGATATACAATTGGCCCTTATTCACACTTGGGCGCCCAAAACTTACTTAACTAAGGACTTGGGTGGCCAATATCTGATAATGTACAACTTTTATAGTGCCTTTTCATGACACTTATTAATGTCCTCAATTAGAGGGGCATACTTGTTAATCCAAAATGGGATTAACATATCCTTGATCTTGCGAGTGAATGTTTGTTCCTGCTCTTTTGGAAGCGAACGCCCATGCCTTTATTGCCATGCATGTTCCATTCCAAACCAAATTTCAAACACCCGTTCCCATATCATTCTAAAAGTGAACTCCCATTCCATCTCATCATCTCAAAAGCACACGTCCGTGCCAGTCCATAAGCAAACGTCCATTCCTCTTCCCCTAAGAAGGGAACGCCCATTCCCTTCATTCTGAAAGCGTATGCCCCTATGAAGGGAACGTCCATTCCTCTTCCCCTATGAAGGGAACGTCCATTCCTCTTCCCCTATGAAGGGAACGCCCATTCCCGTATCATTCTGAAAGCGTATGCCCGTTCTCTTATAAACGTACGGCCATTCCACAAAAAAAAACACACTTTTTTCAAAGAAGGTTCTCCACAACACTTCCATATTTCCATGCACCTACGCTCGGGTAGGTTGGCACGAAATAACCCTCTCTTTAGCGAAGTAAGCTCTCGAGATGCCCCTTTGCAAAGGAAGATCGGACCGATTGGTAAATACCGTGTGGAGTCAAACAGTGCTTGTCTTTGACAGTACTAGTGAGAGTGAAGACCTCCCCACTAGTAGTGGACAAGGGACCCCAGACCTTGAGACAAGAGAGCTTGAACCACAGTGTATGGACAAACCATCGGTCTAGAAACCAGCTCCTATCTCTCCAACACATTCTTAGCAAAGCCTTGCATCAAGGCTTTGCAATTTTATTCTGGGAAACACACAGTCCAAAGATCTTCAACCTAGGATGAGAGATGGCATGTTCCACCTTTAGATCCTAGTGCGGAAGTCGGCTAGAGCGAGTCATCAGACCCAGACCCAGTTACCAGTTTGGAGACCCATACCTGTTTTAGGGGTGGCTGATTCATTCAGCCACCCCATACCTGTTTTAGGGGTGGCTGATTCATTCAGAGCTCCAGAAACCTTACCAGACCAACAAGAACTAGGTCCATCTTTCCAAAGGCCGAAGACATCATACCAAAGAGGGTGGGTCTACCCATGCCCACTGCAACGACTAGGCCCGCTTGTCTCTCAGTAGTACCCACCTCAAGGGGCACACCCAGTATACCGAACGGGACCATGTGGGCCACAACCCAGTCCTCCCAGAGGGCAAAGACCTATGATAGTCCATTGTCCACTTGGTCTCACTCCTCCACAAACTATTCCCCAACCTGCATAGCCAGCTCTTGCCATGACAGGGGTTGACACTTGAAATGTTAAGATTAGCAATGGAAATAGGGAGGGGGTAGCCACGGGCATCGCTCCCCCTGCACCTACTCAACCCAGACATGAACAAACCAAACCAGCAAACATCTCTAAGTTTATTATTACAAAGTTTGATGGTACAGGTGATCCCATTACTCACCTAGAGATGTTTAATCAGATAGAGGGACTCAAAGATATTCCCTTACATAACTCCTTGTTTGCATTAGACCATACCTCCTTTGAACAATGTTGTAGGAGTGCTTTGAAGTTTGAGGACAACTTCAAGGGAACATGCTCCCAACAACTCCATGAAGGCGCATAAGACGCCTCCTTCAAGACCACCAGCACAAAGCCTAATATGAAAAGGGAAAAGAGTCTACATCTGGACAAAGTATAGAGAAATTGGCCACTCCCCTAATGCAACAGATGACCCAGCAATGGATTAACCAAGGCCAGGATCGAGGGGGCCATCCACATCTTCATCCTAGAAGGGAACTCGTATGGTGCCCAACCTGTCGAGAAAACCATCCTGGCACCAAGTGTCCTCATCTGAGACCTCATCCAAGCCTCTATTGTACATATTGTGTAAAGTGGGGCAATCACGAAATCTCCAACTGCTATCATCGCAAGGCTACTCTAGCTTGAGCTTTGCCTGAGGCATTGCCCACCAACCCCAGGCAACCGTTGGCTTTGCCAACTTCAACACATCATACCACACCCCACCCTGGCCAAGAAGGGGCCCAAAGAGGAATCCTTAGGGTACCAAAAATGCCCTTGCCACCCCCAGTTCTTCAACCTCAGTCCCCCATTACCAAGAGTCGCACACCAGTTCATCAGATAACCCTGATGGTGGAACTCTTTGAGGATGGGACTGAGGGAGAAGTCCTAGAAGCTCCCACTTGTGAAACCCAAGAGCCAACAAGCCCACCCCTACAAATCCTAAGTCACTATGTCATGGAGGGTGATCAAATGTATCCTATGTACTTAGTAGCCCCAATCTCGCAAGCTAGGGACATGAATCGGACAACTAAAAGACCACCCATACCATGCTACGATTATGGTGGACCTCATCGACGAGTGGCTGACTGTCCCAATAGGAAGGGTATGGCGAGTGTCTCTGCAGGTGCTCCCCGCCCCCCCAGCTCCATTGTGTGTAGGGTGTGGTATTGATCACCTTTATAGAGATTGTTTGCTGA
The DNA here is from genome assembly GCF_041138505.1 of Cibotium barometz. Classification (NCBI taxonomy): domain Eukaryota; kingdom Viridiplantae; phylum Streptophyta; class Polypodiopsida; order Cyatheales; family Cibotiaceae; genus Cibotium; species Cibotium barometz. The sequence goes on from NC_141063.1 coordinate 13,246,244, forward strand.
GGCCAGGACCAACTAGAAAGACTCATGAAGCTAATCCCAACACTCATGAAGCTAATCCCAACACCAGCCTTAACCTGTTGAGTGTTAAAGATGGTTTCATTCAAGCAGTCCCTGTCAACGCTATGACCAAGCTACAAAATAGGCAAAGGGCTGTCGCATATGCTGTAACACATCAACCTCACAAAGTTAGGGTCAAGCAAGAGTCCCTAAAAAGCACAAGTAACTCGGCGCTCACGAAAGAAAGCCACCAAGATTGGAAAAGGGAGAAAGCTGAGTGGTTATCGAAAGCGGTTTAGAAGACGGAACAACAACTCATCCGTCAACTTCTTTCTCCGAAGAAGAAGAATTGTAAGTGCTACCGCCCAAGCCAGAGAACCCATTGACACTCACCAGTTACCGAAAGAAAGCCACCAAGATTGGAAAAGGGAGAAAGCTGAGTGGTTATCGAAAGCGGTTTAGAAGACGAAACAACAACTCATCCGTCAACTTCTTTCTCCGAAGAAGAAGAATTGTAAGTGCTACCGCCCAAGATTGGAAAAGGGAGAAAGCTGAGTGGTTATCGAAAGCGGTTTAGAAGACGGAACAACAACTCATCCGTCAACTTCTTTCTCCGAAGAAGAAGAATTGTAAGTGCTACCGCCCAAGCCAGAGAACCCATTGACACTCGCCAGTTACCGAAAAAGCTCACTGAGTACCCTATTCGTATTGAGGAAAAGGAGAGACTCTTGGCAGCTCAACAATTAGTCCGTGAGTGCCAAGCACAAATGGAAGATGAGCCTCCTACTGCCCTCCTTGAGCCATGCCCATCCATCTCAAACTTGAGACCATCCGAAGAAGCCATCTTCACAAATATTACCTGAAGCCGCAGTTTCTATTGCAACAACTGCCTCCTAACATGGAACTAAGGTAGCCGAATATCTCAGGAATCTAGGGGATGATCATCTTAGGAAAACCAATGTAGAAAGACCTGTTTACATCCCCTACACTTCAAAAAGCTTAAGACAAAGCAGGCCCAACCTTCCTCAAGGGACAGCCTCCGTTCCACGAGACATTGCAAGTCTCTCTTCCTTCCTCTCTTCTTAGGTCCAAAACCCTATCGGCACCTTGCTCCAAGGTAGCCTAAGCCTATGGAACGACCTAAAAGACTGGATAGAGGGATGTCTCAGAGCAAGCATGTATGAAACCATGGAGCCCGACAGCTCTAATGAATCCGAGGAAGGGGAATTTCATTTACATCATAAGGTAAGAGGAACCCCCACGGTTTAAATAAACTTGGGCAATACTTCGAAGAAGGCAATGAAGTCAACACAACCTTACCAATAATCTTCGATGGCCTCCAAGTTACTACAATCTTGGATGGTGAAGCCGGAGTGAGCATTGTTACTAAACAATGCTGGGGGAAATGGGGAGCACCCGCCCTGGATAACACCCGATTGCTAGTTAAACTCGCTGATGGAGCCATCGCTAGACCCATTGGTCTACTAAGGGATCTTAAAATTAAGATTCTGGGAACCACCTACCGGCACACTTTTGTGGTGATGAATTTTGGATGTCAGCCAGTTTCATATGATTACATCCTCGGCAGACCTTTTATGAGAGAATCGAAGATGATCCATGACTAGGACACTGAACACATTTCCATTCGGAGAAAATATCTTACCTTCAAGATCAATCTATGCAGAGGATTTTGCCACAACAACTAAATCCACGGCAGTCCATCTGTGCCAGACATGCCATAAAACACTTAAAGATGAAATGCAAAGTGAGGATTGTGAACTACTTCCAGAGCTAGAAGACTCTGTGGATGCATATCCTTACTACCCTAGATATCTTACCTTGATGCACTATCCTTACTACCCTAGATATCTTACCTGGATGCACTAGCACAAGGTTTACTCCACAGGGGCTCATGGGCAAGAGTTTACATCATTATACATGCTTAGTTCAGCATACTTGCCTAATGTTGCCACCCAAGAGCTTGAACAAGTTGTTAGAGAAAAGCCATAAGGGAGTACATGCTCCCATAGAACTCACAGGCCTTAGGGATTCCCTGGGTCAAAAAGGTATGTCTTCCCAGACAACTAAGATACCCAGTGGTTGAAATATGTGGGTGCTGTGGAAGCACATGAACATTTCAATGAAATGTGGCAAAAGGAGTTTGCCAATAGCTCTCTTTTGGTCCACACTACCATACCAGCAAAACCCACCAAACCTAAACCAATCCCATAAAAGCTTTGCCACTCTGCACGCAAGGCACACAAAAAAAATAGCACTCGCCAAAAGGCTAATTGATGGGGAAAGTGCTAAAGCAAAAGAGACAAGCCTAGGTGCCCAAGCACTTTAAGACCTTCCAAATGGCCAATTGATCTGTCCAATATGATTTGGCTCAGAGGTCTGATAGTGGGCAACTTGGGACCTCATATGATGGTCCAACTAAGGTCAAGGAAGTAAACCTAGTAGGCCCGGGTGAGAACCCAAGGCCGGTACTTATTGCTGCAGAAGACCTTTCAAAAGAAGAAGAGACCAAGCTCATCACTCTCCTGATTGAATTCTAGGACTGCTTTGCTTGGAAGTACATGGATATGAAGGGGTACCTCCAGAAGTGGTCCAGCACACCATTCCAATGCTTGATGGAGCCAGGCCGGTCAAACAACAAGCTTATCCTATGAACCCAAAGTACTCCAAGATGGTCACGAAGAGATTAAAAGACTTATCGACGCCGGATTCATTTATGAAATCGAGCATACGGAGTGGGTATCACCATCGTGATAGTAACCAAAAATAATGGAAAAGTCAGAGTGTGTGTTGACCTCAAAAAGGTCAATTCCGCCACCATTAGGGACCACTATCCCCACCATTCACCGAACATGTACTAGAAAGAGTAGTGAGAAAGGAAGCTTATAACTTCCTCGACGGATTTTCAGAGGATACAACTAGGTGCTGATTGATCCAAGAGACTAGCACAAAACGGCCTTTACCATTGAGTGGGGTATGTATGTTGAAATATACAAGTGAAAAGGGTGTGTGTGGGAACAAGCTCTTGGATAGAGGCTGTAAAAGAGGAGATGTAATTGTGAAAGAACCTGTGAAAAGGTTAGGAGAATCTACTGGGAGAGAATAATGGGTAGCATGAGGGAATTTAGGAGTGTGGAGATATTCTGGGAGATATTCAGGGAAAAGAGAAGAGGTGGAGAGAATCAGGCAAGAGGTGGAGATATTCAGGGAGTAAATCATGGAGAAATCAAGGGGATTTGATGCTTGATGTAAACTCTATAAATTGAGGCATAGCCCTAATGAGAATTTGCTGGTTTTTGAGTATCCATGCCTACATTAATCTATGTGCTAATTTTTCACTAATTATGTCTTAATCACTTGCTAATCACTTTCTTAATTATGTTGATTCTAGTGTTTGATCCACCATAGCTCATCATTCAGCTCAAATTTCAACATGGTATCAGAGCCATGCCTAGAATCAACTAGATTTAGGAGCCCATTAGTGAATTAATCAAGATTAGTAAGATAATTAGCAAAAAAAATCAGTTTTTAGTGAGTTTTCACTCTTCCCCTTCACCCCCAGCCAGTGGAGGGTCTCTAGCATCTAGCACACTCAAAATTAGGGCATAAGATTCTTACACAACCTAGCTAAGGTCTTTAGCTTCAAGCCTATCTAATCCACGCAGCAAACCGCCGGCGGAAGCATCAGATTTTCGCAGATTTCCAGGCGCCGTTTTTCTGAAGTAGAATGAAGATTGCTCTTTGCTCAGGTCAAAACTCTCTAATTCCTTTTAGCACAAAGGGTAATCAAGCATGCTCTACAAGCTGGTGAAGACAGAAATCAATTTCATCAAGTCTACAGAGAGATCAAAGCTCTTCATCAAATCTGCAAGTGACTTTGGTAAAACAGAGATTAAGCTTTCATTATTTGCTCAAATCTTGTGTTTCTTGGCTTAATCCTCTACTAGACTCATTGCTATTGATGCCTTTCAAAGCATTTGAGCTCATTTGAAGTGGAAGGCACCAGATCTGGACTCCCCGCATACTCTGTTTTCTGCACACAAAACAGAGCATTAATTTGCTAATCAGTGATTAATCAGTGCTAATCACTGTACTTTGGTGCAATTGAGGGTTCAAATTAACCATTAGGTATCTGATACAGATCCCTATAACTTCAGATTTCAAATCGGAGTTGGTTTGATACTCCAACCATCCCGTACAAATTGGTTACTCTCAATTTAATGTAATTTCTGGTGATTTTATGCTGATAAAATTGTTGTAATCATCTATTAAACACCAGATTGAGTTGTAAAAGGGTAGACACTGCCCTTGAATCTTGATTTTGGATCAAGAGGTAAGACCCCCTTCACTTCACCATGAATTCAGCACAGGAAATAGCCAAATTTAATGGAGAACAGTTCTATACATGGCAAACAAAAACCATGTATTTGCTGATGAGGAAAAATCTGTGGGGATTAGTTGAAGGGAGAGATGAATGCCCAGAGAGAGGGGAAAATGAGTGGAAGAGTAGGAATGAAAAAGCATTGGGGCTTATTGCACTCAGTTTAAATGATGAGATCATTCATCATATCACAGGGATACAGTGGGCAAAAGATGCATGGGATGAACTCAATAAATTATTTGGTACACAAGCAAAAAATTCCAAGATAAATCTATTAATGCAATTCTACAAACTGGACATGAAGGAAAGTGAACCTTTAATCACACACTTGAACAAATATAAAAGCATTAAGCAACAGCTGGCAGCTATTGGCAAAAAGGTAGAAGATGATGAAGCATTAGCTGTACTTTTGAAGAGTGTGGATAAAGGAGATTATGAAAACATTGTAGCAACACTAAAGAATGTACCTGAACTGAAGATACACGAGATAGAAGCAGCTCTACTGGAGCAAGAGAGCAGAGGCAAAGAGAAGAAAGAGCTCGACTCAACAGCAGGAGAGGAAAAAGCATTCTTCACCCGAGGAGGATTCTCTCGAGGACGAGGACGAGGAAGAGGCAGAGTAGGAGGGAGGACCTTCACTTGCCACAAATGTGGAAAGCCAGGACACATGGCGAGAGACTGCTACAGCAAACCCAGTGAAGAAGGAACGACATCGGCAAACTTCATGGAGGCTCCAAGAGAAGTGGAGTCGGATCATCTTTTCTGAGAGAGAGAGAGAGAGAACCCACAACCCAATGTAACCTGCCCCAATAAAGTAAAACCACCTCTGAGCCACCGATGATGTAGGCCAAGTGGTAGATGTATGTGTGAGCACTTTAGTCAAGGTCACGGGCACTTATAGTAGCCTTGGACACATTGAGAGAGAGAGTGTCAAGGACTATGGAGTTTAGGGACTTGAGGCACTGGTCGCGGGCTATCAAGTAAGAGGGAAACTTGATACAGGGTCCAGGTGTGTTAGGATTATTCACTTGAGGGGAGGTGTTGAAATATACAAGTGAAAAGGGTGTGTGTGGGAACAAGCTCTTGGATAGAGGCTGTAAAAGAGGAGATGTAATTGTGAAAGAACCTGTGAAAAGGTTAGGAGAATCTACTGGGAGAGAATAATGGGTAGCATGAGGGAATTTAGGAGTGTGGAGATATTCTGGGAGATATTCAGGGAAAAGAGAAGAGGTGGAGAGAATCAGGCAAGAGGTGGAGATATTCAGGGAGTAAATCATGGAGAAATCAAGGGGATTTGATGCTTGATGTAAACTCTATAAATTGAGGCATAGCCCTAATGAGAATTTGCTGGTTTTTGAGTATCCATGCCTACATTAATCTATGTGCTAATTTTTCACTAATTATGTCTTAATCACTTGCTAATCACTTTCTTAATTATGTTGATTCTAGTGTTTGATCCACCATAGCTCATCATTCAGCTCAAATTTCAACAATGTATGCATACCGAGTTATGCCCTTCGGCTTGACCAGACCCTCAGAACCTTCCAATGCCTCATGTGTACTACTTACAAGGAATATCTTTGGAAGTTCCTTGAGGTCTTCATGGATGACCTTTATGTCAATTCCTCTTGGAAGGAGCACCTAGCATGTCTGCGCAAAGTGTTAGAAAGATGCAGGTTCTATCGCATCTCATTGAACGCTCTGTCAATTTTGGGTTTGACACGGTGTGATCCTAGGACACATTGTCTCTAGGCAGGGAATTTCAACTATGATGATGACAGCAAAGTGCGGCTCATTCTCGAGCTACCCCCCCACCCACAAACTTCAAAGGTGTCCAGCGTTTCATGGTACATGTCCGCTATTGTCGGCAGCGATTCATTTTCATGTACGCTGATATCGCTGGACCCCTTTGTGGACTCCTTATTGTTTTCGAGTGGACTAACGAATGCCAACAGGCTTACACCATGCTCAAAAAAGCCTTGGCAAGCGCTCCAATCCTTAGATCCCCCAACTGGGATCTCATCTTCCATGTCCACATTGATGCCTCAACATTTGCTATAGGATGCATATTGGCCCAACTAGGCAAACACAAGATGGACTTCCCCCATCAGCTTTGCCAGCCGGCCAACTCAACAAAGCTGAGAGGAATTACACCACAACACAGAGAGGGATTAGCGATGGTTTGCACGGTTAAGAAGTTTCACCATTATCTTTTGGGGCAGCCAAGTTTGTTTTCTTCGTAGCCCTTTTGTACCTCGTGAATAAGCCCTATATAATAGGCAGAATCACCAGGTGTTTGCTTATTTTGCTTGAGTTTGACTTCATCATTATGGTAAGGAAAGGCTCTCAGCATGTTCATGTAGACCACATGTCATTTACTAGATGCCACCCTATTCCAACTTTGCTTGATTCCTAAATGGGGCGAAGAAGTGGCTCACTTTTTAGCCAATGGCTTACCGCCGATTGATCTTCTCTTCAACAAGGACCGCGCTCATCACTTAATTAAAAAAGCAACCCCTCCTCCTATTCAATACCAAAACACATAAGAAAAAGCTCAAGATCAAAGGCTCAGGACCTTTCCTAGTCTCTAAGATAGCACCACAAGGCGCAGTGTGCATTGAAACACTTGATGGTGTTGAAATGGCTGGCTACTTCAATGGTAGCAAACTTAAACACTACTACAGACCTCTCACAAAGGTCACCTTAAAAGCCATCCATAACGGACCATGAGGATATGAAAAAAATTGCGCAACAAGAAGAGGCCAAAGCGAGGCAAGCCAAGATTAGACAAAAACATATCGGTCAACAACATGGCCCAAGTGGTCGACTTAGAAGAAGAATATTGGGAGGTGAAGCCAGCTCGGTTGTGGTTAGGAATGACCACCCCTACCAGCTTTGTCCAAAAACTAGCTCTTATCGATACAGGGGCTAGTTACAATTTGATGTCATATGAAACTTGGCATTCCCTTGGGAAACCCCTACCACTGTCTCAACAGTTGCCTCACAGCATGTTCATTGCATAGGCACAGTCACACTCTTATTCCACATTGGAAATAATCCCTTGGAAGAGAAATTTATGTGATGCCTTCAAGATCAATACGTGAAGAGATCCTCCTGGGGCAGGGGGTGGATGGGACATAACCGATGCAACATCAACTGGGATGCACAGACGATGACCCTACAATTGGCTTCTGGCCAAGTCACTGTTCTAATGACAGACAAAGAGCCAGTTTTCGCTGCTCCCCCATGCCAAACACTCCCCATTCCACCACCCACAATCATTTCGTTCACCTAACCCCTATCAGTCCGTCCCCCCAAAAAAAGTGGCCGCTCATCATGTCAACCACATCAATGCCTCTCACATCCACACCTCCACCATGCACAACAGCATCACTCTCACATCGCCAAATCTCAAGCTGCTGTCCCACCAAGTCACACTAACCACACTAACATTGCTAACCATATTAATGCACCTCCACAGGGTCTGCTCTCTCGCCCCCACAAGAAACTTCTCACACAAAAAGGTTACTATGAGGGTGCATCTCAATTGTGGATCCACAAAAGATCAAACCATCTCCCTCGTCTGTAGGCACACAAAGCTCCTCATCCCCAACATCGGCCACCCATTTGCCAACCTCAAACCTACAGGAGGGTATAGGACTAATGTAAAACTAAGCGCTCTCCAAGGAGTTCCAACCCTCGATCAAACCCTCAAACCGCAAAATCAACCCCGCGGTGGATCCCAAAACCTCTTCTCATCAATGCCCAACATTTCTATGAAGGCAATCCTAACATCTAGATCCCCAAACCTCCCCAACCTAAACCTCCACCTTGTGTCACTTTGCAGTCTCCTACACTTCAATGGGTACCTAAGGCAACATCTACAGTATAGACTGCTCATTCACGACACAAATGAAAGCACAAAGTCTAGGGTGACACGACAATCCTCATGTTGTCGCTGACAAAGTTCCTTACAGATATACTTTCGATGTCAGCAACCCCCCCATCACTCATTGTAAGGCTCAAATGTACTACAAAGCTACCATCCACTCCTTCGGCTTTAGGTACTTCTTTACCACCCGCCTTTGAATCCCTTAAGGAAGTCACCCCTGCCACCTTGCCATCACCCAACTAGAGTAGACTCCTTACCTTGGGAAAATGGGCATGCGATCAGTACAAAACCCGCAATGGGGTGCTAGCAGCATAGCCTCTGTGTACAAAACCTACCTCAAGGTGGACAAAAAGAAAAAAAGAAAAAAAAATAAAGAGAGATAAAGCCACTGGCATTCCAACTTTGTGATGCCCGTTCGAAGTTTGCCACCATCATTCCTTCCTTAGCTTCTGAAATGCCCCGGTTTTTTTCCAAATCTACCCCGACCGTTCCTTCTTCAACAAAGTTCACGTGCCCGATTTGAGCCCATGGCCGTCCCAACTCCTGATCAATGCCCATGGCCATTCCAAGTCTCTCGTGGACGTTCCTTCTTCCTGATTCCGTGAGTGAATTCCCGTTTGCTTTCCCAGTTCCATGACGTGCCCATTCGCTCATGTTCATGCGCCTGTTTTCTCACACTAGCCAACTGCCACGTCCATTCCTTGGACTAGCCACGTTCGTGTCCTTCTCCCAATGCTATAAATATGCCCCCCCCTCTCTATTTTCTCATTTTTACCTCTCACCTTAGCCAAAATCTTGCAATTTTTTCTCCCACCTCTTACACTCACCAGCTAGCTAGCACAATGTCAGAAGCCTCCAACTCCCCCTAGGAAGTTCCATCACACATCTATTCGGAGGAAGAGACCTGCAAGTGGTTGCTTCGAGGAATATGCGAAGCACCCAACCTAGTTCTCTCACCTGGGTGAGGCCTTGATGAAGCAAATCAATGGGCATGCCGTCCATTCCCTTATGAAAAACAATCATAAGGTGGATCACAAGCTCCTTTACTACACAGGCCCATGCTACAAAGCTATTGCAGAGGACCCAGTGGTGGTGCTGAAGCTAGAGCAGCTAGGTTTGGGCAGGTTGCCAACCTTAGAGCCCTAGGGGCCTAGACTCTACACTGCTCTTTACTTCACAGAGACCTACGACGCTAATCAACACATTGGTGAAGTGATCGACAAGGGCCAAAGACACAAGGTGTAGCTCAGTGTGGAGCTAATAACTTTAGCATTTTTAAGTAAATTTTAAACATTTACTAAGCAAAAAAATGTTATTTTTTGGTTTTTTTTTGGGTCTATGCATTGGGAACGTGAATATGACAGTTGGAACGTAGTGCCTCTCAACTTGGATGATGTATCGACGTTGTGGGGAAATTTTGTGATGAGTGTTCTTTATTTTTATAGTTAAAATAAGTATTTATGGATTCTTTTAACCAAGATACCACACATGATAATGTGGATATTTTGCTTAAAAACGATTCCCCTACATCTCAAATAAATTTAGGAAAATTTTTCTAATTTTTAGGACATTGTTTGAGCATTTTTTGGTTAAAAAAACATTTTTATGCATTTTTTACGGGTTTCCCACCACAGGCATGCTATCAAATCTCTGTCGATTTTTTGCTAAAATGTAGTAGGGGGTAGCATGTCGATGTATCGGGTTCTCTCATGTGTGCGTGGCATTTTTTTCCATATCTCAAATCCGAATTTTCTTTCATATTCTTCTCCCTCGTGGTGTGCACCTCGTGGGGTTGATTAATATTAAATATCATTAAGCTTTAATCATGATTAACAAAGAAAATTATGATTAAGCCTTTAATCACATTCACATAATAGAGAGTGGAGAAGAAGGGTTGAAGAAAGAGAGAGTTGAGATGAAGGATGAGTGGGGAAGTGAGCTCTGCTCCTCTCCCTCAGTCGTGCATGCTAGGGGGGCCGTGAGGGGGGGGGTCTGCACGCAGCCAGCGCACAGGCCCCCCCCCACATTTTTTGTTTAAAAAAAATTAATTAAGCTTTTTATTAAAGCTTTTAATAATTCTTTAATAGCATTTAGTTAAAGCTAATTAAAATTAGCTTAAATCTTCAAAAAAGAAAAAAACTCTTCTTATTTTATTATTTTTTTAAACAAAAAAATTCATGATGAACCCTTTGACCTTTGGGGTGCAAATTTTTTTGACCTTTCAATTTTCAATATTTTTTGTCTTTTCATTTTCTAGCAACCCTTGACTGTCCGTATTTCAGGATGATTGTTCAATTTTCAAATTTTTTGACCGTTCATATTCTAATACATTCGGGGTGCATTAAAAATTTTAATTTTTTTGAAAATTCATGGAAAAATAAACAAAGCTTATTTCAAAGTTTTGGAATATTCAGGTTTGGTGACCGGCATGTGGAGTGTCTGTTCAGGCGCCCGTGACCATTCAAATTCCTTTTAAAATTTATTTTTTGCCCAAAAAATTAGTAAATTCATTAAAATTATAAATTTTAATTGGATTTGAGAATTGCCGGGCAGAATTTAAAAATTTTATATTCAATGGGATTCTCAGGGTAAAGTTTTTAATAAGTACCAAAAATTAAGAAAATAATAGAAATGATTTTAGAAATCTTAGAAATTGATATTTTTGAAATATCAATTGTATTTTGGTAAGTTTTATTGCTAAAATTTTCTAGAAAATTTTAGATTTAGAGTGCCATAAGATATAATTTGGTGGATTTCAAAATTAGTAAATTTTGAGGCCCTAGAAAAATAGGAAAAAATCATGATAATTCTTTTTTCTTGAGAATTTAATATCTAGTGTTGAAGTACATTTTTTACGTGTTGACAATAGATAAAGGCGGATTATTCATGTATAATTAATGCAAGTATGCCTTGTATTTATAGTTATTTCTATTTGGTTAAATCTAGACGGTGTTTTCATGATTTTTTACCGTTGTTTAGCCACCAAAATGCTAATTAAAGCATTTTTCCTTGTGTAGTTAGTTCTAGCGAATTAATTTGCTAGATCATTTTGGTCAAAAGAGGGCAAGTGAAGTTGAATTCAAGTGAATCGTGATTTTTGAAGAATTTTATTACAATGGCTCATATTGACTTATCAGTCAATGATAATGTCGATGAGATGAGTGATCATCCCAACTTGGGTGAGGAAGATCTAAAATTTTAATTTGACGAAGAGGAGGCTGTTGGAAAAAAGAATTTTTGGAAGTGACAGAGCATCTTGAGGCAACTATTGCCAAATATCATGCGGAGATGGTCACTAAACATGCAGATTTTGACTTTGCAAAAAGCTCTTTTGGTGCACCTCTTGTTCCTACCAAAGCGGTTGCTTCGTCATTTGCACTAAAGGTGTATGGCAGTGAGAAAAATGAGAAGACTCAGAAACGTGAAGATGCCTGGCTCAAAAGGTGAACTACACATTTTGCCTTTCATCCATTCACAGATGCGCAAAAGCTGCAGATGGTGCAGGGTTTATTGAAAGGAAAGGCATTAACTTGGTGGAAGGATCTCAAAGATGATTCCATTCCCACCACTTGGTAAAGTTTTGAGGAAGCTTTAAAAAAGAGTTTTTTTAACCAGAGGATGAATTAGAAATAATTACCAAGCTTGTTAAAAATAGCATGGAAAATTAGTCTTTTGACAATTATGTGCATAAATTTAGACAATTGGCTACCAAGCCAAATTTGATGATCGAACATTGTGTGGGATTTTCATCAATGGTCTAGCTCGTGATTATCAGTATGAGGTAAATAAATGCAAGGTCAAAATAGTTCAGGATACTATTCAAGCAGCTTGGGTTTTTCATAAGACTATGGTGGGTGCCAACACTTCAAAACCATCGTCTAATGAAAAAAAATCCACATTCACTTTTTCAAAGAGTGGACAAAAAATAAAGTTGCTTTTCACACCAAAACCAAAAAATTATGACAATGCCAGCAAGAAGCAGAAATTTGTGAGCAAGGATAATATCACATGTTTCAAATGTAAGGAAAAGGGACACACGAAGAAATTATATCCTTTGAATATGGAGCTACAGCACCTTTGACACCTGGATGAAAGGCAGCACCGAAGTTCAACCAAAGAAGTTTGTACACATTACAAAACTTCAAGGTAAATTTTCTAAAGTCAATATTACGCATCTTAAAGGAAGCCAATGTTTAGATTATACTTTCAGTAAGACGTTTTTGGTCCAAACGCATTATTTTATGTTTATGGATCAATAAATGGGCATCAGGTTTATATTTTGGTTGATCCTGGTAGTACTCACAATTTTATTGACAACATTGTGGTACAAAGGATGAAGCTAGAAACCACACAAAATGATCACATGTATAAGGTTAGGATGGCTGGAGGACAAGTCCAATTCTTGGACATGAAGGTGTCAAAACTATCATTAGATATCCAATTGTACTCAGATAGACTTGATTTTCATGTCATGAGCTTGGGCCATGTAGATATAATTAAAGGAATGTAATGGTTCCATAAAAAAAAATAAGGATTTTTCTATTGAATTGGTCAAACATTTGATGTCTTTCCATCATAATGGAAACCTTGTTACTCTTAAGGGAAATATTGTTGTACTCAAGAAAACTTTTATTAATGAGCTTGAGTTAATGGAAAATCTTAAAACTATTTTTTTCAATTGATTATGGATGGAGTGTCTTCATGTGTTCATTTTGATGTAAACACTGTTTTTTATGGATGTTTGGGAAAGTAAAGTGTTAAATTCTATTAAGAGTGAATTTCAAGATGTATTTCTTGATGAGTTATCTCATGGATTACCTCCTAAACGAGAGGTGGACCACAAATTAAGCTAGTGCCGGGTGCATAACCTACTAGTATTCCTCCATATAGGCTTAGCCAAAACGAGGAAGATGAGGTAGCAAAACAACTAGCTGAATACTTGAGGATGGGTCAAATTAGACCAAGTAAGTCTCCTTGGGGTGCACCAGTTCTTCTGGTTAAGAAAAAAGATCAAGGTACCTGGCGGATGTGTATTGATCATCAGAAACATCTTAACAAAGTTACAATTAAAAACAAATACCTATTGCCTAGATCAGACGATCTTATTGATAGGTTGCAAGGAGTAAGTATTTCACAAAGCTTGATTTGCAAACCGGTTATCTCATGAGATCCGTATTGCAGAGAAAGATGTTTCTAAAATTCCTTTTAGGAGATCTATTAAGAAAACGCATGGTGGTTTTCTTAGATGATATTTTGATATACAGTAAAACTTTGGCTGAGCATGAGAATCATCTTAAAGAGGTTCTAGGAAGGCTCGGGAAGGAGAAACTATATTGTAAATTATCTAGGTGTGATTTCTTTAAAAAGGAATTGTTATACTTGGATCATAAGATCTCTCGAGATGGCTTAAGTATAGATTTGGATCGCATCCATTGTCAATAATTATTCGAAGTTGACAATCCCTTTTACCAACCTTCTTAAGGGTAAAAATAAGAAGTCTAATTCTCTGGTTGAGTGGAATGAGAAGCTGTAGGAAACTTTAGATACTTTAAAATATAAAGTTTGAGATGCTCTCATGTTAGCCTTACCAGATCCTAGTAGGCCTTACATTATAGAGACTGATGCTAGTGATTTTGCGGTAGGTGCATCTTTGTTCCAGGATGGAAAGCTTGTGGCCTTCGAGAGTAAGAAACTTAATGATGCACAGACTATGTACTGAGTTCAGGAGAAAGAGTTGTATGCAATTATTTATGCTTTAAATGCATGGAGACAATATCTCTACAGGTCTCAATTTATGGTCTTGACAAATCTCATCAATCTTTGTAGTTTATTTGTGATCAAGCGGACTTGAAAGGTAAAAAGGCCACATGCATTGAATTGATGCAGGAATTTGATTTCATGAGTGATTAAATATAGAAAAGGTAGCTTGAATAGCATTGCTGATGCATTGAGTCGAATTGGTGAAGTTAATGAACTTAGCTTCGTGAAAATTAATTTTAACTTGTACAATTCACTCAAGGGAAAATGCTATACAATATTTTATTTGGAAAATATTAAAATTTGGCAAAATCACGGTCCAACTTTGAGGAAGATTACAACCTGGTGAATCAAGGAAAAGCTAATCAATTTTTTATTCAGAATGGTCTTTTATTCCGAAATGATAAGGTTTGCATACCGGATGTGTCGGAAATTAAACTGAGGATCCTATTTGAGTGTCATGATGCACCATCAGCAGGACATTCGAGGATACAGCGTACTTTGGCTTTGGTTAGAATGACTTTTTATTGGCCAAACATGAAGGATTTTGTTTAGAATTATGTGGTCAAATGTGATTAGTGTCAGATTAATAAGGCAAAGCACCTTAAATCTACTGGGTTATTACATCCTTTGGATATTCCTTCTCAAAAGTGGAAAAGTAATTCCATGGATTTCATTACGAGACTTCCATGTACCAGCAGCATGGGTCACGTTGTGATTTGGGTAGTCATGAATAAATTGACAAAGACGGCTAGGGTTTTACCCACAAAGACAACAGTTAACGCTTCAAAATTGGCTTACCAATTTGTCAAGCAACTATTTGGACTATATGGTCTACCTTCTTCTGATATTGTGAGCGATCGGGACTCTAAGTTCACGACTCATTTTTGGCAAGAAGTCTTTAAGAAATTAGAAACTACTTTGAGTATGAGTTCCTCTGATCACCCGCAGTCTAATGGGAAAACAGAGCATGTGAATCAGATTATAGAGAATATGCTTCGTACATATGTCTCTGGAAAACCATCGAGTTGGGAAAAATATCTTACAATGATGGAATTTTCCTATAACAGTTCTAAGCATACGGCTACTAGTTATAGTCCATTTATGCTTATGTATGGGTATCAACCTAGGGCACCTATTGATGTTAGTCTTAAGGACATTGAGCTTGATGCATCGAGGGATTTCTTGTGAGATATGCACAAATTGCTGACCCAAGCTCAAGATTCTATCAGGAGTTCTCAGGATAGAGCACGGTTTTATGCTGATAGGGAATGCTCACCTTGGTCTTTTGAGCCAGGAGCGTTCGTTTATTTGAAAGTTTATAAAGATTCTCAAACTTTCTCAACTGGAAAGATATTATAATCCATTCTAAGTTATACGTCAGATTGGTACGGTTGTGTATGAATTAAAACTACCTCCACATGTCAAAGTTCATCTAGTCTTTTATGTCAATAAAGAAAGAGAAGCTGGGAGGTGAGGGTAACACAATTACTCCTCAAGAACTTGTTGAAGTTGAAGATTTGTCTTATAATCCACATGAACCTGAAAAGGTACTTGAATTCAGGGAATGGAAACTTCATAGTCACCTAATCCCATGAGGTTAACATTAAGTGGAAAGACAGGGAAATTGAGGATTTGACTTGGGAGTCAGTTGAGAATATTCAACGTAGTTTTCCTTCTTTTCATTGCAAGAGTGCAATGTTTTGAGAGAGGGGAAGTATGTTATGTGCACATTATATGTGCATATACTAAGAGGCTAACCCCCCCTAGGCATGTGAACATGGGAGCATGGGAACATGCTCTAGTGGGGCAAGGGTTAGGTCTAACCTTGGGTTAAGGTTAGGGTCACATGTGGAAATGGAGAGTCAAGAGTCACTCGAGGGCTCTCCTATATAATAGGGACATGGGGCATTCTCAAGGGATGTTCTCTTGTGTTGTAGAGCATTATGTCTACTCTCTTGCCATTTCAAGTTAAACCTAAGTGCTACTAGAGTGAAGTCATATCCCTTGGTGGTATTGGACACTAAGGTAAGATATGTGATACTTCATTGTATTTATGTGTGCACCCTTGGTTGGGTGAACGAGTATATGCCTAGTTCATGCATGTTTATGCATGGTTATTAGCTAGAGAGATCTTTAG
This sequence comes from Cibotium barometz, assembly GCF_041138505.1. NCBI lineage: Eukaryota > Viridiplantae > Streptophyta > Polypodiopsida > Cyatheales > Cibotiaceae > Cibotium > Cibotium barometz. The sequence continues at coordinate 13,262,429 of NC_141063.1, forward strand.
GATTATAACACAGTCATAGAATAGGCTCCGCCACCCCCAGCTCACTACTAACACAAGATGATCTTACAACAGCTAGTAAAAAGGCCGCGGAGGACGAGGAAGAGAAAAGGAAACATTATTTCTTTAACAGGAGCCTTTTCGAGATACTGCCTCTCCCAAACACTTCAGCGAGATGCCATCCTATGCAGACGTCGGCTCTTCCTCCCCCAATGCTACTCAAAACACTGTTAATACTCTTTGTTGGGTGCGCTCAAGAAGTTTCAGTTCTAGCCACGCTTGTGCCGAGAGTATACATGCGGCCCATGGTGATGTTCCAAATTTTGCCCTTGGCTTCCTGCATATGGCACAGGAGCTCATCACCCAAATGACCGACTGCATTTATAGATAGTAAGAGGTGGCACAGATGTCCTAGCGTGAGATGCTAATAGCCAAGGCCCAGGAGCGTGCACTGTCTGAAGACTTATACCAGACAAACTTTCAGTTAATGGAGCTAGAGAAGAAGTTTGATTAGCAAACATAGTAGTTAAGAACTGCCATTGCACGCATCACTAAGCTCTAGCAGCAAGTCACCTAAGCCCATGCAGCGGCCAAAAGATCACATCACGAGCTCACTGTCATTGAAGGCCTGCCACCAGGATACACAGAAGCAGGGCACAGGCTACGGAGGTTGCTCTTACCCACACACAATCAGACTTCACAAAGCATCGGGCACTCTCCGAGTCTACCATTTGCACATTGCAAAAGCAGCTCGGCAATGCTGAGGCCAAGGCAACCGAGCCTCCATCCACTCCTTTGGCTCCCTCCTCCTTTGGCTCCCTCCAACACATTAGAGTGGAAGGTGGACACCTTAATTGGACACGGCAACCGAGCTCCCCCTTTTGCCTTTCCCCTACAAACCCCATACTAGCTGGTTGACCTTCAATTCTGCAACACTCGACTCAACCTTTTGCAACATAACCTCTACGTTGACGAGCCACTCTCCCACCAACAATATGCCTACGCCCTCACCAAACTCCCTACACTCACTCTTACCCTTATCCCACACTTTTTCTTCTAGGGCCTCTTTTCATTCCAGCACCTACATGACTTTTTTGAGCTCCCCATGCACCCTCTCCAAGCCCTCCTGACACAAGTTGGAGCCTCCTCCTTTGCTATGGCTTTTCCTTTGACCCCGCCCAATCTGTCAACCTACTCAATTTATCTATCCCCGATGGTGTCTGCCATTACCCGTACCCCTCTGAGATCTTCCAAAGGGAGTTGGAGTACTTTTACCCGTTGGATGGCATGTGGTCAACGATGCATACCTTTAAGTTCAGCATTATGCACACTTTGGGAACCAACCATACAGTGGGCGGACTACTTGTCTTGACGACTAGAGTCTGGTGAAGCCTCGAGATCGGAGTTGTGGATAGTGGAGCTGTTTACAATAGAAGCAGTCATGCCGATACCTCAAACCTGGTACAATGAAATGTTGCCATTGTATATAATAAGATAGAGTGCTCGTGGGTGGACCCTTTATTCCCACTTAACCTTGTGTCAAATGGGGGTGATAAAACTTGTTGGTGGGGAAAAAAGTGATAATATATTTTTACTGATATTGGGTGTTGACTTCCAATGAGCTCAAATTTTATAGAAAGTCACATACCTTAGGTGCTTGATATTCTAGATAAAGCCCTGAACTTGTCAATTTGCATGGCCAAGTTGCGAAGAGTGTTCAATGTGTATTTTGGATAGGTGTGGACGTGTTTTCACGCTATGCTCAGGCATGGCAGTTGGCCATGAGGTGGATCCACAAAATATTTAGGGCAAGTTCTTGAAGGACTTTGCTATTTTTATTCACATTCAAAGTTGAGTCTACGGCTACTATCTCACGGCCTAGGAGCACTCGTAGCTAGATTATGAACCGTAGAGTTTAGAGATTGACATAGTTGTTGATTAGATGTCATTGGATTGACAAGGATTGGGTGTTGGAATGCCCCTGACTTTGTGCCGTAGTGCCAAAGGTTTTACTTCATTGAGGTGAGCACTTCATAGCTCAACCATCTTGTAAAGAGATGGCTCTTTTGGATATTTTGATGCATGAGAGTATATCCACATGAGTACGGAGTTACTAATAAAGTGGACGTTGTTCCTCTTTACTTTGCTAGGAAAAAGAAAAATTTATACACATTTGTGTTTTGTAATATGTTTATAGATTGCATACAAGGACCCATTATTTTTTATTGCATCGGCTATAGTTGGGTAGTATAATGCCACCTACGCATAGGTAGTACATTGCCACTGTCACGGGGAGGTAACAACTATTTGTTATACACCAAACTTCATATTGGTATTGAACACAAATTGGATGTTGTGTTATTCATGTCAAAGCAGTCTCAAAGTATAGAGACTGATTTTATTTGTATATCAGTGTAAGGTGCGTTGGAGGCATACCTAATCCACATGTTGTAGCATATGTATATGTAGACTGAGTAAGCGATAAAGAATTATCATTTATTATTTTGTATATCAGTGTAAGGTGCGTTGGAGGCATACCTAATCCACATGTTGTAGCATATGTATACGTAGACTGAGTAAGCGATAAAGAATTATCATTTATTACTTTATAGTAAATCATTTCGCATAATTGAAATAGTTTAAAATATTGTTTCAGCTACTAGAGGTGCCTAGTGAGACCACACTTGTAGAGGTGTGTCTAGATGGTACTATCAGCTTTTGGATAGATAGCCCATAAACATGTCTATAGAGACATGGTCGACCGTAGATACATAGATATGTATTGCCAAGCAACCAAAGTGGTTGTCAGAGTAGACATGTGGATAGGCATGTGTGTACTCGTGGGCTGGGAGTGGTACTCTTATTGGTGCACGTTGCTCTTGATTTTCTAGTAGTGCATAGACACTATACATCACATAGACGCTATCTATGTGAAAATCATATTCGTTTGCAAGTTGTGTAAACTATTCTTGGAAGAATGTAATAACTTTTGAAGAGAGGAAAGTGTAGCTTTCCGTAGACTATGTGAAAGGCCAATTGAACTTTACCACATCATATAACAATTTGCTAAAGACTTGTAATAGTTGCGCAAATTTGTTGAATTGGAGTCTATGTGGTTTCTAACCACAAGAGAAAACCATCTTTGATGTCGTAGAACATGTAAATAAATTCCTTGAATGTCGGAGCACATTCATTATGAAGTTCTTGAGGATTTGAGAACTTCTGGCATATACTAAAGGCGTAATGTTAGTAGCAATTCGTGTTTTATTGACATCTTTCATAGTTGTAAGTGGCAACTATGGTTTGGTGCTAAAACACGAGTGTTGCATGTTTCCTTGGTCGCAATACTTAAGGAAAATATGTGCTGTGTGTCTTGCTTTCCTTGTCATAGTACTTAGGGAAGTTACATGCGTAGATGACCATATGGTCTACACACATACACTTGTTTATAACTTTTTGGACTGTTTTCACGAACTCAAACTCTTCTTAAAGGGAAGAGTAAATAGGTTGAAAAAGTTTATTCTGAATAAAAAGATATGAAAACATCTGAGCTCACTAGGCTCTTTGTCAAACATCTCTACAAACTATATGGCTTGCCCGCAAATATAGTGTTGGATAGAGGTAGGAGGTTTGATAGTCACTTTTAAAAGGAAATCTTCAAAATTTGGATATTACTTCGAGTACATGGTCGATCATCTCTAGTTTGATGATGGTTAGATTGAAAAACTCAACCAAGTTTTAGAGAATATGCTTGTGCATATAGCAATAAAAGCAATCAGGTTGAGAGGAGTACCTATCACACGTTGAATTTGGTTTTTGTTATTCAAACATTTATCGATAAGATTTATTCCATTTAGATTGTTGCATGTATTCTATAATAGTACTCATCATGTAAACATTGGCATGTCATTGTTTGAGGCATTATATGGGTATAAGATTAATATACTAATTGTGTAATCAAGCAAGAGGGTATTAATCCAAATGTAAAGGAAGAGGTGGAAAGGATGCAAGCAACAATGCAAGGCCAACATGAAGATGTCACAAGAAAGAATGAAGCACTATGAAGATGCCCATAGAAGACCATTGGAGTTCAAAGAAGGGGATTATGTGTATTTAAGAATCCCTAGATCAAGATATGGTTCTCTCAAGGGCAACACCAATACCAAATTAGCTCATTGCTATTATGGTCCTTGCAAAATTTTGAGGAGAGTTAGTGAGGTTGCATCTTAAATCAACTATCAAGATACATGATGTATTTTATGCGTCCCATTTGAAGGCTTATGTTGGACCGAAGGTGCAAGTTTTTGATGAGTTACAACCTATGGATGAAGAAGAAAAGATTGAATATATGCCGGATAGCATAATGGGCAAACATGAAAGAGTGCCTTGTAATCATATTGTGGTTGAGTACTTGGTCAAGTGGCATGGGTTACCTCTTGAGGAATCTTCATGGTAGCCTAATTTTATGTTGAAAATATTTGAAAGGCTTTTGGATACATATCATGGGTGATTTTGCTACCAAATGGAAGCTACTTGCTTGCTAGAATTTACTATCATGACAGTTTTTGAGGTCCCATAAGTAGAAGATTAGCAATCTTTCATAGGGACTATTAGCTGACATTGGGGATTATTTTGAGAATGATTTGAGAGCATATTATGAAATTCTTGGTGTATGGAAGTCACTATGTTCTTATGGACAGATTTGGAGCCATGTACATCAAGGCCATTATATGCTACACATGGTTATGGGAGTTACATTCCATTTCATGAGCTGAACTTTTATGGTTTCGACGAGGATGAAACCAATGGGAAAGGATGGTTTGTAACATGGTTACTAATGTCATGTATACAATGGTATGGGCAAAAGGCTACCGTCAAGTGTAAAAGAACATTAGTAAGTGTAGTATAAAAAGTGGCCTGAGTATATAAGCACATGGACATATTTCATTTACCAACTTTTGGAATATACAATCTTCTCTTTGATGCTAATTGCTTAAGTATCCATTGTGGTATGTCTACCCTTGTGTGCATTCCATGTAATAAATACTAGGATGTGTGCACTCCATCCTAATCGAGGGCAACCCTTCTTACAATGTGTGTGTGTGTGTGTGTGTGTGAGAGAGAGAGAGAGAGAGAGAGAGAGAGAGAGAGAGAGAGGTATGTTTGTATACAATGCATGTATGATGTAGAGAGAGAGATATATGTATGCATGCATGCATGTATACATGTATGTATGTATACAATCATATGATATATGTGTAGAGAGGAGAGTGTGTGCACACACACACACACACACACACACACACACACACACACACACACACACACACACATATATATATATATATATATATATATATATATATATATATATATATATAGAGAGAGAGAGAGAGAGAGAGAGAGAGAGAGAGAGAGAACCTAGCAAGAGAATGAGAGATTGAAACTTAAGAAAACCACTTGCCACTTTTGGAAACCGTTCGCTAGAAATTGCTCGCTAAAAAATCCCCCCTGACTCTATTGGAGCTCCTATTGTTGACGACAAGGAAAACTTGGTGTTAAGTCACATTGAATAGGCTTGGCAAAGAGTATGATTAGTTTTAGACATCTATCTGAACTTAGAAAAACTTCCTAAACTGTGAGGATCTCATAGTCCTTCTTACTAAGGAGATGAGTGTTGGGAGCAAATCATCTCCCCATGGCGAACTAGGTCATATCGCAAAGGAGCGCTATAAAAAGCAGAATGACATTAAAAGTGGGAAGCTGCAAAACAAGGGAATTATGCATCTTTAAGTAAGCAAGCCGAAGATAGAAGTGAGCAACTTTTTGTGATGTAGCATATGATTAGTTCTATGACTGTAGATGCAAGGAACCTTGGACTATTGCGCATATGTTGGTAAGGTGTCATTATCTATGCAGGATGGCAAAATGAAGTACTTGGCCGATGTACTTCATGTTCTAAGCATTACAAACAGTTTCTATTCGACAAATGTTTGAGTAGGGTTTGCAAGTGAGGTTTAGAAGACGTCAATAACTAGTGCCACATGGTTGCAAAAAGGCAATAAAATTGGTAGAATGTTTACATTGGATGTAAACATGCCTCAAGTGAAGGCTGCCAGATTGAGCAAGAGATAAGGGCTTGGAGGGTAACTTGGCAGCTTACTATTGGTGCTTTTGGTGACTTTGTTGTTCTTCTACTAAGCTTGTTGTTGCTGCATTGTTTTTTCATCTTCTTTGTGGTGGGCAACATGCTCAGTACAGGCATTGCTCTCCTCATCCCCAAGAAATTCAAAGAATTTGATAAAGGAAAGAAGATGAAAGCACAATTTGGAAACCCTCCCCAATTGCACCTAGAGCTGCACCTACATTTCTTCCTTCAAATTTTGAAACTATTTGTGTGCATGTGCCAAGTGGATAGCTTGAGCCTTCAAAATTCCTTCGCCAAACCCTATGTTACTTGCCATTAAAAAGGAAGCATCGAACACTCTACCCTTGCAGTTAGGTTGTGCTTGTGGATGTAGATAATGTAAGAAAATGGAGACTTTATGGTGAGTTGGAGGCTGTGGGCCTTTACATGGAAGTGTCTAGAGGATTGGGCCTTTGGGGTGTTAGCAAAATGAGTTTGCAAGTCTGACAATGCTTTTCTTTCCATGCTAAAAAAACCACACCTAGGTTGGCATGAATGTGTTCCCTGCTCTTTTGCCATCTGCTTGTGTAGCATCTTTCTTCGATGTGTCCTAGCTTCTTGTAGAATGTGCACTTGATTGCTTTTCCCTTGGGTTTTTGGACATGTAACCTCTTTCTTTGTCATGACCGAGAGAAGCTTGCTCTCAACTTTTTTCGATGCAACGCAAAAAAAAAGCCAAATGCTATTTTACTGACTTTATTAAAAACTGCCACATTGCTGAACGTGCTTGGAGCATTTGAAAAAAACGCCCTAAAGTAAAGAAAACAGCTAAAGTTAGGGTTTTTACATGCGTTGTTCCCCTTACAATTATGGAATATACCCTGTTTTTAATTGGAATTTGACATATTTTCCAACTACTGAACAAATCAAATCAAAGCTTCCCAGCTATGGCGGGAACACTAGCAAAGCAAACCAGGCGTTTTTGGAGAGGCCATGTAACAGCTTTGTTCCGCTTCAGAAGAGTCTTCTCCTGCACACCCTTGTCACAGGAAGCAGATGCTTCTACCAGCCTGAAGGGCACGCAAGGCCCCATGATAACTGAAAAGGTCAGAAGTGCTTTTCTTTCCGTTTTCTAGGGTTTCTTTGAGAATCAAAACACCATCATTATCGTTTATAGGGTTAAGCTAATCCAGTTGAAACACGATGACATCAAGTGCATAACTCATTAGGGTGACCAGGTTAAGTTCCAACATCATCACAGCACATGAACGATTAGGAAGAGTTTAAACTCCCTCATCCTCACGGTTCTGATTAGCTTAACGCCGCTATGCGTGTACACTTATGAAACGTACCATGGCATTGGGATATTCAGGCGCGCTCATATGTCAATGCATAGCACTCTTGGAGCATGTAGCATAACTTACCTCAGTTGCATGCTTGGTGGATGCATGCGATAGCAGACACATACAGCCCATATTGGGGACAGTAGTTCTTTCTGAGGAAAGTTTTCTCATTGCCATGCTTTGGGTGTATTGGCAGATGCCATAAAGAGCTTTTTGCATTGAGACATCGCCTCTTAAGCAGGATGTGTACTGCATAGAGAGGAACAGTTATGGAAGGGAAATATGTGTGCTTTTTCTCTTGTGGGTTGATAACGATACTTTGCCTGTATTGGCATGTAGGTAGGGAATCCTTTATCATATTGGAAGACCTATGGTTCACGTTGCTATGCTACAAGAGGTGCTTCCTCCCCTTGACAAATCAAATGAGAGTTATTATGTTATTCATCTGGCATGCCTCTTGGAATTCATGTGATACCAAGCTGACGATGGTATTGGATGTGTTTTGCTTATGAGTAGGAAGGAAGCCAAAGCGTGCAGCAGCAACCTCAGAGGAGAAAGTACTAAATGAAAAACATGCTGCACTAGAAGATGCGCTGGCTCAAATATCGAGCACTTTTGGCAAGGAGACAGTCATGTGGTTGGGAAGGAATGTAGCTCCAAAAAATATTCCGGTCATTTCCACAGGTTCTTTATCCCTTGATGCTGCTCTTGGAGTTGGTGGCTTGCCAAAGGTGTTCCCTGATCATCAGTGACTCTGTAGCTAGTTGGCATAGTGATCTTATGGACCTTTACACATGTAGGTGCGCTGGTGTGTGGGGCACATCCCAACTGTAAGTTGAGGATGGATTGCCGTCTGGCTTTTCCAAGCCCATACCACGGGCGGTTTGTCTGTGTAAGCAGCCTTACGTGCATGACTTTGGTGACTCGAAGATACTGAAGTATTTTTTCTTATCAGGGAAGGGTTGTAGAAATCTATGGGCCTGAAGCTAGTGGTAAAACAACATTAGCACTTCATGTCATTGCAGAAGCTCAAAAGACAAGAGGTATGCTTTATATAGCCAATTCGATTGTTTCTGCTCTTCATAAGGTTTAATGGGTCTTGTTCAGTTTTGTCTGCCAAACAACACCACATTGACTGATTAAGAACAACTTACACAAGATTTTGATTCTCTTAGACATTAATGATGCAACTTCAACCATCCAAAAACCCGACTTTACATATCGATTCTTGTTGGAAATCATGCTTATCTCAAAAAGCGATTCGTGTTAGACATAGTCACAAGGAATGGGCATTTTTAGACTTGGGGATGTTGGGGAAGGCAGCATCTTCCCGTTCCCATTCCTGTCCCATGTCACTCTATAGTCACAGGGAGTGGCCATTCTCAGTCTTTTCCGTCCCCGTTCCCCGTCCCCATTTCGCATCCCATGTGACTATGGTGTTAGATCTGACAATAAGGGATTGTGTTTCTCATTACCAACCCAACCATAGCGCCCTTTGATGGGGTCTAGAGTCTAGACTCACCCACCTAGCACACACCATGTTTCAAATCGCGTATAGTCTCTCCATCGTAAGCCTAAGGATTCCTTACTGTTTGTTTTGTTGGCAGTGAGTGACGAAAGTCCATGAGAGGGCAGTGTCAAAACTTATCTCATGCCATTACATGCAGTCTGACATAGACCTGTTCACATGGATCCTTGGTGCTGGACATACGATCTTTTCTGCCGTTACCTAGCTATAGAGCTGGCCGACACAGTATTCAGGTCGGGTAGAGCAGTATGTTGGCCGATAGCAAGTCGGCCAGGTCTCTTGCACCAAAAGAGCCTATAAAAGGCTATGCCAAGGAAAGTGTAGGTTCATTCACTCCTCTAGGGAGTAGAATCAGTAGACTAGAACTCTTTTGGGTGAGATAACCTTTTGATGATGGCAGCCAAAGGTTGGCCAAGACATGTACACCTTTTTGTACTATATGAATATATTGAAATTCAGCTCTCTCTCACTCTTCTCTCCATATCTCTTGCTTGCGTTTTGCATCGGGTTGTCCTAGGATGGTGTTTAGGGCTGAAAGAAGACTCCTAGAGCTTCTGCATGTGACATTGGTATTAGAGCTTCAGGCTGGTTTTGAGATATTGTTGCTGCCCATGTCCCACTCACCCTTATTGCATCACGCATGGATGAAACTATTGCTTGTTTGGTGGTGTGGGGACTAGGCAACATTGTTTCAGTATCAAGTTTAGCAAGGCTAAACACTGATGGTGCCTCAGATGAAGGTGCACAATCCAAGGAGAGTAACACAAGACTTGGAAGAAGTTCCTAGGAGGTTGGTTGGTGGTGTTCCACAAGACCCAAGGGGTATGGTAGTCTTGTAAGTTGTGAGTCGGATGCCACTTGGGGCATACTAGGAAAGGCTTTTAGGCAATGATTCCAAGGGAGGATGATCCTCCAAGGAGATTGCCAGACAGTTGGACGATGCACAATATCTTCCACGTCTCTTGGTTAAAGCCTTATATTGGACCTTCATTACAGAATGTTCCCGAAGAGCAGCAACCAAAAATGGTTGATGAAGCAGAGATGATAGAGCCTGAGCAAATCCTTCTACATCGCTAGAAGCATGGTTTTGGATGATGTCTTCACCAATTTTATACCAAGTTCAAAGATCGAGGGACCCATGAAGCCGTTTGGCTAGATGAAGAATTTTTCCTCGAGTATCCATAGTTATTGGTGGACTACCTCAAAGTGATGAACCTGCCGCCAAGCTAAGCAGGAGAAAATGTCACGTGCACCCATGCACTGTGGTACACGGTGACAAATTGGCTCATCAACATTACAAGAATCATGTACAGAAGTAATACCTTTTAGGATTTATTTGTTGTATGCCGTGACCCCTTTGTGAGCCCAGTCTAGGACATGTCAGGCACTAGCTACGTAGGTTAGTCTCCCAGCCTTAGAGTGTCAGGTTAGTCCCCTTAACCCATTGTGGAGAATTCAGCAAGTGTTTATCATTCAAGAGCATGTAGAGGTCACCCATAGCAGTACATGCATCAGGAGCATGTAGTTGCACTTTATTTAGAAGGGGGCCAGCCCAACAGGTGGCAAGCCTTGCAAGGGGTAGACAATCCCCTAGCCATGCATGTAGACCCAGTTGACCAGCCCTTGGAGGTTGTAGAGCAGTTGGCCAGACCATATGTGGTCTTGGGCTCCAGTCGGCCAGGTTAGGCAGTAGTCGATAAGCCAAATAACCAACCGACTGAGTCCAGGTAGCCGACTAGCATTTTCTTACTAATGTTTTTGGGCCTGAATACGCCTTGCCTATTTATATGACTCCAGGGTGCAAGCCGGCTGCCCCTACAGCCTGTCGGTTGGCAAAAATTGTCCATGATTGGCATTTAATGACAGTCAACTACAGCATATAAGTTCACGACTAGCATGCAGCGGAAGTATTCGTATTGGAGGATCCTGTCACACAAATGCTCACACCGTCTTATGTATCCTGAGTTTCGCGAGTTTAGCAATCCACTCTAAGACTTCAAACTTTAAAGAGATATGAGAGAGAGATGAGAACTATACACCGTATGGGGTCCCGAATTACCATTGAAGGGCCCCCTATCTCGTTACCGAGATAGTATTTGCTTTATTATCTTTGAAGAGACTGACGGTGTGACTGACGATAAGCCAAATGCAAGACCTCTGAAGACCAAGTGTTGGGCTGAACTGTACACTGTTGTAGAAGATGTCCAATCTCGAGCCTACGCACTCTTCCCAAAGGAACGAGGGAGTGATGCAAAGCTGGGGCTGAGAGAGGGGCTGTTTGGGACTGTTCTAGACTGAGTATGAATGCTGCGTTTTACTTTCACCAAGTGGCTAGAGCAAAATGATGAGATGATGAATGCTGAAAACTGATGGATGCAGAAAATGCATGGTGAACTGTTGGCTGAATGCTGAACTGATGCGTTTTGCTAATGTAGGATGGCTGAATGCTCATGCGTTGAGGCGCCTAGTGCTGTAGGAGGAAAACGCTGAGGGATGATGGCTGAAACTGCAATCGCTTATGCTCCTTGTGTTGAAGATGCGAAGCGCTTGAATGCTTTTATGCTGAATATGATGAATGAATGGCTGAATATGATGCTGATCTTTTTATATGGACCCAATGAGCCAGTCGGCTGGCTACAGGGCTGGCCGACTGCTCATGTCCACCATAAATGCATAAATGATGTATAAAATGTTGAAAATGATGGAAAAAATACCAGAAAATTCCTAGTAAATATCTTGATAAAATACTAGATGATATCTAGGGTTTCTGCAATGGTTTAGATGCCATGAATGAATGATGTGCAATATGCAGAATGCTATCTAATGCAAACCCTAAGGTTTCTACTGATTGTACATGCATGAATGTGTCTCTTCAAGTGGGTTAAGGGACTTGGACTGATTGACTGACTGTCTAAGGCTAAGAATGACCTGCGTAGCTCGTGCCTGACTTATCTTGGACTGAGGATTACAATGGGGTCACGGCGTACGACAAATATCATCCTGAAAGGTACTAATATTGATACAATGTTGCACTGATGATGATGAGCCAGTTTGTCACCATGAACTACAGTGCAGAGTGCATGTGACATTCCCTCTTGCTTAGCTTGGCGGCAGGTTCATGGCTTTCAAGTAGTCCGCCAACAACTGGGGGCACTCTTGAAAGAATTCCTTGTTTAGCCATACGGCTTCATGGGTACCTCAATCTCGGAACTTCGTATAGAACTGACGTATCCGTCGATCGGAACCATGCTTCCAACGATGAAGAAGGATCTGCTCGGGCTCGATGACTTCTGCTTCGTCTACCACGTCAGGCTGCTGTTCATCTGAAACATCAAACACTTCTGGTCCAACTTATGGTTTTAGCCAAGAAACATGGAAAATATCATGCATTGTTCAACTGTTAGACAATTTCAACTTCGTGGAGACATCACTTAACTTTTTGACTATTGGGAAAGGTCCAAACTACAGAATAAAAGCTTGGGACAACGTTTGCCCACTTGTTTCAATCTTTGTTTCATGATACGCAGCTAGACCCAATCCCCTTCCTTGCAGTGGACATTGTCAGAATATGCAGCGGAAATGATAACCAAACTTGGGTAGACAAGAGCAAGTAGACTGCAGAAAATAAACAGCACAAGAAACACAGAGAGATAGGTGTGTAAACTCTTCTCTATACACAAGATCCCGAGAAAACTGAATGAGGAAGTGGTGGGGACAAGAGGCCTATATATACATGCCTGGAAGAGCAGTCGGCCAGTATATGAAGTGCCCACGACCATTGAAAATGGTCCCACAACTGCATAAATGGTCCCACGACTGTTGAAAATGGTCCCACGACTGCATAAATGCAGTCGGCCAGCAGACAGGTGCCCACGACTGAGAAACTCCAGTCGGCCAGCAGCCTAGTAGCCCACGACTGATAAATATGCAGTCGGCCAGCACTGGAGTGCTCCTGGAATCCTCTGGCAACCCTCCCCACCACTAGGAAAAGATGGGAAAAAATAGGGAAAAATACGGGGAGTGTGGAAAAATGATAAAACACCTTATACAGGGCGGGCACACCCACAACAGAGGCCCTGGTGTATGAATATAGACAGGAGATGACTTCTAACACCCCCTCCCAGCTCCTGGCTGTGAAACCAACCCAAGGGAGCTGGAGTGCCGCCTGAGCGTAGCCTGAGGTAGAGACTTCGTGAAGAGGTCCGCCGCATTGTCCTCCGTCGAACAATAAAGTAGCAAGATGTCACCAGCCAAGATCTTCTCACGTACAAAGAGATACTGTATCTCTATATGCTTGGTCCGGGCATGGAAAACCGGGTTCCGAGCAATAGCTATACAACTCTGGTTATGGCACTGGATGACTTTGGGCTCCCTTTGTGGAAACCCAATCTCGCGTAGCAGCCTCCGTAGCCATACAACCTCACAAGTAGCACCACAAGCAGCCCGATACTCTTGCCTCTGTCGAAGAAAGGGCAATAGTTGGCTGCCTCTTGCTGCTCCAAGAAACTGCTCCTGAGCCGAGGGTAAAACTGTATCCTGAAGTAGATCTCCTCCCCAATCTGAGTCACTCCAACCTTGGAGCTTGAGTCCATTCCCTCCTGTGTAAAAGAGTCCCATATCCTTCGTACTCTACAGATACCGCAAGATCCGCAATCCTGCATCCCAATGAGTCTTCAATGGCGTCTGCATAAAAGAGCTCAACAGCCCCACGGAGAAGCTCAAGTCCAATCTGGTGTTCAGCAACCAGATCAATGAACCAACCAACTTCCGGTACTGCAAGGCATCAACTGGCTCACAAGGATCTGTAACGGTTAACTTTGTGTTCGGGTCCATCGGCGAAGTAATAGGCTTGCAGTTCTCCATCCCAAAGGCCTCAAGCAACTCATGAACATACCGTTGCTGAGAGACGAAAAACCCCCTCTGGGTCTGCCAGATCTCCAATCCCAAGAAGAAGTGGAGTAAGCCTAAGTCGGTCATCTTAAACTCCTTTGACAAGGCAGCCTTCGTCACTCCAATGTGCTTCACATGACCGCCGGTGAGAATGAGATCATCCACATAAAGGATGATAAGCGTGACCATGTGAAACGAGACCCAAGCAGGGGTCCCCCTTCCTGGACTCACTTCTCCAGTTAGCACTTTAATATACACTCTTAAAAGACAATAGCACAAGACAAAATAGCAAAAAGTAATTAACAACTCTGAGCATAGATAGATGACACCACACTGAGGCCGGAACGGCCGGCCCCCCCCCAAGGAAATGATATTATTACTTGGGAGAATTTGTTACAAGTACACGGGCCCAAGGCCAGATTTCCAATAAGCAATGCACAATGAAAACAAAGTATCAAACCCAAACATGTTTGTTGATGCCGAGTCTGCAGTCACCAAGGGCTGCCCCGTCCATAGCACCTTCCAGAGTCACACTTCGCGTGCAATCCACCCGTCCCTGGCACTACGGATCACGCCGTGCCAGTCCTAGCGATGGGGCACCCTCACGGAGTTGACTCGGTGAATGGAAGAGGAGTCCAGACATAGGAGAGCAGGATAATTCCTCATTCTTCGCGATGAAAATCTTCTGGAGCCACCGTACAGCCAGTAGGAAGAGTGAAACAACCTGGGCCACTTGTAGGAAATGCGTATGTCCTAAATCCACGCGGATAACCCCACTGGTTTGACCTGCTATACCTGCTGTACCTGCTGCTGTACCTGCTGTACGACCAGAATCAGCAAATAATGAAGGTACTGTACCTGCTGTACCTGCTGTACCTGCTGGTGTACCTGTTGTACCTGCTGTACGACCAGAATCAGCAAATAATGAAGGTACTGTACCTGCTGTACCTGCTGTACGACCAGAATCAGCAAATAATGAAGGTATTGTACCTGCTGTACCTGCTGTACCTGCTGCTGTACCTGCTGTACCTGCTGTACGACCAGAATCAGCAATTAATGAAGGTACTGTACCTGCTGTACCTGCTGTACGACCAGTTTCATGAGAATAATGAGTGCTCCAGCCTATTTTCTCTAAATCCCAGCCAAACAATTGTGTTTTCTTTCTCCAAAATGCAAGGGAGAGGGCTGGAAGTGAGGCGCCTTCCTCCCATGCAAAAGATTGGGTGTGGTAGGTGGGGTAGGTGGCCAACCCCCACCCCACATGCTATAAAAGGGTGCCCAGGCCAAAAGAAGGTGCCCACACTTATAAAGTGTCCACCTACTTTTAATGAAGTATGAAACCTGTAAGTTATAAGACTTATAACTTAAAACTCTTATTAAAATAAGCATTTCCCACGTGTTCACATGCCACAAAACCTGTCAGAAGACAAGGCATTCCACGGCTCACGGGAGGGCGTCCCCGACCCCTGAGCTAGACACACATGTCAAGCATGCAAACGAAACCAGTTCACGCGAAAACATTTCAAAGGCAGGCAAACATGAGTGCACAATGCAACATTGTTAAAGGATAATCTCCGTTCATGTACTTGCACAATACTTGACATTTCCGGGCACAAACAGGCCCACCGGAAAGTCAATTCTAGGTACACACACAGTGTACAATCCACCCGTCCCTGGCACTACGAATCACGCCGTGCCAGTCCTAGCGGTGGTAATCCAGAAACATACACCGTGTGCAATCCACCCGTCCCTGGCACTACGAATCACGCCGTGCCAGTCCTAGCGATGGAGCACCACTACGGAGTATGCTCATCCAGAGCCCAAAGCTCACACAAGAAGATAAGAGGACCATTAGATAGCTCAATGGTGACACCATGCCGCGTTCCCGAAAGAGATACAGGTTCGGATTTGCAACCGATCTCTGAAATCCAGTCCGAATAAAGAAGGAATCAATCTTCTGATTCCAAGCCCTGGGAGCCTGCTTAAGACCATACAAGGCCTTACGTAACCTGTAAACCATCCCCTCCGATCCTGGAACAATAAAGCCGGGAGGTTGCTCAACGTACACCTCCTCCTGCAGGTCACCATTAAGGAATGCAGATTTTACATCCATTTGATACACGGGCCACCTCTGAGAAGAAGCAAGGACAAGAATGGTCCGAATCGTGGACATCTGCGCTGTCGGTGCAAAGGTATCCTCGTAGTCGATGCCTGGCCGCTGAGCATAACCTTTAGCCACAAGCCTGGGTTTGTGTTTGTCCACCGACCCATCAGACGCGTATTTGGTCTTAAAGACCCATTTGACATCAATGACTGACCGCTTCGACGGCCTCGGAACCAACTCCATTTATTCTTGTATACCCTAAGCATATAGGTTGCATATTGAGCCTCTAGTAGTAGTGCTCCATCGATCACACCTCCCCACTAGCTCAGTACTTTCATACTTTATTTCATGTTCATTTTGTCCTTTTTTTTTTGGACATCCAGAAGACATTGGCAGTTGTACATTGATTGTCTCATAGGTCGAGTTCGGCCTCTAGTAGATGTTAATACAGCTTTCTTTCTTTCTTTCTTTCTCTCTCTCTCTCTCCCTTTCTCATTGCTCAAGGCTCAAGCTTTCTTCAACCATCATACCATGGCATCCTCCTCACGTGCCGGGGCATCCCGTAGGACAATGGGATGGACATGGTGGGAGGAGGTTAACTACACCCCATCCGCTCATAGAGCTTCAAGGTCATGGTTAAGAAGATTGGGGAGTATGGCTCAACCTATACGCTCCCCTCATTGAGAGCTTGCACACTACATTGCTCGAGAAGGAGAAGCGCATTGTAGAGCAAGCGATCGACAACACAAAGCGGCAGTGGGAGAGAAACGGAGTCTCCGTCATTGTGGATGGATGGAGTGACACCCGCAAGAGTAGTATTCATGGCGTGGTTGCATATTCTCGTAGAGAGATGTACTTCATCTCATCTCATGATGCATCCAGCACTGGGAAGAGCGCGGATGTGCTTGCGGCGGAGTGGGCTACCACCATGGAGATTATTGCTCCCGAGCATGTAGTGGGCTTTGTTGCGGATGGGGAGTCTTTCAATAGGGCGGCGGGAGCTATCCTCCAAGGTATGTATGGACTCGTCACGGTGTCCTTTTGTATGGCTCATTGCCTAAACAACCTCCTCAAGGACATAGGGGCATTGCCATAGATCAGCTTGCTCATTGAGGAGGGCAACACCATGGTCTCCTTTGTCCTGAACCACCAAAGACTTCGGCATGAGTTCAACAAGAGGTCCTCTCTCTCTCTCTCTCTCCTCAAATATTCCGACACCCGATTTGCCTACAACTTCCTCATGTTGGGCCGGTTGAAGGATTGTAGCGGTGCTTTGAGGGGGCTTTTTCTTAGCGACGAGTTTGTCGACATGCAAGAGTCCCGTACAACCCATAGTCTACTATTGAGGATTGTAGACGCTATGCAACCATGCATAGGTAAGGTCTACGAGGCCATGGATCGCATGATAGAGAAGTTGAAAGACTTCGTGCCTGACGGAGACAGATACGAGGAGATCCATGCCTTGTGTCTAGGAAGGTGGAATTCCTACTACTCTCCATTGCATGCAGTAGCTTACGTGGTGGACCCAGAATTCCAAAGCAACAGGTAGGAAAGCAATCGGGAGGTGAATGTTGGATGGAGGATCATCTTGGACCGTCTTGTGCCTGATGCATCGGTTAGGCACAAGATTAGGGACTAGCTTTCCATGTACAAGTCATTCATGGCTCCTATGGGTGTCATGATGCACAGATCGACCGCTCCAAAGTTGGTGTTGCTTTATGGTGGAAGGACTTTGGTTCAGATGGACCGGAGCTACAACAGCTTGCCATATGCATACTTAGCCAGGCCGTCAGCTCCTCTTGCTTGGAGCAACTTTGGAGTATCTACAGCCACATTGCCTCTAGGAAGAGGAACCGACTCGGGGTAGAGCGTGTCAATGACCTTGTCTTCGTCAGCGCGAACTTGCGAATGCTTTGCAAGAGCGTGACCAAGAAGACAGATCCCTTCACCGAGTGGGAGACGAGTCAACAAGAAGAGCAACAAGAGGATGAGGTGTAGGAGCAGCATGCCAGTGAGGATGAGAGTGAGGATGAGCTTGATGCTCCTTTGGCACAAGCTACCCATGACCATGAGGCGAGCACTTCACGTGGATGATCATTCATGGATCATGATTCATGGGCCTTACTACTTAGCTCTAGCCTCTAGTCTCTAGGCTTGTCTTTTTGTCATTGACACATTTGAGTTCGTCCATGTATTCTGCCTCCTTAAGGCTTAGTCCTGACTCTTGAGTCATGACTCATTTTGTATCTACTTAATTATTAATACAATCAACCGTCAACGCCTTCACTCTATGATTGGCGTATTTTGTTAATATGACTCAAAAGCTTACCATTTTAGTGTAAATTTGTGCTCATTTTGATGTACTTCCAAAGTAGAATAAGTGTAGAGTAGAATAACTTTAAAAAAAAGTATTTTTTGACTGCCGTTCCCTCCCCCGTCCCCGTTCCCTACTTATGGCCGTCCCTCGTCCCGTCCCCGTCCCCCGTCCCTTGTGACTATCGTGTGCACCCATGAGTCTGAAAACTCTAACAAAACAAAGATGGCCGAGCAAGGTCTAAAGGCCATGTGGGAAGGCACCATTCTTGGAAAAGAACCCCTGCCTCCACTGCCTCCAAAAACACAGATGAGATAATGCAAAAAGCCGCTGCTGTAACCAGCCGGCAGTACGTGTACCAAGAAGAAGAGAGGGAAGAGGAAAACACAGCACCTTTAGCACCTCCTCTGGAGAAAAAATGCAGCCAGGTTGCCCAGCACCTCCTCTGGAGAAAAACGCTGCTGTGCTGCCCAACACCTCCTCTGGAAAAAAACACAGCCAGGCTGCCCACTTTCAGAAAAAAAACGCAGCCATGCTGGCTGCCCTTCACCTGCTCACAAGGGCAGAAAACACAGCCAATAGGGTACCTACTCTGGCCGCCCCAGACCTGCAGAAAACGCAGCCAGTAGGGGCTGCCCTGTACCTCCTCCATCGGCCCCAGACAAGACCAAAATGCTCCCTCCTCCTCTGCAACCAGCAGTATCAAAAAACGCAGAAATCCTTCTCTTAGAAAAAACGCCAGAACACCTTCTGTAGAAAGCCTCAACTCGGTGCTTTGATACCATGTCAAAAGTGCGCAGCAGAAAGCGTGAGACATAGGCATAGAGAGAAAGAAAACGAATTTGCATAATGATGAAGAAGCAATGATACTGAAACCGATCCCGTCAAGTGGGAATAGACTCCGTTGGACACCCACACGCGTAATAGCACAACTTAATATCACAATTTGAAATGGACAACTTAATAACAACTTAAAATTGAAATGAAATAGATGGACACGAGCACTGGGGCCGGAACGGGCCCCCCCCTCAATATATGATATATTATTGGGAGTATTTAACAAATACAATGCTCCATGGGTTCAATGAACCAGATGATGTCCATGTACAAATGAATACAGTACCAAACAAAAGGCTCGAACTAGATGTTCGAAGGAGAGCGACCACTTGAGTGGTCCAGTCTCTACGGTCCTGTGCCTTCATTGGAATCCGCGGAGAGCGCCCCACTGGTGTTCCAAGACCACGCACAAACAGGCACTCTTGTACTAACGCCTGGCTCTCCCGATCTCAGCACCTTTGGACCGTGGTTCTCCAAAAGCTTGGACTACTCGGCACCGAACGGGTGTTAGCCGTAGAGAGAATCCTTTATCAGATTTACAACAAAGTTCTTTACTTAAATCTGAATTCACTTACTTGTAGCTGGCAGATGGAAGACCAATACCCGAGGTGTCTGTGTGCACCTACTTGAGAGAGACACTAGGGTGCAGCAGCCTGTGGAGGAGGAGGAGGAGGAGCTGCCTGTGTTGAAGGTGTAACCACTTAGAAGGTGTAACCACTTAGAAGGTGCAAAGCCACCTGTAACCACCTATGGAGAGAAGGTGTAACCGCCTGCAGAGGAGCACAGCCACTTGCTATGCAGGACACAGCCGTCTGCTGTGGAGGAGGAGGAGGAGGCGTAGCCACCTATGGAGAGGATGAGGAGCGGCTTGGCTGTGGGAGCACAGCCGCCTGTGAGGTGGTACAGAAGTAGCCGCCTGGCTGCAGCCGCTTTTGGGGTGGCTCAACTGCCTGGGAAATAGAGGGAGCAGCCTCCTTTGAAGAGGAGCAGCCTGCTGAAGAAATCACAACTGCCTGCTGTGTGCAGCCGTCAGCTGTAAAGGTAGAGGAAGCGTAGCCTGAAGGAGGTGCAGCCACCTGAAGAATAGGAGACGCCTGGCTGCAGCCTGCGCCGCCTGCAGTATAGAGAGCAGCCCGCTGGAGAACAAGCGCAGCCACCTGCAGCAAGTACAGCCGCCTATATGGGTAGTGGGAAGCCTGTTGGAGAACTAGCTCAGCCACCTGCAGCAAGTACAGCCGCCTGTATGGGTAGTGGGCAGCCTGCTGGAGAACTAGCGCAACCACCTGCAGCAAGTACAGCCGCCTGTATGGGTAGTGGGCAGCCTTGCTGGAGAACTAGCGCAGCCACCTGCAGAAGGTACAGCCGCCAGCAGAGGTGGTGGAGATGGCGCAGCTTGAGAAGGAGGAGGCGTACAATCATCTGTAGTAGACAGGCGTAGCCGCCTGGGGCTGCGAGTGGGAGAGAGGCGTAGTCGCCTGAAGAGATGCAGCCGCCTGAGAGCCAACGAGGAGGAGCAGCCGGAGGAGATGAAACGATCGCCGGTTCTGTCCTTTCACAAAGGGTGGTCGCCACTTTTGAAGATGTTGGAGGGGGAGATAAACAACCATAGCTGGTCGGCTCCCCACGTTTGCATGGGGGCGGCCAGCTTCATGGTGTGGTGTGGGTAGGTGACCATGCACCCACCCCCACACACACTTAAGGGGCTAAGTGTGGCTCCCCACCTTGGCCCATATGTGGGTGCCCCTAATGGGTGCCCACTTTTAAATGAAATGTGAACTTACAACCTTATAAAATGAAAGGTTAGAAATAAAACTATTAAACCAACAAGTGCAATACAGTTACCACCTGTTCACACGCAACAAAACTCGTCAGAAGACAGAGCAAACTTCACGACTCACTGGCAGGCGTCCCCGCTCAGTGACACGTCAAGCAGGCAAACACAAGAATACAAGTCATGCGAAAACAGTTTCAAACATGCAAAACATGAGTGCATGTGCAAATAGTATCATGGACATATCTCCCGTTCATGGAACAAGTACAAAATATCTGTCGGGCACAAAAATGGCACAACATAAAACATAAATCCTGGTCTTTCTATGGAGTGACAGTCCCATAGGTAAAACACAGTTCCAGGCACGAGCCTCCCTATGGAGTGACAGTCCCATAGGCAAGACACGGCACAAATACTGGCTCTTCCATGGCGTGTCATAGACGGGTGGCATCAGTCTGGCTCCCGTCCATACGACACTATCTTGCTAACACATGGGTGGCACCAATCTGGTTCCCGTCCATGTTAAGCAAAAATACTGGCCCCTTCACATGAGACACCGGTCTGGCCTCAAGTGAACGAGACACAAAACTGGAGATGGGCCAAATGGTCGGCCAATTGGTGACATCCCCCTGGGCTTCTAAAGAGTTGTCCTCAACTGAAAAGCCTCAAGATATGCCTGCAACAACTGTGGGTAGTCAACAAAATAATCCTCATTTACCCACTTTGCATCAATAGGCAAATAATTTTTAAACTTCACAAGGTATCTCCTGGAAAGCTTTCCTGCAGGTAGCTTTCGCTCCTTGTGAAAGACAATCTGTCATGGCCGGAGGATCTCCTCAATCTCATCAATCTTTGGTGGATCTTCTGTGACAGGCTCGTCAGGATCTGGCCCCACATATTTCCGAAAAAGACTCACATGAAATGCGTTGTGAATCTTCCAATGACTAGGTAAAGCAAGCCTGTATGACACTTCATTGATCTTTTGAATCACCTTGAAGGGTCCATAATAGCGAGGAGAAAGCTTAGGATATGATCCTTCTCGTCCGGGCCTCTTTCGAAGCCTAGCCTTCTCAAATTTCAGCAAAACCCAATCACCTTCTTTGACTTGCATGTCCCTTCTATGCTTGTCAGCAGCCATTTTATGCTTATCTTGTGACCTTGCAATGGCTGTCCGCACCTGAGCAAAGGCTACTTCCAAGTCACGAACATATTCATCAGCTGCAAAAATCTCATCCTTTGTACGAAGGATGGGTGGCAATACCACTCTGCCATAAATAATCTCAAACAGAGCCTTTCCCGTGGAGGCATGGATCGTATTATTGTAGGTAAACTCAACAAGTGGAAGATACTTCTCCCATGTAGTCTTTTGATCTGCCACATAACACTTCAACAGATCCAACACGGCTGAATTTGCAGCTTCACTTTGGCCATCCGTTTGGGGATGATAAGCTGATGAAAACTCAAGTTTAGTACTCATGTTATCAAATAAAGCCCTCCAAAAGAGGCTCGTAGTCCTGGGATCTCTATCCCCAACAATGGATTTAGGCATACCATGATGCTTGAAAATGTTAGCAAGAAAAGGCTTTACCATATGATCAACTTTAATGGTTTTCTTGACGGGCAAGAAATGAGCTTGCTTGCTAAATCTGTCCACAATGGTCCAAATAGCATCATTCCCATGCTGGGATCAAGGCAAGTCCATAATAAAATCCATAGTAATATTTTCCCAAGGTTGCGAGGGAATAAGCAATGGCTGAAGCAAACCTGGAGGTTTTTTCCTGTCAAATTTCACCTTTTGGCAAGTAATACATGCACGTACATAAGCCTCAATGTCTTTACGCATGCTTGCTTGGCCAAAAGAAATATCTCTCAATCATGCGTGTAGTGGGCATGATACCTCTATGACTAGCATAAGGTGGAGCGTGACATTCCTCCATAACCTTTGGACGCAAATCCTTCACGATACATAGGCAATTATCCTTCATAAGATAACCCTCGTTGATAACATAAGAGGCATGTGAATGACCAGCCATCAAATCAGTCCATATATAGCAAAAATCAGAATCCAAATGATACAAATCTCGCATGGCAGATAAGTCCCCATGAGAGGCTACTGAGACTGCAGCTACATAAGGCCTCTTGGATAATGCATCTGCCACCACATTTTTCTTTCCCGGAGTATGCACAATCTGAAAATGAAACATGGAAAGAAAGTTTGCCATTCTCATCTGCTTTTTTGAAAGCTTTGTTTGAGATAGAAAGTATCTCAAGCTTTGATGATCTGTCTTGACTACAAATTTAGCCCCAAGAAGATAATGTTTCCATATCTTTAAGGCATGAATTATAGCCAAGAGCTCTTTCTCATAGATATCCATATGAAGCTCAGCATCATGCAAACGACGGCTCTCGTATGCAACTGCATGCCCTTCTTGATTTAGGACAGCTCCTATACAATCGCCACAAGCATCACATTCTACCACAAATCATTTTTGCAAGTCAGGAACAATCAATACGGGTCCACATATGATAGCATGCTTGAGCTGCAAGAAAGCATCCTGTTCTTTTGAAGTCCATTTGAAAGTGGTTTTCTTCTTTGTGAGATCATGTCGAGGGGTGGCTATCATAGCAAAATGCCTTATGAAACGCCTATAATATGAACATAAATCCCAGAAAACTACGTATTTGATGTACGTTTTGCAATTCTGGCCAATTTCGAATGGTCTCTATCTTTGCAGGATCCATTGTTACTCCATCCTTGGATACAATGTGTCCCAAATAATGTATCTCTGAAAGGAAGAACTCACTTTTCTTGGCATTAATGAAAAGTTTATGCTTCCGCAACTCTTCGAACACTGTGACCAAATGAGTTCTGTGTTCCTGCTCATTCTTGGAGAAAACCAAGATATCATCAAAGAATACTCCTGTGAATTTGCGATGGGGTTGGAATATCCTGTCCATCATACGATTAAATGTGGCAGGAGCATTGGTGAGACCAAAAGGCATTACCAAAAATTCATATAATCCAAAGGTTGTCCTGAATGCAGTTTTATGGACATCTTGTGGCACCACTCGTATTTGGTGATAACCACTCTTCAAATCAAGTCGGCTGAAACAAGCTGAACCATCAAGCTTATTCAAAATGTCATCAATACGCGGAATTGGAAATCTATTCTTGATGGTAAGTTTGTTTAAAGCTCTATAGTCCACACACGTGCGGAATGAGCCGTCTTTCTTTTGAACAAGAAGCATAGGAGAGCAATAAGGTGAGGAACTAGGCTGAACCAAACCTTTCTCTAAAAGCTTATTTACCTGCTTCATGATCTCTTCTTGTTGTGCGGCACTCACACGGTATGCGGGTTTGTTAGGTGGAGAACTACCTGGCACAAGATCTATGCGATGATCCTCGGGCCTTTGGGGAGGTAATTCACCTGGCAGTGCATCAGCAAAACAGTCGTTGAATGCATGAAGAAAATTCAGCCTATCTGGTTTCAAATTTTTCGAATAATGCCCTTCAAAAATGCAAGGTAAACTTGGAATCTTTGTCTGTGCTAATGGTGCTAGGCAACAAACACAAATGGGGTACTTATGTTTGAGAAAAAGACGAGCTACGTCCTCACCTGTGGTCGTATGCTTGCATGGGATGAGCATGCGGAACTTACTGAAGCGATCCACAATGGTAAAACACTGAGTATTACGGGATCTGGTGGATGCTGGTAGAGGCCCTACAAAGTCCATAGAAATGTTGATGAAAGGTCTGTCGGGGATAAGTAACCCAGTCTTCTTTGTATGTGGAACCTTAACTTTTTGACAAATCTTACAGGCTTGAACATGTGAATATACATCACGCCTCATTTTTTACCAATAAAAGGACCGTTCTAATTTCTCAAGAGTACTGTTGATACCTCTATGTTCTCCAACTAAGGAGTCATGGGCATCATGGAGAAGAGCTGCCCGCTTTGCCCGAATGACATAGAGGCGGTTCTTGAAAAATAGCCAACCGTTTTGCACTGAATAATTGCTAGGCTCAAAAGTGAGGACCAAATTGTATTGAGTACCAAAGTCAAGGGAGTAGACATACTAGTCTTTCATGCTATCTAAGTCTTTCCCTATGATTTTGAGAATGGTAGACTCCTGCACTGCTTGGATGCTAGCCTTTCGACTAAGAGCATCTGTAACTGCGTTATTCTTACCAGGAATGTACTCGATCATTTCACCAAATTGTTGGAAGAGTTGACTCTTGCCGATCACTCCACTGGGCACTTGGCATAGTTTGAAGCCACTTAAGTGCTTGGTGGTCTATTTTGACTGTGAGAACCTATCCATAAAGGAAAGGCTTCCAATGTTTGAGCGATGTGATCACACCCAAAAGCTCTTTGTCATAAACCGAATAATTCTTTTCGGCAACATCCAACTTTCAATTATAGTAGGCCACGGGTGTATTGTCATGTTGGAGAACTGCACCTATGGCTACGTTGTTTGCATGGGTAATGACCTCAAAAGGTTCATCCCAAGATGCTAATTTAAAATAGGAGCTTCAGAGGGAGGTTTTTGGAGTGCACGGAATGCATCAAGCGCCTTGCTTGTGACTGTGACTTTTTGTTTACGAGTCTTCACCCCCTTGAGCAAGTTGGTGAGAGGTGCGGCAAGGTTGGAAAACTGGTGAACATGGGTGCTGTAGGCCTGACAAAGAGCTACGAAAGAACGTATCTCTTGGGTGGTCTGAGGGATGTCCCAATGCAAGATCTCTTTGAATTTTTGACCATCGAAACCGATGATATAGTCCAAGTATTGAATCTCTTTAACGCCGAAGATAGACTTTTTGGCGTTTATGTAGAGCCCATTATCTCGCAAAAGTTGTAAGACTTTCTCCACATCTTTCTGATGCTGCTCCGCAGTGACTAACAATACAAGTATGTCATCAAGAAAGATGATAACACACTTGCTAGTAAGGACTGCGAAAATCCTGGACATCATTTTATTGAAGGTTGCGGGTGCATTGGTAAGTCCAAAAGGCACGCGGACTTGATGGTAACCACGCTTGAGTCAATCTTAGTGAAAAATTTTGCACCGTCTAAACGCTTCAAACTG
The DNA here is from genome assembly GCF_041138505.1 of Cibotium barometz. Classification (NCBI taxonomy): domain Eukaryota; kingdom Viridiplantae; phylum Streptophyta; class Polypodiopsida; order Cyatheales; family Cibotiaceae; genus Cibotium; species Cibotium barometz. The sequence continues at coordinate 13,288,428 of NC_141063.1, forward strand.
TTCTCAATCCTCTGCTTAGGAAACTATTCTTAATGGTTAGTTTATTCAATGCCCCGTAGTCTATACAAAGGCGTGTAGACTTGTTTTTCTTTTGGACAAATAGGATGGGTGCAACAAATGGTGAGGAAGAAGGCCGAACGAATCCGGCTCGAAGGAGCTCAGATAACTGTCTTTCTAGCTCTCCTTCTGAAGTCTTGGAAAGACAATAGGAAAACCTGCTAGGAGGTTCTGATCCAGGGACCAAATCGATATGATGGTCCTCAGGACACGATGGAGGGAGATTGGGCGGAAGATCGTCCCTAAGCATAATGTCCTGATATCTGGATAGGAGGTATGCTATCTGTGGGACCGAAGATGAGATAGGTGCTATCGATGAGGTAGAGGCTGTCTAAGCACGAACATAAAGTAGTGCCGCTTCCGCTCCCTTGCGGATAGGTCGTCGGGCCTGGAGATGAGAAATCAATGGGATGCCAAGAATGCTTCTATCCCCATGAATCATGACGGGCTTAGGAAAACCTAAAAGTGTCTTGCGTCCAATCGGGAATATTCTCATATTGACGAAACCACTGGATTCCTAAGATCATGTCACACCCCAAAAAAGGCGAGACAATGAAATCTCGTTGGAATGAGGCCTTTTGAACTTCAAAGGCAAACTGTTATGCTTTCTGAGATAGTGGGTGCGGAGACCAAGTGTGAACCCGTCCACATCCAAATGATATGGCACTAATGTGCAGCTCATCCTGTTAGCCAACTAGGGAGAGATGGCGTCCTCAGAACTGCCCATGTTAAATAGGACTACAAACTGTTGGTCCTTGGCAGAGCCATAAGCTCGGATGAGGCTTTTCTATGCAGCATCGCTCTGACCCTCTTGCTTAGCATCAAATACCACAGATGGCATAGGATGCATAGAAGGTAAACTGCATTTGTGGTAGTAGGCGGAGCTGGAGGAGCAGGAGATGCTGTGGCAATTGTGGCAGAAGATGCTTTGGAGGCTTGCTCCGCTTTCCATTTGTAGCAATCCTTCTTACCATGCCCCATGGCATGACAGAAAAAGCATCTGTTTTTTGACTGGTATTTCCTTTGCTCCTCTGGAGGAAGATCGCCTCTAGTGATGCGTGCTTTAGCCTTTTTCTCAAGGGTTTTCTTAGGTTTGGATTCCGTATCCTTCTTATCCCTTGAACTAGAGCTATTACCATAGTCACAGGGGACGTGGGGGACGGACCATTGGGACGGGGGAACGCCGTTCCATAACGCGTGGGAACGGAAACGGGCTGTGGACGTTCGGGGGACGTGCGAGTCCACGCTGTAACAGATGCCGGGAACGGTTGGCCATGTGGGACGGGACGGGGATGGGACGGTCAACTGACCGTTGCGCAGTCTGCCGTTACCCATAGCCGTTGGGCGCCTAGCCGTTGAGCAGCCGTCCTCACTTGGCCCATGGCTATAGCCTATAAGAAGAGCCTCCATTGGCACATGCTATAGGAACTTCAAGTCTTCAAGTCTTCAAGACACACCTGGGTCCTCCTTGGCACTTGCTCTAGCCTCTTAGCTGTTGCCTCTTGGCACTTGAAACACTCCTCAAGGCTCAAGCAATTCTCAACTTTCAAGCTCAAGCCTCAAGGCTCAAGGCTCCTCAACTCAAGCAAGGCTCCTCGCCGCTCGGACCTCAAGCTCTCCTCAAGGCTCAAGTCTCAAGGCTCAAGTGGCATTGGGTAGGTGTAATTTCAAGTTGTCACTTGAGTCTTGTAGTCTTGTTGCTCTCCTACATTCACCTCTTGCTCTAGCCTCTCCATTGGCAAGCCTCTCCTAGTACCTACATCTCTCTCCTACACTCACCTCCATTGCTCAAGGCTCAAGCCTCTCCTACATCTCTCTCCTACACTCACCTCCATTGCTCAAGCTTCCTGGGCACTTGCCTCCATGGCATCTTCATCGCTACCATCCTCCGCACCTTGTTCCGATGGCGCCAATACGAATAGAGGAAGGAGGACCGAAGGTTGGTCTTGGTTGGAAGAGGTCAACTCTGATCATCCCGGAAGTGGAGGAGGCTCTCGCCCATGGTCATGCAAGCTATGTCCATATAGGTGAACGGGTGGGGCGGATAAAGTGAGAGCTCACCTCTTGCATGAGCCCGGTCATGAGGTCCGATTTTGTGATCAGGTCGCACCAGAGACAAGAAGGAGGCTTCTTGAACATGTTGCCGCACATGAGGCCTTGCTTTCAAGGAGGAGAGTGCTGCATGTGGTCGTGGATCTTGCAACACTAGTGAGGCCATCCCAAGGTTCGGCATCCACATCAGCATCCGCATGTGCATCCACTATCGGTACCCGCGGGCGCATCACCCGCCCCACAAGAACGGACCCCAACACCATCCTTCTCCATGCCGACCGCCTCTATACACTCACGCTGACAAAGTACTCTTGAGGGTAGTTGGGACCCCAAGAAGAAGGAAGAGGTGGATACGGCCATAGCCTTCTTCTTTCATGACCACATTGCTTTCCATGCTGCTAGGTAATCAAGAATTAAGATGTCTAGCTTAAGATCTATCATTTTACAATGTTCCTCTTACAAGTTACTTGAACTTTGAACTTTGAAGTTGATTGATTATTAAATTATTCATTTTTTGTGGATAGATCGGACTACTTCAAGGTCATGGTGAAGAAGATAGGGGAGTATGGTCCAAACTATACGCCCCCATCATCGGAGTCCTTGCGCACCACATTGCTAAAGAAGGAGAAGAGGCTTGTGGAGCAAGCAACAGAAAACACGAAGCGACAATGGGCAAGGAATGGAGTGTCCTTGATAGCCGATGGATGGAGGGATACGCGGAAGAGGTCCACCCATGGCCTTGTCGCATATTCCCGCAGTGAGATGTACTTCATCACCTCACATGATGCTTCTGGGACCGGGAAGAGTGCTGATGTGCTAGCAGCAGAGTGGGCTAGTGGCATAGGGATCTTTGGCCCAGACCTAGTTGTGGGCTTTGTTGCTGATGGGGAGGCTTCAAACAGGGCAGCCGGAGCGATCACTGAGAGCATATACCTCAACATCACTGTGTCATTTTGCATGCCACATTACTTAAATAATCTCTTGAAGGATATTGGGGACTTGCCATGGATCCGGCCTATCATCCAAGTGGATAGTCAAATAGTGACATTTGTCACGAACCATCAGTTCCTACGCCATGAATTCTCCAAAAAATCCAGCTGTCATCTCCTCAAATACTCAAATACAAGGTTTGCCTACAACTTCTTGATGCTCCACCGATTGAAAGAGTGTAGTGATGCATTGAGACAGTTGTCCATTAGTGACGAGTTTACTTCTTCACCATTGGCTTCCACTAAGACAGGAGCTCTATGCAAGGAAAAAGCAGAGCGCCCTAATTTTTGGGAAAAAGTGAAGTGCATTGATGCTATGGTTCAACCTATTGTCCACTTGATGAGGCTTGTGGATGGTATGAAGCCATGAATCGGCAAGGTATATGAGGCTAATGGATAGCATGATAGAGAAGTTGAGGGATTTGGAGCTAGATGAGGACAGGTATGAGGAGATCTGTGCCCTATGTGTGCGTAGGTGGAACTCCTACTCCTCTCCTTTGCATGCAGCAGTCTATGTGGTGGACCCTAAGTTTCAGGGTAAAGGGCATGAAAGTGACGCAGAGGTGAGCAAGCTATGGAGACTTGTCTTGACTCGACTTGTGCCTGGCCCAAATGTTAGGTGGAAGATCCGTGACCAGTTGTCCAGGTATAGGAGCTTTCAAGGCTCTTATGGAGACATGGATGCACAGGATGATCGCTTCAAAGTTGGGACTGCTTTGTGGTGGGAAGATTTTGGTTCGGATGGACCTGAGCTTCAGCATCTAGCCATCCGCATTCTCAGCCAGGCAATGAGTTCCTCTTGCCTAGAGCAACTTTGGAGCTCATACAATCACATTGCATTGAAGAAGAGGAACCGTCTTGAGGTGGAACGGGCAAATGATCTAGTCTTTGTGAGTGCAAACTTGCGAATGCTTTGCAAGAGTGCAACCGCAAAGGCTGATGCATTTACCGAGTGGGAGATGTCTCAGGATGATGAGGAGTTGGAGGAGCAAGCGGAGGACATCTCTATGGAGCTTGCAGGCATTGTAGGGACCCATGATCGTGAGGCCAGCACTTCACATGCCCCTTGAGGCTTTTTGACATTTGTACTACTCTAGTGATAGTCTCTTTTTTGTATGCCACTTACGTGGTTAGGGCCTAGGCATGGTTGTCACGGTACGAAAATACGAGACTGTACGATACGATACCGTACGGGAATTTTTGGTACGATATGAAATTTTCGGATACCGTACGATAACACTTACAAGCTATGGAGCTTCAAGCTTGAATGTGAGGGAAGGTTGGGAGGGGAGGAGTCTACAGTGCTTGAGAAACCAGTACATGTATATGTGTCTCTCCCGGTTGGATCTCCCGATTGTCTCCAAAAAAGAACCTGGATGGGTAATGCAATACCAAAGGTCTCCCAGTGTAGCGTTTATGACTAAGGGACCGTCCTTGCACAAATACGAGGAGTGCATCTAGGGTGATAAGTTTAGGGACTCCTCTCTAGATCAAAATGGCCATGTCCAAATGTTCTCCCTTGTGCATAACTTGAGAATCTAATTGTCTAGCCTACCTATACCAGGGATCCCCAAGTGATGTAGCAAGATTCTCTCATCCTACCAATCAAGTGTACACTACCAGTCTACCTCGCCAGATTTTTTAGGTCTCTCCACAACCCCATATGGAATACTGAGTGGACACGAAAGTTGCGAAGTATTGCGAGCATTTGGGATCTTCGTAAAGCAGGGTTTCTATTTTTTTAAGCATTTGGAATTTTTTTTTCAAGGAAAAAAATTTGGGGGGGGGGACCAACTCGTACCGTACGATATCGTACGAATTCGTACGATGTCGTACCGTACGACTCGTACGTACGAACCTGTTCGTACGCGTACGAGAAACAACTATGGGCCTAGGCCTTTGCCCTTGTCTTTTGCTTTAGCCTTTGGCACCTAGGTCCTGGGTGCTCTATCTCCTTTTTTGTAACACCCATTTTTTGCTAGTATGACTTAATATTGATGCTTTGGAAGTGTAAAGTGACTTTGTTTTAGTATTGTTAAGTTTCTTGAATGAGTGCTTACTTAAAATTGCATATTTTGTATGCCGTCCCCCGTTCCCCGTCTCGATTCCCAGGAATGCATGTCCTCGTCCCCGTTACGTTTCCCGTCCCATGTTACTGTGGCTATTATTGCAATCCTTAGCATTTTTAGAAGATGCATTACCTTTCCCTTGCTGCACAGCAGATTGTTGTTGTTGGAGTTTGGTACTGGACAGTGATGACTGCTTAGGCTTGCCTCCGTTTATCTTCATTTCTTCATGTTGAGCCAGAGTCAAAGTCCAATCATGGGTACTAGGTTCAATGTTGCGAATTGTGAACCGGATATTAGGAATGAATTCATCCATCTTGGCGTGCCTAGATAACCCTAACTGTTGTGCTAAAGTTATAACCTTGTCGGAAAACTGAAGCACTAGTGATCCGTTCTATCTGAGTCCATAGAACTCATCTGCCAGGTTGGTCATATATTGGGGTGGGAGAAATCTGGTCTTTAGGTCATGGACAAATGTATCCCAACTAAAGCTGTGACACCTGTGGTTTGGTTTGTATGAAGACTATACGAATGCTGCCACAAAGTGACTGCTTCCATATGAAAGAAAAGGGAGATGTAGTCAGGGGTTGCTGAAGGAGAAGGAGGTCATGCTGCTATTGCCTCCCAAAGTTGGAGACCATCCATAAAAAGCTGGTTTTGAGCCCTGAGTAGAGCTATGGTTTGTGCGGTAGTCGGAAGAGCAAGGTCCCCTTCGGGGGAGGCTTCTTCCCGCTGATGTGTACTCTCCTCTGCTGCAAACATGGTGCTGAAGTCGGTGGTCGTGCCGGAATGCAATCTAACTATCCAAGGATGCCCTCACGCCAAGATGCGGTGGGTGTGGACAAGTTGAATCTGATACCAATGTAACATGCAGCGGGAGTTTTGTAATTATGGATCCTGTCACACAAGTCTCACATCGCCTTTTGTATCCTGAGTTTCGCGAGTTTAGCAATCCACTTTTATGACTTCAAACTTTAAGAGATTTAGAGAGATAGAGAGATAAACTGTACACCGCATGGGGTCCTGAGTTACCCATTGAAGGGCCACCTATCCCTTTACCGGAATAGTATTTGCTTTATTACTTTGAAGAGACTGCCTCTCGACTAACGATAAGCCAAACACAAGATCTCGGAGGACCAAGAGTCGGATTGAACTGTACACGGCTGTAGAAGTACCAATGATGACTAATCTCGAGCCTATGCACTCTTCCCAATGGAATGAGGGAAGGCTGTAAATCTAAGGCTGAGGTATGGGCTGTTTGGGACTGTTTCTAGGCTGTGAATGAATGTTGAGTTTTACCTTCACCAAAGGGCTGTAGTGAAATGATGAAGATATGTATGCTGAAAACTACTCCTATGCAGAAAAATACTTATCTTCATCATTTCGCTATGTGGGAAAAATACCAGATAAAGTTCTAATGCTTTTGCAATGGTCTAGATGGCCTACATGCATATGGGATGAATGCTATGCGTAAATGCACACATGTCTTGATGCAAACTCTAAGGCTTCTATGGCATTTATATGCATGAATGAATCTCTTCAAGTGGGTTAAGGGACTTAACTGACTGATTGACTCACTATGGCTGAGGAATGACCTACGTAGCTCATGTCTGACATATCGTGGGCTGAGGATTACAATGGGGTCACGGCGTACAACAAATATCATCCTAAAGGGTGCTAATACTGTACAATGTTGCACTGATGATGATGAGCCATCTTGTCACCATGCAGAGTGCATGTGACAGAGGCGCCTACAAGAAGAGAAGAGGTGGATGATATTACTCATAAAAAGATTTGGTGTAGAGAGAGATTTGTGCAAGTCTTTTGATCATAAAGGATGGCAATTAGCAAAGTAGCAACTCGTGTAGCTAGAGGAGGAGGAAAAGTTTACTTTGCATCTTTTTCTTTTGAGTTAACTAGGTTGGATGACTCTTTTGGAGAAAAGTGAGCTTGCATGCTTTACTTTTAAGAAAAGTGAGCTTGTATGCTTTACTTTTAAGAAAAGTAAGCTTGCATGGTACACTTTTAGGTGCATGAAAAGATAAAGCATTTCATGATGCATGCATGTAGTTGAAAAAGCTTGTATGTTGCATGCATGGGGGTTTTTGGCCATGCATGTCGCATGCATGAGGGTTTCTAACCATGCATGGAGGTTTCTCATCATGGAGAAGAAGTTTATCAACCGCAGTTGTATATGCCGGGGATTGATGCCACTCATGTGATATTGTGGACTTGGCTTTCCATTGGGACTTGTGCCTGTGTGTACATGTCCAGGAATGCCTGGAGGATTTGTGTTCCAGGTACCTCGTGTACTTGCTTGGAGCACGTCTATTTTGGTATAGTCTCATTAACGGATATTTTCCATACGAATGTTGCATTGCATAGCATCTTTATGTGCTTGCTTGCAATTGAAATTGCATCTGTTTTCATGCTTGTTTGACTAATGTGTAGTTCTAGGTAAGGAGACGCTTGTCCGTGAACCGTGTGTGTGAAACTGGCTGCTAACATGGTTATGTGGCATGTGATAGGTGGTAAGTATTGGTCATAAACCTAGCCTTATTAGCACTAATTTATAAGTGAGTGTGTACACACTTCATTAAGTTTTGGGCGACTTAAACTCACTTATTAAGTTATGACCAGTCGTGTGTTCGCACACACTGATATCCCGAGGTGGACATAACCCAATGCCCACCGCCTAGACCTTATCTCCTTTGTGCAAAGGGAGTAACTAGCCATGTGTCCGTTCTAGCTTGCACCAGAAGGCACTTGTCCTCTCTACTTGACACCTAAAGTGGAAAACTCACCATATCTCTAGAAGTAGGCGCCCCCTTCATGAGGCCTCTTTGGTTGTATTTTTGCACTCTCTCCTTCCCAACTCTATATCCAAGCTTGCTAGTGTGTTTTCAAAGCTTCCAAGAGTGTTTCCAGGTGGTGTTCACTCTCCCACACGCTCCCAATGACTGAAATTATTCCAAGCTTGCTAGTGTGTTTTCCAAGCTTCCAAGAGTGTTTCCAAGTGGTATTCACTGTCCCACACACTCCCAATGACTAAAATTCCGCAAAACAGCTCTTATTTTTCTTGTAATTTTTTGTCTTTTTGCTAAAAACCCTAATTTTAGCCCTTCTTTCTTAAATTGAACACAAGGGAAATTTTCCCAGGGTTCCCTTCATTCTCTTAAAGACTTTTGTGGTGAAGGATCGCGACAAATTGAAGATTTCAACACTCCAAACGCCTCCGTCACGAAGACTTCCGGTGTCATCGACTCTACTTGCAATTGGTAATCTTTGATGCTTAAATATGGAAGCAAGTAGTTGGAGGGAGGAACCGGACTCCATGATCACATACCTTGTGTAGTGTTCTCTTGTCCTACGTGTTGTCTTGCAGATTGTTGCTACCATGTGTTGGTGGAACAATAGAGAGCAGATGGTAGGGAACACAGGCTCTTGAGAGGGTAGTGTGAGTTGCAAGTTTACATTGACAACCACATTGTTTGCAATATTGTATTCATATGCATTGGTATGGAAATCTGGTCAGAAATGCCCATGACACTATGTACTTGATTCTCCCAAGATCAATATACTTTATTTGAGGGAGGGACCGGCTGTTCCGGCTCATTGTGCGTCTCTTGTCCTTATGTTGAGCATGTTGTCCATTAAATCTTGGTGTATTTAAGTGTATTGATTAAACCCAGTCTCCGCTTTTTCTTAGACTCCTACTCACTTTCTCTCTTTGCTTGACACCTTAGGTGGACATCTCATCATCTCTCTCTTCTCCCGTCTCTAGAAGTTGGCGCCTACTTCAAGATGCTTTATGGCTGTATTTTCTGCACTTTTTCCTTCCCTTCACCATATCCAAGCTTGTTAGAGTGTTTTCAAGCCTCCAAGAATGTTTCGAGGCCGTATTCACTCTAAACACTTCTTTTATTTGCTATAATTTTTAGTCTTTTGGTTGAAAATCCTAATTTCAATCTTCCTTTCTTAAGTCGAACCTTAGGGGTAGCTTTCCTTGGGTTCTTGCAACCACTTGAAGACTTTTGTCACAAAGGATCGTGACAAATTATAGATTTCAACACTCCAGACGCTTCCATTGTGAAGACTTCTGCTGACATCAACTCTACTTGTAATTAGGAAGCTTTAATGATCAATTATGGAAGCAAGTAGCAAGACTCCGTGTTCACATACCTTGCGTAGTGTTCTCTTGTCCTACGTGCTCTCCTGAAGGTTGTTTCTACTATGTGTGGGTGGAACAATAGAGAGTAGATGGTAGAGAATATGGGCACTTGAGAGGGTAGTGTGAGTTGAAGATCTTCATCGCCAACCATATTGTTTGCAATACTATATTCATATGCATTGGTATGGAATCTGGTGAGAAATGCCTATGACACTATGTACTTGATTCTCCCAAGATCAATATACATTATTTGAGTGAGGAGCGGCCGTTCCGGCTTCTTGTGCGTCTCTTATCAATTCAGCAAATTACATCTTGTATCGTGCTTGTTGTCCATTAAATCTTAGTGTATTTAAGTGTATTGATTAGCATTTTGTTCAACGAAACATTCCACACCGATCGGTGGATGCTACTAGAATTACATTGGTATCAGAGCATACGGTTCTCTTTCACTTCCATTGTGAAAGCGATCACCACGAACACTAGCTATCACTACACTTATTGGACAGTCATACATTGATTGTTAAGATTTCCTCACAAGAGGGGGGGACAATGGTATTTTGGTATAGTCTCATAAACGGGGATTGTCCATACTAATGTTGCATTGCATAGCATCTTTATGTGCATGCTTGCAAATTGGGGGCATGCTATTTTCATGCTTACTTGACCAATGTGTAGTTCTAGGTAAAGGGATGCCCGTCTGTGAACTATGCGTGTGAAACTGTCGGTTGACATGGTTATGTAGCATGTGACAGGTGGTAAGTATTGGTCATAGCTGTACACACTTTTATTAAGTTTTGGGTGACCAAAACTCACTATTAAATTTTGACCAGCCCTGTGTTCGCACACACGGATATCCCAAGATGGACAAAGCTCAATGTCCACTGCCCAGACCCTATCCCCTTTGTACAAAGAGAGGAACCAACCAAGTGTCCGCTTTCCCTTGGACCCCTACTCACTTTCTCTCTCTGCTTGACACTTTAGGTGGACATCTCATCATCTCTCTCTTCTCCCCTCTTTCTAGAAGTTGGCGCTCACTTCAAGGGGCCTTATGGCTGTATTTTTTGCGAACCTTAGGGGAAGCTTTCCCAAGGTTCTCTTGAAGACTTTTGTCACGAAGGATCACGACAAATTGTAGATTTCAACACTCCTGATGCTTCCATCGTGAAGACTTCCGCTGTATGGACTCTACTTGCAATTAGTAGGCTTTAATGATCAATTATGGAAGCAAATAGCAAGAGAAAGGAGTCGGACTCCATGTTCACATACCTTGTGTGAGCGTGCCATCAAAATACAGTATAGCAAACAATATGGTTATCGGTGAAGATCTTCAACTCACACTATCCTCTCAAGTGCCCATGTTCTCTACCATCTACTGTCTATTGTTCCACCCATACATAGTAGAAACAACCTTGGGAGAGCACATAGGGCAAGAGAACACTATGCTACATACACATATGTTGATGCCTAGGAGTGCTACAACTTACAAGAGACACCAACACAACATAGGAGCAATGCAGCTTTCCTTTGGGAGCATTTATAGAGGATTTTAGGTGTAGTGTCTGGAAGGAGACCTTCCCTTGGCTTTTACCTTTTTCAGAGTTTGTTATCGGTGGTGGTTGATGATTCTTTTGTTTACTGATAGAAAATCTTTTCTTTGGAATAAAGGACTGCATTTTTCTTTGAACGACTCGTTTAAAGGCCGATCATTAACTTTCAGATAACCGTGTGATAGATTGATTCCAAAAGGCACACCACTAAAGAACAATTACTGGCCTGGGTGCTTGCAGGTTATTGTGTGTTCATTGACGCTGAGCATGCCCTGGATCCTTCATTTGCAGAAGCTCTTGGAGTGCACACAGAAGATTTGCTGCTAGCCCAGCCTGATTGTGGGGAGCAGGCTCTTAGCTTGACAGACACTTTCATTCGCAGTGGATCGATTGATGTCATTGTGGTAGACAGTGTAAGTATTGTAAAATTATTTTTGAGACTGCAGTAGCATTAAAAAGTGTGTTATATGTTTGAATGCATGAATGTATGTATGCATGCATGTCGAATCGAGCCGGTAAGTGATTGAGGCATAAATTTCTTGAATGCAGTCGTTAGAGGGTTAATTCAACAGCACGTGATATACTTTCTCAATGGAGCGCTTTTAGTCCAGGTTGCTGCACTCGTTCCACGGGCTGAGCTGGATGGAGAAATGGGTGATGCACATATGGCAGTACAGGCTCGTCTAATGAGTCAGGCCCTTCGGAAGCTGGCTCATTCGCTTTCCAAATCACAAACCGTTCTTATCTTCATAAATCAGGTAAACTGGGCTCAAAGGCAAAGATGAGTTTGGTCCTCTATTGGTAGGTGTTTTCTGCAAAAAAAGTTGACTTGCAATTTGTCAGTGTAGATTAGAGCCAAGTTGAGTGGTGGTGGCTATGGTGGTCCGATTGAAGTGACTTCTGGTGGAAATGCATTGAAATTTTATGCTTCTGTACGTTTAAACATACGAAGGACAGGTCTGGTCAAGAAAGGAGAGGAGGTAATACTGCAAAGTAGATGCAGGCTGTAGAGTTATGCATATTTGGTATCTAGACCTCATGCAAACTAATTTTTAATTGTTACTGCAGCTTGTTGGTAGCACAGTGACAGTAAAGGTTGCCAAAAACAAGGTTGCCCCACCTTTCAAAACAGCAGACTTTGAGATTGAATTTGGCAAGGGTATTTCGAAAGAGGGAGAGATTATTGATTTCTCTCTGAAATATGGTTTCCTTGGAAAGTCCGGGAGCTGGTATTCATATGATGGTGAAAATATAGCTAATGGAAAGGATAACCTTAAAAGGTACTTGAGGGAACATAATGATCTGAGGGATACACTACTGGCAAATGTAAGGGAGAAGCTTACCGGAAGTCCGATTGAAGAGGATGACATGAGTGCTTTTGATGGTGAAGCTGAATCCGAGCACGAAAATGGGGATACTTCTTTGGAGGCAGAGGATGATGTTGAGGCTGCAGCAAAGCCTTGATGAAGTATAAGCAGTAAGCAGTAAATTTTTACTACTATGCCAGTGAAAGAATGTCATACAGCTAATTTTGTTGGGTGTTTTGAACGGTAATTCTAACACGGGCTTTTTGTGGCAGCAAAACACCCTAGAGGCTAATTGGGAAGGTTGTTATAACACAACCCCCCTTCTCCAGACTCCTCTCTCTTCCCCTTGTCACATTTGTGCGCTTCCCCTTCCCCACCACTACCCAACTGTAGCATAGTGATGTGAGTGCAATTTTAGTTTAAGCTTCATCTTATTAGCTGTTTCTTCACATATACACATCAATGCAATCAATTTTGCCCTCATGGGGATGGATGTATATATGATGATGTGTTTTGGCTTGTAAGCTCGCTGCCTCATGATGGCTGACATGTCATCTCCGCTGTATCTGGATCTTTCTTGGTGAGGGCACATATTTTTGCCACATCCTAGGTCTTTATGGTGGTTTCTGTTGTTTGTGTGCATGCGTTATTTAGCTTGCTCTTGGGTTGTATAAATGATTTGACTTGTGTTAGATCTTAGATGTCATCTTGTTTGTATCAGTAGCGAAATGAGATGTTCTTTAGTTGTCTTCTTGATGAGGGCACTGAAACTCTCTGCAGCGCTGTGTGGCAGCCTTATTTGGTGTGCAAATTGATGGCATTGTTGGGCTCCATCTCTGTTATGTTACAGATCTGAGTAGCCCTGCCTGTGTATATTTATGCGCTATTAACTGTGATGATGGTTGGCCTTCTTGGAAACACACAGCCAAATTCATTCATTGTAGATATTTAAGGTTCAATCAGAGGTGTGCTTTAGGTGTTGACATGTGATGATGACAAAGTCTGAATCACATGTTTCAACTCTAATACACTGAGCTTTATATTTTGTAAATAATTCTCTTTGGGGTAAAGTTATTTTCAATTATGTTTGATATTCAATTATTTAAACACAAGCTTAGTTCATGTTTGTTGACTCTTATAACAAAAGCCTCAATAAACAAAAAATGGCAATTATAATAATTTAAATGGTTTTGACATTCGGTTAAGATGCTTTTTAAATTTAAATGTTATGCTAACTAGTGCTATCTCTGCATGGCCATGGAAGTGAACATGGCACCGTAAGCCTATATATATAGAGATAATGTATAGAGTTATCAAGTGGGATATTGCTTATGATATTCCTTTCTTATATCCATTGTGATGGTAGTGTATGTCAATTTTCCATTCTTGTATAATAATTATTTTGTTACTTTAAATTAAATACTTGAATAAGTGGTGTGCATATACATATTTCTATGTTGTATACAATTTACTTGCGTATTTCTATGTTATATACAATTCAATTGCGTAATTTATGTTTTGTAATAGGGTCGAAGGCAACAACTACAGATGATATCAACATGTTTGATGTAGATGGTAATGGATTGGTTGTAAATTGAATTATTGGTAATGTTGTTAAGTGAATTCTAAACTATGTCTATACTCACAAAGCTAAAGCCTCAAATTGCAAGTCCTCCTAGCTCACCATGCTATTCCATTGAGTGCTTTTAGCCTCTCTTCTATTATAAGCAAGCGTTTTGCTCTTCTTTTGTGTGGTAAGAGTTCTAAGAGAGTTTTTACAAGAATTGAATCCAAAGTGCGTGGTGTGCCTCTAGCTGAGAATGAGGCCAGTTTAGGAAGTGCTAGCATTCCGCTTGAGACATTGTTGTGACTTTATTCATTTTCATAAAGTAGACGATTGCATTGAGGTGGTTGACTTGGTTGTCTACTCTCGTAACTCTACAAAATGATGGTGGAATATTGGACATTAATTTATCGTTTGATTCCAACACTAAACTAAAAGAGTGGATTGCCTTGATGTTCGTTTATTCATAATAGCAAAATTAGAAGCCATTGCTTGTAGCATGTGAAACATAAAAATCACGGAGTTAAGGTATTGGAGTGGAGACAACGGTAGTAACACGCACAGATGGAACAAGTAGAGATATAGAGAAACACAATACTTAAAGTCGATTGAAGTACATGTGAAATGACATATGGTCACCTACACACACTCATAAGCTTGTACACATGTTGGTGAAAAATTCTTGCTTACATCACTATTATATAAATGGCTATAAATCTCTCTTGTAATGATGTGTAAGAAATCTGATAAGGTCACTCACTCATCATAAAAGTGCACATGCAATTGAAAAATCCATCCAAGGAAAAAAGTATTTGGGTCCATTATTAGTTCTATCTCTATATATCACTACCACATAAACGGTTATAAATCTCTCTTATAATGACATATTTACCACATTGTTGTGTGTAACGATATAAGTCATGTTGATCTCTTCTACCACCATCAGTCTCCTTGGCATAGTGATAATGCACTTTCGTGTGTTTTGTGTGAGCATGAAACATTGGGTTTCTTGAAACGACCAAGGTACTTTGGTTGTTAGTGAAGATGGAGATCGGGGACTGTTGACCAACACGAAGATGTGCCAAAAGGCATTTAAGCCATGCACACTCCACAGTCGCTTAGCTTTACGGCTTGAAATGGCCACCATCGGTTGCTTCTCTTTGCCTTGTGTACTAATTTTCATAGCTCGAAGTAGCTACCATCCATTGCTTCTTGCTAAGTCATGAATCGCCAAGATAAAAGCAAAAGCCACTAGTGGACGTTCGTGTGTTGTAACATCCAGTCCAATTGGAGTCACTAAAGCATGTAGGTGAATATCACTCCCCTTAGCATAGTTTCTTGTAAGTATCGAAATACTCGCTTGGTAGCCTACCAATGCTTACTTTTGGAATGGTGCACAAACCTATTCTGGAATGGTGCATAAACCTTCTCAACTGGGAGACACCAAATTGAATGTCTGGCCTTGTATTATGTAGATGAATGAGGCATCCGATAGCTTGCTAATAAAGTGATGCATCAAATGGTTCACTTGTATCTTAAAGATTGAGTCTAGCACTTGTCGTTATTGGTATAGCAATAGGTTTACAATCTTAAGAACAAACTGTGTAATAAGGAATCTTTGTATGTACTACGATACCATTATCATGTTGTATAGATTGTATGTTTAAATAATAATGTAACAAGCTCAAATTTATCATCTTAAATGATACATGTAATACGATACCATTATCATGTTGTATAGATTGTATGTTTAAATAATAATGTAACAAGCTCAAATTTATCATCTTAAATGATACATGTAATTTAACCTTAAAAGTTAAAATCTTTTTCTCATTAAGGCATGTGACCAGCATGCTATTAATGTATAAAATGATGACCAATAAACAATTCTTACTCTTTATATAGAGCTTGTTGCTTAAGGCCATATAAAGCTTTTCAAAACATGCATACTTTAGACTTCTTGTCCCTTTTGAAAAAAATCATGAAGTTGAGATGTAAATCTCCTTATGTAAGTTACAATTCAAGAAGGCAACCATGATATCTAATTGATGTACATTTCATCCATGATGCGTTAGCAATCAATGCAATAATACATTGTAGTCATATGAGAGGTGGGGAAAAGGTCTCATTATTATTTGTTCTCTTGAGCATAATCCTTTGCAACAAGCCTTGCCTTGTAGTGCTTAACACTACCATTGGCTTACGTATAAGCTTAGAAACATATTTTGTACCAATGGCCTTTTTACCATAAGGTAAATTTACCAAATATCAAAACAAGTGTCATTTTTCAGGATTGATTTGTAGTCATCTTACATGGCTTGTATCCTATGAGAGATCTTTTCTTCCTCTCCGTCACACCATGCATTGACATTTTATGTCTCTTTCAACCATATATGCATGAAAATCCTTTGAAGTATACTCCCTTCTTGGATTTGTACAAAGGGTGTCAATTTTACATGTAGGCACATTTTTCAGCCATAGAAACAAAGTGTTTAAAGCATGTGAAAACATTTGACTTTGCCTTCAATGGATACACTCACATGTGCCTGGAGTAGTCATTAATAAAAGTCACAAAGTAGAGATATCCCCCTATCAATGGTGTTCTTATAGGACCATATACATCACCATGTATAAGTTATAATTTTTGAACAGATTTTGGATTGCTCTCTTTCATGAATGATACACATTGTATCTTGTGCCCAAAATGCACTCCTCATATATATTTTGACATGGAACTTAAGTTGTGGTAATTTGACACCAACTCTTTTCTTCTAAGGCGCAATAAATTGCCAAAATTTAAGTCACCAAAGTGGGCATACCATATTTCGCATTATTCATAGCACGTGTGGTATAGCTATAGAGTAATGTGTAAAATTAGATGAGTTGTAAAGTTTTGATTGCTCTTCATGTGATAGCTCCTTTATAGATGTTCCTTTGTTACTTTTCAATGATTTATTCACATAGGTCTTCCTTATGGGCATATCCATCCCTATGGTGATTTCTCGTAGATCCTTTTGACGCTAATATATTTTTCATCTTAAACTTTTATATTTTGTAATTCTTACCGTCTAACTTGCTACTATTGGAAAATACTAATGCATTCAACTTCTCATCCACCTTCATAGTTTTTCTCAGAGAAAGATGATGAATTATATCAATGATGTGAGAAGAGCCCACGTCAAGAAGCTGGAGTGAAAATATCTTGCAAAATAAACCCCATTTTCTCTTGGTTTTTTGGCCAAAATAGACAACAGATTTACTCTCTATTTGTATATAAGTTTGCAGGTCCACACTTTATCCCAAACATTTAATGTGTTCCCACTTATTCAAAGGATATGGGTGCCCATGGTCAAGTTAGAGTGGGAAGAATCCTCACAAAAAAAGGATGTGGGCGCCCATGGTCAAATTAGTGGGAAAAATATTCACTCTCAAGAAGAAGTAGAATATGAAAAAAAAGATTAAAAAATAAGACAAACAACTATAGACACATTGTACACATTAGCAAGTTGTTGCTTATGAAAACCAATGTAGAAAATGGTGGCATCTTGTGAAGGTGCCTTGTGAAATTAACAATCCATTGAGTATTTTAAAATACTTGTATAATGAGAAGATGTTTTTCCACACTCTTGTTTGGGAAGATATGAGGCCATGTTATGCAAAAATTTAATAGCCAAGAAATTTCACGATGGGAATTACAATCGTGCTTTTGTGACTAATGTACCAATTTTATTTTATAAATCAATAAGGTTGTGATTAAGAAAATCTTAGATTCAATACGAAAGGTGCCATGCAAAGAAACATACAAGATTAAAGTATGTAATTGGAATAGAAAATATTCTAAAGTTTGATATGCAAGATGAAAAGACTTCCAAAATTTAAAACCTCCCAAACTATAAACAATAATGATATTTGCTATGATGTGCTAGCATGGACATCCAACCTTTTTTTATCACTCTACCTTGCGCTAAAAAACACACCAGTCATAAATTTTTTTTAGAAATTAAATGAAAACTTGCTTTTAGACAATATTAATGTGACCAATATGATTTAGACAACAAAAACTATGTACAAGAATGACAAATTGAAGGAACATTGGAGCAGTTTATTTATAAATATCCTTTGACTTGTGTATATACAAACTCTTCTAAATGATCTTAACATAATAAGCACTTTATTTATAAAGATCATTGGACTTGTATATATACAAACTCTTTTAATCGATCTTAACATAATAGTCTAAGAAAAAGAGCACTTCTTTGTTATAGAATTTAAAGCTAGAGGAAGTGACCATGACTATGGCTTGCTCTATAAATAAAAATGCACAATATATAATATCGACGGTTGGTAATATCTACATTTTTTATGATGTGCGTCGATAGGCCAATTTCCTTGTTTTTGATACTATATTCCATCATTTGACTAGTAAAATTCTAATAAGATTTTAGAACAATGTCCTTAGGTAACCTACATACATTGAGACCCCTACCCCTCATCTATGATGGCAGCAAGAAAACAGAATCACACTAAGGATAGAGTGCCTCATTTAGGGCCTCATGTCACAATGTCCTAACACTTGGCTATCCCATGATTTGCTCTCAAATTGACTAGAATAATCCTTATGCAGGAAATGTGAATGATTTCTCCAAATTCCCTTTATGATTCTCACAAGCACGTCACATTGACCAGCTCCTTTGAGCTTAACAAGATTTCTTAATTCTTGGATTAGAAAGGCAAGACGTTATTCTTATTCATGATTAGCCAACTAAATTACTCGTCTCAAGTTTTTCTTACTCTAAAAAACACAGATTTTTTTTTGTTTTGAAAAGTACTCACTTCTCGGGCCCCATAAGTCTAGCCTTTTGCCCTCCACTAGATCTATGGAGCCAGTGTGAACTCTCACACCTATAATTAAAATTTGCCAGTTTTTACTCACACACACCACTTAAAAATAAGAGTACACACACACACACACACACACACATCTTTATGAAAACAATCCTTTCAAAGAAAGCATATATCACATTGTTCTTTTCAAACCGTGTATATATCATATGTCTAGATAACATAACAAATATCCAAGTAACACATAAGTGTTACCTCATCAACATAAATCTCCTCGCACCACGACCGTGATCCTTAGACCTGGATGATATACACCAATGAGCCCAAACAGTCATGGACCACCATGATGATTGGAGGAGCTCTATAATGTCTCACATCTTCCTCAATACAAGTGCCAACTAAATCCTAGGAGTCCTTACTATATATTACCACCTATCCAAGAAGCACAAACACTCCAGATACTGGTGTGAGGAGCCACAAATGTATGGTACTAGCACGCGTACTTAGTCACGAGGCACTAGCATGCTCGTCTTACTCTGGAGTCACTTCTTGTCCTCACACCAATTGTCTTAGGAGCATACCCATGGTTTAGTAGAGAGGGGTGAGGGTCTTGGATGACCGCCTTGGTGTGATGCACCCCATGGATAGCACATGACTCATGGGTTTTGACAGTAGGTCGCTTTTGGCTAATGGGTCTAGCATTAGGCTTTCTATGGATGGGATGCCCATAAAGTTACTATCTTAGTCTATGGAATCTAAGCAACACTCCCCACTAGAGTTCAATGCCTTTTGGCATATAACCCATCACGCAGTTGCTTGCCTCTCAACCCTTCTAAGAACCATTCTGCTATTAGCTCAGGAGCCATTTTAGACATGTGTCTTAGTTTAACTCCCTAGTCTAGAAGTTATTTCCTCTATGTAGAAATCCTATCGGCCTCAAAGCTCTATGTTCTAGGTTGGTATTGGATGGGATGAGTCCCTCCTACCCAGACCTTTTTGTACCTCTCACTTATTTGGTAGTTCTCTTGGGACGTACATGTGATCGTCCTCATTTGCAAATGTAGTTTAATCAAATTTTGGATGATAACACTTGTGAACTAAAGGTGCATCTAGAAATTTTAGGTTTCCATCCACTCCTCACATAATAACCAAAGGTGCATCCTTGCAATAACCAATGATGCATCTAGAAATTTGAGGTTTCCATCCACTCCTTACATAATGGTGATGATATAGAGGTTGTCAAAGGCATCCTCCTTACATAATGGTGATGATATAGAGGTTGTCAAAGGCATCCTCATAATAACCTCTATCATCTTTATTGGCTTAAACTCTCCTTAGAAAGAATCTATCCACTACATTTAGAGGTTGAGCCTCGATAGGCTTTGTATAAACTCTTGATGTTTCATATACTCTATGAGATCCTTCTGCTCTAATTGGTACTCCAAATAACCTGATACTAGAGGAGCTTTGTGTGAGGATATACATGATTCCTTTTGTATCTACGTAGTATTCATGTTAATCATGCAAAGAAACAATGGTTTTTGGGTTGTTAAGGATCTCTAATTTTCAGCTTGACAATGTTGAAAGTGAAATAATTTCAAGAGTACCCCATTATGGTCATGTAGATTAAACTATTAGTAGCCTCATGATAGCCATACTATCATTGTATTACAAATAGATTTTTTGACTATTTAAATTTGCACTCGTTCCCCCACATTCTCACTAACTACCCATCTTTATTCATTTAGTGAGCTACTTGAGCCCTTTTGAGCCCTTCTTGAGGATTCCTTGATGAATACCTGAAACTCACGGTTCCATTCCTGCTATTGGAAGCTTTGCTAGGTTCATACCTCATAGTATTTAATATCTCTCTTGTTGTGAAGAACTCTTGGTTTACTTCTGAGCTAGTGCCTGGTGTAACTAGGGAGATTAACTCTAAACATTGTGTGATGACTGGGTGATGGCCACTATAACAACACCAACAGACACACAAGAAGAGAACACAATGGGATTAGAACTGGGGGACACTGAAATCCTAGCTTCAACTCTGCAACTGGCCTCAACCCTCCAGCTGACACCGTTGAACACCTATACACACTCCAAAACTCTCCAATGTGGTCCAGCCAACACCTCCAGCTGTCCTGCCAAGGTCAGCACAATGACCTTCAAAAGCACCGATCATTCACCTATAAGCCTTAGCTGCCCTCAGCACGCTGACATCCCAAAATAATTCCCAGCTGTGACATAGAGCTGGACTGTAAACCAATTTGAAAGTTGGCTCTGCTGATTCGAGTCAGATATATGTCTGCCTGACTCCCGGAATGTCCTCTAGTAACAGCTACATCAAAACCTTGCTTCAAAGCTTCATTGAATCCAACATCACCTACTTCTCTTCTGACTCAGTGGGACACCTTGTCCCACCACAAATTGACTCAATAGATTCCTCTAAATATTCATCCAAGTCAAGCCAACCCTCCTACAACCCTGATCTTTACCTCTCAAACATAGCGGACCTCTTGTGGATCAAGTGGCCTAAATAGCTTCAACGGACCTTCAGCCGACTAGAATTTGACTCAAAAATCCTCCCGTTGGCCCCAGTCAAGTAAATGTCCAGGCTCTCCAATCTTCCTCAATCATCATCTAACCTCAAGCTCTGATCCTTAGAGCCTCTCTGATCCAGTCAGCTTCTCTATGGTGACATTGTGCTAATTAGAATTTGACCTAGCTAACATCTAACTTAACTAATTCAGAACTCTTCACCCTAGTGTGCTCTAACAGTAGCACAGCTGGTTACTTGTTGCTGACTTTGAGTTGCTTTCAGCCCACAACTCAAACCTGATTGTTGATTGTTGACAGTCCTGCCTGTCAGACTCAAACCTGACTGCTGACTACTAACAGTCTTGATTATCAAACAACCTGACTGCTACTAACAGTCTTGACTGTCAAACTAAACTCCAAATAGGTTCCACTTAATCCAGAGAGACTAGTTCTCACCCTCTACACACACACTTGACAAGATCTGACATTTAACTAACTTAACCTGATTCTAGCCTCTCAATTAAATGTGACTAACTTAGTTCTGACACAGATGACTATGGACTTGCACTCATAGGTGTTCCTCCTCCACAATTTCAATCAGAACAACATAAGTATAGCACCACAGCACAAAATCTAATCAATTCACAAAGAACTGAAGCTTAACACACTCTATTCTTCATTGAAACAAAAACAAACAGTCTCAAGATCCTTGAGACTTGGGGCTCAGAAAAATAATAAAACATAAAACTTTTGGGGCCCTCCACTGATAGACCTCAGCAAGAGCTCTTCATCACAGGTTCATCTTTAGTCATAATAAACTAGCTTTTAATTGTCTGACAGTAAGTACAATCGAGCAAGATTTGGATTGGGCCAAGTCTCTAACAAAGGCGCTGCACACAGAGGTCCTAAGGGACACACCTCCTAGATGATCCTCTAGTCATCAGCACTCCCTCTGCTCTGGCTCAAACAAACCCTCTCTCACTGCTCTATCCTTCTATCTGTAAACCTTTAACAACTGCAAGAACTCCAGTCTACAGTCTTTAGCAAAAACAAATCAACCTACAAGAGTCCACTCTACTATAGTCTCGCTGGTGGTCCCTCTAGCCACTGCTCTTCCATATCATCCCTTTAAAACTTTTCCCCAAATTTCCTTCATAAGCCTTGTTTTACCATGCGCTTTTCTGTTTTATTCACGCACCTACGTAATTTCTCTTAATAACCACGCGTCTTTTATCATCTAGGATTCTCTACACACCATTATATATACATCTCCTCCATCTATTCATCATGTTTATGATGGGCTTGAGATTTCTCTCACATATGACTCTTTTGTACTCTGAACTCCTCTCTCCCACTTGGATCATATACTTGCAGGCATCCTGCGAAAAACATAAATAATGTGCTTTTAACACAGGACTACACACTTAAAATATAAATGATGTGCTTTTAACAGAGGACTGCACACTTAAAACATAAATTTTGTCAACCCCTTTCCTAGTCCCTCTTCTCCACTAATCCCATTTTGGCACTATAGCCCAAAGCCCTCTTGGATACGTGTTTTCATCATGCAGCTGTATAGCACATCCATCCCTCGCTTGCCACCATAAGGCATTTTCAAAAACATCCTCATGAACATGAAGGTTCCTTTCCAATATAGGACTATAAGTCTCCTCATAGCATTTCCTTTGGCAAAATAGCATATATACAAACATCACTATTCATATCATCCAAGTCTTGGGTCTACGTCCAACAGTTAGCATCATATAGGCAATCACCATCTTTTTTAGCCATAACAACATAGTCATCTAACTGGTTATCCTCATGGGCTATCTCCAAGGACTTAGCATGAATTACAACAACACCCTCATCAACCTCAGAGAGCTATCCATTCAGACCACCGCTAAGAACCTTAAATAAAGAAATCTCTCCACCAACAGCACCTTCATGGACAAGAGGACCATCCACTAAAACAAACCAATAAGTCCATCCATAGTATTATTTTCCTTGTAAAACAACAGTTGCATGAGCTTCATCATTTTGCTCACACTCCATTGCATCCAAGCCTTGACCCTTCTTCAAATAGTCTGCTTTATCCGAGCAACAGCTCACCTTAGACATAACTCCACAGTCACCTGGCTGCAAACCCATATATCCCACGTCCACAGGCTCAACATCATCTGCAACAGCAATTACCCCATCATCCACTTCAAAATAGGTAATATCAATAGCATCAAGGAAAGTACTAACAAAACATAGAGGAGCATCTTCCAGCTCAGCTTGAACACATGCATCATCTCCATGAATTCTCTATCACCTCTAGTACACACTTAGGGTATCTACTCCACAATGCCATGGAGTAGCATCTTCCAGCTCAGCTTGAACACATGCATCATCTACAACATCTTCTGAATTCCCTATCACCTCTAGTACACACTTAGGGTATCTACTCCACGATCTACAACATCTTCTAAATTCCCTATTGCCTCTAGTACACACTCAGGGTATCTACTCCACAATGCCATCATCCTCTCGACTTGTGTCAGCTTTCTCAAAAAGCATCTCAACATTCAACCCCACAACTCCCTGAATACCATGGCATGAGTCTTCTCCCTCTGCTTCTAACAAACCTTGATCTAAATCTATTTCATCACCTGATCCATCTGAAGACCCTATCACATAAGCATCAAGGCTTATCTTCCTTTCACTGATTAAAACACTAGCACGATTCTCCTCTTCATGTATTGCTGCCAGCATATTTACATCACTAGACTAACCTTGGAGTTGCATTTGATCCTAATCCACTCCAAGCATCTCCAACACCGCAAGATTCAGACTTCCTACTTGATCAATCAGCATTTGAACCTCTTGATGCAAACCCTCATGTCTTCTACATGATTCCACAATCCTCGGAGTTTCCACACAACCAAGGTTGTCACCTTAGACCTATCTGCTTCCCTGTCCTTCCTAGCCAGTTCTTGCTTCCTCAGCTTTGTTCTCCATTGCTCAGTTGCTACCCTCACAGCTTCAACAAAGGTTCTTGGATCTTTCAACTCCACCTTCTCCTTGATTCTCCCATGCAACACTTCAACAAACTTATCCTTCTTCAAAAAGTCCAGAGGTACATGGTTTTCTCTCCTAACCCTCTTAGAATCCTTCTCCATATAGCTTCAAACCTTCCCACAAAGGCTGGTATATCCGCATCCTCTCTGTGTTTCAACTTGCTAAGCTCCCTCCATAAACCTTTAGGTCTTTCTGGCCTCCCATACCTTCCTCTCAAGGCTTCCTTCAATCTGTCCCAACTACCTCTTTCACCATATGTGGCTTCATCCTCAAACCACTCCCTAAATATATCTTCTAACAACAAGTCCACACCATCCCTATCTTATAGGCATCATCATCCCTATTATTGTTCAAAGCCACCAATTCAATCTTTCTAAGGAACTGAGTAACATCTTCACTTTTCTCACCTCTAAACACATGAGATCCAAAACTAACCATTGGCCCTGAGTTGATGCAAGTGGATTCCAACCTTCTGATCATAGCCCCTAGTAAGAGATTTTTGATCCTCAATGGGGGCACCAAAGCATGCGTGGTTTCTAGGTGATGGCCTCTATAACAACACCAACAGACACACAAGAAGAGAACGCAATGGGATTAGAACTGGGGGACACTGAAATCCTAGCTCTAAGAGATTTTTGATCCTCAATGGGGGCACCAAAGCATGCGTGGTTGCTAGGTGATGGCCTCTATAACAACACCAACAGACACACAAGAAGAGAATGCAATGGGATTAGAACTGGGGGACACTGAAATCCTAGCTCTAAGAGCACCAATCAACTCTGCGATTGTCCTCAGCCCTCCAGCTCACACCGTCGAACACCCATACACTTTAAACTCTCCAATCTGATCCAGCTCTAACATTTCTAGCTATCCTTCTAGGTCAGCACCTGACCTTCAAAAGCACCGATCATTCACCTATAAGCTTCAGCAGCATCAGCTAACCTCAACTGACCAAAAGAGTTCCCATCTGATACAGAGCTGGTCAAAATCTAACTATAACCCAAGTTGAAAGATGGCTACTAATTCCAGTCAGATATTCCAGTCAGATATTCCAGTCAGATATATGTCCGTCTGACTCCCATAATGTCCTCATATCAGCTTACATCAAAACCTTACTTGTGAAAGCTTCATTGAACCCAACAACACTCCTTGTTGATGTTGGAGAAATCATAGTCAAAGAGTGTGTTCTAGTGTGTACTTGGAACTAGTTTATGAGTCTTTGTGTGAGAGAGTGCCACGTGTCACTTTGGGAGTTATCCCATAAGCATATGGTACTTGAGTGTGTGTGTTCACTCTATAAGAGTGATGTAATTTCTTATGTGTCACATCAATTAAATCAAGCTATCTTGGTTTACATGTAAGTACTTGTTCATTGCTTTCATTTCCATTTCATTTATATTTGCCATCTTTCCTTTCTGCACCTAGAGTTAGCTTGCTCTCATGTTCCAACATGGTATCAGAGCCATGCTTCTCCATGGGCAACCCTTGGGGGTGAAGGCCGACCCACAACTGGAAGTTGGTCTTCCTCCTTTGGTTTTCCATCTCCAAGCTAACTCTTTTTTACAAGTTGCCCACTGCCCACAACCACCATCTCAACCACCAGCCTCTTCTTTGGCTCCACATCCATTGCTTCATCTAGGAGGCTTTGAAGCTTGCGGCCGCATGAGCATCATTGCTATTTCTCAGCTTCACCTACACTAGACAGCCCCTTGAGCTGGCATGTTGGCACAGCAAGCTCTGGCAACAATAAAGGCTGGGCCTCGTTCCCCATTGGCCACGCTCTACGCTAGACAGCCCCTTAAGCTAGTGTTGGGGCAGGTAGGCTCTAGTAACAGTAATGGCTGGGCCTCGTCCCCCACTGGCCACGCTCCGGTTGCATGAAGTCCTTAGCTACTGACGACAATCCCCTCACCCACCACAGCCCCGTCCATCATCTCCAAGGCTTCTGTTGAACGCAAACACAACCTGCATCTCCTCAGCAAAGTGGACTTTGCTGACTGCTGCTGGGCCATTTGGTGGATCTGATTGTCGGGAGTGATGAGGCGTAGCTCAGCCATTTGTTTGGGATAAGTTTCACAACCTTTATTTTTTGGCTTCACACTTCACCATAGATAGGGGTGCTTTCACATGAAGCTAAAAATTTCCTAGCTATCTACTACACCACCAAGTCTTTTGAGCTAAATTCCATTGCAAAAACAGTAAGTTTTCAGTTCACCTTTGAATCATGACTTCGCTATCTTCTAGTACATTGTTCATGGATAAGTTCAAGGGGGAAGGCTTTCCCACATGGAAAACCAAGATGCAAGTGCTACTTATGCGTGAAGGAGTCTGGGAAGTTGTTGAGAACAACACAATTGATGCACTTGATCAGCCACAAAGAAAAATTTGGAAGCAGCAAAATGCAAAAGCCATTGCGCTCATTGGTCTCTGCTTTTTGGCGGACTCTCTCATTCATCACGTCGACTTTACATCCACGGCTAAGGAGATCTGACATCGATTGGAGAGCATCTTTGGTAACAAGGTCACTAATTCCAAAGTTTTTCTGAAATTGAAGTTTTATGAGCTGAAAATGCAAGACAATGAAGAGCTAAGTGATCATCTCTCCAAATTTAATTCTCTTGTTCAACAATTATCAAGTTTGAAGTGTTCTCCAAATGAGGACAAGATGGCAGTACTAATTAAAAAAAATGCAAGGCATTTCTCGCTTTGAGCAAACCATTGAAGTATTACACCTGGCCGCTACTACATATGATGACTTGGTTGCTCTTCTCATTGAGAAAGATCGCCGAAACAAGGAAACCACTTCTACATCCTTGACCTCAAGCACTGAAGAGGTGCTTATCTCCGCCAGTATATGGAAAGCCAACAAGAACATCATATGTAGATACTGTAAGCGGAAAGGTCATATTGAAGCCAATTGCTTCAAGAAGAAGGAGAAAGAACAAGAACAACACCATGCTAATCTTGTTGCTGATGAACCACCAGACGAGCTTCCCGAAGATCATGCACTTTCTACCCATGTCACCCTCGATGAGGATGATAAAGATTATTGTTTCTGATTTCTTCTATGTGTGTATGGGTACTCTGCCCTTGCATTATGCATAAAATGGATGAAATAAACAATGTGATGTGTGATGGTCAATAAGGGTTCTCTGCCTGCCATGGGTTGTCCCCCAAAAACGTGTATTGTTTTTACTTTGATATGAAGTATTGACACCCAGTTCAGAGGGGGGGTGACGAGTGATGGTTCTCACTGCCGGTTTCGCAAGCTTAATGAGTAGTCAGGAACACAAGAGAGGTGTTGGTGTCCTCTAGGCTCTCCAACCTTCCTACACTTAGTGTGTGAACAAGCTCTAATGTTTGAGCTATTTTTGTAAAAGTGAAAATAGCAAGGCCAATTTTGTATGCACAACTATTGTTAGCTCCTTGGGGCTATTTATTGAATACAATTCTCAAAATACTCATGTCGTGGAAGTGTAGCTACACAAATGAGGGGGGAGATTGCAGCCAATCTTGTCTTGATAGTGATGTTGTTCTATCTCTCTTGTTTATGCTATGTTATGCTCTTTCATATCAATTTGATGCAGGTCTATGTTTTAATCTTGATGTATTTTCAATATTGTCGATTTATGGAATATTTAAATCTCCATGTACCAAAGGTCCTATAAACAATGATGTTAGAAAAATAAAGAATTTGATTTTTTACCAAAGGTTATTGGCTTGGAGCAAATTTTTGAAGGCTTTTCTTTCTATTGTTAAATTTTTGCATGAGAAAAAGAAGCCTGCAGCACAAGGAGTACATGTACTTGAGGGATCTAATACCCTGTGGTTTGAGAAGGCAAAATGGAGAAGACATTTGGCCAAAGAAGAGAAGCTTTATGTGAATTTTTAGAGCCCTTGGATGTGATTGAAGATCAAGGGCAAGGAAAGAAGGTGGAAAACCAATCTGCATAAGACCAAAACCACCCTTCTTCTCCCAAAATCACTTTCCTCAATTCTAATCCTCTCCATATTCCATCCGTATTTATGGATGAAATCAGCTCATTAAGATGATCTTTGGTCTAATTTCAGAATTTCTAAACCTACACTCAACACAATTTACATAATGGAGGGCTCTCAAATTTTCTTATTCCCTTCTCCAACAATTTGTGCTAGGTTGGTGGTTTCCTCCCTTTAAAGAGCAAATAATTATATATATATATATATATATATATATTCCAATTAAAATTTCCCTTTCCCACCACAATTCAACGATGGTGGATTGCTATTTTTCTTCCTTCACGTCAAATCGCGCTACACGCTGTTGTGAGGTTCTCCCTTATGTACCGTTTACAGGTCATGGGGGCGATGAAGCTTTTTACAAAGCTAGGTAGCTTTAGTTCAAAGCTTAGTAAAGCTCTTACTTAAAAGCTTTAATCTTTATAAAAGCTTAATAATAATAAAAGGGGGGGCTGGATATATTGTGCTTGGTTCATAGTTGTGGAGAAGGTTATTTTTAGTATTAAAAAAGAGATTAGCTTTTGTAAGCCTTATAAGCTCAATATTACCCCCCCAAAAAAAAAGAAAAAGAAAAAAGAGAGCGAGCAAAGCTTTATACCATAAGTTTATAAAAGCTTACCTTCAAAAAATTTTGAGGATTTCAAAGAAGAAAAGGGGCATAACTCAAAGAGGAAAATTCAAAATTTTCAGGATTGTAGAAAATAATACAAAGTTCTTCATATTCTTTTGGAAACTTCTTGCAATTATTTCTTGGCAAACTTTCTGAAGATTTTCTTTCCGAAGCGCTTTTGAACGGGCATCTTTCCGAATTAACTCCAAGGCATTATTGGATCATTATTCTTATTGTTCCATTGGATGCCATCAACTTCGAGCGCTTCAACAAGTCTTCCTTCGAATTACACGGGAGTTAGATAAGATTCTTATTTTTCTATTTTATGTTTGCACTCCTATATTTCTTTGCTTGCTTCTTCTACAATGGCAACCTGTCCTCTACCACCAACTATCCAAGATCAATTAAATGCCCTTCAAGCTTAACTCGTCAATGAGCGTAAACAAAGAGAAGAACTTGAGATAAGAATTTCTCGCAAAAGAAAAGAAGAAGGTTGTCTTCTCGATCCAATTCTTTAGATTCTGAGGGGGATCACATACGCAACACAATACAGGCCACTCTTCAAGCACATGAAACAAAGAAGGGAAGTAAGATTAGCAGAAAGGCTTTTACTTTCAAGGATTATGATGGCAAAAAGAATGCTCTCACCAAACTTGCTTGGCTAGTTTTCAGGGGAGAAATTCTCCTAGAAGGACAAAATAAAATGTGCTACAAATCACTCGGTGGATAATGCAGCATTATGATGGAATGTTATTAGAACCAACAAGCGCAAACCAAAATCTTGGAAGAGATTTCAAAAACTCATCAAAAAAGATTTCCTATGTTCACAATACAAAGCTAAGGCTCGTTAATGATGGTCTAGATTCAGACAGCTTGACAAGGATAATATATCAGCTTAGGCGGACAAGTTCTAGAAAACCTTGTTATACAACTAATCAAGAAGGTTCGCACCAAGAATCAAAGAAGAAAGTTGATAGCAGGTCTAAAATCTACAATTTGATCAGAGGTGAATATGTTTCGACCAAATTCCCTTAGCTCGACTATTTCTTTAGCCTTGAATTGTGAAAAGAAAAATGGTTTCCCTAAGAAACCCTTAACCTCGGCATCAACATTTTTGAAGCCTAAAACCTCTCCAAAATCATTTGATACATCTCTTAATGACCACAACACAGGTATTGGCACCAAGATAGATGTTTCACAAAAAGCTAATAAACATGATTCAAAGAAGTGTTGCAGGTGTAATGAGATTGGACATATCGCATCAGATTGTCCACGGTGTTACATAATGTCCACCCTTTGGTTGTGCGGCGAAGCCCAAACGCTAGTGTGCCATCCTAGTGAATTGGTATTGTGGGTGGTCCCACATTAATTACTGGTTACCTAGTGTTATTGGCATAGCTTGAGACCATGCTTGATGGGTGTAAGTTGTTAAGGTGTAACAAGTAGTGCCATGCTTGACAACTGTATTGTGGTCGAGTGAAACAAGTGGACTATGCTAGACAACTACACACGGTTGAAGCGTAACAAGTGGTTTATGCAATTGAAATGCCATGTTAATTATAAGTGTGACAAGTGGTAATACACACCATTCTAGATGATGTGTATAATGATACTCTCATCGTAGTGAAACAAGTGGCAAGTGTATGTTGTGTTTGTACCTATCAACGTTTCATATCAGGATTAATTATAGAGAAAGGCAATTACTTGAAACAACTAATGTATGTACATTTGTGAGATAGTGCTGAGCAGTGTGCGTGTTGCACATGGAAGATTTTGCTTATATCATGACAGAATATTATTATTTCGTATTATTTTGTACACGTGCCAAAAGTTTGTACATATTATTT
Source organism: Cibotium barometz (assembly GCF_041138505.1). Lineage (NCBI taxonomy): Eukaryota > Viridiplantae > Streptophyta > Polypodiopsida > Cyatheales > Cibotiaceae > Cibotium > Cibotium barometz. Next base: position 13,319,077 of record NC_141063.1, read on the forward strand.
ATGCACGCTTGTGCATGACGTTGCTATATTCTTAGCACATATTTTAGAAGAGTTTTGATTATTTACACTTAGGGTGTGAACAAGCTGTAGTGTTTGAGCTATTTTTGTAAAAGTGGAAAAGGCAAGCCCGATTTTGTATGCACAGGGCTGTTTATTGAATACAATTCTCAAAATACTCATGTTGTGGAAGTTGAGCTACACACATGAGGGGGAAGATTGCACCCAATCTTATCTTGATAATGATGTTGTTCTATCTCTCTTGTTTATGCTATGTTATGCTCTTTCATATCAATTTGATGCAAGTCTATGCTTTAACCTTGATGTATTTTCATTATTGTAAGTTTATGGAATATTTAAATCTTCATGTACCAAAAGTCTTGGAACATTCTCTCACTACACATTTATGTGTAAATCAACATAACCCTACCTAGAATTTAATCTTGAGGATTTGTAAACTATAGTTACTTAATTTATTACTGGAAGATAAAACTCGAAAGCAATAGAAAACAAGAAAAAAAGGTATGAATTGTATAAAATTATGATAATTTGAAAGCATAACCCAAATCTTACTTTTGTAGGAGGCTTTAAATATAACTATCGGGGAGTGGGGCAATGGTGATGTAGGCTATTCTCCTTCTCTTTCCAAATCCATGAGTTTTTCTTATTGGAAACATGGCCTTGGGAATAGCTAAATAGAATGTAGATTAGCAATTATACACTTAGAGCTTGTACTTGTACTATGTAGGTACTTGATTGTGATAAGGACTAGGCAAAATAGCATAATAAAAGCATCCTTAACTCGCTTCTAGAAAGATTTGAAGTGAGGAGGGCCCTATTTATACAAATTTAATTTTTAACTAACTCTTACATGTATGCAAAAGCATGGCTTTAGTTGAATATGATTATTCCTTTAGTTATCTAGCACAATCTTAGCTCATGCAAGTAAGATTGAGCTACTTTAAGTTTTTTACATTTTCTCTCCATGTATTATTTTAATATTTGACTAAATTGATCTTTAGATTCTTTTTAACCATTCCTAACACATCTTTTAATCATTCACTAGTACTTGACCCATGCGCTACTACTTGCGCACTACCCTCTTGGTATTACACTGTTGACATGTGGCACATGGCTCTAAAGAGGAGCTCTTAGACCTGCAACCTAGTAGATATGGGATCAGTTTTTGGCATTGTTGCTCAAGTGGTTGTGCTACCTTCAAAAGAGAGAGCATGCAAGTCATAGACCCATGCATAGAAACAAAACTCAGCAATCACCTTGAAATAATATTTCCATTACTGCCCTATGTACCAACTTGTGAGCTTATTTTCAAATATGAATGTCTATATGTGTGAATACACTCATAGTGTGAGATGTGCATATGTTTTGTTGGGATAAACACTACTATAAATATATATGTATACATGTGTGTGGGTTCACACATCTCTCTCTCTCTCTCTCTCTCTCTCTCTCTCTCTCTCTCTCTCTTCATGTGTGTAGGTTCACACACACACGCACACACTATGCACCTGCATGTGCGTAGATTCACACACACACGCACACACTATGCACCTGCATGTGCGCCCTCACACACACTCTCTCGCGCTTAGACATTATACATGTGTGTGTGTATGTGTGTGTGTGAGGGCGCACCTGCACATGTGCGCCCTCACACACACTCTCTCGCGCTCAGACATTATACATGTATGTGTGTGTGTGTGTGTGTGTGTGTGTGTGTACACCCATGTGTGTATACGTGTGTGTGTGTGTGTGTCAATTGTGTGCACGCTAACTTTGTGAGTATACGTGTGTATGTGTGTGTCAACTGTGTGCATGCTAACTTTGTAAGTGTGCACGTACATGCGAGTGTGTGTCTTTATGTGTCTATAGTGTTTGTGCACATGTCTATGTGAGTGTACCATCAAGTAGGTGGCTCATGCTACCCTCACGCTCAGATTGTGTGCATGAAGACTATGTGTGTCAACTTTAATGTCACCTTGTGTGTGTGTGTATGTTTGTGTTTGCATGTGTTGATGTGTATGCATGTGTATATCTTTGTGTATGTGTGCACAAGAGAGTGTGGGTGTGCATCTATGTGCTTTTGTGTGGATGTACGTGTGTATGTATACGTATGTGTGTATATATGTGTATGTGTGTGTACATGCACAAACACTCGTGTGTATGTGTGCATACATACATGCACACGTGTGTGTGTGTTTACATGCTTATATATATGTGTGTGTTATGCATGTGTGTGTGTGCAAGTGTGCAAGTGTGTGTGTATATATGTGTATGCACATAAATGCATATGTGTGAGTGTGTGTGCATGCATATGCATGTATATGTCGATTCTATGTGCACATGTAAGTATATGTGATTGTGTCGATTCTGTATGTTTATATGTATACACACATGTGGAAGTGTATGTGTATATGTGTGCATGTGTCGAGTGTGTACTTGCCAACTCTTTGTGTACGCACATGTGTGTGTGACTATCTTTTCCTTTATGTGTCGATAGTGTGTACGTACACATGTATGTATGAGTGCACCATATGTATCAAAGCCTTAATGAAGGCAACTCTCATGTTACCCTCATGCACACGTCCATGTATGTGCATGTGTATGTATGTGTGTGTTCTACATGTGTGTGCATACAAGCATGCAAGGGTATGTGTGTATAATAAAGCTTGTCTTTCACTATTTAACTCTCCCTTCTTACACATGGTAAAATGAGATAGCCACAAAGTATGACACACAGGTGAATCTTGTGGGTAGCAAGGGCAAAATAGTGAGAGTAATAGTGCACCTTTATGTACTAGAGCCCTAATGAAGGCAGCTCTCACATTACCCTCACGTTGAGACTGTGTATATCAACTCTGTGTGTGCACACGTACAATTGTGTGTGTCGATAAAATCGTATGTGACTATGTTTGTGCGTGTATGTGCATGCACTTATGTATGTGTCTCTATGTGTGGTATGCAAGAGAGTATATATGTGCATATGTGTGCCTTTGTGTGTGGATACACACGTGTATATGTGTGTACATGCATGTGCACTTGTGTGTGCATACATATGTGCACATGTATGTGTGTGTGTGTGCATGCACGGGTATTTGCATGTGTATGCCTGTGTGTGTGTTGTGCATATGTGTGCAAGTGTATGTGTGTCAACATGCAAGTGTGTGTGTATATGCGTCATGTGCAGTTGTGTGTGTGCACACACATATGTGGGTGTGTGTACGTACATGTGCATGTGTGTACGTACATGTGCATGTGTGTTGATTTTGTGTACACGCATGAGAGTGTGTATGCACCTGTATGTATGCACGTGTATGTCTGTGTTGTGCACATGCGGAAGAGTGTGGGTGTGTATCTATGTGCCTGAATGTATGGATACACATGTGTATATATGTGCATGTGCATGTACGTGTGCATGCGCAAGAGTGTGGGTGTGTATCTATGTGCGTGAATGTATGGATACACATGTGTATATATGTGCATGTGCATGTTGTGCACATGCGCAAGAGTGTGGGTGTGTATCTATGTGCCTGAATGTATGGATACACATGTGTATATATGTGCATGTGCATGTACGTGTGTATATTTGGGCGTATACACGTGCACTTATGTGTGTATGTGTGTGCATTCATACATGCATGTACGTGTATGCATGTACACTCAAGTGTGGATGCACATCCATGTGCATGTGTATGTACATGAACACGTTCGAGTATGCATGCACGTGTATGTGCATGTGTATGTATATGTCTGTTGTACATGTGTGCAATTATGTGTGTGTGTGTGTGCAAGTATGCAAGAGTGTGTAAAATAAAGCTTGTCTTTGACTCTTTAACTCTCCTTTCTTACACATGGTAAAATGAGATTGACACGTGGGTGAATCCTATGGTAAGGGCAAAATAGTGAGAGTAATAGTGCACCTTTATGTATTCAAGCCTTAATGAAGGTGGCTCTCACGTTACCCTCACGTTGAGATTGTGTGTATCACATTACCCTCACACTGGGATTGTGTGTATCAACTTTGTGAGTGCACTTGCTAGTGTATGTGTGCAAGCAGGCAAGAGTGTGTGTGTACATGTGTATATCTTTATATGTATGTGCATCATGTGCATGTGTGTGTGCACATGTGTGTGTGTGTGTATGTGCATACACATACATGTATGTGATTATGTGTTTGCACATGAGTGGAAGTGTACCTGTGTATATGCACGCATGTGTGTGTCCAGTGTCTGCATGCCAACTATGTGTGTGCCAACAATCACATGTGCCTGTGCATTGTGTATGTGTGGTGTGCCTATGCACCGTGTGTGTGCTTATATGTGCGTGTGCCTATGTATATGCATGTGTATGTGTCTCTGTGTGCACGTATGCAAGAGAGTGTGTAGTGCCTGTGTGTGGATGCATGCATGTATGTGTACGCGTGCACATGCACTTGTGTGTGTATGCATACGTGCATGTGTATATGTGTGTGTACACTCGAGTGTGCGCACACACATGTATTTGTGTTGTGCGTGTGTATGCAAGTATGTGCAAGCTAGCGAGTGTGTGTGTATGTGTGTTATATGCATGTGTGTGGGTGTGTGTGGGTGTGTGTGTGTACGTACATGCATGTGGATGATTAGGTGTATGTTGATTCTGTATGCATGCATGTGAGTGTGTGTAACTATGTACATGTGTAGTCATGTGTATGTGCATGTGCATATACAAGTGTACGACTTTGTGTGCATGCGTAGTCATGTGTATGTGCATATGTATATATAAGTGAACGACTATGTGTGTATGTGCTTGCGTGTGTCTGTATGTTTGTGTGTGAGTGTGCATGAGTGCGTGCAAGTGTGTGTATACGTGCCTGAGAGTATGTGTGCATGTGTGTGGGTACCCACACACACACACTCTCGCATGTGTACCCACACCTAAGAGTATGTGTGTGCATGTATGTAGAATTTTTATTAAGAAAAAATATATATTTTAAATAGAAATGGTTATTGCTTTTACTTTCTTTTTCATTGGTGGAGATGTGTGGTTACTTATCCTCAAATAGATGCACACCTCACATATAATGATGGGGTGTTCTATTTTTAAACAATGATGATAAAGAGAAAGAGATACGTTTTCACCACATAAATGACTTCCCTATTGAAGTCTGCTCTTTTTACACTAAAATTTGAATTTGAAATGGGAATAAAGCTTGTCTTTCACTCTTTAACTCTCCCTTCTTACACATGGTAAAATGAGATAGCCACAGAGTGACACATGGGTGAATCCTATGACAAGGGCAAAATAGTGAGAATAATAGTGCATGACGTTTCTAGGCTTCAACCTTAACAATTCTTCACCAAGTTTACACATTAATTATTTTCTATTTGGTCATGTCCATTTTGATTTATTTTCTAGGCTCTAATTAATTTTAGATGATGTTTGAATGCATTACACACACACACACACACACACACATGCACATGCACATGTATGGTAAAATCTATAAGGGTTAATTTCTTAGAAAAATCCAATGTACACATTCTACAGCTTAATTTTACCTTTTATTATTTTATTTTTTATCAAATTTTATGTGCTTATAGGATCACATAATTTACATATACATTTAACTTAGTCACATGTCCACATTTTGCACATTTAGAGATTCTCTTACTCTTAAATTATTTTCTTCTAAGGTCATAAACTAATTTATTTACCTTACTAGTTTAAAATTTTCAACTCAAGTTGGAGGATTTTTTTTTGGGAACATTATTATAATTATAAGTTGAGCACTGCCATAATAATTCCTTTTTTTGGAACATAATAATTATATTTATAAGTTAAGCAGCACTGCCATATACAAAGGTCCTCTTTTTAAACTGTCACTCCCATTCCAATCACTATCCCACATCTCCTCCTCCCAAGCAAAATATGAATGTTCCCAAGAGATATGATATCCAAGCTGCATGTATGCCACAAGCAAGGACTCAATAGTACATCCTTTGGGAGTCTGTTCCTCCATATAGTCTTCCTCCTCCCAAATCCTATCAAGTTGGAGCATTCTAGATATATTTTGAATACTCTCTCACTAAAATATTTCTAGAACTGGAATTTATTTACAAATACAAGAAATAAGGAGGGACCTTATAATACACACACATACACACACATAATATGTGTGTGTGTGTGTGTGTTAATCTTTGCAAGAACAATCTTTTTCCAATTAATCAACAAGGGACCTTACACTATATTGCTTTATTTCTTTTTTCAATTAATCAATAAAGGGACCTTAAACTATATTGCTTTATTTCTTTTTCTAATTAAAGGTTGAAGATGTTTTTACTCGAGCTCGCGGTTGCTAGGACACCCATGCGTATGTCGAGGAAGACATGGATGAACTGGAAAGGAATTATTTTTGTGAACTAGATTTTGATATTGGATCTCGTTGCTTGACCAGCTGGTCCTCAACGTAGAGTCCGAATGATAATTTTTGTAAATTAATGGACTGGATATTTTGAAAAATTATGATCAGTAATATTATGGTTTCATTGAAAGATTGTTTTAAAGACAACATACATATATATATATATATATAAAATGTACATATACACATTTACAGACATTGAGAAGTTCTAAAATACGTGGCTTTTCGAAGAAGCTTTGATTGTGTAGAGATGTCTGTGTATGCTGCATACAAGTCTCTGATGATGTCTGGTTCTCCTTCGAAGGAGGACCTGATCCTACAGGGCATGTGCAAGGAGTGGATATGGGAGTATGTTCTGAAGCACTGCTCCAACAGTGGCCTCATCCGAGCCCTCGCGGAAGCCTACCCTGTCCCCGACAGCAGCCTGCACTTGAAGAGAATGCTTCTCCTCAAGTCCTTGTCTTTCAACCTTTCGGAAGACCAATTCTCAGACAGAACCCTGGAAACCATCTCTGTTCTTTTGCTCCTCTACCACTCCGAAGGCCGCCCTGATCGATTCCACGTGCCTGCCATCACCAGCGATGGTTACAAAACTAGGGTTCCTCTCACCCTGCAGGATCTTCACCTCGCTGTTAGGGTCGAGTGTGCCGCCCAGCACCTGCGCAGTGAGACCGACAATTGGCCTAAATTCTATGAAGCTTTGGAGAAGCACTGGGGGGAGTATGCAGAGGATACACAGGAGCCGGAACATGATGCAGAATTTGGGAAGAGGTTTTTGGAGTTGAAGGAGGAGTTGTGGGCTGTGCAGAAGCAGCCTGAGCTCCGCCATGACCTGCTTAAGAGACACAAGATGGGGTTTGTGAAGAGGATGATGCAGAACTTCCTTTCTGATGCATGGGAGGACGTTGGATCGGGTTTTTTGGAGGGTGTGGCAGAGAATTTGAAGAAGGGGCTGTATGTGCCTGATGGGTTTTCACCAATTGATGCCCCCAGCTCAAAAAAGGGGCTGTATGTGGCTGATGGGTCATCGCCAGGAAAACCCATACATGCATTCATTGCAAAGGATTTGAATAAAGAGCTCCCTGAGTCATCACCTGAAAGAACCTTTGATGCATCCACGGCAAAGAATCTGACTAAGGGCCAATACGTGCCTCGTGTATCATCATCAGAAAGATCCATTGATGCAATTATGGCAAAAGATTTTACTAAGGGGCATGGGTCATCATCAGAAAGACCCATTGACGCATCCATGCCAAAGAATTTGACAAAGGGGTGCTCTGTGCCTCATGGGTCATTACCTCAAAGACCCATTGGTGCATCTATCATAAAGGATTTGAGTAAGAGGCCATCACCAGAAAGACTCATTGATGCATCCTTCACAAAGGACCTCTATCTGCCTCATGGACGATCAGTAGAAAGATCCATTGATGCATCCATGGAACCAAGAACCTCTTTGGATCCTCAGTTGCTGAGTAAGAGGAAAATACCAGCAACTCTTCAGGAGAACATCTTGATGACAAATACATCATCCCCCTTGCGCCAGAAGCTCATACACAGTATACATGAAAGGAAGAGTTCAAAGGGTGCGTGTTTAGCCAATCCTGAAGAAGAGTCGGTAGCGCACCAAAATATGCATGCAAAAGTATTTCCGGCCATGTCAACTGAGCAGAGAGATGAGTGTGTAGCTACCCTTATGAAATCACCGGCCTGTCTGAGTCCACCCCCATGGGCAGGTGAGGTTAAGCTAGATGGTTCCTTTTCTCTTCCTGTAGATTATGTGCTGTTTATGCTGCTGGACTGTAAAGATCTCTTTGAAATGGGGGGTTTAATGTCCCTTGTTGAGTGATGTCTGTAGTACAAGTACATATGTCTGTGTGTGCATCCCCCCCATCTCCCACACATGCATACACAAAGAGAGAACAATTTAGATTGCCTGATTTATGATAATTAAAGGTCTCATGTGTCAATTTCAGGGTCGCCAGGTCTAAATGGCACCATTACTTTACGAAGCAAGAGGCGAAAACTTGTTCCTTTCTATCCTGATGAAAGTGATGCTATCAAAACGGTTGCTGCTGTTGGTGGAAATGCTGTTTTGGGCACCCCCGAGATACTAAAAGCTCAATCAGAGCTTAAGGAAGGTCAAGCAAGTCTAAACGCAGTGGTAAAAGATCCTCTTCCAGAGGCCATGAAGATAGCTGAGGAAGCTGCAAAAGCCAGCGAATTTGTGAGAAAAGTTCCAGAGAAGACATTGCCTGGGGTTCCATCTTCTCACTTGGAAGGGGCTGCACGAGTACATCAAGAGAAACCAAGTAAAAGGAGTATCATGGATCGGAACCCCACTGCGCAGACCATGGAGGTGATTTTCCAGCTCTTGTACTTGATTGACCTTGTTCTATTCAGTAGAATTATGCTTGCATTGTGTGGGGATTGGTATGTCAATTTTGAAAGTTGCCACTAGACAAGTGCATGCTGGGCATACTCTTAGGATTATACAGCATGAGAAAGGCTTCATCTCTTCAAGTCCATTGAAAATTTTATGAATTATGAGGAGCAGGATCTCAGCAGGATATACACATATTCATACCTCTTTCTGCAATCCTTTGTAGCCTGTTAGAAAGAGGTAAGTAGGGTATTTGGTTCCTCATTAGATTGTCCCTATGTTTCCTCGTCTTCACAAGCCTGGCCATGCTTATCATTGGTGGCCGGCCAAACTCTCATAAATCAGGCACTCTTTTAAATAAAAGAGCGTGGATTGCTTATTGGGCACCCTCTCCACTTATGGGGGAGATGTGGCTCCTGCTGAGGTGGCCCAATGGCCACCCATTATCCTTATGGAAAGGCTTATCCTCTCCCTTCCTTTAAGGGAAATAGGCGCCTACTTCATCACGGGGAAAAGGAAGGCAATTTTCAGCATAACCAGTTCACTTACTTACTTTTTGGCATGGTTTTTTGCTTCTCCATCGCTTGGATCAACCTGCAAATGAGAGCTACACTGCTGTCCAGCCCTTGGGGGTCCTCTTCACCTATTATCTCATGGATATGTACTTGCTGAAAGAGCTTTGGAGCATTTCTATCGCTGACAATTTGAGCAAAAGCTGATTTCTTCTCTCAAAATCAGAAAATTCAGTAAGAGCTTCTACAAATTCTCTTCACCTACTCTACATTTGCGTGCTTGACCATTAAGGTCTTCTATGACTCGGCCTGGCGCACACATGCTTATGTATAGATGCCAGTGGAGCATAGTTGCTTGTGGCAAGGCGCTGGGGTTGGGAAATGTGGCAAGGCGCTGGGGTTGGGAAGTGGGGTTCAAAAGTCAACCTCTACTTCGACAAAACATGTTTGCAAAATGTTCTCATTGCATGGATGTCATTGGAAATTTGGCATGTGATGTCCATGAAGCTTGTATCTTGAGAAATCCTTGATAATGCAATCATATAACAAGGGGGGTCGGCCCTTCCGGCCCTATTGTAGTGTCATTTAAATTTCAGCATTGCTATCTCATTTGGTTTCGTGCCATTTCTGTCAGAATGCAGCGGAAATGATAACCAAATCTGAGACCACAAGAGCAAGTAGAGTGTAGAAAATAGACAGCACAAGAGAAGGAGAGAGATAGGCGTATAACTCTTCTCTATACACAAGATCCCGAGGAAAAACTGAATGAGTACAATGTGGGGCAATGGGGCCTATTTATATGGCCCCATCATGCAGTCGGCCAGCACTAGTGGCCCTCACGACTGGGCACATCCAGTCGGCCAGCAGAGAAAATACCACGACCCCTCCTAATGAAGTCGGCCAGCTCCTGGTACACATGAGTGCAGTCGGCTAGCATCAGAGGCTCTTGCTAGCCTGTGGCAGCCACCCACATCATGGAAAAAATGGGAAAAAATAGGGAAAAAAACGGGGAGTGAGGAAAAATGATAAAACACCTATACAGGGCGGGCACACCCACAACAGAGGCCCTGGTGTCTGATAAAGACAGGAGATGACTTCTAACACCCCCTCTTAGCTGTTGGTTGTGAAACCAACCACAGGGAGCTGGGGTGCCGCTTGAGCAAATCGTGAGATAGCGACTTCCTAAAGAGGTCCACCATACTGTCCTCCGTCGAACAGAACTCTAGCAAGATGTCATCAGCAACAACGATCTGTTCACAAACAAAGTGCCTCTGGATGACCATGGGTTCCTCCAGTGGAAGCCCAATCCTGCAATGTAACCTCACCACCTCACAAGCAACTCTGCCTCTGTCGTCGACAAGGCAAAAGATGACCGTCTCTTACTGCTCCATAAAACTGCTCCTGGGCCTGAAATAGATCTCCTCGTGTTCGGATCTCCTCCCCAAACTGAGTCACTTCCACCGTGGAGTCAGACTCCATCAATCAATCCCTCTCCTGTGTACAAGAGTCCATGATCCTTCGCATGCCGTAGAAACCATAGGATACGCAATCCTGCCTCCAAAGAGTCATCTGCAACCATGAGCTCAACAACCTCATCAGGAAGCTCACGTCCAATCTGGTGTCTATCAACAAGATCAATGAACCATTCTGCTTCTGAGTCAAAGAAGCATCACACTGCTCACAAGGATCAACACCTGTTACGGTGAAAAACCAAGTCCTGGAAACCTGGTGAAGACCATGCAAGGCTTTCAGAAACCTGTCAACCACCCCCTCTGAATCCGGAAGCACAAAGCGTGGGGTATGCACCTCCTTCTGCAAGTAATCAACTGCTACCTGCCTGGCTTTCCGAAAGGTCCCCGTGGAAAGAACATCCTCATCTACAGGAGGTTCTTTGTCCTGAATACTACGAGACATCAGAGCATAAGTGACGTGTTTAGTTTCCTCTGACTGACGAACACAAGAACTACCAACATCAGTATTGGAGAGTTCTTGCCAACTGCGGCCATCTATTGGCAAGCTATCCACCATTTAGTCTCGGAAAGCGTGTACCTGCAGCGTATCCACACTTAAGTGGCCATTACCAGAATGCCACTCATCATAAACCTGAGGACCTGGGAGAGAGAGTAAGCTTGTAAATTCCATTCTCCACTCCGCCTTCCCAAACCACCTGGCTTGTTGCTTTGTCCCGGAGAGCAACAAAATGCTCATCAAACTCCACCCGTACGCCAGTCTTGCAAACCTGATGCATTGACAACAGATGAAACCCAAGTGACGGAACATACAACACCTGGGAGGAATGCTTCCCCCCTCTGCCATCGGGAACTATCTCCAACCTGCCCTCACTGTGAACTGGAATAGTGGATGTATCCCCAGTAAGAATGTGACCAGAATACATGCAGAGATCTTGTAAATCTGAACGGGAAGGAGTCATGTGCCTGGAAGCACCACTGTCTAGAATCCACTCCCGAGTATCCGTTGCGGAGAATCCTCCCATCTCCTCCCTGCATGAAGAAAATGAAACATCGGTGTCCATCACCTCCAGGTGCACAAAAGCCGGAGTTTTCATGATTGCTGCCGAGGAATCTTCACCCTTCTCGGTCTTCCGCTTGGGACACTGCCTCCAATAGTTGTGAGGATTATGTTGTTAATCCCTCATATTGTATACTGATTACTACTTAAGTACTTAGCTTAGAGAATAAGAGAATTCAGGAGAACACTTGAGAGAAGATTGAATTGAATTGATTAAACTGAGTACAATAGGTCTCTTATATAGGAGATGAAGAGACACATTTAAAGAGGCATGTCCTTTGATGAAAGGACATGACCATAGACGAAAGGATACAACTTTAGGCTAAGGGATGTGTCTATTCGATGTAGAGGCACAACCATTCATCAAGGGATACAACCATTCGTCGAAGGGATGTGGCTATTTGATGAAGAGGTACATTCTTTGGCGAAGAGTCGCAACCGGTCGAGGGTAGGGGTTCCCTTGGTTGGTTACTCTTTGCATTTGCAACAGGAATCAGCAATGAAGAGAGAATGTGATACATACATACGTCACAATCGTGACATTCCCTCCCATTTAAAATAAAACCCCCGTGTCAAATGATAGACATCCGTTTGTCAAAGAACTCCTGAAGAAGATTAGGGTACTGTTGCATGTCTTCATCTGTTTGCCAAGTGGAATCAGACTCATCCAAATCCATCCACTTCACAAGAAATTCTGTAGTCAACTTTCTTCTTGTTTCCTTCTGTCACACATCAAGAATTACTTCTGGAACAAGGATAATATGGTCATCTTCAATTTTTGGTACATATGAAGATAAGTCTAGAACAGGCGAATCTCCTTGAACATAATGTTTGAGCCAAGAAATGTGAAAAGTCGGATGAACCTTCCCCCATGAAGGTGGAAGTTCTTGTAATTGACAACTGAATTTTTCTTAAGAATCTTGAAAGGCCCATAGAAGCGAGGTCGCAACTTTGGAAAAACTGACTTCACTGTTTTGTAGCGGTGAGGTGCCACATACAACAAGACCAAATCTCCTTCTTGAAAATATGCATGTCGACGATGCTTGTTGGCCTGTTTTTGATATTTTTGTTGCACATGGACCAATTTATCTCGAACTTGCACAAGCACACTTGCATCTCTTGAACCAACTGATCTGCCAACGCCACTTTGTGTTGTAAAACAAAGTTTGTAGGCACAAGAGGAGTATGCCCATATGCTGCTTGAAATGGAGTTAATCCAATTGCTGAATGATGGGAATTATTATAAGCAAATTCCACGAGTGGCAAATAAACTTCCCATGATGCCAAACGGGATTGAATGTAATGTCGAATCATTTCTTCCAAAATCTGATTGACTCTTTCAGTCTGTCCATCTGTTTGAGGATGAAAGGCTGAACTGAACAACAAAGTCGTGCCAAGAGATTTGAACAAAGACGTCCAAAAATGTCCAGTGAACTTTGGATCTTTGTCAGAGATGATGGTCTTCGGCAAACCATGCAATTTGAAGACATGTTGTACGAACAATGATGCCACATCTGGGGCTGAAGTAGCTTTCTTGCAAGGAATGAAATGCGCCATTTTGGAAAATCGATCAACCACCACAAGAATCTGAGCATTGCCTTTGGATGAACGAGGCAAAGTGGTAATAAAATCCATACTGATACTTTCCCATCTCTCATTGGGAATTGGCGCAACGGTTGAAGTAACCCTTGAGGAAGTTGTCGAGAGGCTTTCATTATCTGACACGAATGACAAGCTTTGACAAATTTGATAACATCTTGTTGCATCTGAGGTCAGAAGCTTGCTCTATGGGAAAGAATCAACGGCTCTGTCTCACTTCAGGGGAAAAAAGCGATGATCTCTATGAACCAAGTGCAAGTCCCTCCTTGATTCGGCCATGTGACTCGCGGGTTCAGTCGGAATAAAAAAGGATAGTTAAGGCTCTTGGCCCCGTTAGATAAATTTTCATTAGAAGATTTTTCTAGAGGAATCGCCCTTGTTTTCTGGGCGAGGAAAGTTTTTCTGGTCTCAGTTTTGGAAGAACTACCGGACTAGTCCCTTGGACGGACATTCGTGGGCAAGGTTGTCAAATCCCCACGGATCTCCTCGTGATCGTTCCTGGTACGAGATTGAACAAACAACAAGGGGGTGCAGGCCTGACTCACCTCCCAACCATGACAGCCGTGGGCAAGCCCACAGACTTGGCTGTCCCCACCGAGCCACGAGCTGAGCTAACTAGGTTGACGTACCGACCAATCTCCTCCTCGCGACGTCCCATACCGCCACGAAGCTGCTCTCGCGGGCCTCGAGATTGCTGCCGGCCTGCGTAAAGCAGGTGCACGTCCGCACTAGATACAGGCTCCAAGACCATAGAGCTCTCACAAACTCGCGAGACTCTCTATATCCCAATAACTAACCTTGGCCACCCTTTTATAGGCTCTTGGCCGGTCATCGGGCGTCCACACTTGGGCGCCCGCCCTTAATGGGAGAGAGAATTAGGGTTAGAGTTATTCATGTGGGAGACATACACAGAGAAGCAAGGGAGAGAGAGAGAGAGAGTTGTGGGGATGAGTGTGTGACTCCCCTATCACACATGTATATTGCACTAGTACACATAGTGCACTTAGTATATTAAAAGTACTAAGTGTACTATGTACTATAACTTATGGGCTTGTACACACTATAAGGGTGGGCATAATGCCTCTACCCCAATAACCTCCCACTTAAAGGCAAAGTGCCCTTAAATGAAGGAAAAGAAAAATCAGCATGTATATGTTAATATACAAGGCCATATCAAGGCTGAAACTGGCCTCATCCAATGCCCATCAAGTGTCTGCAATGAGCAAACTGCTCCGGAGGCAAACTCTTTGTCAACAGATCAGCCGGGTTGTCATCCGTATGAATCTTAACAAGCTGAATTTGCTTGTTCTCTATCACCTCTATGATGAAGTGATACTTCACATCCACATGCTTCGTCTTTGCATGAAAGACAGGGTTCTTTGCCAACTGGAAGGCACTCTGACTATCCCAATGCAACAATGGAATATCCCCTGTATAGCCCAAATTAACCACTAACCGAGATAGCCATAGTGCCTCCTTGCAAGCCTCTGTGGCTGCAATATACTCGGCCTCTGTAGTAGATAAGGCAGTGCACTTCTGCATCCTGGATATCCATGACACAGCACCTCCTGTGAATGTAAACACATAACCGGTAGTAGACTTTCGGTTATCTGGATGACCGGCATAATCCGAATCCGTGTAACCATGCACTAATGCATCCTGTTTGCCAAAACAAATGCACATATCCTGTGTGCCCTTCAGGTATCTCATGACACCTTTCACTGCTTCCCAATGCTTCTTGCCAGGGTTGGCCATGTATCTAGAAACCACTCCCACTGCAAATGCAATGTCCGGCCTAGTAGCAACCATGGCATACATGAGACTGCCACAAGCTGAAGCATACGGAATCTTGGCCATATCAGCCCTGCCACTATCTGACTGTGGGCTGTCCATAGCACTGAGTTTCACATATGGAGGCAAAGGAGTACTAGTCTTCTTCCCCCCGTCCATATTGAACCTCTGCAAAACTTTGCCAATGTATTCCTTCTGAGACAAATATAACACATGCTGATTTCTGTCCCGAAGTATCCGCATACCCAAAATGTGATTTGCATCACCTAAATCCTTCATATCAAAGGTTTGATGCAGCCTCTGCTTTAAGGCATCCATCTCCTTACGAGATTTCCCGGCAATCAACATATCATCAACATACAAGATGAGGATCAATAGACTGCCATCCAAAGCTTTCTTGGTGTATAAGCAGTGATCTATGTCACTTCTCCTGAATTTCTGGGATTTCATGAATGTATCAAATTTATGATACCATTCCCTTGGTGCCTGTTTGAGCCCATAAAGACTCTTTTTCAGCTTGCATACAAGCTTCTCCTTTCCACTCACTGCATAACCCTCTGGCTGTTACATATATATCTCCTCATGGAGATCACCGTGAAGAAAAGCAGTCTTCACATCCATCTGAATCAAGTCCAGATCATCATGCGCAACCAAAGCTAACACAGTTCTAAGTGTGGTCATTTTGACCACTGGAGAGAAGATCTCATCAAAGTCCACACCATATTCCTGCTTGAAGCCCTTAGCCACTAACCTGGCTTTGTATCTTGGCTTTGCATCTGGTGCAACTTTGAGCCTGTAAACCCATTTGCATGGCAAAACCTTCTTGCCTGCAGGCAAATGCACCAACTTCCATGTTCCATTTTTGTGCAGAGAATCCATCTCTGACTTCATGGCACGCTCCTAAAGAGCCTTGTCTGCCCTCTGTAAAGCCTCCTTATAACATGAGGGCTCCCCACAGTCAGTGAGCATCAAGTAGTCAACCCCTGGAACAAACCTGTCAGGGGCTCTGGAGGGTCTTGTGGACCTCCGTACCCAATGACCATCATTTGCAGGTTGCTGTCCAGCCTGCATATCACCTATTGGTGGCTCCTGTTCCATGCCATAAGGCTGAAATATCATGCCCGGTATTTCCTCTAACTGTGGGATATCCATAGGGATATCTTCTGCCATCTCTGGCTGTCCATTTGGACCATTTTCAGCACAATTTAAGGGCTGGTTTTGCTGCTGTAATGGCTGATTTACAGCCCTTGGTTGTTGTCCATGATGTCCATCATCATCAAAGATGACTCTGCCAGGCTCCTGTTGCCTTGCAGGCTCCTTATACATGCATGTTTCATCAAAAATGACATCATTGCTGCGTATAATCTTTCTATTCACGGGATCCCAAAGTCTATACCCCATTTCACCTTTGTCACCATATCCTAGGAATATGCATTTGTGAGACTTAGGATCAAGTTTGGTGCGCATTTCCCTGCGTATGTGCACGTACGCAACGCAACCAAACACTCTCAAGTGCTTGTATGACGGAGGCTTCCCTGTCCATACATCCTTTGGCACTTTCCCACCAAGCCTCGTGTTAGGTGACCTGTTTATAAGATGAACGGCTGTCATAACAGCTTCAGCCCAAAAACCATGAGGTAACGCAGCATGTGACAACATAGAACGGACCTTCTCTTGAATGGTCCTGTTCATCCTCTCTGCTGTCCCGTTTTGTGGAGGATCATAAGGAGTAGAGAGCTCCCTCTTGATGCCTTTAGCATCACAAAAGTCCTGAAACTGTTTGGACATATACTCTCCACCATTGTCAGAACGCAAAGCCTTCAGTGTTTTGCCAGTTTGATTCTCAACAAGAGCGACAAACTTCTGAAACACTGAGAATGTATCACTCTTCAAACGAAGAGGATAAACCCACACCTTGCGTGTGGCATCATCAATAAAAGACACAAAATATTTTGCTCCTCCCAAAGAAAGCTGAGGCATCTCACATACATCTGTATTCACAAGCTCTAACTGAGCATCTTTCTGTCCAAGAGCTTTCTTGTGGGGGCACTGGAGTTGCCTGCCATGTATACAATGCTCACAAAACTGAAAACTTGAAAACTTTAGAGAAGGCAAGTAACCCAAACGAGACAATTGCTCCATTCCTTTGACACTCATGTGTCCCAACCGGCTATGCCACATAGAGATTTCCGGCAGCTCGGCTGCATTTACATTAGCATGGTGAGAAACACCTGCATGCATGAAGTAAAGAGTGTCCACCTTAGAGCCTCTGGCAACAACCAGTGAGCCCTTACTAATCTTCCACTTTCCACGACCAAATGTGGTAACATAATTAGCATCATCAAGCTGTCCAGTAGAAAGCAGATTCTTCTTGATCTCAGGCACATGCCTGACATCATGGAGCATAAGCTGTGAGCCATCTGAAAACACAAGCCTCACATCACCTCTGCCAAGAATCTTGCATGCATGGTTATCACCCAAATAAACCACTCCTTCATTGCCAGCAGTATACCTGACAAACAAGTCTCTGCAACCTGTGACATGAAAGGAGGCACCTGAATCAATGATCCATGAGTGCATACCATGACCACCTGTAAGAAGTGAATGGGCATCAAGTGAAGACGTGAATAGGACCTCATCCTCACTGTCACCTGCATATGACACATTGATTTCTTCAATCTTGACTCCACTTTTGCCCTTTGGCTTTACATCTTTGGCTTCATCTTTGTCTTTGTCTTTGCCTTTTCCCTTTTCTTTTTGATCATTTTTCCATTTGTAGCATTGCTTTTTGATGTGTCCCTTCTTGCCACAATAATGGCATTCCAAATCCTTTTTGGAGCGAGACTTGCTCCTTCCCTGTTCTTGGCTTTTACCCCTTTGTTGGGATCTCCCACGTGCATTCATTGCATTGGACTTTCCAACAGAGTTGTTTTTCCTGTTCATCTTTTCTTGAAGAAGAGCACCCTCAACATCTGCATATGACAGCATAGCATTCGACTTGCTAGTGGCTGTCCTGAATGTGTCCCAACTCTCTGGCAAAGTGCATAAGAGAAAAGTGGCTTTGAACTCATCGTCCATTGCCAACTTTTGATTTATAACTTGGCTGACAATACCATTAAACTCATTTAGATGGGCTGTCATAGACGCCCCTTCCTTCATCTGAAGACCTATGAGTTTCTTCAACCAATACACTTTGCTTGAGGCACTTTGCTGGGCATACAAGTCCTGCAATCTCTGCCACATTCCCCAAGCTGTTTTCTCTTCACGAATGCTGAAAAGTAAAGAGTCTGACACAGATAACATGATAGTAGATCTTGCCAGCTCATCCATATCTTCCCACTCTTCAGCAGTAAGAGAAGCGGGCTTTACACCCCTTTCTTTGATAGGCTTGTGCTGCTTCTTTTGGAGCAACACATTATAGCACTGGGTTTGCCAAATATCATAGTTATGTGAGCCTTCAAGCTTCTTGATGTGAAGCAATGAAGAGCTCTGACCTGTGGTTGCCATAGCAATATGCAACCTGTCAATGCCTGACTCCCTGCAAAATGTGCAAACACTGCACCAAAAGCACACAAAGTGCTCACAGTTATTCTCCCAAGCTTTATCTCCCACTGCGGAAGCAAAAATGCAACTTTTCTCCCATTGTATGTGATGAAATCACCAAAATCTGGTTGCTGCAGATTTAGGACAGCACCTTAAATGTGCTCTGTTACCCTTCCAAAGTACTTTACAACAGTACCAAGTGCTCACCAATGATGTACCAAACCTGTACCGGCAAGTACAGCAGCTGAAATTGAACCTTTTCCTCACTCAAATCAGTGTACAGCCATGCCAAAACTTGCACAAAGCTGTGCCAAATCTGTACCAGCAGGTACAGTAGCAATAAATGCTCTCCTGGCTGTCCAAATGAGTGAAAATCAGACTTTTACAGTCCCGAACACTGCATACAACAGTCCCGAACAGAAATTGGGCAAAAGCCCCTTGACTGCAAGCTGATTTCTGAGGATTCAAGGCATAAAAGTCTTGCCTGTTGCTTTGCCAAGCTTAACAAGCATAAAATCTTGAAAAGCCCCTTGATTTAAGATCAATTTCTGATCATACATGGTACATTAACGCACATGAAGGCATCCAGAGTCTTCGCGATGCTTCCCCCTGGCCACATATACATCCAATACATGAAAGCCCCTTGATTTACAGGCACATTGAGTGCTTGTCAGGCATCAACACATTGCCCAAAGCATCAAATGCGATTGCCTGCATGCAAATCAATTCAATCGACACAAAAGCCCCTTGATTTGCACTGCAATTTGCTGCAATTTTGCCCGAATGTGCGATTTCTCACATCATACAGCATGTATGAGTGCTTAATTGCACAATTACATCAAAAGCCCCAAATTTTGACATCCAATTTCCTGCAAATTGATCCTGATTGTGACCAATGTCACCCAATTTTGCCAATTTTGCTCAAAATTGAGCAATTTGGCACCTGTACCTGCTCAATTGATGATTGTACCTGCTCAATTGCAAATTGGACATGCAAATTCCAAAAAATACCTCAGGTAATTTGTGATTTTCTACAATTTGCAGGCTGAATGTATGATGTTGATGCTGTTGCAGAAAAGGGGGCGTGGATTTTTGCTGTAGCTGTTCTGGTGAAGGATTCCTCAGGCGATTTCTGATTGCAGGAAGGAAGGGGGGTCGTGATGATGGTGCTGCTGTAGCTGTAGATGTATGGATGGCTAGGCTGCGTAGCTTTCCTCAGCAGGCAACGTGTGGGTTGCGTAGCTCTCCTCAGTAGGCAGCGTGTGGGCTGCGTAGCTCTCCTCGTGGGCAACAACAGGGACACGTAAGCGTTGTTACGCTTTGGAGAAGGTGACGAGGAGCGAAGCGAAATTGCCCACACGCGATGAGGTCCGCCCCCCAGCCTGTCCGCCCAACGCGAGCGCACGAGTCGCCGCTAAAATCCTGCCCGACTCCTCCAGCTACGCTCGAAAGGCTCCACGCTCGCCTGCCTCCCCTTCGCACTACGGGTATGGACGTGTGCTGCCCAACGCTGACACCCCTGCGCTACACGTTGACTCTTCGCCTTCTTCTCCACCTGCGCCTGGGAGATCTGAGGGCAGCTATGGTACCCGCACTGGTACCTCTGGCTCGGGCTATGGGACCACTTCTACAACTTGTTCCGGCTATGGCACAGCTGCTGCTGTCCCTGGCTTATCCTATGGCAGCACTAGTGCTAGTGCGTCAAGCTACAGTACCCCCTAATCTCCCCAAAACCCTTGCCACAACCGGCACGGTACCAACCTATGGCAGTACCCAATCAGCACCCAGCTATGGAAGTACTACAAGCTCTGATACCAGTTGAATGGGAGAGAGAATTAGGGTTAGAGTTATTCATGTGGGAGACATACACAGAGAAGCAAGGGAGAGAGAGAGAGAGTTGTGGGGATAAGTCAACTCATCAAGATGAGTGTGTGACTCCCCTATCACACATGTATATTGCACTAGTACACATAGTGCACTTAGTACATTAAAAGTACTAAGTGTACTATGTACTATAACTTATGGGCTTGTACACACTATAAGGGTGGGCATAATGCCTTTACCCCAACACGCCCGTCCATACTTGGGTGCCTGCCCATTAGTCTATCCCTAACTCAGCTCGTCAATCAGCCTGCCTAGCTCCAAGCTTCCCCAAGCCTCGAAACTAGTCTTGCGTGCGTGTAGCACACGGTAGATACACACTGTGCACATGACATACTCCCCTTCCTCTAAGATCTCACTCCCGAGCTCACTAAAAAGCCAGGGTAATCTCTCTGAAGAGTAGTCAATGTCTCCCATGTAGCCTCCTCCTCAACACGATCCTTCCACTTGATCTTGTACTCCGTGATAAGCGTATTACGCAATCTACGTTCACGAAATCCAAAAATCTTTTCAGGTTCGTACATAACAAATGTCATGTCCTCGACATCTATAATTTCTTGAGGAGTAACTAACTGATCTGTTCCACATAGTACTTCCTTAAGTCTACTGACATGAAATACATGATGAACTTTCACATGTGAAGGCAAATCCAATTCATATGCAACTGAACCAATCCGTCGTGTAATACGAAATGGTCCATAGTATCTAGGGGATAATTTCGGAGATCAACCTGTCCGTAAAGTCTCGGAATCTTTCGGAACTCGCAAATACACCATCGTTCCTTCAGAGAACTCTCTGGGTGAACGATGTCTATTAGAATAAAATCTGTCTCGGTCTTGAGCACTTCTAATAGATTCCTTCGCAACTTGTAACATTTCCTGCAGATCTTGCAAAAAATTACGTGCTGCATGATGCTGAAGTCCTGAGAATCCTACTGTAACAGGTGATCTAGGTTGAAAACCATACATAAGCATGAAAGGACTAAACCCTGTACTCGTATGCTTAGTACTGTTATATGCAAATTCTAACATAGGAAGATAATCCTCCCATGAACTCTGTCTTTTGGATACATATGCTCGAAGCATATCCTCCAAAATCTGATTCACTCTTTCGGTCTGGCCATCAGATTGAGGATGATCAGAGGAACTCAAATTCAAAGTTGTTTCCAACTTCTCAAAAACAAGTTTCCAAAAATCACTTGTAAACTTAGAGTCCCTATCACTGACTATGTCCTGCGGTAACCCGTACAGTCTAAACAATTGCTCGATAAACTGCTGAGCTAATTACGTAGCTGTAATAGTCTTCCGGGTTGGTAAAAATCTAGCCATTTTTGTCAAGCGATCTACCACAACCCAAATAGAATCGTGGCCTTGATGTGTTCTTGGCAATCCGGTAATAAAATCCATGGAAATACTTTCCCATTTATTACTTGGGATTTGCTAAGGATGCAACAACCCAGCCTGTGTAAAGCGTTTAGCTTTATTTGCCTGACAAATTTGACACTTGAGAACATAATCTTCTACATACCCTTTCATCTTTGGCCAATGAAAAGTGTGTTTCACTAACAATAGTGTCCTGTGTACCCCAGGGTGTCCAGCAGAAGGAGCGTCGTGACACTCCTTAAGAATCTTGGACCTAATGTCCGGGATCTGTGGTACACAAATTTTGTCATTACGGAATAGTAAACCATTCCGAATCATCCACTGGCCTCATGCAGCCTGAATGGTAGACTGCTCAGTCATCGAGTCTTGGTCAATCAATGAGCTCCCGTTGTGGATCTTCTACCAAAATGGACCAAAATAACTATCAGTCCTGCAAAGCCCTCTCAATGACTGAAATAAGTCGGTAGAAATCTCGGTGAACGACAAAGTATTCACCTCTCTAATGCGACTAAGCGCATCTGCAATACTATTCATGGATCCTTTCCGATAACGGATCTCAAAATCAAAATCTTGCATTAACTCTGCCCAACGAGCTTTCCTTCCTCTCAAATCATCCGCATCACACACATACTTGATTTACTGATGATCAGTCAATACCACAAACTTGGAGCCATATAAATAATGTCTACAAACCTTGAGAGCATGAATCATAGCATAAAGCTCCTTCTCAAGGGTTGGCTCAAAAGCAACCGGTCTACCATCTTGAAATAGAGCATCCCTGATAGCATAGTCACTGGCATCAGTTTCAAGAACATAAGGCTAACTAGGATCAGGCAATGCTAAGATAGGTGCTTCCTTGACTTTATCTTTTAAAAATCTGAAGGCCATATCCAAATCGTTATTCCAAGTGATAGGTTGATTTGACTTACGTCCACGACCTTTCAATAAGTCGGTCATCGGTAGTGTGAGCTGAGAGTACTCCCGTACAGATTTCCGAAGAAAAACAACACAACCGAGAAAAGAACGAAGTTGTTTCACTGTTCGCGGTATAGGCCAGTCCAGAACCTTCTGAACTCGGTCATAGTCAATGCTCAATCCATCTCGAGTGATCTTGTGTCCCAAGTAAATGATGTTGGTCATAAAGAACTCACAGTTACTTAACTTAGCATATAGTCGATTCTGTCTTAAAATAGATAAGACAGTCGTGAGGTGTCTGACATGATCCTCAACAGTATGACTATATCAAAATATCATCTAGGAACACCACCACAAATTTCCCAAATGTTTACGAAAAAGATCGTTCATCATTTGCTGGAAAGTGGTTGGAGCATTGGTTAACCCAAAAGTTAATACGAGAAACTCGTAATGGCCATACCTAGTCCGAAAGGCGGTTCTTTCGACATGCCTTTCATGAATACGTATCTGGTGGTAGCCAGTAAGTAAATCTATCTTCGTGAAATATTTCGCTCCTGCTAACCGGTCAATCAGGTCATCTGATCTAGGGAGAGGATAACGGTTCTTAATGATCAGCTTGTTCAATCTCTTGTAATCTATACACATTCTCTAGGTATTATCCTTCTTTCTTCTAAGCAACACAGGTGCACCCCAAGGTGATTTACTTGGACGGATTTGGCCCATCCTTAAGTACTCTTCAAGTTGTTTAGCCAACTCATCTTCCTCGGCTTGGCTCATCCTGTAAGGTGGAATACTGACAGGATGAGCACCAGGGATCAAGTCAATACGATGATCAACTGTCCGTTCAGGTGGTAAACGCGATGGCAGTTCCTGAGGAAATACGTTTTGGAACGAATCAAGTATTTTCTGTAATTCTTTGCTTTCAAACACACTTAATTCATTGACATTCATGAAAGGTATGAGAAATGAAGAAAGTGGAATCAATACACAATGGAAAGCGGTATACAAAGAAGAATCCATTATATTTCCAAAATCAATTGTATTTACAAGAGGTTTCTGAGAGGGATGAATACAATCACCTAAAATACTATAATGGGTGTCCTTATGCTAAAAAGAAAAAATATGACTAGACCAATCTATTTGGACTTGAAGAGTCTTAAACCACTCAATCCCTAATAACATGTCTACATTTTCTAGGTGCATAACATAGCATTCCAGAGTATCTTTGTAGTCCTGAATCTGGATTGGAAGCATCTCCATCTTTCGATCCCATACTTGCCTTCCAGGCGTACCTCATAGGTATGATCGCTGGGTGTCGTATCAAGACTCAATTTCTGCACAAGTTTGTAGTTAACAAAGTTGTGTGAGCTACCAGGGTCTAGAAGAATGTGAATCTTATGGCCATTCACTTCTCCATAAACGCAGAGAGGATCATGCAAGCCAAAGACTTTAGAGTTGAACAGACAATCAGAACAAGTACTAGGGCGAGAAAGTACAGTAATTGACGTACCTGTCAAAGACAACTGATTAGCTGCCTTTGGCTTGGGTCTTGCGTTGGTCTTTGCACCCTTTTGCTTTGGGCACTTGTTACGCATGTGTCCTTTTTCTTCGCAGATAAAACAACGGCCTTCCTTCTTGAGCTTTAAAGCCCTAAGGAGTCGTTTCTTCTTCGCTGGTGTCGAACTTGAATTCTTCGAAGGTTGGTCCGAAGACTTTCCTTTAGTCGTGTTAGCCATAGGTACAGAGAACTTTCTGATACCACTGTCAAATCCCCACGGATCTCCTCGTGGTCGTTTCTGGTACGAGACTCGAATCTTGCAAACAAACAAACAAATAACAAGGGGGTGCAGGCCTGACTCACCTCCCAACCATGACAGCCGTGGGCAAGCCCACAGACTTGGCTGTCCCCACCGAGCCACGAGCTGAGCTAACTAGGCTGACGTACCGACCAATCTCGTCCTTGGGATGTCCCATACCGCCACGAAGTTGCCCTCGCGGGCCTCGAGATTGTTGCCGGCCTCGGCTGCGTAAAGCAGGTGCACGTCTGCACTAGATCCAGGCTCGCTCTCACAAACTCGTGAGACTCTCTATATCCCAATAACTAACCTTGGCCACCCTTTTATAGGCTCTTGGCCGGTCATCGGGCATCCACACTTGGGCGCCCACCCGTCCATACTTGGGTGCCCGTCCGTTAGTCTATCCCTAACTCAGCTTGTCAATCAGCCTTCCTAGCTCCAAGCTTCCCCAAGCCTCGAAACTAGTCTTGCGTGCGTGTAGCACATGGTAGATACACACTGTGCACATGACAAAGGCCCCAAGTGTGAAGCTCTTTCCTGTGTGCAAGAGATTGCTACTGCCGTTACTAGCATCCCAGAGTTCGATGCGCAGAGAGGGCAGGGGTCTCACAGCTGGTATCAGAGCTTTGTTGAAAGCTTAAGAATGAAAAACGAATTTTGACAGGAATTTATAATTTAATCTTAGAAAGGTGCATTCATATGTTGTGTTTTCATTTAGATTAAGCTTCATTATTAAAGACTTATTGTAAGATTCCTCCCCAACCTCTCAAGATGTCTAGTATCTTCCCCTGTAATCAAATCCCTCTTCAAAAATAT
Source organism: Cibotium barometz (assembly GCF_041138505.1). NCBI lineage: Eukaryota > Viridiplantae > Streptophyta > Polypodiopsida > Cyatheales > Cibotiaceae > Cibotium > Cibotium barometz. The sequence continues at coordinate 13,344,636 of NC_141063.1, forward strand.
AAAAGATCTTGTTTCTATTCAACCCATCGGCCTTGTCGAGAGTTCATAACAGGCTGAGTGAAAATGTACGTTAGAGATTGATGATCTGTACGTACAACTGAATCTGCTCCAAGAAGATAATGTCTCCAAGTTTGATAAGTATGCGCGATTGCCAAAAACTCCTTATCATACACAGGATACTTGCTTTGAAGGGTTGAAAACTTCCTGCTATCAAAAGCAATGACACGATCATTCTGCATCAAAACTCCACTAGAAGAACGACTTGAGGCATCTGTCATTACATCAAAGGGCTGGGTGGGATCTGCAATGGCCAAGATCGGGGTTGTCGTCAAGGCATGCTTGAGATCATTGAAGGATTGCTTAGCTTCAAAAGACCACTGAAGTTTGTCCAGCTTTGTCAATTCTGTCAAAGGGGCAGCAATCTCTAAAAACCTATGCACCTTGTTGTGATAAAAGTTAGCAAGTCCCAAGAAAGATCGAACATTTGAAATGGTGAGAGGCAAAGGCCAATCCACAATCGCCTGAATCTTCTTAGGATCTACTGCAATCCCATCAGCAGAAATGTGACCAAGATATTCCACATGGTTCTTGAAATATTCGCTCTTCTTCTTGTTGATGTACAGCACATTGGTGCGTAGTACTTCAAAGACAATCTGTAAATGCTCTTTGTGATCGACCATAGATCGGCTAAAAACCAGAATATCATGGAGATAAACGACCACAAACTTGTCCAAGTACGGCCCAAAAATTTCATTCATCAGGGTCATGAAAGTGGCCGGGGCATTGGTTAACCCAAAAGGTATGACCAAGAACTCATAATGGCCATATTTTGTCCGAAAGGCTGTCTTGTATTCATCACCATTACGGATACGAATTTGATGATAGCCGGACTTCAAATCAATCTTGGAAAACACCTTTGCACTAAGCAGCTGGTCGAACATCTCATCGATGCGAGGCAAAGGAAATTTGTTCTTGATTGTCAGCTTGTTGAGAGCACGGTAATCAATGCAAAGTCGCATTGATCCATCCTTCTTTTTGACAAGCAAAACTGGGGCTCCGAAGGGACTTTTGCTGGGGAGGATGTGACCTTTGTCCAGCAACTTTTGTAATTGCCTTTGTATCTCCTGAGATTTAGAGTAAGAAACACGGTATGGAGCTCGGGTTGGAGGAGGTTGACTTGGGATAAGATCAATCGGGTGATCCACAGGACGAGGAGGAGGCAATGTCGTCGGAAGATCATTCGGAAACAGATCTTTAAAAGGCCTGAAGAAGGATTGCTCCAAGTAAGTAGTTGTTGATGACGAGGCTTGAGATTGCTCACTAGTTTCTGCTTCAATTAACATGACCAAGGATGTTGTACAGTCACGTTTGCGGACGAGGCGTTTGATGCAGGGCTGAAACAACAGTGATGGGTTTGGCACTGAAAAGGCCACGAAGTTCCAGCTCTCGACCATCATGGTATAACTGGATTGAATGAGAACGAAAGCTGATCACTGGATCATATCGATACAGCCAATATTGTCCCAGTATCATGTCATAATGTGACAAAGGCATCACTGAAAAATTAAGGTGATCTTGGTAATCTTGAATCTGGAACTGAAGCTGTTGCACCTTTTTGTTACAATTAAGGAAGGAACCATCAGCAAGCTCTACTTGAAAAGCATCCACAAAATGCCAGGTCTGTAGGCGAAGCTTGTGAACCAAAGAAGTGTCCACAAAATTAGTGGAACAGCCACTGTCCACCACCAGCACATTGATGGGATGGTCGCCAATGAAACCCAGAAGACTAAGGACCTGCTTGGAAAGATTCACCGGAACAGGGTTGGTACTTTGGCCATTAAGCATCAGGGTACTGACAACTTCAGAAACGCGAACAGAGCAAGCTATTTGTTTGTTTTTGTCTTTCACAGGAGGCGGGTCATGATCAGCATGGTGGCAACTGTCCACCTGAGAATTGCGCCGAGTGTTGGAGGGTTTAGGGCGCTGAGGACATTCATACCACCGGTGATCGCCAAAACAAATTGTACAGAGGCCCGGACGACTAGGTTGGGATGAAGTGGCAGTCAATGAAGAGGTTTGCTATCCTGAAGAGGTTTCTTGCTTGAAGTTGCGCCGATCATTGCTACGACGGTCCTGTCGGGACCGATCTCGGTTTCTGCTACCAGAGGATTCGGTCTGAGAGGATCTTGCGTTTGACGTGGGAGCTTGCCCGAAGAAGCGCGACCAGAAGGACTGCTGTCCAGAATATGGTCGCGTTGTCTAGGATTGGCTAGTCCCATTGGGTCGATTCCACTGGTAAGAACGGGCGCCGGAGGAATAGTTCTTGGGAGAACGCTTGTAATCACTAATGCGCTTGACATACGAGATTGCTTCATCCAGGGTGGTAGGATTTGTTAGAAGTCATCTCCTGTCTAGTTTTATACACCAGGGCCTTTGTTGTGGGCGTGCCCGCCCTTATGAGGTGTTTTCCCATTTTTCCCCACTCTCCGCATTTTTCCCCTATTTTTTCCCATTTTTTCTGAGGCTTGGGAGGGCTGCCAGATGATGCCGGGAGCACCCCAGTGCTGGCTGACTGGGTCTTGATCAGTCGTGGGCTTCAGGGCTGCTGGCCGATTGCCTTTTACCAGTCGTGGGCATCAGATAGCTGGCCGACTGCATTTATGCAGTCGTGGACCTCTTTCTTCAGTCGTGGACACTTTTAGTGCTCGCTGACTGCCCTTCCAGGGAGGTATATATAGGTCCTCAGCCCCCATGCCTTATTTGTATCAGTTCTCGGGATCTTCTTGTGTATATAGAGCAGAGTTACACGCCTACATCTCTCTCTCTCTCTCTTGTGCTGTTTTTCTGCCTGCGTTTTTGCTCTTGTGTTCCCAGATTTAGTCATCATCTCCGCTGCATATTCTGACATGGTATCAGAGCCCTAGGCTCTAGATAGGTCTTGGGATTTGTGTGAGCAAGAGGGGGGTTGTTTTGTGGCTGATTGGTGGACTGTTTTGGACTGTTCGGGAAGAGGAGAAGCAAGAGGAAGGCGGGCTGATTTGCTGGACAGCCACTTGCAGGTATCAGTTCTTCTTTGTTCCCACCTACCCACCCTTTTCAGAGTACATCCCCGCGATGGCAGATCTGTTAGAGATGGCCGAGAGACGTGAAGATCCCGACACTCCCCACGTTTCCGGTGGACCGTCAGTTGGACGGGAGCAACTACGGCATATGGAAGGTGATGATGGAATCCGTTCTGGAGTCTTACGACCTCGCCGATTTCGTCGTTGTTGGTGTTCCACGGCCGGAAGTAGAGGAAGGGGAGTTACCGTCGATCTGGAAGGACCGGGAGGCTCAGACACAGATGTGGGATCGTGTCAACGCCAGGGTCCGTTCGTTTATTTTCCTCAACTGCACACCACAGGTAATCAATCATGTAAATCACATGACGCTGGCGAGAGGTATATGGCAGCAGTTGGCCTCACTTTACAACAGGGTATCGCCCATGAAGAGGATTTCCTTGGAAGTACAGATGCGGGTTATGAGCCCTGCAAAGTCGTCGACGATGCGGGAGCATATTAACAAGCTGCAGGCTCTTCAGCAGGAAGTTCTCCAGGCTGGGAAGGAGATATCGTCAGAGGACATGGCCATAACGTTGCTGTCACATTTGCCCTCTTCGTACTTCTACTCGTCGTTGATTACCAGTGGCAGGCTCAGCACCATCACATGGGAGGAGCTTGTGCCCATGGTCTTGGATCAGGAGGAACGATTCACGAACCCTCCTCAGGGTGGAGGTTCGGAGGCCTTTACTGGCCAACGGTCGAAAGGCCGTAACACGGGCAAGGGGAAGGCTTCGTCGGAGAAGTCTTCTGAGAAGATGTCCGTTACTGACCGCGAGAAACTGAAGGCAGAGAGGACCTGTAATGATTGTGGCGAGAAAGGCCACTAGTGGAGGCAGTGTCCCAAGCGGAAGACCAAGAAGGGTGAAGACTCCTCAGCAATCATGAAGACTCCGGCTTTTGTGCACCTGGAGGTGATGGACACCGATGCTTCACTTTCTTCAGGCAGGGAGGAGATTGGAGGACTCTCCGCAACGGATACTCGGGAGTGGATTCTCGATAGTGGTGCTTCCAGGCACATGACTCCTTCCCGTTCCGGTTTACAAGATCTCTGCAGGCTTTCTGGTCATATTCTTACTGGGGATACGTCCACTATCCCAGTTCACAGTGAGGGCAGGATGGAGATAGTTCCCGATTGGCAGAGGGGGGAAGCATTCCTCCCAGGTGTTGTATGTTCCGGCACTTGGTTTTCATCTGTTGTCAGTGCATCAGGTTTGCAAGACTGGCGTACGGGTGGAGTTTGATGAGCATTTTGTTGCTCTCCGGGACAAAGCAACAGGCCAAGTGGTTTGGGAAGGTGGAGTGGAGAATGGAGTCTACAGGCTTTCAGCACTCTCTCTCCCAGGTCCTCAGGATTGTGATGAGTGGCAGTCTGGTAATGGCTACTCAAGTGTGGATACGCTGCAGGAGCGGGCTTTCCGAGACTTGGTGGTGGATAGCTTGCCTGTAGATGGCAGTAGTTGCCAGGAACTTTCCAGTACTGATGTTGGTAGTTCTTGTGTTCGTCAGTCAGAGGAAGCTGAACAGGTCACGTATGCTCTGATGTCTCGTCGTGTTCGGGACATAGAACTTCCAGTAGTTGAGGATGTTCTTTCCACGGGGACCTTTCGGAAAGCCAGACAGGTGGCAGGTGCTTACTTGCAGAAGGAGGTGGTTTCTCCAGGCTTTGTGGTTCCGGATTCAGAGGGGGTGGTTGACAGGTTTCAGAAGGCCTTGCGTCGTCTTCAGAAGGTTTCCAGGACTTGCTTGTGCACCGTAACAGGTGTTGATCCTTGTGAGCAGTGTGATGTCTCTGTGACTCAGAAGCTGTATGGTTCATTGATCTGGTTGATGGACACCAGATTGGACGGGAGCTTCCTGATGAGGCAGTTGAGCTCATGGTTGCAGATGTCTCTTTGGGAGGCAGGATTGCGTTTCCTGTGGTTTCTGCGGCATGCGAAGGATCATGGACTCTTGTACACAGGAGGGGGATTGTTGGATGGAGTCCGACTCCACGGTTGGAGTGACTCGGTTTGGGGAGGAGATCCGGACACGAGGAGATCTACTTATGCCCCAGGAGCAGTTTTACGGAGCAGGAGGAGGTTACATTGCAGGTTTGGGCTTCCACTGGAGGAACCCATGGTCATCCCGAGGCACTTTGTTCGTGAACAGATCGTTGCTGATGACATCTTGCTGGAGTTCTGTTCGACGGAGGACAGTACGGTGGACCTCTTCACAAAGTCGCTCTCTCAGGACTTGCTTAGGCGGCACCCCAGCTCCCAGTGGTTGGTTACACAGCTAGGAGCTGAGAGGGGGTGTTAGAAGTCATCTCCTGTCTAGTTTTATACACGAGGGCCTTTGTTGTGGGTGTGCCCGCCCTTATGAGGTGTTTTCCCATTTTTCCCCACTCTCCGCATTTTTTCCCTATTTTTTCCCATTTTTTCTGAGGCTTGGGAGGGCTGCCAGATGATGCCGGGAGCACCTAAGTGCTGGCCGATTGGGTCTTGATCAGTCGTGGGCTTCAGGGCTGCTGGCCGACTGCCTTTTACCAGTCGTGGGCATCAGATAGCTGGCCGAGTGCATTTATGCAGTCGTGGACCTCTTTCTTCAGTCGTGGACACTTTTAGTGCTGGCCGACTGCCCTTCCAGGGAGGTATATATAGGTCCTCAGCCCCCATGCCTTATTTGTATCAGTTCTCGGGATCTTCTTGTGTATATAGAGCAGAGTTACACGCCTACATCTCTCTCTCTCTCTTGTGCTGTTTTTCTGCCTGCGTTTTTGCTCTCGTGTTCCCAGATTTAGTCATCATCTCCGCTGCATATTCTGACAGGATTGTACTTATGGACTTCGTCTTGGATCGTGGGTTCAAGCCCGTCAATGAAGCTGTGAAGCTGGTCAGAGGGGCTGAGTGTGTCTATCTCGAGAGCCAGTTTTTGAAACTCTGAGATGTACGCGGCCACAGAGCCAGTTTGACTCAGGCGGCGGAGGGAAGACCTGGCATGAAAGTTTGCATTTGCAGGCTCAAAAGCCTTGCGAAGAGCACACAGGAATTGATGGGGAGAAACAGTTAGGGTTAGAGTTCATTCATGGGAGACATACACAGAGAAGCAAGGGAGAGAGAGAGAGAGAGTTGTGGGGATAAGTCAACTCACCATGTGAGAGTGTGTGACTCCCCTATCACACATGTATATTGCACTAGTACACATAGTGCACTTAGCACATTAAAAGTACTAAGTGTACTATGTACTATAACTTATGGGCTTGTACACACTATAAGGGTGGGCATAGTGCCTTTACCCCAACAACCTCCCACTTAAAGGCAAAGTGCCCTTAAATGAAGGAAAAGAAAAAATCAGCATGTACATGATAATATACAAGGCCATATCAAGGCTGAAAATGGCCTCATCCAATGCCCATCAAGTGTCTGCAATGAGCAAACCGCTCCGGAGGCAAACTATTTGTCAACAGATCAGCCGGGTTGTCATCCGTGTGAATCTTAACAAGCTGAATTTGCTTGTTCTCTATCACCTCTCTGATGAAGTGATACTTCACATCCACATGCTTCGTCTTTGCATGAAAGACAGGGTTCTTTGCCAACTGGATGGCACTCTGACTGTCACAATGCAACAATGGAATATCCCCTGTATAGCCCAAATCAACCACTAACCGAGATAGCCATAATGCCTCCTTGCAAGCCTCTGTGGCTGCAATATACTCGGCCTCTGTAGTAGATAAGGCTGTGCACTTTTGCATCCTGGATATCCATGACACAGCACCTCCTGTGAATGTAAACACATAACCGGTAGTAGACTTCCGGTTATCTGGATGACCGGCATAATCCGAATCCGTGTAACCATGCACTAATGCATCCTGTTTGCCAAAGCAAATGCACATATCCTGTGTGCCCTTCAGGTATCTCATGACACCTTTCACTGCTTCCCAATGCTTCTTGCCAGGGTTGGCCATGTATCTAGAGACCACTCCCACTGCAAATGCAATGTCCGGCCTAGTAGCAACCATGGCATACATGAGACGGCCACAAGCTGAAGCATACGGAATCTTGGCCATATCAGCCCTGTCTCTATCTGACTGTGGGCTGTCCATAGCACTGAGTTTCACATATGGAGGCAAAGGAGTACTAGTCTTCTTCCCCCCATCCATATTGAACCTCTGCAAGACTTTGCCAATGTATTCCTTCTGAGACAAATACAACACATGCTGATTTCTGTCCCGAAGTATCCGCATACCCAAAATGTGATTTGTATCACCCAAATCCTTCATATCAAAGGTTTCATGTAGCCTCTTCTTCAAAGCATCCATCTGTTTACGAGATTTCCCGGCAATCAACATATCATCAACATACAAAATGAGAATCAATAGACTGCCATCCAAAGCTTTCTTGGTGTACAAGCAGTGATCTATGTCACTTCTCCTGAATTTCTGAGATTTCATGAATGTATCAAATTTATGATACCATTCTCTTGGTGCCTGTTTGAGCCCATAAAGACTCTTTTTTAGCTTGCATACAAGCTTCTCCTTTCCACTCACTGCATAACCCTCTGGCTGCTGCATATATATCTCCTCATGGAGATCACCGTGAAGAAAAGCAGTCTTCACATCCATCTGAAGCAAGTCCAGATCATCATGTGCAACCAAAGCTAACACAGCTCTAAGTGTGGTCATTTTGACCACTGGAGAGAAGATCTCATCAAAGTCCACACCATATTCCTGCTTGAAGCCCTTAGCCACTAACCTGGCTTTGTATCTTGGCTTTGCATCTGATGCAACTTTGAGCCTGTATACCCACTTGCATGGAAAAACCTTCTTGCCTGCAGGCAAATGCACCAACTTCCATGTTCCATTTTTATGCAGAGAATCCATCTCTGACTTCATGGCACGCTCCCAAAGAGCCTTGTCTGCCCTTTGCAAAGCCTCTTTATAACATGAGGGCTCCCCACAGTCAGTGAGCATCAAGTAGTCGACCTCTGGAACAAACCTGTCAGGGGCTCTGGAGGGTCTTGTGGACCTCCGTACCCAATGACCATCATTTGCAGGTTGCTGTCCAGCCTGCATATCACCTATTGGTGGCTCCTGTTCCATGCCATAAGGCTGAAATATCATGCCCGGTATCTCCTCTAACTAAGGTATATCCATAGGGATATCTTCTGCCATATCTGGCTGTCCATTTGGACCATTTTCAGCACCATTTAAGGGCTGGTTTTCCTGTTGTAATGGCTGATTTACAGCCCTTTGTTGTTGTCCATGATGTCCATCATCATCAAAGATGACTCTGCCAGGCTCCTGTTGCCTTGCAGGCTCCTTATACATGCATGTTTCATCAAAAATGACATCATTGCTGCGTATGATCTTTCTATTCATGGGATCCCAAAGTCTATACCCCATTTCACCTCTGTCACCATATCCTAGGAATATGCATTTGTGAGACTTAGGATCAAGTTTGGTGCGCATTTCCCTGCGTATGTGCACGTACGCAACGCAACCAAACACTCTCAAGTGCTTGTATGACGGAGGCTTCCCAGTCCATACCTCTTCTGGCACTTTCCCACCAAGCCTCGTGTTAGGTGACCTGTTTATAAGGTGAACGGCTGTCATAACAGCTTCAGCCCAAAAACCATGAGGTAATGCAGCATGTGACAACATAGAACGGACCTTCTCCGGTATGGTCCTGTTCATCCTCTCTGCTGTCCCGTTTTGTGGAGGATCATAAGGAGTAGAGAGCTCCCTTTTGATGCCTTTAGCATCACAAAAGTCCTGAAACTGTTTGGACATGTACTCTCCACCATTGTCGGAAAGCAAAGCCTTCAGTGTTTTGCCAGTTTGATTCTCAACAAGAGCAACAAACTTCTGAAACACTGAGAATGTATCACTCTTCAAACGAAGAGGATAAACCCACACCTTGCGTGTGGCATCATCTATAAAAGACACAAAGTATTTTGCCCCTCCCAAAGAAAGCTGAGGCATCTCACATACATCTGTATGCACAAGCTCTAACTGAGCATCTTTCTGTCCAAGAGCTTTCTTGTGGGGGCACTGTAGTTGCCTACCATATATACAATGCTCACAAAACTGAAAACTTGAAAACTTTAGAGAAGGCAAGTAACCCAAACGAGACAATTGCTCCATTCCTTTGACACTCATGTGTCCCAACCGGCTATGCCACATAGAGATTTCCGGCAGCTCGGTTGCATTTACATTAGCATGGTGACAAACACCTGCATGCATAAAGTAAAGAGTGTCCACCTTAGAGCCTCTGGCAACAACCAGTGAGCCCTTACTAATTTTCCACTTTCCACTACCAAATGTGGTAACATAATCAGCATCATCAAGCTGTCCAGTAGAAAGCAAATTCTTCTTGATCTCAGGCACATGCCTGACATCATGGAGCATAAACTGTGAGCCATCTGAAAATACAAGCCTCACATCACCTCTGCCAAGAATCTTGCATGCATGGTTATCACCCAAATAAACCACTCCTTCATTGCCAGCAGTATACCTGACAAACAAGTCTCTGCAACCTGTGACATGAAAGGAGGCACCTGAATCAATGATCCATGAGTGCATACCATGACCACCTGTAAGAAGTGAATGGGCATCAAGTGAAGACGTAAAGAGGACCTCATCCTCACTGCCACCTGCATGTGACACATTGATTTCTTCAATCTTGACTCCACCTTTGCCCTTTGGCTTTACATCTTTGGCTTCATCTTTCTCTTTGTCTTTGCCTTTTCCCTTTTCCTTTTGATCATTTTTCCATTTGTAGCATTGCTTTTTAATGTGTCCCTTTTTGCCACAATAATGGCATTCCAAATCCTTTTTGGAGCGAGACTTGCTCCTTCCCCTTTCTTGGCTTTTTCCCCTTTGCTGGGATCTCCCACGTGCATTCATTGCATTGGACTTTCCAACAGAGTTGTTTTTCCTGTTCATCTCTTCTTGAAGAAGAGCACCCTCAACATCTGCATATGACAGCATAGCATGCGAATTGCTAGTGGCTGTCCTGAATGTGTCCCAACTCTCTGGCAAAGTGCATAACAAAAAAGTGGCTTTGAACTCATCGTCCATTGCCAACTTTTGATTAATGACCTGGCTGACAATACCATTAAACTCATTTAGATAGGCTGTCATAGACGCCCCTTCCTTCATCTGAAGACCTATGAGTTTCTTCAACCAATACACTTTGCTTGAGGCACTTTGTTGGGCATACAAGTCTTGCAATCTCTGCCACATTCCCCAAGCTGTCTTCTCTTCACGAATGCTGAAAAGTAATGAGTCTGACACAGACAACATGATAGTAGATCTTGCCAGCTCATCCATATCTTCCCACTCTTCAGCAGTAAGAGAAGCGGGCATTACACCCCTTTCTTTGATAGGCTTGTGCTGCTTTTTCTGGAGCAACACATTGTAGCACTGGGTTTGCCAAATATCATAATTATGCGAGCCTTCAAGCTTCTTGATGTGAAGCAATGAAGAGCTCTCACCTGTGGTTGCCATAGCAATATGCAACCTGTAAATGCCTGACTCCCTGCAAAAATGTGCAAACACTGCACCCAAGATGTGCAAACACTGCACCCAAAAGCACACAAAGTGCTCACAGTTTTTCTCCCAAGCTTTATCTCCCACTGCGGAAGCAAGAATGCAACTTTTCTCCCACTTTATGTGATGAAAACACCAAAATCTGGTTGCTGCAGATTTTGGACAGCACCTTAAATGTGCTCTTTTGCCCTTCCAAAGTACTGTATAGCAGTACCAAGTGCTCACCAATGATGTACCAAACCTGTACCGGCAAGTACAGCAGCTGAAATTGAACCTTTTCCTCACTCAAATCAGTGTACAGCCATGCCAAAAGCTGCACAAAGCTGTGCCAAATCTGTACCAGCAGGTACAACAGCAATAAATGCTCTCCTGGCTATCCAAATGAGTGAAAATCAGACTTTTACAGTCCTGTACACTGCATACAACAGTCCCGAACAGAAATTGGGCAAAAGCCCCTTGACTGCAAGCTGATTTTTGAGGATTCAAGGCATAAATGTCTTGCCTGCTGCTTTGCCAAGCTCAACAAGCATACAAACTTGAAAAGCCCCTTGATTTGAGATCAATTTCTGATCATACATGGTACATTGACGCACATGAAGGCATCGAGAGTGTTCACGATGCTTCCCCCTGGCCACATATACATCAAATACATGAAAGCCCCTTGATTTACAGGCACATTGAGTGCTTGTAAGGCATCAACACATTATCCACAGCATCAAACGCGATTGCCTGCATGCAAATCAGCCAAATCGGCACAAAAGCCCCTTGATTTGCACTGCAATTTGCTGCAATTTTGCCCAAATGTGCGATTTTTCACATCATACAGCATGTATGAGTGCTTAATTGCACAATTACATCAAAAGCCCCAAATTTCGACATCCAATGTCCTGCAAATTGATCCTGATTTGACCAATTTCCTGCAAATTGATCCTGATTGTGACCAATGTCACCCAATTTTGCCAATTTTGCTCAAAAATTGAGCAATTGGGCACCTGTACCTGCTCAATTGTTGATTGTACTTGCTCAATTGCAAATCCCAAAAAAAATTGAGGAAAATACCTTGTAATTTTCTTATTTTTTCTCTGATTTGCAGGCGGGTTTTTGTTGTTGCAGGAAAAGAGGGGTTGATGCTTATGCAGTTGCTGCTGCAATTGTGATGTTGATTGCATGTGCTCTGATTCTGTTGCTGCTGCAAAAGGGTGAGCTTCTTGAGGCAGCTTCACAATACGGCGCTCTCCACTGCTCTTTTGCCCACCTCTCGACCAGTTGAATGCGATAGTTGAAATCGCCTTCGCCTAGCGCCAGTTCGTCTAGGTGGCCAGCTTTTTTTTGTACGCCTCACCACGCCTCACCGCTACTTGCTTGCAGTCGACGGCTCGGGTGGCGCACCAGGAAGGGGGCGAACCTTCAACAAAAGCCCCTTGACGCACTCTTCACAGCCACGCGTCAGTGCTTGCAGCCTTACACTTTTTCGCTCCGTCGGATCCAGCGCTCATACGCAGCCGAATCGCCTAGCTGCCGCCGACTCACTTGTTGACGTCGCCTTGCCTCTATTCGGCTGTTGTATTACGCCTTTGCTCACGCCAGCGCCAGTGATTACGATTAGCGACCTTGATGCAAGCTGCTGTTGACTGCGCTTCGCTCGCGTGTGCCTGCTTCGCTTAGTAGCGTTTGAACGCTTTATGTGGCCAGGCACCTTGCTGCAAGCCTACGTGAGTTGCAGACAGTTGTGTGGGAGAGAGAAGAGCTACGCTTTCTGGTGATGGGTTGGCCCCCAATTGCTTGTCCAGCACAGGAATAGAGAGGCAGTTTGGCAGGACTCAGGAGCTTACCTCTTAGCTCTGATACCAGTTGATGGGGAGAAACAATTAGGGTTAGAGTTCATTCATGGGAGACATACACAGAGAAGCAAGGGAGAGAGAGAGAGAGAGTTGTGGGGATAAGTCAACTCACCATGTGAGAGTGTGTGACTCCCCTATCACACATGTATATTGCACTAGTACACATAGTGCACTTAGCACATTAAAAGTACTAAGTGTACTATGTACTATAACTTATGGGCTTGTACACACTATAAGGGTGGGCATAGTGCCTTTACCCCAACAGGAATTTATCCCACGTCGGAGTAGACTTCCCATCTGAAATCCTGCGTTGCCACCGAAGGAAGGCGGTATCTTTCAAGAAGGTACTGGCCAATGCCACCTTTTTATTCTCGGGCAAATCGGTATTTGAGAAATAAACCTCCATCTTGTAGAGCCAGTGATCGATTAACCGCTTATCGCGGCGGCCATTGTAGGGCTCAGGTAACTTGATATCCATCTTTCTTGTCTGTGCTGTGGTCATTAATTTATACAAAAGTTTGAGTTCAACATTGTCTACCTTGGCGGTCGGATCGAGAGGAGTTGAGGGATCGTCTTGCTGGCCCACCGAGGATGATGATGATGTTGGAGAGAACGCGATCGACGTGCTCGCTATGACTTCCTGGATCCCTCGCGCTGGTGTTGGTGCCATTGTTGCATGTCTTCCATTTGTGATCGCATTGATGCCATACCGTCGAAAAGGGCCCTTTGCAAGTCCTCCATCTGTTGTTAAAGAGTGGTCATCTGCAAGGCCTCCATCTGAGGATCGGCGGGTGGCACGTTGTCGTGCGAAGTCGACATCCGGAGAACTCAGAGAGAGTACTGAGGTGAAGCAGGAAAGGTCCACCCGGGATGTAGGATGGAAGGAACAGCTGCTGGAGAGGCAGTAACGGGATTCTCGTACTCGAAGTCGGGGTCCTCCACTTCCTCGGGATCGTCTTCGGAGGTTACTTCGTATGCTTCCACTTCCTCGTTTGGTTCTGCCAAAGGGCTGGGCACGGAGATAATGGAATATAATCGGGGACGAAGATCTCACAGTAGGATGTCACAGGAGGGCGCGTGGAGGAGATATTGCGGAGGCCATCTACACTGCGCTCTGGAAGAAAGTGTGCCAACTGAGGGTACCGTGACAGGAAGTACTCGAAATGACCAAGGTGCAGTGGCTCGCAGGTGAGGAAAATAGTCTAGATCGCGCAAGTGTCGGGTTCGGTTACATGCGGGCTGCTGACATGTATGTGGTACACCTGTGAGGCCGGGGCTACTGGGATAAGAGAGTCCGGGAGACGTGGAATCCACCCAGCATCGGCAGTAAGTGGCACCGGTTTCGGAGTGGGGGCACGACGAGGGTTGTGTTCGGGAAGGAGAGCCTCGGGGATCTCGTTGATGTGACTTAGGTAGGGGATGTGCATGTAGGGCTCCTCCGGAAAATTGTCCATGAAGTATGCACGTGGATGGCAAGAGCGCACACACAGTGTGACGTGGGCAGAGCCGGGAGAGAGGATGAAGGCGAAAGTGCAGTCGGCGGCATCCTGACAGCCGGGGGGGGGGGGGGGGGGTTAAGCGTCGAATCGCCAACGAAAGAGGGGGGGGGAGGGGGGCGCTTCACACTCGCACACACTCTTTTTTTTTTTTTTTGATTAGAGGCTCAAATGCCACGTAGCGTGTCCATTTTTTTTATTAGAGGCCCAAATGCCACGTAGCGTGCCTTTTTTTTTTGGTTATGGCCTAAGGGTGACGGTCGCCTGGAATCGTCACGTACCCGACCAGAAGAGGGGGTGCGCCTCTTCGAAAAGGTGCCGCCAGCTGCATCTTCACAATGCGAAGAGGGGGGCGGTCGATACTCAGCAGGCGAGGGGGGCTCAGGGCCGGCAGCTGCATGAAGCGTGGAGGGGGCTCATGGCCTGCAGCGAACGACTACCACCACCGGCAGCAGGGAGGGGGTAATCTAGGTATGCAGAAAGGGTTCCCTCTCTGAGACACACAAGGTGCGTGTGTGTGGGTGTGGATTTTTTTATTTTTTATTTTTTATTTTTTTTACATCACCATGGGCAAAGCTTTACGCCAAGTCCACCATCGCTCTGCTGCTTCCATACAACACTGAGAAGAGGGGTGGAAGAGACTGAGAAGAGGGGTGGAAGAGGGAGTGCCACGGAGAGGGTGAGGGCTTCACAACCCAGGGGTAGGAAAGGTTTTAGCGCTGATACCACTGTGAGGATTATGTTGTGAATCCCTCATATTGTATACTAATTACTCTTAAGTACTTAACTTAGAGAACAAGAGAATTCAGGAGAACACTTGAGAGAACATTGAATTGAATTGATTAAACTGAGTACAATAGGTCTCTTATATAGGAGATGAAGAGACACATTTAAAAAGGCATGTCCTTTGACGAAAGGACATAACCATAGACGAAAGGATACAACTTTAGGCTAAGGGATGTGTCTATTCGATGTAGAGGCACAACCATTCATCAAGGGATACAACCATTCGTCGAAGGGATGTGGCTATTCGATGAAGAGGTACATCCTTTGGCGAAGAGTCGCAACCAGTCGAGGGTAGGGGTTCCCTTGGTTGCTTACTCTTTGCATCTGCAAGAATCAGCAATGAAGAGAGGATCTGATACATACATACGTCGCGATCGTGACAATAGTGGTCTTTCTCGCCACAATCATTACAGGTCTTCTCTGCCTTTAGTTTCTCGCGGTCAGCGTCGGACTTCTTCTCAGAAGTCTTCTCTGAGGAAGCCTTCCCTTTGCCCGTGTTACGGCCTTTCGACCGTTGGCCAGTTAAGGCCTCCGAACTTCCACCTTGAGGAGGGTTCGTGAATCGTTCCTCCTGGTCCAAGACCATGGGCACAAGCTCCTCCCACGTGATGGTGCTGAGCCTGCCACTGGCAATCAAAGACGAGTAGAATGCTGAGTACTGAGAGGGCAAGTGCGACAGCAACTTATGGCCATGTCCTCTGACGATATCTCTTCTAGCCTGAAGAACTTCTTGCGGAAGAGCCCGTAGCTTGTTAATATGCTCCCGCATCGTCAACGACTTTGCAGAGCTCATAATCTGCATCTGTACTTCCAAGGAAATCCTCTTCATGGGTGATACCCTGTTGTAAAGAGAGGCCAAATGCTGCCATATACCTCTGGCCAGCGTCATATGCTTTACATGATTGATTACCTGCGGTGTGCAGTTGAGAAAGATAAACGAACGGACCCTGGCGTTGACACGATCCCACATCTGTGTCTGAGCCTCCCGGTCCTTTCGGATCGACGGTAACTCCCCTTCCTCTACTTCCGGCCGTGAAATATAGATCTGGGCCTAAACCTAGCCCATCGGATCCTCCCAAGACAGAGGACAAGCCTAACAAGAAAAAGCGCTGTAACTATTGTAGGAAAACAGGGCACACCATAGAGGAATGCAGGAAGCGTATCGAGAGTGAAAAAAAGAAGCTGGTAGCTTCTTCCACAGGTGCAGATCAGGCCAATTTGGCTACACATGTATCTGGCAATGCATTTCAGGGGGGGATTTTACTTGCCCACATGCAGTTGGTGATGCCTCATGGTCACTTATGCTTGTTGACCCTTATGCTTGTCTATGCTAGACGCTTTGGAGATGCCTTCTATGCTGTTTTCCCTTGCAATGGGATAGTTTCTATAGTGTTGACATTGTCGCTTTCTCACATGTGATGTTTACTGGGAGTGCCTTCTACACACTTGGCCAGTGTTGGCTTGCTCTCATGGTTTTGGCATGTCACATGTATACTATTCATTGTGGGATTATGCATCTTTACACTTGCCATACATGCCACTGATCATGGCATCGCTGAGAGTTCACCCATCCTCTCATAGCATTGGTTGATACCCACCTCGAGCCCCCACTTTTTCTCCCCATTTTCAGCTTTTCCCATTGCTGAATTTTTACTTTTATCAGCCCTACCATTACTGATTTTTCCTCATTGGATCCTCCATTGATGAGTTTCACTCTTGCAGCTTACATTGCATGTCTCACAGGCATGACTTCTGGATCCTGTTGCCTTTACACATGTGTATATCTGCTACCTCTTCTTATGCTTATCAGTGGTGCAGTTTACAGAGCATTGATGGGATTACATGTAGTTCAGCTTGGCATTTGGATGCTTGCCTTTAGGGGGGTATTATGCGATGCCTCTTGATTTGATGCAGTTGATGTCCACATGATCTTTGCCATGCATTTCAGGTGATGCGTTTATGTACTAGTGGGCGCTCTAGCATTAGCACTATGACATTGGGGCTTCTCTGTTTCCCCATCATATAGTGCTTGCTTTTCCCATTGGCACTGCAGTTCATCTTTGCTGTCGTGATCTCTCTTGATCACTCTTACTGTGGAGCATAGTGCAGGGCAGCATTCACAGCTTTATCACCTTGCTTCCAGTTCACACCGTTCACTTGAGGGGGGTTTGTTGGTCATGTCCACTCCCGGCTAGTTTAGGTGTGAACACAGCTTACTCAGGGGCATTTTTTCCTTGTGATTGGACATAGGTTTTTTCCCGTGTGAACACACTTATGTGTGTTGGGCGCTTTGCCCTAGGCTACTATATGTACTCACTTGTACTTTCATTTCATTATTAATGTGTACATCTTTTCCAGCACTCTCACGTTTCTCTGTGCTTGAGGTTGTGTGTGTGTGTGTGTGCAGGCTAGCTGCCCTCCTACCCAACAGGGGATGCCTTGCATTGCATGTTGCCTATCCTAGTGGAGTGCCCTTGTCTGTTGACGAATTTACGGTAAAAGGGTACCTTTTTTTGGTGACCAAGTTATAAACTTTTGTGTTCACATTCATTTACATGAAGGTGGACATTATTAATAATGTCGGGCATCACATGTGTTATGGGCATTTTATTTAGCATTGAGGGCCCGTGTAAATGAAAGAAATGAAGGGGAAAGTTGCCAGCCCGCCTCCACTAAAAAGGAAACCTACCGTTTATGTGGGCTTTCCAATAATGATTGTCGAGGTGCTTTGGTTGGTACGGTACTTTCCAGGTGATGGCTGAGCGATAATCTTCCTTTGAAGACCTGCTGTACGACAGGTTCCAGGCGTTGTACCCGTTGTACAGCTCTCATCCACTGAAGCACCTGCTGCACCATTATCTACCTGTTGTCTTGCCCTTTCCTGGCTGCTGTACCAGTGTGTACCAGCCGTACGATTTTGTACCTGCTGCACCATTCTCTACCTGTTGTATGGCCCTTTCCTGGTTGCTGTACCATTCTGTATGATTTTGTACTTGTACCATTTTGTACTTGCTGCACGGCTGACTCCAGCTGTGGTACTTGTACCATTTTGTACCTGCTTTATGACTGGTTCCAGGCGTTGTACCTACTGTACAACTCTCATCCACTGAAGCACCTGTTGCACAACTGATCCCAGGCGTCATATTTGCTGTATGGCTTGTACCTGTCAAGAGCTCATGAAGCATTGGTGCAGATTCTGAGGATCTGGGGACTTGTTGCTGAAAAGAAAGACAGAGGGAAAAAGCTTATGGTTGGTTCTATTACAAGAAGAGACACTGGGATGTGGTCCTTGGAGTTCCTCTGTGGTGTGACATGTTGCTGATTTTTCTTTTCCCTTTTGTCATGGACTTGGGAGAAGATTTACTTCTCTTCCCTAACTGATGGTTTGGGAATGGGAAAACTTGTCTTCATGCATGCATTGGAAATCTGGTGCAAAGCACCCTCATACTTATACTGAAGAAATACTCATTGGAATGAAATTTTTTTCTAAAGGGGGAGGGGAGCGGGTTTATATAGGTGTGGAGAGGGGGTGCGTGTGCACAGAGGGAGTGCCAGCAGGCGAGGCAAGTGCGTCCGGGTGGGGGCATCTGGGCTAGTTGCATGGGCGGTGGGTGTGTCAGAGGGAGAGCACTACCTGTCTAGGAGGGGCCTGGAAGGGGTGTATGTAGGGGGGGAGAGGTGGGAGCAGTCCGTTCCGACCCCAGTGATGTGTTGAGAGAGCTTAGCTTTTCTTCAGTGTGATTTTCTCATTTAGTTGCAAGTGTATTCAAACTAGGATCGGTACTACGTGGGTGCCGGAGCTGTTATAGTGGTATTAGAGCCTAAGACATCCTCCATCCCTCTTCTACAACTTGTAACATGAAGTGGAAGTTATGATATACTATGTAATCGATATTAATTAATTCAACTTTAATAATCTCTTATCTTTGATTAATTGGAGATACTTTATTCGGTCGACCCGACTAAACTAATTAGAAATAGATGGTTCATAATAGAGCCCAAGATAGAAGAGAAATACCAACAGGAGATCAAGAATCAAGAAGACTTTTTATCTCCAACAAATTGAGGAATTGAAGGAGGAGCTCCTTCAAAAAGAGAGTTTAATTGAGGAGTTACAGGGGAATCAAGAAAAGGTTTGTTTGGTCACAAGATTTCATGATAGGTTGGGAGATTGGGCCAGGCAAGAAGGGCTTAATCCAAGAGAGGTGGCCATTGCTTTCTTGCTAGAAGAGGCTTACCAGTTATCTTGGAATTCCTCAGGGGTATTCATTGAAGAACCTAAGGACAAACATGACTCACTTATTAAGTTTCAGGCCCTCGCAAACTACCAGGTACACACTTCACAACCAAGGATATGCTTTACTGATGTGATCAGTAAGTCCGTCCTATATGTGACTTGAGCCAGCTCTTTCTCCGCAGTGTGTGATAGTTGTCTAACTAGGAGCTAAGTGGTATATAGTCACTACTTATGGCTGGATAGCCTTCATTTGAGGATTCTAGTGTGACTAGATCTGGGCTCATCTTTTTAGATGAGAACAACCTTGCCTTCTCGCAAGGAGTCTTCATGATGTTAGAAGTCATCTCTTGTCTAGATTTATACACCAGGGCCTTTGTTGTGGGTGTGCCCGCCCTTATCAGGTGTTTTATCATTTTTCCTCACTCCCCGTATTTTTCCCCTATTTTTTCCCATTTTTCTGTGGCATGGAAGGCAGTCTAGTAGTGGCAGGAGGACCCTGAGCCTGGCCGACTGCATCTGTGACATGGCCGACTGCAGTGCATGAGTCGTGGGACTCTACTGGTGCTGGCCGACCCATTCTGATGCTGGCCGACTGTGATTATCCAATCGTGGAGGTTCCTGTGTCCAGTCGGCTGCCCTATAGTTAGCAGGCCGACTGCTGATGTGGGGGCATATATATAGGCCCCCAGCCCCATACCACTATTTGTATCATATTCGGGATCTTCTTGTGTATATCAGAGCAGAGTTACACGCCTACATCTCTCTCTCTCTTGTGCTGTTTTTCTGCCTGCGTTTTTTGCTCTCATGTTCGCAGATCTGGTCATCATCTCCGCTGCGTATTCTGACATGGTATCAGAGCCTAGGCTCTAGATAGGTCTTGGGATTTGTGTGAGCAAGAGGGGGACTGTTTTGTGGCTGATTGGTGGACTGTTTTGGACCGTTCGGGAAGAGGAGAAGCAAGAGGAAGGCGGGCTGATTTGCTGGACAGCCACTTGCAGGTTTTAGTTCTTCTTTGTTCCCACCCACCCACCCCTTTCAGAGTACATCCCCGCTATGGCAGATCTGTTTGAGATGGCCGAGAGACATGTGAAGATTCCGACACTCCCCACGTTCCCGGTAGACCGTCAGTTGGACGGGAGCAACTACGGCATATGGAAGGTGATGATGGAATCCGTTCTGGAGTCCTACGATCTCGCCGATTTCGTCGTTGTTGGTGTTCCACGGCCGGAAGTAGAGGAAGGGGAGTTACCGTCAACCCGAAAGGACCGGGAGGCCCAGACACAGATGTGGGATCGTGTCAACGCCAGGGTCCGTTCGTTTATTTTCTTCAACTGCACACCACAGGTAATCAATCATGTAAAGCATATGACGCTGGCCAGAGGTATATGGCAGCATTTGGCCTCACTTTACAACAGGGTATCGCCCATGAAGAGGATTTCCTTGGAAGTACAGATGCGGGCTATGAGCCTTGCAAAGTCGTCGACGATGCGGGTGCATGTTAACAAGCTGCAGGCTCTTCAGCAGGAAGTTCTTCAGGCTGGGAAGGAGATATCGTCAGAGGACATGGCCATAACGTTGCTGTCACACTTGCCCTCTTCGTACTCAGCATTTTACTCGTCGTTGATTACCAGTGGTAGGCTCAGCACCATCACGTGGGAGGAGCTTGTGCCCATGGTCCTGGACCAGGAGGAACGATTCACGAACCCTCCTTAGGGTGGAGGTTCGGAGGCCTTTACTGGCCAACGGTCGAAAGGTCGTAACTTGGACAAAGGGAAGGCTTCATCGGAGAAGTCTTCTGAGAAGAAGTCTGACGCTGACCGTGAGAAACTGAAGGCAGAGAGGACCTGTAATGATTGTGGCGAGAAAGGCCACTATTGGAGGCAGTGTCCCAAGCGGAAGACCAAGACAGGTGAAGACTCCTCAGCAGCAATCATGAAGACTCCGGCTTTTGTGCACCTGGAGGTGATGGACACCGATGCTTCATTTTTTTCAGGCAGGGAGGAGATTGGAGGACTCTCCGCAACGGATACTCGGGAGTGGATTCTCGATAGTGGTGCTTCCATGCACATGACTCCTTCCCGTTCTGGTTTACAGGATCTCTGCAGGCTTTTTGGTCATATTCTTACTGGGAATACGTCCACTATCCCAGTTCACAGTGAGGGCAGGATGGAGATAGTTCCCGATGGCAGAGGGGGGAAGCATTCCTCCCAGGTGTTGTATGTTCCGGCGCTTGGTTTTCATCTGTTGTCAGTGCATCAGGTTTGCAAGACTGGCGTACGGGTGGAGTTTGATGAGCATTTTGTTGCTCTCCGGGACAAAGCAACAGGCCAAGTGGTTTGGGAAGGTGGAGTGGAGAATGGAGTTTACAGGCTTTCAGCACTCTCTCTCCCAGGTCCTCAGGTTTGTGATGAGTGGCAGTCTGGTAATGGCCACTTAAGTGTGGATACGCTGCAGGTGCAGGCTTTCCAAGACCAGGTGGTGGATAGCTTGCCAGTAGATGGCAGCAGTTGGCAGGAACTCTCCAGTACTGATGTTGGTAGTTCTTGTGTTCGTCAGTCAGAGGAAACTAAACAGGTCACTTATGCTCTGATGTCTCGTAGTATTCGGGACAAAGAACCTCTTGTAGATGAGGATGTTCTTTCCACGGGGACCTTTCAGAAAGCCAGGCAGGTGACAGGTGCTTACTTGCAGAAGGAGGTGGTTTCTCCAGGCTTTGTGGTTCCGGATTCAGAGTTGGTGGTTGACAGGTTTCATCAGGTTTCCAGGACTTGTTTGTGCACCGTAACAGGTGCTGATCCTTGTGAGCAGTGTGATGTCTCTGTGACTCAGAAGCTGTATGGTTCATTGATCTGGTTGATGGACACCAGATTGGACGGGAGCTTCCTGATGAGGCGGTTGAGCTCATGGTTGCAGATGTCTCTTTGGGAGGGAGGATTGCGTTTCCTGTGGTTTCTGCGGCATGCGAAGGATCAGGGACTCTTGTACACAGGAGGGGGATTGTTGGATGGAGTCCGACTCCACGGTTGGAGTGACTTGGTTTGGGGAGGAGATCCGGACATGAGGGGATCTACTTCAGGCCCAGGAGCAGTTATACGAAGCAGTTGGAGACAGTCATCTTTTGCCTTGTCGAGAACAGAGGCAGAGTACCGGGCTGTTTGTGATGCTATTTGTGAGGTGGTGAGGATGCAGAGGTTGCATAGCAGGTTTGGGCTTCCACTGGAGGAACCCATGGTCATCCAGAGGCACTTTGTTCGTGAACAGATCGTTGCTGATGACATCTTGCTAGAGTTCTGTTCGACGGAGGACAGTATGGTGGACCTCTTCACGAAGTCGCTCTCTGAGGATTTGCTCAGGTGGCACCCCAGCTCCCAGTGGTTGGTTTCACAGCCAAGAGAGCTGAGAGGGGGTGTTAGAAGTCATCTCCTGTCTAGATTTATACACCAGGGCCTTTGTTGTGGGTGTGCCCGCCCTTATCAGGTGTTTTATCATTTTTCCTCACTCCCCGTATTTTTCCCCTATTTTTTTCCATTTTTCTGTGGCATGGGAGGCAGTCTAGTAGTGGCAGGAGGACCCTGAGCCTGGCCGACTGCATCTGTGACATGGCCGATTGCAGTGCATGAGTCGTGGGACTCTACTGGTGCTGGCCGACCCATTCTGATGCTGGCCGACTGTGATTATCCAGTCGTGGAGGTTCCTGTGTCCAGTCGGCTGCCCTACAACAGGCCGACTGCTGATGTGGGGGCATATATATAGGCCCCCAGTCCCATACCACTATTTGTATCATATTCGGGGTCTTCTTGTGTATATCAGAGTAGAGTTACACGCCTACATCTCTCTCTCTCTCTCTCGTGCTGTTTTTCTGCCTGCGTTTTTTGCTCGTGTTCCGAGATCTGGTCATCATCTCCGCTGCGTAGCTAGAGAATGACATGTTTTCATGTCCTGTCTACAGGGATGTGCAAAGGGATTGGCAGTGTTGGGGATGCCTGGCATTGCATGTTGCCTATCCTAGTGGAGTGCCCTTGTAGCTTTTGTGTTCACATTCATTTAAATGAAGGTGGACATTATTAATAATGTTGGGCATCACATGTGTCATGGGAGTTTTATTTAGCATTAAGGGCTCGTGTAAATGAAAGAAGTGAAGGGGAAAGTTGCCAGCCGCCTCCACTAAAAAGGAGACCTACCGTTTATGTGGGCTTTCCAATAATGATCCTCTTGAACCCATTAAAGCAAGTCGAGGTGCTCCCTATTCGGGCATGATCAAACTGAAATCTGGTGCAAAGCACCCTCATACTTGTACTAAAGAAATTCTCCTTGGAATGATGTTTTTTTCCACACGCGCGTACGGGGGAGGGGGGCGTTCCGGCCCCAATGATGTGTTGAGAGAGCTTAGCTTTTATTCAGTGTGATTTTCTTATTCAGTTGTAAGTGTATTCAAACTACTTCTTGGGTGCTTTAGTCCCCTAATCTCAGGGCTCCCCAACCTTGACCAGATTAGGTCCTAATCACGAGGATTAGTGTTAGGTACATAACATACTTCCCCTCCTCCTCTCTAGGAAACAAAATCTAGGAATCTCCTCTCTAAACTAGCAACTGTCTCCCAAGTCGAGTCCTCCACCGCCCTTTCTTCAACTTACCCGACAAAAAAATCCATCACAATACTTTCCCACTTCCCAAAAGGGATCTGTAGAGGATGTAACAACCCTCCAGCTATTAGACGCTCTGCCTTATTTACCTGGAATTGATGACACTTCACCACATAGTCCTAGACTTCTGCCTTCATTTAAGCCAATAAAACATCCGTTTTTACTAAATCATAAGTCTGATGTACCCTTGGATGACTTGCTATAGGAGAGTCATGACATTTGTAAAGAATCTTTCTCCTGATCTCAGCACAATCCGGTACACAGACTCTTATCATCTCGGAACAATAATCCGTTCCGGATCAAGTACTGACTACCAACCACCCTAATGGATGGTATGACCCCAGAGTGCTCATCTAAAACTGCAAAGCTCCTTGCCTGAACATGCTACCAATACTGACTAAAATGCCCATTTGCCTACATAGCCCTCTCAAGGAATCATACAAGTTAGCATGAATCTCAGTGAAACTCAAAAGATTCACCTCTCCAATCCGACTCAAAGCATCTGCAACCCGGGTCAAACTACCCTTCCTATACCGAATCTCCATATCAGAGTCCTGCATAAGCTCTACCCACCGTGCCTTCCTCCCTCTCAACTTAGGTCTATCACAAATGTACTTGATTGATTTCATGGTCAGACAAGACTAAATAATGTCTCCAAATTTTCGATGTGTGTATCACCACATACGACTCTTTTTCTTGAGTATGCCACTTGACTTGTCTATCATCAAGCGTCTTGCTTTCAAAAGTCATAGGTCACCCCCCCTAGAATAAGGCAGCTCCAATCACATAATCATTGGCATCAGTCTCAACCACAAAATGGTTGCCTAGGATTTGGTTCGTAAAAGGAATAGTCAGATTCGAATAATCGATTACTTCACTGACTTTTTTAGTAGAAAGATAGAGAATCCCAAGAATGCTCAAAGTTGCCTCTCTGTTCGAGGAACTAGCCAATCCAACACCTACTGGATCCGCTCAAGATCAATGCTCATAAGATCCCAAGAAATCCGATAACCTATGTGAGCTTCTTACAGAAAAACTCGCACTTAGAAAAAGCAGGGTTAGGGGAGCCCTGGGATTAAAAGGAAGTAGGTTGATACAGGCAGTTAAGGCTCATGGTTAATAATACCAAGTATACTAGCTATTTATGACCAGACAGTTATTTATAGCAACAGTAGCCACTATATAAGTGAGAC
Organism: Cibotium barometz; assembly: GCF_041138505.1. NCBI lineage: Eukaryota > Viridiplantae > Streptophyta > Polypodiopsida > Cyatheales > Cibotiaceae > Cibotium > Cibotium barometz. Next base: position 13,369,461 of record NC_141063.1, read on the forward strand.
TTGGGTTATTATTATTTAGAGAGAGAGTTATTCACTCTATGGTCTGTGATGGACCAGGATTAACATTGGGAACATGATAGGATTTGACGGATCATGGGCGGACATGCGGAAGGCCTCAACAGGCAGGTGTTGGTGGTATACTACAGCATGAGTGTTTTATCATCAGTTCATATCTTGGGACAACAGCCCACTCATTGCTACAACACATCTGCGTTTTTCTTCTACAGTTCTCCTTGGGACAGCAGCCCTCTCCGCTCACCATCTCACATCATTGGGACGGAAGCCCTCTCTGCTTATCTTCATCGACACTACTCGGGATGACAGCCCTCTCTGCTCCTCTCCACCACTCAGGTATTGTAGCACCCTTGTCACCGCAGCTTGCACCACTTGAGTCTTGCACCACTCGGGATTCTTTTGCCCTCACATTGTCATGTGCACAGTGTGTATCTACCGTGTGCTACACGCACACAAGGCTAGCTTCGAGGTTGGGGAAGCTTGGAGCTAGGCAGGCTGATTGGCGAGCTGAGTTAGGGATAGACTAACGGGCGGGCACCCAAGTATGGACGGGCGGGCGCCCAAGTGTGGACGCTTGATGACCTGCCAAGAGCCTATAAAAGGGTGGCCAAGGTTAGTGATTAGTCATATAGAGTCTCGTGTGTCTTTGTGAGAGTTCTATGGTCAGGAGCCTGGATCTAGTGCAGACGTGCCATAGTCACAGGGGACGGAGGGGACGGCAGCTTGGAACGTCGGGACGGCGATTTGGGACGGACCAGGGACGGGGACGGACGGACGTCCCCCACGGCACGTTTCTCACAGGGGACGGCGACGGGGACGGCGCAGGGACGGGGACGCCGGTCGGGGACGGTAGAGAGCCGTTGCTCGCCGTTTGTTGCCGTTGCGCCTGCCGTTTTTTGGCCGTTGCGCTTCCCGTTTCTAGCCGTTTATGGCTGTTGGCTCTCTGAGGCTTGGCCCTCTCTCTCTCTCTTGCCCTTGAGGCTTTCCTCTCTCTCTCTCTCTCTTGCCTATCTATATAAGAACAAGCCTCTACAAGGCTACAAGCACACACAAGTTCACAACTCTCAAGGCTCAAGCTTCTTCTCTCTTCCACCTTCCACCTTCCAAGTTCCAAGCCTCGCCGCCCTACTATCTAGATTCTAGAATCTAGACTCTCTCTCTCTCTCTCTCTCTCTCTCTCTCTCTCACCTCTCCCTCAAGCCTCTTGAGTCTTGAGTCTTGACTCTTCCAACTTCCAAGCCTCTAGGCTCTCTCTCTCTCTCTCTCTCTCTCTCTCTCATTCCTCAAGCCTCAAGAGTCAAGCCATCTTCAACCATGGCATCCTCCTCTCTTTCATGGTATCATCGCTCCCGGTTTAGCGATTCCTTGTGTTGCCCCAAATTCAGCCCTATTTACAGTCCCTTCACCTCTGCGTTTTTCTCAGATTTGCAGTCCTCTGGTTGTTGCTTTTTCTGGATAGCTTCTGCTGGTTGTTCTCCTTCAGTTTGGCTTCATCGCTTGCAGCCAAAAGGTAACTTTTTCATCAGCGTTTCACTTCTACTTGGAGTTTGGATCTAGGCGGCCTGTTTTTTCAGGACAACAGCCCCTCTTTGGCTGCGTTTTCCTCTCCGGTGGACATTCGCTTGTGCAGAGGGGGATTGTGGTGGTTCGGGCTTTGGTGGCACCCTTGGTAACTGTGGAGGACACTTCTTCTTCTGAGATTGTGTGTTTTTTCTTGAGGAGAGCCCAAGCTACTGTCCTTGCTGATGCCTTTCCTCTTGCACCCTCTTACAACATATTCCTAGGCCCTATGTGGCTACCTTTTCTCTCTCTATCAAATCTACATTTTTTGCTTCCCTTTTATGGTGGCCTCTAAGGTTGGAGGTACAGTCAACAGAAGCTTCTGCATTTTTTTGCTGCAAGAGGATTTTTGGGTGCTGTCCAACCTCTTAGGGCTGTGTTTTGGTGGGAGGAAGGGACCTACATCAACGTTTTCTGATTTGGACAGTTTTTTAAATGAGGTTTGGTCCTATTGGTTGGATCAATGATGATAGCTTCAGATTTGTCTCCTGTACCACTTTCTTGTTATTTCCTAGATGAGGCAGACAAGTTGGATGGTGGTAACTTTTAGTCATGGAAGTTACAGGCTACTTCTATTTTTAGGGAGTATGATTTGATGGAGTTTCTCTCGTACAAAAATCGGTGCTTGCCGGACCTTGCCTCTGCGGAGGATGTGTTGGTGGAGGAAGATTGACAGACATATCTATGCCTTTCTCCTCCTGAATTGTCAGGATTCGGTTATTCGACACTTCATCTATGCTCCTGATGATGCTTCTACTTTCTATGTGTGGCAGTTGCTTTGTGACCTGTATGGTGATGCCAGTGATCGGCAAATGGTTTCTACTTCTGGGTGTTATGTAGCCAGTGATCTTGTGGATACTTCTTTTGGAGATGTTCCTGCAGCGAAGGATAGTGGGCTAGTTTCGCTCACTGCATCTGAAGAGTTTGTTTCTCCTGTTGCCTTGCCTTCAGTTTCTGTGCATACTTCTCCTTGCCAGGATGATATCTCTGGTAATGTTTTTGAGGAAGATAGTGGGCTATCTTTGCTCACAGCTTCTGAGGGGGATTTGTCTCTTATTGCTTCGCCTCCAACTCTTTCTTTGTCAACCAGTGACCAGGATGTGTTGCTAGTCCCTTTACCTTCTATAGAGGAGTATGCTTGTACGCTGTGTGATGCTATTGAGGAGGCTACTACTACTTCAGTTACCACTACTGTGAATGTTCCTATTTCCCTTACTGTGTATGATTCTGGATTGTGGTCAGGTGTGTCCATGACGGTACCTGGGGGGGGGGCAGTGGTACTTCCAGGGATTGAAGGATTGGGATTTGGATTTGGTTGGGCTTGTGGAGTCCCGACATCAGTTTTCTAAATCCTAATTTACATAAACCCTAATTCTATCAAAAACCCTAATTTTGGGGTAACCATAGTACATCTATAGACCTCTTCTTTGGGTATCTTTTGCACCCAAAAGTCCCAATCGGAATACTTGTTGAAAACCCTAATTTACAGAAACCCTAATTTCAGCCGGGAGTGGAAATGGACCCTTGAAAGTGTAGACATCAACCATACGATGGTTGTACTCAAAGGCAAGAAGCGGAATTGCGGTAAGAGCTCATTTAAGCTCTCTTTCACTTACTCAAGATCCGAATACTAGTCATTATGGTCCTTTGTCTCGGTCTTTGGCACACACAATGTTTGTGTATGGATGCCAATGGAGCATAGTTGCATTTGATTAGCAATGAGGGGTCGAGGAGTGAGACTGAGAAATCAAATGGAAGCTATGGAAGCAATCAACCGCATCAACAACCATGTTTGCAATGGTGTTTTCATTTACATGAATGCCTATGGACAGTTTGGCATGTGAATGCCCATGAAGCTTGTAACAGGAACCTTGATAATACAATCTATTACAAGGGGGGTCGGCCCTTTCCGACCCTAGTACAGTGTGCAAGTGATTTCAATTATCAGCTTTGTTAAGCTTCATTTTGTGGTGCCATTTTCAACTTGTTTAATTGTGTTTGCTTCAGTGTAAGGCAAGATTCTGCTTAACCCCGAACGGGGGAGTCTTAGCATCCACAGGGAAGGTCCCATTTGAGATTATATATGGCAAAGTGGTTCTACCTCCCATCCTTCGCACTAAGGATGAGATCTTTGCTGCTGATGAGTATGTAAGAGATCTTGATGTAGCCTTCGCACAAGTATGGACAGCCATTGCTAGGTCTCAAGATAAGCATAAAAAGGTTGTTGACAAACATAGAAGGCAATTGGACATCAAAGAGGGAGATTGGGTATTGCTGAAATTTGAGAAAGCAAGACTTTGCAAGAGGCCAGGTAAAGAGGGAGCATATCCAGAGCTCTCTGCTAGGGTATTATGGTCCTTTCAAAGTAATCATGCAGATCAATGAAGTTGCCTTTAGGTTGGCATTACCTAATCATTGGAAGATTCACAATGTTTTTCATGTGAGTTTGTTGCGGAAGTATGTGGAGCGAGAACCGCAAGAGCTTGTCATGGAATAGCTGCTAGAAGTTGATGAACTAGAAGAAATACTTTAACCAGAACAGATAGTCTTTCACAAGGAGGGAAAGCTGGCTACAAGCAAACTTTCCAAGCAATACCTTGTTAAGTTTAAAAACTATCGATGCAAAGTGGGTTGACGAGGGCTTCTTTACTGACTATCCACAGCTTCTGCAGGCGTACCTCCATGCTTTTCAATTGAGGACAATTGTTTAGAAGCCCGCGAGATGTCATCATTTGGCCATTTATATGGTTTTTCCCAGTTTCTGATGCCCAAATGTGGCTAGTTTCTCGTGCCCAAATGTGGATAGCAAGTTGGAAAGGTACGGTAAGATATGCATTCAGGTACGGGTTGAGATTTTGAGGTACGTTAAATACGTAAGGTCCGTAAAAACATAAAAAATATACTATATAGTGAACATATATATACATTAAAAATATACTATATAGTGTACATATATATACAGAAAAATGAATGAAAAAACAATTCATTTCGGAACATTCAACAACAACACAATTACCAAAATGAGAGCTCCATCTGTCAACATGTTTCCTTCACTATCATACTCTCAGCTTTGGCTCGCAATGGCGGTGACCGTAGCGGCTGGCACCGCATCATCATTCTCTCTCGCTGCAATGTCTGTATTAATGAGAGGAATGGCTATGTTCACACTTTGCATAAATCAGCTAAAATCGGCGACGACGGCCAGCCTAGGGTTTTTTTTTGGCCCAAAATGTTTTTAAAAACTGCCACTTACTTGTCAATGAGGTGATAGCTCAAGTGGTGAAGGTGTTTGCCTTGGACCAAGAGATCTTGGGTTCAAAATCCCCTTGGTGCTTTCTCGACAGCATCGCCTATGGGTGGATAAATAAGCGGCTACAGATGGTGAAAAATTGGTAGTTACAGGAGGATTTTGGGGACCCTGTCATGTACGGATCCGTACAGTACGGTACAATACCGTACTGTACACTAAAATGTACCTTATAATAAAGTACGTACGTATGTACGGATGCAACCTTATAATAAAGTACGTACGTACGTACGGATGCAACCTTGGTGGGCAGGTGTGGATCCGAGTGTTTTGGGTCCTAGTTTTGCGCTTTCTGATGTGCCACAGATTCGTGCCTGGAAATGCTAGTGATGTACATCGGAGATTTGTCCATAAATCAAGTGCACATGCACACATGTTCGCATGCTTGACATTGTTTTCGTGTGTTTGCCTTGCTTGCTATGAATGTCTAGTTCACGAGCCTAGGATGCCTGCCCGTGAACCGTGCAAGTGCCTTGTATTCTGATGTGTTTTGTGGCCTATGATTAGGTGGTAAGTATGCCCGAAACCTTTGTTTATTTCATTAAAATCTCTTTGTAGTGAGTGTTATAACCTTGGCAGGTTCACATTGGGAGTAAGTGAGTGGGCATTTAATTAAATGTTCTTGGGGCCCAACCCGGTGGGCACCCCTTTGGGCACTCACACCACCAAGGCTTGTGGAGAGGGCCTTTCACCTATACATGGACCATCCACGTGTTGGTGGGTTGGTGGAAATTCAACGAACGCATGCTCATTGGAGGGATTCATGAATGGTTCTTTGAAGGGAGGAGGTGATGGAAAGAAACAGCATCGTTTTCTTTTCGCTTGGCTGCCGACTTTATATAGACAGGTTGCCTTCATTCCAGGTTGCTAGCTGGCTGATTTCCTTTGCTACAGGTTGCTGCTGGCTGCCAACTCTCCATACTCAGGCTGCTGGCTGCCGACTCTACATACACTTGTGCTGCTGGCTGCTGACTCTCCATACTTAGGTTGTTGCTGGCTGCCGACTCTCCACACACAGGTTGCTGCTGGTTGCCGGCTCTCGATGCACACAGGTTGACTTCCACACATGCTGCTGGTCACGTGCTGCAGGTTGGCTCTTTTTCAGGTGCTGGTGGTTGCTCCTCTACAGGCTGTCGCTTTTGCTACAGGCAACCAAGCTGCTTGCTATGCTACAGTTTGGACAACATTGACATCTTTCAACGGATTGTCTCCTGGTGCATTTATGGAAAATCTGGCTTAAAAGCCCGTGGAATATTGTACCAATAAAATACTCCAATAATATACTTGGTATTGATTGAGGGGGGGAGGGGGGGGACCTGGGATTCCAGCCCCAGTGTGGTGTTATAGAGCATCTTTCTATTTTCAGTTTCGTCTATTGTATTGAGCTGTCGTAAGGACCTTATGTGTTTAAGTGTTGCTAAATCATGATATGGTGCTCAATACGAGCTTACACATTGAGGGGTGTGTTACAGCTTCAAAATCATGGGCAGAGGTTCATTAGTGCCGGTTGTGTGCATAGTTTTATTTACTGGGAAGGTTTTATCTTATGGTGAAGTCTGAATGCGAAGAGTTGTCTTAAAATAGTTTGTCTAACTTTGCAGTGGGAAACAAGTGATGACATAGATAACAGTTCAGAGGACAAATCGCCATCTTGTTCAAGACATATACACCTTCCAAGGCTTCGGACAAGACAGAGCTTCACTCAGCCAGGTGGCATATTCACCCGCAATCAGCCACGGAGGAGGAAGTTCAGGAGATGGACTCAAGAAGAGGAGAATATTCTTAGAAAAGAAGTGCAAAGGTAAAACCTCTGTTTATCGTATCTATGTTTGCAGAAAAAGTATGAGATGCATTACTCTGAAGCACAGCAAACAAACTCTGCTCTTCTTTTCATTTGTGGTGTTGGCCGCCTCCCACTCTTTGGCATACTGTCTGAGGCCTTGGGTGGTGGGCAGATAATTAGAAAGGAGATTTCTATTAAGTATGAAAAAATTTTACAAATGGAGATTTCACACCAAAAAAGGTGGAGATCTCAACCAATCAGGAGCCCTGTGCTGCCAATAGGGTCCCAAATGAGAGGACGTGAAAAAGATACCAATGTCCCACTCTCTCATAAACTGGCTGCGCTTCCTCTCCGCAGCCCTCGAAGATCCATGGATTCTGGCCCAGGTAGCCATGATGGTGTGAATAATATCACTCCAAATCCTGCAAAGACATTGAGAAACAAGAACGGGAGTACCCTCAATGGCCTCGGTGCCTCTAGCCTTCCAGATATTCCAGGCTGAGATGTAGCAATAATCTAACCTCTGTGTCAGAGGGACAAAGTGTGAAAGTGGCAAATCCTGAAGACAACACTGCTGAGCAACTCCTTGCCTAACCATAATGGCCAAGCTCCTGTTAGTCCCCTCGAATCTCAGCTGAGGCCCAGACTGTGTCAACCGAATGATAGAACCAAAAGAAATGATAGCATCCCTCTTAATCCTACCAAAGAGGTGTGCAATCCCCGACCAAACCCTCTGTGGTTCCTTGCATTCCCATAAACAATGGTAAACTGACTCCGAAGCTCCTGCACATCTAGGGCATGCTGGGCAAGCACCAGTAACTGACCTCCACTGATTGGTGGCCAGACCACCATGAAGAGAAACCCAGATAAAGGAGGAAATCTGTGGCTTCCTATAAGAATGCCAATATCTCCGCCAAAAAATCCTCTGAATGTCAGTCGAAATGCCATAAGATTCCCAATGGGGTCTAAGAGTAGGGACACTCTGAATGTGTCCCAAGATAAGATGTATGGCATTCCGCACCGTATAACTAAAAAAAGGCATGCTTTTCAAGGGGTTACAAGCATCCTTCCACACCCACTCACCAGGGTTCCAATGCAAATGTCTGATAGGGCAACCACCATACAACCAAAGGCTAACACTCTCTGTGATCATCCCTAGGGGGGGGGGTGCGGGTGTCAACAAAGACGTGCTTCCCTAACCTGCCAACAACTCTGACTGGACGAATCTGGGGGTCCTCAATAAGGTCCTGCACGTCACATCTCTCCAACTGCCATCCATCCTATACAGAAAAAAAGACCGGTACATCATCCTCCCTAGGACCCATAACCTGAAGAGGAGCACCTGTCCAAGAAAAAACCCCGAACCAAGAATGATGACGGTCTTCCAAGAAAGATCCAGTAATCCAGTGGTTGGGAATGGCTGCATCAATCTGTGCAATCCTCCGACTAGAGCCTCTCAAATGTTGCGTGAGATCCAATCTCTGTACCTCGGTGAGGCTCTGAAACCTCTTCCAAGCCAACACTGTAGGGCAAAGGGTCTCCCAGCCAGCCCAAAGAATATGCATAGCTGTCCCAAGAGGCCTACCATGCACATCTAAGATCAAGTCATTCCACAGAATGGGCTGCCGGTTAACTCCCTCCGCTGAACACGGGGGATGTGTACCAAAAAACTCCTCAGGCAGTCCCAGGCCCATAGGAGGCACCTAACCAGTGGGGATGAAGGGGAGCGGTGAACTGCATCCGAAAAAATAAAGCGTGAGCTGAGAGTCCAGTCACCTCCGCGAACAGGGACACACTTCGTGATCTACTGCATGAGAAAGTCCTTCCACGGCTTAGTGCCGCCTGGAAGAAAGTCCCTAACAACCAGCTTACATAGCAAAGCCTTACATTGCACCTCAGGGTCAATGATATTCAATCCCCCTTCTTGCTTAGGCCTGATAATGGTTTCCCAAGCAACTCTAGCCTTGGTGTGTGCATTTCCATCAAGCCCTGACCAAAGAAAGTTCCGAATAAGGCGACGAAGCTGGCCAATGCAGCCCTTATGAAAAATCCAGCACAAAGCGATAAACCAAGTCGTGGCTAGCAAAACTTGGTTAACCACCAAAGCTCTAGAGGCCAAGTCGAGTTTCCTCCTACTCCAGTGATGAAGTTTGCTTTTAATGCTTAAGAGCACTGGAGCAAACTGTTGTGCAGGGGAGATGTCAACGCCCACATGACAACCAAGGTATCTGGCAGAGCATCCTCTCTCAATCCAAGTAAAACCAACATCTGTACCCCAATCTGCAAGAGGAGAATCACTGATCCAAAAAACAACTGACTTATGCCATCTTCTCAAACTCTTTTCATTTACCAGGTTCCCTACGTTCCATATTTGAGTTTGTGTAATTCTACCCCCAAAAAAATCAAAAGCAGGTTTTACTGCTCGTCAATTACTTGATGTTGTACATGTCAACTCATGTTTCCAAAAACCTAAGATATGCAGTAAAATCTGATTCAATGTTCCTTTTTCATAAAAACCAACAGAAAGATGCATTCAAATACCAGGGCAAGCATAATTAACAAAAAACAAACTAACCTCTAATAGCTTTGGCTCGCTGCCTGCATGCAAATAATGCCCGACCCGTTCCTTCTCGCGTTTCAAACACTCCTCTGCCTGTAGGCAATAATGATGGTGAATTGATAAAGACGTGAACTTAGTATGCATGATTAGCCAACTCTGTTCTGAAAAATAAAGACCTTAAGCATGTAATCTGGGCATGAATCTTCTTCAATCCAAGAAGCAGCCTTTCATGAATAGTATGCAGCAGTATCTTGCAGCATGGACTAGACTTCGCCCACTCGACAGCTTCCCAGAAAGAAAAGATGTTATCACATCATCATTTTGAGCAATGAGGCCCAATGTTTTATTGTTTTGAAGTGGCTCAGCCTCCTGCTCGATCTGTGGTTCTAGTTCTAGTTCTGGTTTGGCTTCTGGCTCTAGCTTTGGCTCTGGTTTTGGTTCCAGCTATGGCACGTGAATATTAGGTAATGACACCTTCTCGAAAATACCTGTTTCTGTGATCACGTCTCCTGAGAACTCGTCTCTTTTCGTTGGGTCAACGCTCTCTACTTCACAACCCTAGGTGATTCCTCCTTGGCCTTTGTTGATGCTGCCATGAACTGTGTCCATGTTTTCTTGAGTTGTGCTCATCTTTGCTCATACAGAAGCTGGCCTCGACGCGCCTCTTCCTGAAGCTTTACTTGATGTGCTTCTTTCTCGCGTTGCCGATGGTCCTCTTCTATGAGGTGTTGCCTAAACTCGGCGATGATTTGTTCGTATTGGGCTTGGCGTTCTTGTTCCCTTTTGTATTGTTCTTCATCTTCCGTCTCCAACGACTCTGCATAGTCTCATACTCATGCCGTAACTCTTCGTTGGATAAAGTCTTGAGAAAGTCATCATCCATTGCTTCTGAACTCATGATATTGTTTTGCTGTTTTTTATCAGCCCAAAAACCCTAACCCTAGAGTTCTATATGCTTTCTAAACTCCCTAGGATCATGCTAGGCTGAAATTTATACTTTCTAGTACTATACTATGCTAAAGATGAGCAAAAGCTGATGCAAAAACGCGGATTTAACGCAAAAATGCAAACCCTAATTCAGCATGCACAAAACGGGCTATCCTAGGATGACCTAAGCTCTGATACCAATGTAACATGCATTGCGGAAGTGTGTTCATGATTAATGCTAATCCTATGTTTAACAAAGATAGAGAAGAGAAGGAGAGATAGACCTAATCTATTTTATATTGCCAAAACATGCTATATATACAATGATCTTGTTGATTCACAGCTTCATGATGCATACCAAAGATCCTTGTAGCCCTCTACTTGCAATTGGACGAGAGAAGCTCTTGTTGATCCACCACTGTGTCCTTGCTGCCTTGCAGACTTTGAAAAATGGATCCTCTTGATCTTTGAATGATGATTATAATGAATGCCTAATGATCCTATTTACAAGAAGAAGGTATGAATTCGTAATCAAGTTGGTTTTACCTATTTTTCTCACAAAACGTTGTCCAAAAAGTCATATTTTGTGTCCTAACTATGCCCAAAAGGTGTCCCAACCATTGGGCTATGTCTTGGGCACTTCCAAGAGCCTGTGGGGCTGCTAAATCTGCTCTAAATCTGGCCCTAAATCTGCCCATATATTTGCTAATGAGAATATACATGTCTATGAGCATGGGGATTAACGGATGCACATGACCAAGCCCCTATCCCTTATGCCCCGCTCGCCTCAGCTCCCCGGGAGGCCCTGGCAGTCCCCTGGCGCTCACCTGCAGTCCGACGGACACTGAGCACCAACCTTGCTCGAGCACCGCAGAGGAGACTTACCATGCCGATTCGGGCTTCACGGATATCCTCTATCCGCAGTCGGCTGAGTCGTCTCGACACTCGACAGTGCTCGGAGGCTTTTGATTACTCCTTCACATGGCTTTTTGGAGCAGAGGGCCCCCATGAGCCAGCACCCATCAGAGTTCATGTAGTGATACCTCCGGCCCGCGGGGAGGAGGCACTTGATTCAGCAGTGGCCTTCTCATTCCCTCTCTGTAGCCCTCGCGACCGGGAGTGGACTCTGGATCTCGCTCTTAGCACTTTGAAGACTCAGGCAGTTGAGTTTTCTCACCATGTGAGCGATCTGGAGGTGACAGATGTGATAGGCCGACTATGGGAGTTGGCTCATTTTTTCTTTGATCCCGGGAGTGTGGATGCCTCAGGGATTCGACATTTGGTCGTTCGCATAGTGGCAGACTTAGCACACGACCCTGGATATGTATGCATTCACGAGGTTGCTCTGTCTGAGCGGGAGGCAGTTGCCATGGGACACAGCCACTGGCGCCTGATCCGAGATTCTTGCAGCACACCGGGTGGGCAGATTCGTAGCCGCTCGGATGGGGACTACTCTCCATCCAAGCCGCTTGCGAAGGCCCGCCGTACGGCTGAGACAGCATCCACCTCAGCAGGTCATCCATGAGGATCATCTCATGGAATGTACAGGGCCTTGGCGGCGCACATTATATACGTTATCGTGGTTGTTTGAGGCAGGAGCTTCATAGATGCCTGGTTGGGGGCAGTATTGATATTTTGATGATGCAGGAGCACCATTTGGGTGAGAGCAGGATCCGGAGATACGGTTCGGTGATGCATGGTAGATGGGACACCTTTTGGTCTGCAGGGTTTGGCCCCTTGGGTGGGGAGGGAGGAGTATGTATGGTCATTGCGGATGTATGGCGGCAGGCCATTGTGGATCGCGGGATCATTGTGCCTGGTAGAGCACAGTATGTCATTCTGAGGACGCATGATGAGCTATTTGGCGTGCTCAATGTCTATGCGCCCAACCATGCTAGTGCCAGAGCAGAGTTCTGGACCCAGGTTACGGATGCATTGCCAAAGGCCGCACATTGGTGTGTCGGGGGAGACTTCAACATGCTTGACGACCCGGCCAATAGGGTGGGAGGCAGTCATGTTACAGTGCACGGCACGGAGCCTGCAGCTTGGGAGCGATTTTGCATGACACTGAGGATCACTGATGCATGGCAGCATGAGGCCTTCTCCCGCTCTCAGGACAGTCTTAGTTTCTCTCGGTCGGATCGCCGGCAGGGAGGGACCAATCTATCACGGATTGATCGCTTCTATGTGGGCGACAGGTTAGGGGAGCGAGGGTGCTCCGTTGGCATTCTCGTTGGCACCTCTTTTTCAGACCATGCGCGAGTTATTTTGACACTTGAGGAGAGGACACAGGAGACCAGCTTGCAGTTGAGGATCCCAGAGAGGGTACTTACAGATCCTAGTCTCGCTGAGGACATTGAGAGGATATGGCATGATAGTCAGAGCTCTGACCAAGATGCAGCAGGCCTGTGTGCCCAGGGACTCATCGAGCTCAGCTCTTTTTTGCACGCTGCAGCCTTGACACGGCTGGGAGAGACTCGCGAGCGGGAGCATCGTTTGAGACGTAGCCTTGCTTCGCTTCAGCGCCTTCAGGAGCAGCAGCCTACATGTGAGTGGGTGGCGTCCCAGCTGAGCCAGGCACGCCAGGAGGTTAGAGAGGCAGAGGAGCAAAGACATGAGTTTTACTATCGTCGCCAGGCCTCTCAGTGGACGTAGCTTGGTGATAGAGTGACTGGGGAGTTTTTTGAGATTACTGGACCCCGCCATGCTCGAGCAGGAGTCCGCCAGCTTGGGAGGCCAGACGGATCGGTAGCCACTGAGCCCGGGGAGATCAGAGCCATTGCCACTGAGTTCTATAGAGACCTGCTTTCAGCGGAGCGAGCCAACTGAGGCTCGGGATGCTTGCAGACAGACTGTGTGGGCCCATGTGCAGAGGAGGGTCACAGATCGTATGCGTACAGTTCTGGGTGAGCCTCTTTCAGAGGTTGAGCTTGCTGAGGCCTTGAGGGCCCTTCCGCGCCATAGTTGCCTTGGGGAGGACGGATTGACGCCTGCCTTGGCCCTTTTTTATGCGCTATTGGGACCTTTTGGGGCCAGGCCTCCGCAGGGACTTTCAGTATGTTTTGGACACTGGGGTGATGCCACAAAGCTTTTCAGAGGGCTTGATCTTTCTTATCCCCAAGGGGGAGGGAGTATCAGATGATATTCGGCATTGGAGACCTATTACGATCCTCAATACTGTCTACAAGGTCTTAGCAAAGACTTGAGTTTGAGGATCCAGCCCTTTCTGGGGGAGTTGATTAACATTTTCACCTTCTGGGAGGCGACGGCCTGAGCTAGATTTCTCGGTGAGGACTTGGTCGTGATGCTTCTCGATTTTGAGAAGGCATACGATAGAGTCGATTGGGGTTTCTTAGAGGGCACTATGCTTCGCCTAGGCTTTGAGCCAGTTTGGATTCGAGGGGTGAAGGCTCTATATTCCACAGCTCGTAGCCAGGTGCTGATTGCAGGAGGACGGGGGCAGAGTTGTCCTCTTGCCCCGTTTCTTTTTCTCTTCTTTGCTGAGGCTATGAGCATGTATTTGACGGCAGAGGAGGTTGGTTTGAGAGGACTCCAGCTCCCAGTCCGGGGGGAGGACCTGCTCGATGCTGAGTTTGCTGATGACACGGGTTTATTTTTGCATGGCCAGGAGGCCAATCTTCAGCGGGTAGAGTAGTCGCTCCAGGTTTTTAGTGCAGCTTCGGGAGCATTGATCAATTGGCGCAAGACAGTGGCCTTTTGGATCAGTAGCGCTCCCACTCCGGCATGGAGCCCAGACCCGGGTTTTAGATGGATTCCTCCTGGCACAGCAGTGCGGTATTTGGGATGCCAGATTGGCCTAGATTTGTCACCTGAGCAGCAGATTGCCTTGCTTCTTCTGAGCATTCGGAAGAAGCTTTTGTATTGGAGTACAGCTCGGCTATCCTTGGCTGGGAGGGTGGTGGTGGCAAATCAGGTGCTTTTAGCGACCATGTGATACATCACGTCTTGCTGGATCTTCTCGAGCTCTTGCATAAGCCAGGTACAGAGGTTGATCAGGAACTTTCTTTGGTCTGGGCGGGATGGTCAGCCAGCCCGGGCTAAGGTTGCTTGGGCAGTTATTACACTTCCGTTGGCCCAGGGAGGCTTGGGCATTATAGATCCAATTGATCAGAGTAGAGCCCCATTGGGGAAGCTTATTGCTCGGGGGCTGCTTCCAGGCGCTGAGCCTTGGAAAGAGCTTCTTTTTCAACGGCTGCAGGCTCGGGCTCCCCCAGCAGGGGGCACTTGGGCACCAGAGATACCATGGATCTTCATAGAGATGAGGAGGACAAGCCTCAGTAGAGGATGGGAGGACAGATTTGCCTTGAGCATCCTGAGAGCTTGGGAGTTGTTGAGACCGGGACTCTCTCAGAGACCTCCTCCTTGTGATGAGGAGCGGGCCAGACAGCCGCTCATCTGGAGCCCAGCGGTTCACACAGAGCAGGGTCATATGCTGGGTTCTCGGCCTCGTCTAGCCTGGGGACCATTGGCGGCAGGCCCAGCACGTAGTTTTGGAGACTGGCAGGCCTTGTGCAGTCTCCCAGAGGAGATCCAGGTGGAGAGGCTGAGTCACTTCAGAGGGGGGCTGATTATGAGGGATGACATTCAGGAGGCACTCACAGAGGAGTGGTTCACGCCTCTTGAGCCAGTGGCCCCACGGTGGATGGGAGCCTTTACACAGTTGGAGATCCTGATTGCTATCAGAGCTTGCACTGAGGATGGCAGATGCCTCTACTATGAGATCCAGGATGAGGGCAGACTTCAGAGAGTGGAGGTGGAGTCGCCTTTGGTTGCAGAGTGCATCTTTCAGAGGATACGGGTAGTGGCCGCCGCTTCTCGGAAGTGGCATATTGACCCAGACCCTGCAGATTTGGACTCTAATTGGCGCATATGGGCATATGCAGTGCGCCCCTTGGCCCGGCTCTAGTGGGACCCTGGCGAGTACAAGTGGCATGATCCTTATGCATCCCTTGAGGCCACAGAGATCACCTTTTTCCAGTATACTGTTCGGTTGGGGCGACATATTTTGACGGCGAGGAGGATGGTCTCTCCAGCTGCATCGGGGCACTGGCGGCTACAGGGATTCACAGGAGTTCCTGGAGGATTTTTGGACCAGGCTCTGGGCTAGTCGACAGGCACGCAGGCTCTCGACTTTCCAGTAGTGGCTGGTCGCCCACCACAGGGGCTCTGCAGTTGGCACCTGGCTTGTCTACAACGGTCTTCCGACGGCCTGCGTCCGATGCGGCCACCTTATGGAGACACAGAGACATTGCCTATGGGACTACCCTCAGGCGCAGCAGATGTGGCTGCGGATGCTGCGCATTCTGGCCCCCCTCTCTCCAGAGGGTATGTATACGTGGGGTGCCGCTGCTTGGTCGACTTCGTCAGGGCCTGCTATGGGCTATAGACGGAGCAGGACAGCCAGGCCATCAGATTCATTAGGGGCCAGCCTCGCCTTGTTCCTTCACCGGATTTCTCATCCGCCAACTGGACACAGGAGAGGGACGATGGGAGCTCCTCAGCAGCCTCACCATCTGGTTCACCTGGAGGGCCCGGTGTTTCAGGGCCTTTGAGGGGAGACTGGAGCCACCAGTAGAGACTGTTCGGGGGATTTGGCAAGAGTTGATCCACACCCTGCGAGGACAGTATGACCGCATCCGGGGCGACTCGGATGAGGCGATCTTGCGGCGGTAGGCCTTTCACACCACTTGGCGCAGCGGCCCCTTCTATAACCTACACGCGGGGTCCCCCCGCTGGCACTACAGGCCACCTGTTTGGCTTTTCCCCCCTCCTATTGTATGATATAGCCCCTCAGTTCTTTGCACTGATACTTGTACTTTTCAGCACCTGGGGAGAGTCTCCCAGGCTGCCTTGCTTGGCTCTCTGCTCTGTTTTCTTATGAGCAGGAGAGGATCTTTTTGTAGCCCTACGGGCGTTTTTATATAACTAATGAAAGGATCTTTTCTCGAAAAAAAAAAGATTCATACATGCCACATGGTCAAAAAGATTCATGGCCCAGGGTCCAGGCTCCATAAATCACTCATTGGATCTACCACTAGCAGCGTGACTCTCATCACTACTAGGAGAAGGCTCCTCACTAGATTCAAAATGAAAATCCCAATCTGAGATGAGATTGCCATCATCATCATACTCGGGGCTCTGAACATCTACATCCTCAAGGGCTTCATCTTGACAAGGTGGTGCGTCCTCATCCGCAACATAAGTAGAAGAGCCAGCCTCCCATAAAGTCGTCTACAAGAAGAAACAGGCAGCTAGCCATGCAGCTCCATATCTTTACATCTTGAAAGGGTTGTTTAGTATTTCCAAGCCACATTCTTTTTGTTGCATGCACGAAGGCCTTGTTGTATTGATCCACAGCCCCCTAAGCCTGATTAAAAACAAGATGCTAAATAAACACGATTAAGATAGAAGAGAGAGATTGGTGTTAGGGTTTTTCTTTGTATCATATGGTACAAAAAAGGTTGCTTAATAAATGTACATGGTCCGGGGCTGACCTCTGGCCTCTACAACTGAATGATGTATGATCAATGAATGAACTGTTGGGAATGACTTGACTTGTGAAAGTGATGCCTTTTGCTTATATATGGGTGGAAGAGACCGGTCGGCCAGCTATAGAAGCTGTCGGCCAGCAGTGGACTTGAAAGAAAGGGATTAAATCCCATTTAATGTTGTAAATGCTGCCATGTCATGTGTCGCCTGTTGCCTTGGAGCCCTGCTGCCAGCAACCAACTTGTGTCTTGATGGCCTTCAATGCCCTTCCGTGCTGTCAATGTTGATGGTGATGCTATTGGTGATGATGATATTGATGCTAATGCTGTTGATGATGTTGAGATTTATGATGATGATACTTTTTTCCTACATGCTGTCTAATTGATGGATTAATCAGGGATTAGGCTATGATTAGCCATGGCACGGGCATGCACGTGACATCCCCTGCTGTTAAAATTGATGGCAGGGTGGACACTCTATCATCCTTCGTCCGTGGACCACTGACCTTAAACTTCTACTTCTGACTTTGACACTGACTTTGATATTTTTGTCTGAGCACCTTCCACTTCTGATCTCCACTTCCAAGTCTTGGTGAAGACCTAAGCATCTGGTCCATTGCTGTCCCCATGCCTGCTTTTCCCTTACCCTTAACACAGCGCTGCCGGAACTGATCATGCCTGTTGCCAGGCCTTTGGAACTGATCTGAGAGCTTAATGATATACTGGTTATGTGTACATACTCTCAGGGAATGCTTCCTCTAGCTTCGTCTGTTGCATACCACTCCATCTGCTACCCTACTGCATTCTTTTGTTGGATTTGTGCACCTTCCTTGGGACTATGCTTAGTGGGCTGAATGCTCTATACCAATGTTGCATGCGCAGAAGCCTTGCTGTGCTGATCCATAGCCCGAAGCCTGATTAAGAACAAGATGTTGATTTAAACATGATTAAGACAGAGGAGAGAAGAAGAGTGGGATTGGTGTCATGGTTTTTCTTTGTATTATATGGTACAAAAAGGTTGCTTAATCAATGTACATTGTTAGGCCCTTGGTGAGGCCCGGAGGGGTTGATCTGTAGCCTCTACATATGCTTAACTGATGACTGAATGATGTATGATCAATGAATGAACTGCTGGGAATTACGTGACTTCTGAAAATGATGCCTTTTGCTTATACATGGGTGGAAGATG